>NC_064041.1:14663553-15295220 GCF_932526225.1 Nematostella vectensis | reverse complement strand
ATCCTGGGGAAAGAGCTGAGGTTGGACTGGCAGCAAGGGTTGTAAAAGAGCTGTGTTCAGGCCTTGAAGGTATGGGACATCACCTCTATACTGACAACTATTATACCAGTGTTGAACTCTATCAGTTCTTGTTTGACAACCAAATATATGCATGTGGAACAATAAAGGGAAACAGAAAAAACTTTGCAAAGGAGGTTCTATTTGAGAATACAAGAGGACTTGCTAGGGGTAGTAGTAAGTGGCTTATGTGTGGACCTCTTCTGGCAGTGGGGTGGCTTGACAACAAGGCTGTATATTTTTTATCTACAATTCACCCCCCTGAGTTTCCAGTTCGTGCTCCAGTCCATGCAAGAAATGTCAAAAGAAGAGGTGCAGGTGAAGGAGGACAAAGTGGCGATATTCCTTGCCCACCCCTTCTCAAAGATTATAATGCCTATATGGGGGGTGTGGACCAGTCTGACCAGATGCTTAGGTACTATACATGTATCAGAAAGACGGTGAAATGGTACCGTCGTGTACTGTTTCATGAAGTAGAGGTGGCAATCCACAATGCTTTTGTGTTAGAGTGTGAGGATAGAGAGGGTACACCTAGACCAATCAGAACCTCTCTGGAGTTCAGAGAAGAGCTTGCTGAGAACTTGATTGGCAACATGCGGGTTGCCCATAATGCTGCCCAGAGACCCCCCAGAAATGAGGAGCTAAGACTGACTGATGTTGGTTTGCATTTGCCTGAAATGCGTCAGGATAAGGGTAACTGTGCTGTTTGTAGTAAGAAAATAAGAAAAACCCACTCTGACAGGTATAAGGATGTGCCATTGGCCAGAAGACCCAAGGTTCCCTACGTGCCACGCCCTAGCATCTATTGCAATGTGTGTAATGTCTTCCTCTGCTTGCAGAAAGATCAAAACTGTTGGAAAGATTTCCATACAAAAGTGGAGTACTGGCGATAGACTATGTTTTTAGGTGTTTTTGCATTGACATTTTCTAGTTTTTATGAAATTATATGTTATGTGTCTAAAGATAAAATATTGATTTTTAGTATATTTTTTGATAAATTCTTATTTTGTAAATTCAATTTCCATCAAACCAATGTACTGAGTACTGAAATATCTAATTTAAAGTAAAGAACAACATTTCAGCTTTAATTTCATATATAACATAAAGTACATTTCAAAGTCTGGGTTGTCCCAATAAATATTCTTTCGTTATCACACATTTGCTCTTGTTTTGGGCCTCAGGAGCCTGGGTATGAAAGGGTTAAGCGACGAATCAAACGGTCATATGAGAGTTCAGCGTTAATTCCCCGCCCCCTTTCCCGGCCTGTTGAGGGTTTCTATTAAATTCCCGGTCCCCCGGTGAATCACAGGTGTTAAATCCCCCACAGGATCGCGTTAACTCCCCGGTATGTCCCGGGGGTCGGGGGGCGGGCTGTCAATTGACTGGTGCATAAGCAAAACTATACAAGTTAACGGGCAAACATCATCGCATATACCGGAATCCAACAAGATGAGTAATTTCTAAAGAATTTATGACAAACTTTCCAAGTTTACTTGCCATAGTTAACACTCTGTTTAGCACATTCTGTTGTTTTGTCACCAAAATAATTCAATTTTTATTTGATTATTTTGTATTCAAAGTTTATTGATTTTTTGCTCGCTTTGAATTTCGAGAAGCGAGCGTTACCCTTGGGACCGCCTCTAAAAACTGCTTGGCATTCCACGACGTGTGTAAAGAATTTGTAGTCCAATCAGTATCATAAAACAAGCAATGTAGGAAACAACTCTCCACAGAAACAGTAAAAAACACATTCTCCTCTTTAGAATTAAATTCTCTATTTTCAAATATAGTTTCACATAATAACTCTTTTGTTTTAGTATTCGGGAGATAAAAGTTATTTCTTAATTCGGGTTTAGTGGCAGTGATGCAAGTTCTCCCCAGCCTTCGGCTGTAAGCGGTTATCACTTTTATCGCTCAGTGAAATGCACCGGAGAAAGAGAGCTGTTGACTACACACACTTTCTTCGCTTTAAAATGTCATGAAGTTCAAAAAAGGTCGCGTGAAAATTGAACAGTTGTGGTATTTTCCAGCATGAAGCAAAAACTATGGTTTTTCGTAGTATTTCTAGGTAAGTCTGAGTGGTTATATGTCGATTCGTTCGAAGTTCCAAAGTTTGTACGTAATGTGTGTTTTGGGTTGCCTAACATGAGTGCCGGGTTTGCGCTATCATTTCTCTATCCCCTCGCTAACCGATAGTAAACACAATGAAGTTATCTAGCTTAAGTTTTTGAGCGATCTCATAAAGTCAACCGCCTTTAATTCGCTAGTATCTTTCTCGATTTGCCCATACGTTTGTTTTCCTAGGTTGTCTCTAAACAAATCTCCGATCGACTATTCTATATTAATTTCCGAGATATTCACTTCTTCCGATTGTGTACAGGCGTCTAATTCCTTTATGAAATACTGATCAGAATTTCTCACATTCTTCTCGCTTGCAAGATGCAATCTATAATACGCCAAATCCTTTGACAAAAGTTAATTCTAAGCTACTAGTTCTTGAGGTCTGGGTCCCTTGCCCGTAAACCATGATTTATATTTTGTAAATATTGTTTATACCTCAAAAACACAAATTTAAAACAATTTTAGACTTTCTTGGTTTTTATAGAAAAAAAAAATACTTTGGAGACAATTCTGATTAACTTTTATTTTAATATTGTTGTAGGAAATATTTAACTCAAAAACAACTTTTCTTTGATTTCCATACTCAAGCCTTTCTCTCCCAGGAGAATTAAAAGTCCCCTAAACATTAGAATTGATAATGCTGAAGATAATTGCTTGTATGATGTGGTAAATTCTTGACCAAAGCTCTTAAAGCTTTATTCATACCAGTTATCTCATCTATTGTCTCAGTTTTTTACTAAATTTTGTGACATTTTGTACTTTAAAACTATTCCTGAAATTTTGTTCTGGTCCAATTTGAATATTTCCCACTGAGAAAAGCAATGGGAGATTGAATAACCAATTGAATTATTATACAGCCTTTTTTATTTTCCTTGACTTTCATATCAGCAAATCTAGATAAGTGATTGTTGAAAGAACATTTTCCTGTTGATAAATCTCATTGACATAATTTTGGCGTTTATTTGACAATGATGATTATGTACCAACCAGTCATACTGTGAAATATATCACAATTCATGTTTGTATTATACTGAAACACTTCATAGATACTTGGTTGATATATGTCAGAATACATGTCATTCAAGGCATGTCACTTATGCTTAAAGAAATAAAAATACTCAAATCCTGCATTTTTAAATTAATTAAAATTGTATGCACAATTTTTATCATAATGATAATGGAGGAGCCCTCTAGGTCAAAATTTATCTCATCCCCCCAAAATTCTACTTGTTCATTTAACTAATTTTTCTTCTTTCTCTTTCAGTTTATTCCAGTATACAGCTTGCTGATGCAGGAGATAAATTCTTTTTTAATCATACATCATTATTACAAGTCAGCAGTGCAACATTGCCACTTAATTCAAGATTTGACTTTCGATTTCGAACTTGTGAGGGAGGGGTGTTACTCTCTCAAGTCGGAAATTCAAATAATGATTTTTTTGAGATAATTGTTAGCAAAGCAATTGTGAACTACACTATATCTGTCAAGCCGCCATACTTCACCCCAAGTCAATTGACGGTTAGATGGAAAGTTGGAGGTGTGGAAAACTTTGTACATGTTGGCAATGAGCTGGATAAAAGTCAATATTTCACAGTGCGATATGTCCCTGGCATAGGGGATGCAAATTCTACAATTTCCCTTGATGGACCAATAACATCATACTCAGCGAGTATACCAAGGGATATTCGCAGCTTTGTGAGTGGTGGGCCACTATATGCGGGTGGCGGGAGTGGTGGTGTTTGGTTCTCAGGGTGTATGGAGAGTGGAACTAATGTGCCTTTCACCTCAGAATCTAAACCAACTGAACCGACACCAGGATGCCCTTTAGATTCAATAGCAGGATGTCCCAATCGCAAAGGTGAGTTACTGGGTTACATAATTAACAGCATGTATGAATTAAGGGGGCTAAGGAAGGTCTATAAGGTGTGGAAAGAGACTCATGTTATTTCTTGGACATTGCATACTGATAAAAAGTCACCAGATACTTTATTACAGTAGCTATTATTAGACAATGAATCTCCCAATCACACATTCGTGTGCTATCCTTTGGGACCACTTTTTACCTGACTTGTTTAGTATACCTAAAAAGCTCTGTCCTCAGTCCTCTCCTCTTTCTAATCTATATGAATTACATACAATATTCATCTACTAAATTCAATTTCTATCTTTTTGCTGATGATACGAACATTCTGTATGCTAACAAGCACTTGTGCACTCTTGAGTCTGTGATAAATATTGAGCTGGAACATGTGTCTCAATGGCTGACTAGCAACAAATTAACCCTATACATAAAAAAATCCATTATGTCATCTTTCATCCTCACCAAAAAATATTAACGTATCAACCTAAAATTGTTATGCGAGGGCATGATAAACAAAACCATCAAACTTAGAATGCAAAAACTTGGTACATTGCTTGACGAAAATTTGTTTTATAAAAATCATATTGCTCAAATTGTAATTAAAATCAGTTAGACCGTAGGTTTGATTGCAAAACTCAGACATTTTTTACCCCACAAAATATTGTTACAAATTTGCCACTCATTAATTGCACAACATATTTCCCACGCCATAACTGTCTGGGGATCAGCCAATAAATATAATTTAAACAAAATCCTTACCCTTAAAAAACGAGCTTTTTGCGAACTGGAAAGACCACGCAATCCCACTATTTTCAGATGCTGGCATCTTACCAGTTAGCTTTGTCCACTATGAAAACATATGCACTCTTATGCATGATATTCGAAATAAAGTAGCTCCTAAGAATATTCTTGATCTTTTCTCAGACATCTCAAATGTACATTCGTACAATATTCGGTCGTCTTCATCTGGTAACTTCTATACCGTAATAATTCTAATAATTGCCTTCCTTTAAATAAGCGCCCCCTCCCAAAAAACGCCCACCTTCGACCTTGACTTTTTACTTATGTGCCCCTCTCCTCCCGCCCCCTTAAAATATCCCAACAAAAGAACCGATTGAATTGTGCATGTTATTTGCTTGCATGTTATTTAGCTCGCATTAACATTTTCACATTACAACAATATTGTCATTGATTTATAAACAATCTAACAGTTTACGCTTATCGCAAATAAAGTTTGATCCTCAATTAATTCAGAAGCTGGTATTTTCCGCCGGAATGAAATAAGCGCCCCCTCCCCAATAAGCGCCCCCTCTCCAATAAGCGCCCCCTCTCCTATAAGCGCCCCTCCAAAGACCTGAAAAATTAAATAAGCGCCCCTGGCGCTTGTTCGAATCATTACGGTATAGAAAAATCAAAATTACAAATCCAATACAAAGCCTTTTCTATAGGTTTGGTGCAAGGATCTGGAATGAGATACCAGCTTCGCTAAGAGACAAACCCAAAAAAGCTTTCAACAATAAATTACACCTCCTGTTATTGGATGCTATAACAAGATGTGATAATGACTATGTTTGTGTTTCACAAATAGGCAAAGCAGTGAGAAACATCATCAACCAAAATAAATAACTTTTACCCCATTCTGCAAAACACTGTTTTTCTGCAAAACTCAAATTTCGTATCCCAATACTATGCTTTTTTTTGTTGAATTACCAAACTTCTCCTTTTGTCCTTCTGTTTTTGTATTGGTTTTTCTTGTTTCAGTCTAGTCTTTTCTGTGTGTGTGTGTTAGTACTTTTTTGTTGTCCTTTGAATATAAATAAAAAATATAATTAGAACAATTATTAAAATATATTTAAAACTCAGCTCTCCTCGATCAGCTACACATTTGTGGGTTGAGTAACCACTAATGTTTAATTGAAAAGAAATCAATTTAATTGACCTTAGTTTTTAAATGAATATGGAAACCATAGGCATGGCCTGAGGGTAAGGCAGTGTGCCCCCCCCCCCCCCCCCTAAAACCCTGAAATCCACAAGAATATATTATATCTTTTATATATTGGGCCACTAGAGATCTTGACACGTCAATGATCACCTCATCTCATGAAGACGCCTATAGGGGTGTAAGCCTTGGTCCCTTATTTCCCCCCTGCATGGCTTTCATACATATACATTTGTTATGAGAATACGAAAAAGATATACGCACAGATAAGTGAGCTTGATAAAACAAACAGGAAGAAAGCGTAGCAGGGTTAATTCAGCCCTCTTTATTGTGGTAAATTTTCTGCAGCAACAATCAAAATAAGTTGTAAAGGAGATACCTCTTTGATTTAATGGCGAATCTTGTTTTTGTCTCAATCAACTCTTCTATGCTTTTGCTCCTCAGCCTGTGATGCTGGCTTCACTGGAGACTACTGTGAAATAAATATTGATGAATGTGCCAGTGCACCCTGTCACAGCTATAGCACCTGCCTCGATGGCGTCAACAACTATACCTGCTTGTGTGGACCACGTTGGACTGGGCGAGACTGCAGCACAAACCTAGGCAACTTGTGTGACCCAAATCCTTGTCAAAATGGCGGCGTTTGTAAGGAAACATTTGATCGAAATAACTACACATGTGCATGCCCACAGGGTTACACAGGGTGGAACTGTAATGGAACTCTTCATCCATGTGAAACCTTGAATTGTACAAATGGAGGGACTTGCCAGAAACAGAGCAATGCATCAGATGACTATGTGTGTGTCTGCGTCACTGGTAAGGGAATCAAAATGAACATATGCTATGGTAGATTTTTGGTGTGAGTGGATAACGATTCTCACAAGATATTTTGCTATAAAATTTTAACCCTTTTATCACCAACGGCCTCAAATTAGAAGTCTATGCAATCCAAGCTATGTGACCTGAATTTTGCCGGTTTTGAAAGGGTTAATATAATTGTATAGTAATCAAAAGAGAAACAGTACAACCATCCCAAATTACTGAAATACTGGTGGCTGATATCTTCCCACTATCCAACTCTATATAACTCCTGACATCACTTTCATCAGAACTGGAAAAGGAAGTGCCTCTCCTCTAAATTTTTCCCAGCCTGTGTTTAGAGGGTGCTTTTTGTGGTACAACTTGAAGGGGTGAATGGTGCCAATGCAAGAAGGAACGTTTTGTTTTCTTTTTTGGGTATTAACCTGCCTCTTTCTGAGCCTTTTTGCTAAAGCCTGTTGTCCCTTATCCTTGTTGTAGGCTTCAATGGCATCCGCTGTGAGCAGAACATTGATGACTGCGCAAGTCTTCCTTGCAAACACGGTAAATGTGTGGATGGAGTCAACAACCATACGTGTAACTGTACAGGGTCGGGCTATGAGGGCCCCAAGTGTGACGTTGACATCAACGAGTGCAAAGTCCAGCCGGGACCGTGCTTGAATGGAGGGACCTGTGACAACTACCTCGGGACCTATGGGTGTTCTTGTAAGGCTGGGTACAGAGGGAAGAACTGTCAGGAGAACATTGATGAATGCGACCCAAACCCATGTTTGAACGGAGGTAAGAACAATACAGAAACCTCTTTAAACTTTTCTTCAACAAGCGCTCTGTTTGCGCTTTTTTTTGCGGGCACGTAACAAGTCATTCCCCTATCCCCGATCACATGAAAAAAAAAAGAGAAGAAAAGGAAAGGATAAAGATTTGAAGTCGTAGACCAAATTGTTCTTGATTTACAATAAATGGAGTCTTAACCGGACTGCTATATTTTAGCAATAGACAAATAATCTCCCTTCTTCGTCGATTTTCCTAAACACGTGACTTACCATCTTCTATGCCATTGGCTGTCCCCAGCCACGTCCCGATGCACAAGGCCAGCAATCGTCTGTGCTATTGGCCGTCCCCGGCACATGTCTAAGAATTTTCTATGTTATTTACTTCCCTCAGGCACATGTGTAGATGGCATCAATGGATTTAACTGCTCTTGCTTCATTGGCTTCACCGGGGAAAGATGTGAAACCAACATCGATGATTGTGTCAGTAACACGTGTAATGCCAATCAGGACTGTGTGGATCAAGTCAACAACTACACGTGTGTATGCAAGCCAGGTATGTGGTTTACTTTTCCAAAATACGCTATAACCACGTCACAAGACCATTGAAAGAGCCTTAGGCCCTTAGTCATTGGTAACACTGGAAACAAATTACGAGAAGAAATCATTTAAAAATCATATGCTTTATTCGCTAAATTTAATCGAAAACATCGAATTAGGGATGAGTTAACAGTAAATACCCTGAGAGGGGAGGGAAGATTTTGACTCACCTTAACATTTCATGGCCCCTTTCTAGAACTCATAAATCCGAAATAAAAAAATATCATCAGAGGGTCATTATTTTTCGGAGCTCCCCCTTTGGGTGGTTAAAAATTTTAGCTTATGTGCTAAACTTTTCGCAGCAATTATACCCCACAAGTTTATTGATCAATTATTTGCCTGTTAATTAGTTTGATTAATAAATTGCTTGACTTTTTTTTAATCAAAATATTTCTTAGTTGCTGAGGTGCTGTTGATCACTAGTTTGTGAACATGTTTTTGGTCGCATTTTCAAATATCTAGTCGCTACTCGCCAACTTTAGCTTCTGATTTGAGAAATGTTAAAAATAAAGTTTAGCGCAAAATGAACTATTGTCCTAGTCGTGGTCGCTAAAGAACTTATCTTTTGAGAGCTTTTTCATTCATCTCTTTTTGTGTCCAGGCTTTACGGGTTCGGACTGCTCCGTGGATATCTTGGAATGCCTTAGCAATCCTTGCCGTCACGGAGGCACGTGTCACGAAGGCGTCAATGGCTATAACTGCACGTGCTTACCGCGGTTCAACGGCACGCACTGTGAGTTGGACACAGTGAATGACTGTAACTCCAGTCCCTGTTTAAACAACGGCACGTGTGTTGATGATGTTGGGTTCTTCAACTGCACTTGCCCGAAGGGATTTGACGGCGTTAGGTAAGTGTGGGCGTACGCCGTATTTAGATGATTAGGCCGTGTATCGAAAAGTTTCCACCCTCGAAAAAGCGCTATCTGTGTCTCAAAATATATATCTATAGTTCTTTTGTCAGAGTACGTAAACCCTTAAAAACCCTCTCACATAAAGTCACCAACCAGGTGATACTCTGATTTCCAGGGTATTTAACTATATCATGACAGTAAAGCTTTTATTCAGTTAAATTTGGCGGACTCGATTGTCAAATTTGTACATCATATAGCCCCAGTTAAGTTATAACTCAGCTTTTTTCTGATTGGTTTTCCGGAGGATTAAAAGTTGTACTTTGTTCTTTTGCCTAGATGTGAAAATAAGAGCGATAGCTGCCACCCAAATCCCTGCAAGCACGGTGCTTCCTGTAATATCGTTAACGAGACAGACTTCACGTGCGCCTGTCCTACAGGGTACACCGGCAAAACCTGCGATATCGACATCGACGACTGCGCAAGCGCGCTGTGCGTTGCCAACGCTACCTGCGTTGACCTACTCAATAACTACACTTGCAAGTGCCCTAGTGGTTACCATGGCGACCTGTGTCAGTTCGACATCAATGAGTGTGAATCAAACCCTTGTAGAAACAATGGGACGTGCAAGAATGAAGAAGGCAAATTCACATGCACGTGTTTGAGTGGGTTTAATGGGACTTTCTGTGAGGTAAATATCGATGATTGCCCCGCCATTGGGTGTAATAACGGCACTTGTATCGACGGCATCAATAATTACACGTGTCAGTGCTTCATTGGGTTCGAGGGCAGACATTGCGAGAAGGACATCGACGAATGCAGCCGTAAGTTCGAAGTTTTTTTTCTGTTGTATAATTTTGGTCCCCTGTTAGGTTTATAGTTCTGTTTCAACAAATTGGCAGAGCCAGGTATATGGTGTACTTTTCCAAAACACGCTATAACCACGTCACAAGACATTGAAAGACCCTTGGTCATTCATACCATTTGTTATTGGCAACACTGGAAAAACTTGTGATTATGGTTGCTATATATTGCGTGAGCTTACTCTCCAAGGATTTCTGCAATAAAAACCGAAAAACACAATTGGGAGTAGAGCAGATAGCTACTTGATGGTCATCTATCGATATGCATCCGCCTTGAAATCGTTTATAGATCTATATTTTATACTCTCTTATTTTATGCGTTTGTAATGGGCTGCTATTTTTATTGTATATATGTTTGATATTGTGTTCTATATACTTCGTCACAGTAGGCAATGTGTAAAGTATGAGCCATCATTCTTGTGCCATATTTTGTTGCAGTGGGCTATTGTAAGAATGGTGCCACGTGTACGAATACGCCCGGCAACTATAGCTGTCAGTGCACCGAGTTCACCAATGGCACGAACTGCGAGCTGGATATCAACGAGTGCGCCAGCAGCCCTTGTCTGAACGGCGCTTTGTGTCAAAACAATGACTGCGATAAGACTGCCTGTTCTGATAAGGGATACGAGTGCTTCTGTAAATCTGGTTTCTTAGGTACGTAACTATATAGTATTTCTTGGTTTGATGACTTTGAGTTTCACGATTAAGATTAAAGTGGCATCAAACTTCTTCTCGCTTTTGTACTTATTATATTATGCTTAGGCCTAGATTAAGCGGCTCCACTCTTAGGGTGGCATTATCGTACCTCTCGAGAAAAGTTCGACCGACTAAAGATGCGACGTTAGCACGCCTTTATTGGACACGAAATTAAATTGATGTGGAGGCCGACCTCACGTTTATTGTGAAATCGCTCTATCGTTGAACCTAAATGTGTGAGTGCAGGCGTTCATATAACAGTGCTCAATACATAGGTGTAGAGCGGGATATATCTTGTTTTTTTTCCTACAAACCAAGATATATATTCTTTCTTTCTTTTTTTTACCCTTTTTTTCATTAATTTCTTGTTCTTGTTCTTTATTATTATTATTATTATTATTATTATTATTATTATTATTATTATTATTATTATTATTATTATTATTATTATTATTATTATTTTTTTTTTTTTTTAAGACGTTTTTAATAATACGTGGTTTTATAGTCTCGTGTGCAAATCATTCGGACAGCGTGTCAACCAGCAATTTCAAATCGATTTTTTCTCAGTGGTTCGATTGATATTTTTGGAGGTTTTCTCCTCAGGGCCCTTATGCGAAACAGACGTAGACGAATGCCTCTTAGCAGCGGTTGATCCGAATAAACGCTGTGAAAACGGGGCTACCTGTGTCGACAAGGTCAATAGAAAGGAATGCATTTGCCCGCCGGGATGGACTGGGGACCGCTGTCACGTGGACATAGACGAATGCGCGCTTGGTTTCTGCGACAATGGCGCGACATGTAATAACTTCAACGGCACGTATAACTGCACATGTGTACCCGGCTATACGGACCGGAACTGCTCTACGGATATTAACGAGTGTGCGTCGAACCCATGCGAGAACGGCGCCACGTGTAACGACTTGATCAACTATTTCAACTGCACATGCGTGCCCGGGTACACGGGTAAGTCCCCGGATGTCAAGTACCGTATTTTAGTTCTTTTAATGTTGTGAAGTTTTTGAGTTTTCCCGCTTGCAAACAATAACTTAAACGTATTCATTAACCTTTCGTATTCCGGAATAGTTAAGAAGTATTATTTGTTGGAGAACCCGGTTTCCCACCTGGGTCTTAACTGCTCACTAACCGAGAGTGAGTTCATGCCGGGAAATATCAAACTGAGGCTTTGATGTATCGACAGAGGCGTTAAGCGCGCGTACTATCGTAACCATATAATAAATCAAATTATTGCTTTTTAGGATGTATATTGTCTGTATACATGCACAATGCGTGGTAGTCAAGTACTCTGTTGCCTTATAATCATAGAAAGTCTTAATGCTACCAGAGGGTTCCGGTTAATACGATTTAGAATTTTTAGTTGTGTAAAAAAACAAAAACAAAAAAACAAGTTCCGCCTTGTTTAAATCCCCGTGCAAACAGCGCTTACATTGCTGGCGCTGTCTGAACACCATGCTGGAAGGTGCTGTGAAGTAGTTCGCCAGCATTTCCTTTGTCTTGTGGCGCGGGTTAATGTTCACCCCTCATCCTCCGGATAAAACCATTTGATGTAAACATTTTCCGTCATAGGGTTCAATTGCTCCGAAGACATCAACGAGTGCCTGTCAACACCCTGTCAACACAACGCAACCTGCAATGACCTTGTGAACGACTTCAGCTGTAACTGCACCGCTAACTACACGGGGAGGCAATGCGAGTACCTTAAGACGCGCTGTCGACCGATAAATCCGTGTTTAAATGGAGGACGATGTAAAGACATAGGGTTCGAGAACTTTACTTGTGATTGCAGTGCCGGATTTGGTGGACCCCTCTGCGAGAATTCTACAACCGTTAGTTTGAACGGCTCGTCATATCTGACGTTTGATGGCAGCCAAAGTGAATTCATGGTTGCGTTGGAATTTCGAACAACGCTTGCAGACGGCGTACTGGTACATGATTCGGAGAGCAAATTCCTGATGCAGTTGAAGGAAGGGGCTATTGAAATAAGCAATGGCGTTAACAGTGCAGCAATAGGGGCTGCGCTTTCGGACGGTAATTGGAGCGGAATTGTGAGGTTGAATGTCACTCAGAGTCACCTACAATTATCTATAAACACCTCAAGTGTTTCCATAACTCGAATCAACCGTACAAATCCCAAGCTGTTCATTGGAGGATATTCGGGGAACCTCCAAAGTAGTCGCAACCTGATTGGCTGCATTCGAGATGTCAAAGTAAATGGCGTGGTAAAGTTACCGTCTGAGATAGAGCTTGTGCGTGTCAGCATGGGGTGCCCCAGGGAGGAGGTGTGCTCTCCCGACCCCTGTACCAACGGGACGTGCATTGACGAGTGGCTCACATACAGATGTGCTTGCTATCGACGGTGGACTGGGCCCAATTGCAGTACGAGTAAGTATTGTGAAAAAATTATATCTGTTGTTTAATGCAGGACATTAAAAACCGTCGTTTTTCCAGCTCGCCTGGTCAGTTGCTTGTTAGTTCATTGTATACCAAATTTGGGAATCCACTTCGTTTGCTTACCCGCTTTTTTTTTATCTCTCTAGAACTGTGAAAGTCGAGATTTAATTTCCAGGGATATGTGTATAAACGCTTTTGCTTGCCGCCTCCTTAAAAACGAGGCCTATTCCCTATACTTCTGGAATTTTTAGTTTTCCCGCGCGCCGTTTTAAATAGCAACAACCACTGATTGATATGATACGTTGGAAAATTAACTAGATGGGCTTTACAGGGGAGAAGAACCGCATATTGCCGCTGCGTTGTCACTACTGCTCTCTAGCCTGCGAAGCGGCTCCATTCCCCTCCCCTTGAGGCGCTAGGCAGGCTACTGCTCATTTGGTTGTTTTGGCCGTCGTAGTTTTTTTTAACCGATTCCTGCTCCGTCGACAGGTTTTGTCGCTGGTACATTTGGTGCCCAGTCTCCTCTGAAAGGCGCGGCCAGAAAAAGACGTGACATCAGCGAGTTCCAGAATTCCAGCTTCGCCTTGTTCAACACGAATACTGTCTTTAACAACGCGGGCTCACTCTCCTTCTTTATACGCACGCGCCAATCAGCCGGCCTGGTTGCCTTTCTCACAGACGACAGCAACGTCCATCTTACCATAGGACTTCATAACGGACGGCTGTTCTTACAAAGATCGGTCAGCGGTAGCCGGTGGAACATCAGCTTTGATAAAAACAATGACGTCGTCGATGGCGAATGGCACTTAGTGTCCGTTTCTGCCAACACGACGACTATTGATAATCAAAGTTATAGCTGGTTCTATGACCAGACCTTAAATTTGAAGCATGCCTATTTGGGTGGCTTAGAGAACTGGACTGCGTACCAACAAGAAGATGTAGTGACGAAAATACCCCTCCGTGGTTGCATCCATGACGCCCGCCTCAACAGCAAGCTTTTACAATTCTTTCCTGTGTCATCCTCTGAGGAAAGCTTTCCACTTCTTGGAATAGCCTCGAATCTTGGCCGAGGGTGCCTCGGAGAGAACGTCTGCGCACGGTCTCCCTGTGGTATGGGCGGGACGTGTAATGACCGGTGGAATAAGTACGAGTGTTCGTGCTCGCCAAGGTATGGTGGCCCAGACTGTTCGTTGTATGGTTGTGCGCTGGTTAAGCCGTGCCCGAGTGGAAGTGTCTGCTTGGATGTCGAAGGGCAGTACGAATGTGAGTAGATGGTTTTAACGCAATCCCTTTTATTTTTATTTTTTTCATTGTCAATCCTTTTTTGTTTTGCCTTAGTGCTGAGGATCTGCTACATATTAGTCTATACGACCACCCATCCCCATTTTTTCTTCATTTACGCCATTGCCAATCCCTGTTGCTTTACCTCGGTACTCGCAGTCCTGAATATTCGCTACGAATGGGTACAGTTTCACCGAGCAAAGAGTTCGGCCGCGCGAGGTGCGAGCGAAAAAAGCCCTCTTGAAACAGTACAAAAAAGGGCAGAAGTAAATCTTTTTTTTCTATTTCCAGGTGTCCATCCTGTAACTCTAAATGGCAGTCTTAGTAACGCCACCTTCCGCCTCGCATCTAACGTCACGCTAAGCCCCTTGGTGTCCGTCATCCTCCGCACTCGAGAGAGTAACGCGGTTCTGTTACAGTCACGCCAGGATGCAAGTAATTTTTTGGAGGTCCGGCTCGAGTCTGGGTATCTCAATGTCACCTACGCGTTCGGTGGGAACACGGGCACCGTAAAAACAGGTACAGTTTAATAAAAAAAGGATTGTGTCAAATGTAGACTGGGTAAAATTACGATAGATAATGTAAGTCCACCAAGTAAAAACGTTCCCTATTATTAGGGTGGTAGACAAGATAGAAATAATATAATATAGTGAACAATAGTCGCAGTTCCTTGTAGTGTTCTACAGCAGTTGCTAGTAATCGTGACTACGTTTTAGAACATCTTTAAAAAATAGCTTCAATTTTCTTCAAATATTCCTCGTCTGATTTCTTTCTTTGTATACTTGATCCATCGATGCGTTACATTTTAAATTCTTTTTGCTGTGTCTTTTTAAAGGTGTCGTTGTAAATAACGGAGAATGGTACCACGTGACTTTCAATGCGACATCCACTCTCCTGCTGTCAGTAAACCAATCACAGACTGAGAAAGAAGGAAGTTTCACCGGAACAGAGCTACAGAACTTACTTGCTTCGACTCCCATCTCGTTTGGCCTCGCGCAGCCCTTCTTCAAGGGTTGCCTTGACAACGTGCGAGTAGGCGGGGCTTTGTTGCCTTTCATTCCATACTACAATGCAACATACAACGTCAGCCACGTCACGTCACTCAAGCCTCGATTTGACGTTACATCCATTAATGGGATCAATACAGGTTGTCGTAGTGATGACGCATGCGCAGTTAGGCCTTGTATGCGAGGTCAATGTTCTGATGACTGGAATGCCTTCAAGTGCGCATGCCCAGAAGGTTATGCAGGGATGGTTTGCAACCTGACAGCTAACATGACGTGTGCGCATGCGCCTTGCTTTAACGGCTCTACTTGCGAAAATAGAACCGCTGCGAACTTGACGCAGATAAGTAACGTTGGTATTGATCAGTTTGTCTGCCATTGCGCCCCTGGTTTCGAAGGACGACAGTGCAATGCGACCACCGATGAGTGCAAGTCTAATCCATGTGGGAACTACGGCACGTGCACCGACTCACACCTGAATTACTCGTGCGCATGTGTTAGTGGTTTCACTGGACGAAATTGCGAGATCGACATTGATGATTGCGTCGGTAATAACTGCACCAATAACTCAACTTGCGTAGATCTGATTGATGATTACAATTGTACCTGCCAAGTAGGATACAATGGTAGCTATTGCGAGTTGGACATTGACGAGTGTTTAGCCAATCCCTGCTCAAGTTATGGGAGCTGTAATAACACTATAGGCTCATACGAGTGTGTATGCAAGCAGGGTTACTATGGCAACCATTGCCAGTACAATGCCAGTCAGTGGTGTCGATTCCAGCAGCCCTGCATGAATAATGCGACCTGTAGTGGAAATGCGACGGGTTTCTACTGCACATGCGCAGAAGGGTGGGAAGGTAAACTGTGTTCGGTAGATATCAAAGAGTGTGAATCTACCCCATGTCAGAACAACGGTACGTGCACCGATAGCCATTCAGTTTCAGAGTTTTTCCCGGGCTATCGGTGCGCCTGCACAGTTGACTATACTGGACCCAGCTGTGAAAAGTTAGTGACACCATGTGACGAAAAGCCCTGTTTGAACAATGGCTCTTGCATTCGGCTTTCCTACAATAAGTACGAGTGCAACTGCACAGAAGGCTATGGAAATATGAATTGTAGTGGATTACTTAGTTACTGTACGCCAAATCCTTGCATAAATGGGAATTGTATACCTCTAATGGACAACTACATATGCGAATGTGATTCTAAATACTTGGGCCGCAATTGTGATATCCTACGCGATAAATGTGACTCGAACCCTTGCCAGAATGGAGGAAGGTGTAAATCAACTCGTGATGGATATACCTGTCAGTGTGAGCCATCCCATACGGGGAAGAACTGCCAGCTTCCTAGTCCATGTTTTAGAAACCCGTGCGAGAACAATGGCGTTTGTAAAATACATCCAGTACATTTTAACTATACATGCAACTGTACCGATACGTTCACCGGCATACATTGCGAGAACAGAGAAGTGGCGCCCCCCGCCGCTGACAAAAGGACAGCAGAGGAGGAAGAGATGATAATTATTGGTGTAGTAGTTGGGTGCGTAGCGTTGATTCTATTGGTTCTTCTTATAGTCTTACTCATGAAAAGAGCTTCAAATGGAACTTACAGCCCGAGCAAAGAGGAGTTTGGAGGGGGTAGAGTTGAGTTAGACTCTATGATGAAGAAACCGAATGAAGAACGATTAATCTGAGTCAGTGCGAATGGGACTCACAGCCCTGTGAAAGAGGTGTCTGGAGGGGAAATAGAACTGGAGAACAGACAGGGAGAAGAAACTTTGTGAAGAACGATTGACCTGAGTGGCATCGAATGGGTTCGAGTGAAGATAAATAGGTAGAAGAGTAATTCTAGATCAGTGAGGAAGAAACCCCAATGGAAACATCTATCTGAGTCACTTCCATTGGGTATTACAGTCAGACTAATGTCCGTCCCAATCACGACCTGTTTAGACTATGCAAGTTTCATTGTACATCTATTTGACCAATTATCAAGTGTCACTTGTTTTTAACGTTTTCCATGCTCTCATCAATCATATGCAAGCCTGCGTTTCATCAGGCTTGCCAGCATTCAGGGCTTTATAACAGTTTCAATTAGACGAAAAGGGATTTTTCATAGAGAATGAATAATATACAGTAGCGAAGCCCTTCCCCTACTATGGACAGAGGTTTAACTGTATATAATCTGTTTTTCAGAGAAGAATATGTTATATCTGGTATTTATTGTATACTAATCATTAGACAGGATAACAAATGATTTATTTTGTATATAATACTGAAATGATGTAGAATAATCTGATTTCTAGGATTTTAATAAATTCGTATGTTTGGTGATACTGTCTACCTTGCTTGCTTTATAAAGTTGTTAGAGTGGTAGAATGTGAATAGCCTATTATAAGTAATAAATACAGCATTTTACAGTTGGAGGTAAGAATAGCCCAGTAATACAAATACAGCATTTTGTCGCCCAACTTGACTCACAATTTACCTTCAAAACTTGACTAGTACCTGGTTTATATTCTGATAAGAAACCTTGTACTAGAACACACTTAAGGCTTTCCATTTGAAAGGTCTCTGTGAACTATCCCATTCAGATCACAAGTTCAAAGGGCTCTGTGAACTATCCCATTCAGATCACAAGTTCAAAGAGCTCTGTGAACTATCACATTCATATCACAAGTTCAAAGGGCTCTGTGAACTATCACATTCATATCACAAGTTCGAAGGGCTCTGTGGACTATCCCATTCAGATCACAAGTTCAAAGGGCTCTGTGAACTATCACATTCAGATCACAAGTTCAAATGGCTCTGTGGACTATCCCATTCAGATCACAAGTTCAAAGGGCTCTGTGGACTATTCCATTCAGATCACAAGTTCAAAGGGCTCTGAACTATCCCATTCAGATCACAAGTTCAAAGGGCTCTGTGAACTATCCCATTCAGATCACAAGTTCAAAGGGCTCTGTGAACTATCCCATTCAGATCATAAGTTCAAAGGGCTCTGTGAACTATCCCATTCAGATCAAAAGGGCTCTGTGAACACAAGTTTTACTATATTGTGTATATTTTTGTCTTGAATTTTCTCTCTCACTTCCGCTACCCTCTCTCTTTAATAAGGTGCCATGGTAAGAATTGACACTTTTATCAAGCTTAATAACCATGAATGGTTATAAAACTTTTAAAGACTTTTTGAGGAAGGGTTTATCTTCAAGGGTTTCAGAGGAGACAATATTCCCTTTTATGTTTACTATAAAAGTCTGGAAGTGCAGGAGCATTTAGAAAACGAGAAATAGGCGGGAGCCTCAACACTTCTGTAATATCTTATCCTTTTTTAACCATGGTATTTGGAATGTCACGGAGGGGACAATTTAAAAGAAAAAATCAATTATATATATATTTTGTGGGTATCAATAAAATGGGTAAAGCATGTGTATAGATAAGTCAGCCTCTAAAGTATTATGTGATAGATAGCAGTAAAGATTTTTCTTTCATTGGATTTCAGATTTGAACATTTTTTTTCAAGCGTCACGGAGGGGAACCAGAAAAATCACACAAAAAAAACAGAGACTAATTTTTCAACCCCATTCCCATCCTCGAAAACCCAGGGGTATTTTGCTCTAACGTTTCACTCGCGAGAAAAATAACCCCTGGGGAACAGTAAGGAACGAACTTGGCAAAAAAGCCGTCGCGACAGACGACGGCGCCTGGGTCCCTGGGGATCAAAGATGTCAAAAGCTGTCATCGATCAATCTTTTTTAGGAGGCAATTCCTGTGGAAAATCTTACGCGTTTAGATATAGTTACCGTTTCGACAGGTCGGTCTTTTGTAATTTACGAAAGAAAAATGGGTTAGCCTTCTCTACTCGGAAAAGGCAATTGTGAATTATTGCCGCGTTTCGGGGAACAGTCTCAGCTATTGAAAAAGGCACAAGCTATTCGGATCGCATTTGCTTGAAGACCAACTCTCCTCGATTACTGGAAGAAATGTATCAGAACAAGATGGTTTAACGGACTTAATTTGCACATTTTGCAAGCCAAGGATCTACGACATTCCCTCTGTAAGCTTAAACTTCGGTGCAAAGTAATAGCTTGCACCGTTTCATCACAGGGAGCCCACTCAACTCAGCGCATTGTTTATTTAGCATGTGCTTTAAACTTCGTTTATGAATATCAATTAGGTCACGAAGTTCTCAATGAAACTCCTTCCAAATACATATGTCTTATACTTTATTGTGTCCATTCATGTTTGGAACACTTGTTTTACATCCCTGCGTCGAATTCTTTCAGAAATATTCGGGTTTTGCAAAACCCGAATATTTGGAAGGAGTTTTATTGAGAACTTCGTGACCTAATTGATATTCATAAACGAAGTTTAAAGCACATGCTAAATAAACAATGCGCTGAGTTGAGTGGGCTCCCTTGTTCGAATAAGAAGTTGTTTACGCTACACGCCATATTTGATCTCTAGCCAAACACAGAGCAGTTATGTAAATTTTTGGTGCATTGTTCGGGATGCGCGCCTGTGATTGGTCGACCTCGGGAGGTCAACCAATCACAGCTCACCATAGGCCTCGATTTTTTTGCCAAGTTCGTTCTTTACTGTTCCCCAGCGGTTATTTTTCTCGCGAGTGAAATGTTAGAGCAAAATACCCCTGGGTTTCCGAGGATGCCCCATTCCCTGTAAATACAACAAAGGAATTAATAATATGACAGCATTAGATTACTTAAGGACCAATCAACTGTAAAACTGTATAGAGATATTAGGTTTTGCCTATCTTGTGTATTTGTGGTGGAATCTTTTTGAATAGGTGTTGATGTCACGGAGGGGACAATTTGTCTGCTACAGAAACCATTAATACACAACCAATTTTTAGCAACTAGGTACAAAATGATTTAAATAAGTTAGCCTATCATACATGTAAGTGAATGTTGAACACAAAGCTTGTCCGTTAAGCCTGCAATATGCAGAAAAACCTAAATGCACATCTTCATGTGTGCAACAAAATGAGTGACATACAAACTTACTGGAACTTCTTCTTTGCCTTTTGTTTGTTTTGCCTTTTTACAAATAGGTGTGATTCCTCGAGATCACTGTGCACTGGGATTGTGAATGGGCAGTTACCCTTCAGGTGAACAGGAGCATAAAGGATGCAGCCAGTGTGTATAATAGCAATGTCATCTCTTCTTGGCCAGTCAAAGCATGCGGCGCCAATGCTGTGGAGAAATTTGACTTCTACAAAGTCTTTACCAATTTCTCTCACCAGCCTTCCATAACAGAAGTGACTGATCTAGCCAACCGCCACATAGTCTCCCACTTTGAGCCATACAGTAGAAACTGAGCTTACCCTCTTAAGGTGGAGATCATGGATGATGGACATACACTGGGTTAGCATCTAGCACAAGAGGGCATGAAAGAGCAAGTGACCTGGCGTACATGCAGACATAGACTCCACAGTCATATGCAGTTGTTTGTTGGGGTATCTCATCTTTGCTGTTGACATAAAAATGCCATGTGGTTGGGCAAAGAGTAGTAGGATAGCCACATTTTAGAAAAAGTTTTTTCATGGGTAGGCTTGGCATAGACCCCAGCCAGGCTATCAAGAACAATGAATGACTGCATCTTTGGAAAAACACACAAGAGAAACCAGTGGGAAGACCCCCTGGGGTTGACTGGCACAAAGATGAATTCCTGCTCTAGCGCCTTCTCTTTCTTAAGGAGGCTTGCCAGCTTAGTTTCACTTAATATTTCAAACCTTTCCCATGAAATTGTGGCTACTAACAGAGAATTGGCATGATAAGTAACAGAAAGAAGCTTCAAGTACTCATCAATTACAAAGTTTGTTAGCCACCGGTCCTTATCAGTTAGAGCATATTTACCTGACAAGTTCTTAAGATCACTATCAGAAATAGCTCTACTGCCCCCAAAAGAAACATGTTCCTCTATAACGGCTGCTACAAGAGCCTCCTGATAGTGGGGAAAGGTATATGAGATTGTTGATGATAAGACATCCCTTAGGGTGTTAGGCAGGCCTCCCTGGATGACAAGGGCTTAGTAATACTAGAAGCATTGGACTTAGTAGTTGTACTAGTACGCATAGTAGACTTATTGTCAGCTGACTTCAGTGTGCTTTCTGACCTCTGCTTACATGCAGATCCCTGGCTAGTACATGATCCGTGCACATGCTGTCTTCTATATAGAACTGGGAATTCTTAGCAATGCGCAATGTCGTGGTTGAGCTCCTCTCATCATAATGAATGGAGCTCAGGAATTGGAATGGAGTCTCAGGAATTGCAACACATGCATTCCATCTCTCCTTTTGCTTCCCTCTGACCTGAATGATATCACTCTTAGGAAGATACATTACCTTTACCTTTTGGCACTCATTCTCTGCTACTACTTGAGCAAATTCTTGAGCACTGTTGATAACAACACGACCTCATATTGTAGACATGTCGGCTAAATGGACCCAACATGGCTTGTAAATCTTCAGTAGCTTCCCCAACTGTGATGTCAACAACTACTTTCTCTATTACTCCTTCCAGCTTCTGCCACTGGTAGTACGACATCTCACTCTCCTTATTTATCCCATTAAAGAGTTGATCTGTTAATTGACTCACCCCACAGCTTTCACAGACACGGTCAATGCAATTACAGCACCCAATACTACAGACAGACTGGACATTTCCCTGTGAGCTTAGCCAACCCTTGGAGGAAAAGGTCTATGTTCTCATGGTATTTGCATATACAGACTTCCTGATCAATTAAGGATGAAGTGATTACTTCTTTAGGCCTAAGCTCTGCAAACTTTTATTTTCCTACTTCAACTTTACTTTCTTCCTTGAACAACTCGTGCGTTTCACTGATTTTGTACAAGAGATTTCTTTTTTGGCGGTGTTCTCTTGGGCGATCTGGAAGCTTGACAGAGACAAAATCTTTATTCCCTGGCATCATCTGGCTAATATCATCTCTTCTATAGAACTCTTCAATCTCTGTCACCTGTTCATCTGTAAGGGCATCACTTCGCATCTTACGGGTGGTAGTCAGCTTTGGTTGTTCACATTTTATTCCACATACATCTAAAACAGCCTTTCTTTTGCCTGGCGATAGCTCTAGGACCATCTGTGCAATGACTGAAACTTTTTGCTTAGGACATTTTGGCAAATGCTTTCTTCTGATGGGATCTTTTCTTTTCTTTCTGCAGCCTTTCTTTTCTCTTTCCTTGGCCCTTAGGATCTCTATATTAGCTGTTTTTTTCTTAATATATTCAGATTTCTTACTTTGTCCTTTTCCTTAGCTAACTCGTACTTTTCTACATTCTCTTTAAGTTTTGATCTGTATTTCCTTGTTCTTTACTTGCTGGAACTCATTTTCGGAGACCACTGCAAGTACAAGAAGAACTGTTGCATCATGGGATCGTATGTTCTGAGCATGCTCAGAGCAAATTTTCCCATAAGCCTCCAGGATATTTTACTGTACAATGTAATCAAAAGCTAAAATTCACTGCAGGAAATGCAAGTAAAATAAATGAAGAGATAACAAATATGTCAATGTTTGATAACTGAGCAAGATAAAAACAAAATGTTACAATTGTTTATCTCATCAAGTGTCCCCTCCATGACAAAATGTCCTCTCCATGACATAAACTTTTGAAATAATAATTCAAAAGAAAAACATTTGCAAACAAATTTTACTATTTCTGAATTTGTTGTCCTACACCTCAGTAGTTTTTACAAAATAGAGCAGTTACAATAGTTTTTCTGTAAATTATTAAAACATGTCACATCTGATTTGTCACGGAGGGGACAAACTAATTATGGACAAAATGCTGCTTTCTCCACAAAGCATTATTTCACATCAACTGACATAACATTGACCCTAGGCAAGAAACACTCTTTTGTCCTTACAGTCAATATCAGATTTGCTTTTAGAGGCTGGATTATTTTGGCTGAAAACTTATGTCCCCTCCGTGACACAAAAAAACGTTTACATGGTACATCTATGATAATTTAAGATATGTTATTATGCATAAAGTACCAAAAGAGTGCAAAATAGAGACATTTAGTCTTTATTCAACTCAGTAAGCTAGATTAGATTATTTTTTAAGCCATTTCACTTTTTAGCATTTTATGTCCCAAATACTGTGGAATTACCCCTCTACAAAAATCTAATTGTACTAATTCTTCTATTACCACCCACATACAATACCTCATTTTTTTTTACAAGTTTTGCCCTGTCTCTACACGAGTACAATGGCAAGAATTCTCAAATTTATTTATGTATTTTCTATAATTCTTACCATATGTTTGCTTTCCTTTTTTTATTTTTAAATCTTTTTTTTTATAAATTAGAAGTATATTTTAGTTAGTCCATGTTACCAGGTGTTTTGAGCCTCCAGACAGAACTGGTGGAGAACACACCCCTCGTATCTATGCAGAATTAGTCAGCATTATTTGCTCTGTTGATAAATCCATGACTCTCTCGATTAGGAGGAGGGACCACAGTGACAGGTTTGGTTGCATGACGTATGCAGTAATCGCTTACACTTCCCATCAATGTGCGCCGTAATGTGTCTTGCCCACGGCACCCTAGCACTATCTGGTCTGCATTTTTTTCCTCCATGAATTCACAAATGACTTCTCCTGGTTTACCAATTTTGGTGAAAAGTTTGCAATTGAACTGTGGGAAAACATAGTGTACAGTAGTGTTAATGGTACAATTATACACTAAAATAAAAAGACTGAAGGTAAACTGAAGGTAGTGTCATACAAAAATGTTCAGAGCTCTGTCACAAAGAAAACATTGAATTTTTTAAAACCATACAGCAAGATCAGTAGTTTCTTTTTCCAGCTGAAATTGGACATTGTAGGTAAAGGATCCTTGCTGGCGCACAGAAATGGCTTTCCTACCTACATCTAATAAATACATCTCCTAAAATTTACCCAAGGTTTTTTGTATAAATGCCATGCATGCAGTCATACAAGTCACAATGAGCAATGAGCTACTTTGTCCATTAGTTGAGGAAAGTCTGAGGGAAAATACCTTATTCTCCTTGCATTTTTTCTCAAAGCTAGACAGCAGTTTCTTAGATTCTTTTGTACATCTCTCCAGCCATCTATCCAAACTCTCGACTGTAGCTACATTATCTGTTAATAAACATAACCATAAACTTTAGTGATGTAGATGGATATTCCCAGAGGCTTTGGAAATTAGACAAATTACTCAATAACATCTCTTATGACACAGGGCATCACATACACCACCTTTTACCAACTAAATTTGAAAACGTATGTGCTTAGGAAAGCTTGGGGTACAATGTAACTTTCAAGAAAAATAGGGAAAAACACCTTTTTAATGCACAATGCCAACGTGTCAGTAGTTTTAAAACCTAGATCCTTGAACTTATTTTAACTTTTATAACATTTTTTATATCAAATATACAGTCGAAGCTCTCTGAGCAACCCCTCTCGTTAGCGACCAGCTCTGATAACGACCACGATCACGAATCACCAATTGAATTGTCACACAAACTCTGTAATTCTAAGTTCTCGTAAGTGACCAACTTATCAGTGCGACCAGCTCCTTTAACAACCACAATTTCAAACCACCAACTACTGTAAGATTTTCTTTTATATTTAAGCTTGTGTAAGCAACCACAATGATTTTTGGCTTTACAACATCAGTCAACACCTGATAAACATCATATCCAATGCATGCTGAAATCACATATAAAGTGGAAATGTTTCACAAAAGCTGCTTTTCCATTTGGCAACCATTAAAGAATTTCATAATTACAATTTTCTAACTTTGATTTTAACCATGGGATTGACATCTCTTTGTCTCCAGAAATTGTATAAAAGCAAGGAATCTCTAGTCCATTGCCAGCTTCTTGATTATCCTTTTTCCAGTTACAATAGCCATCTCCTTGTTTGTTGCACGCTTTAGAAATCCAGTAACAAAAGAAGCCATTTGATCGTTGTAGCCGCCAAAGATATTCTCATTGACCAAAATGTTGATGCAAACAAGCCCAACAACCTATTTGTGAGTCAGTTATTAGTGATTGTATAAATATTCAGAAAAAGAAAAATGAATCTTTAGAAATATGGTTGCGTGCCGTTGAAATGCACCTTTTTTGTAGATGTTTTCAGCCAAATTTTCTTATTAAATTTTCTCATCAAGCAATAAACCAAAATATTACAGTGTTGTTATTACCACGATAACTTTTAGATTCCATTTTAGCATATGTCCCAATTGTGCAAGCACTATATTAGGAGGCTCGGATATTGATCAAAATACTTGTTAAAAAATAAGGACCTCCCTAAACCCAGCTTAAATATTGAGGCGCACCCCCAAATCGGCCCTAAAAAAATTGCAACCTTCCCCCCAAACAAAGCAGCCCTCATCCTCTTTTTTATATGGTTGTGCACACAAATAATATCAAACATTAAAATCAGTTATCAAAACGCACTCACGGTGGTGTTCCTGTGTGTGTCGATCAGCAAAGTCATTAGCATGAATCAGTAAAACTTCATCATCTTTTCTGTGCATACTTTTGGAGTAAACTGCAAATAAACGAAGGGTAAGAAAACACCAGTGTAACAACATTCACAAGGATGAATCCTAGGTTCCAAAGTAGACCTTAAAGTAAAGGGGATAGGGGCAGGGGTGTAAATGCACCCTGTTTGGATGAGTCGTTTAGCAAAGGTCACAGTTATAGGTAACATAGTATTTGGCAATCTGTTAATAAGAAATGACCATCTTATTTTTAGCGACCAAGGGGGTACGCATACCCCCCCAAGTATGTGCCTGCTGGGAGCACCTTGTAATGGGCCTACCAGTGACATCCATGCGTTTGGGCTTCTAAATCCTCATTGTGGGTCATGGTGTTAAAGCCCCCACCCCATCCCCCAACATGGCCCCCTCCCATGCAAAACAATGAATAGACAAACAAAATGGCGACGTTGTAAATAAATAGACTTTAATGAGCTCCCAACAGAATTGCACTCCCAGTAACTATACAGAACTGTGGTGTGTTCGGGAAATTTCTACCGTATACTTTCATCGTTTCGTATTTGAATTAGGATAAAAATCACTCTTGGTCAATTAGAAACGTGGTAGACTCACCAACTATTTGCTGGGGGCTTTGTCGAGGTCATATAAATGCCTCAATACATCGGTACTTACAGTCAAAAGCGCGATCACTGTGCTCACTACCATCAACAGCGATTACAACACGGCTTTTCTTAGGTTCTTCAGACATTTTGATAAGTTCTACAGGACGATGCTGTACACTTCGTGCGACACAGAAATTCTGTTCAGATCTCTCGTAGAGAGTATTTACCACAGGGTTACCGTGAATTGGTTAAATTCTTTCCTTTAAAAAAAAACTTTTCTTTATAATCTTTTTTGTGCTTCCAAGAACTTAAATGGTCTGCAAAAAAATAAAACTAAAAGAAGCAATTTCATTTACCATCTAATACCAAAGGGCTCCCACTTGGCAAATTTATTAATAATATTTATAAATTTATTAATATTTTTAAATTTTCAGTCAACCAAGCAAAATTTTAACATTGATTCTGGTAATTCTGTTCATTTTCAAACTCATCATGCTTGTCAGGATCGTGAAAGTTTTCAAGATTCCTGCTTGTCCACCAAACGCCTTTAGGGGCGGCTAATTTCGCAATAGAAGAGGGATATCCACTCCTTTTCTGAGTAAAACAGTTGAAAAGCCACTTTGTTTGAAGAAAATATATGTCTGAGGGAAGGGAGTTAATGTCCATGTGCCTTGGCCTGCTTGACTTTTCTGACTTTCTGACGCGACAAATCCAGTTCCGCATGAAGTATTGTTATATTAATGTGACCTACCACGAACCACTGGATCAGTTATAAGCCGTCTATCTGGCCATTTCCCAACCCTCCCCCTTATGAACCACTTGATCAGTTATAAGCCGTCTGTCTGGCCATTTCCCAACCCTCTCCCTTATGAACCACTTGATCAGTTATAAGCCGTCTATCCGGCCATTTTCCAACCCTCCCCCTTATGAACCACTTGATCAGTTATAAGCCGTCTATCCGGCCATTTCCCAACCCTCTCCCTTATGAACCACTTAATCAGTTATAAGCCGTCTATCCAGCCATTTTCCAACCCTCCCCCTTATGAACCACTTGATCAGTTATAAGCCGTCTATCCGGCCATTTCCCAACCCTCTCCCTTATGAACCACTTGATCAGTTATAAGCCATCTATCCGGCCATTTCCCAACCCTCTCCCTTATGAACCACTTGATCAGTTATAAGCCGTCTATCTGGCCATTTCCCAACCCTCTCCCTTATGAACCACTTAATCAGTTATAAGCCGTCTATCCGGCCATTTCCCAACCCTCTCCCTTATGAACCACTTAATCAGTTATAAGCCGTCTATCTGGCCATTTCCCAACCCTCCCCCTTATGAACCACTTAATCAGTTATAAGCCATCTATCCGGCCATTTCCCAACCCTCCCCCTTATGAACCACTGGACCAGTTATAAGCCGTCTATCCGGCCATTTCCCAACCCTCTCCCTTATGAACCACTTAATCAGTTATAAGCCATCTATCCGGCCATTTCCCAACCCTCTTCCTTATGAACCACTGGACCAGTTATAAGCCGTCTATCCGGCCATTTCCCAACCCTCTCCCTTATGAACCACTTGATCAGTTATAAGCCATCTATCCGGCCATTTCCCAACCCTCTCCCTTATGAACCACTTGATCAGTTATAAGCCGTCTATCTGGCCATTTCCCAACCCTCTTCCTTATGAACCACTTAATCAGTTATAAGCCGTCTATCCGGCCATTTTCCAACCCTCTCCCTTATGAACCACTTAATCAGTTATAAGCCGTCTATCCGGCCATTTTCCAACCCTCCCCCTTATGAACCACTTGATCAGTTATAAGCCGTCTATCCGGCCATTTTCCAACCCTCCCCCTTATGAACCACTTGATCAGTTATAAGCCGTCTATCCGGCCATTTTCCAACCCTCCTCCTTATGAACCACTTGATCAGTTATAAGCCGTCTATCAGGCCATTTTCCAACCCTCCCCCTTATGAACCACTTGATCAGTTATAAGTTGTAAAAATTGGGTAAAATACAGTAAATATGTAAAAAAAACCTAAGAGAGCCAATTCGGGTGAATACACCGAATGTATGAACATTCTCACAAAAATTAGGCTGTTGATGAGGTCCAAAATCTTGTGACACCTGCCTAATGCGAGTGAGTTGACATTTATGACATTACACTAACATAGCCAAAGGGCTGATCCAAACATTTATTTAAAGGTTAAAAACACTTAACAATCAAATTAAATAATCTTCACTTTTAGCTTACCAAACATTGATCACCATACCCAAATTACAATGCAACCACATCTAGATAATTTTGTTTTGGTAGATGGACTTCACTTAAAGATTTTGTTTTGCAGGGAGGGCAGATAATAAACTGTTTACTTAACAGGAACAGCACCAAGCTTACAGGCACTTACTACATCTCAGCACAAATTGAAGCGCAATCATTTAATATCAGGGCCATAGCAGGGGGTGGGGCACATGCCCCCCAATATTTTTAAGTTATAAGAAAATGACCAGTAGGGGTGTGGCTGTGCCCCCAATATTTTCTTAATGTTTCGGTATTTTGCCCCTCCAATATTTCAAGGCCTGCTACGGCACTGTATATAAAACATATTCAAAACTTCCAATAAAGTTTTGATAGTGGATGTGCAATAGACAGATGTGCACCATTGAATAGACTGTACAAAATACTGTAAATACAAGTTGCAACACAGTGATAAAACCTAATAAGAATCACTCTGCAACCCTATCATATTGTAAGATAAAAGTGTCTGTATTTTTTATCAAAAGGAAAAAAGGCAAACTGAAAAAAGTTTGACAAAATAGCCTATTACCATGATATGGAAGAGAAGTGTTACAGCATCACCAGTAAAAACAATGTCACGTCTGATTCTTCAAAAGACAATAAATATTCAATACACATCTTAGGTGTTAACAGTTTTACTGAATGTGCTGTAATACCTATAAAGCTATGTAGTATTATATAACTAATGCTTCCAACAGTCAACATTATCTAACTTATCAGCTCTAAAGCAAGATACACACTAAACATATATAATACTTCTACCTAAAGAAAACTGGATCTATTCGGCACTCTTTGGACTGTTAATAAAGCCATGGTTTTCATTCAATATTCTTTGGTCTGTTTATAAAGCCAGTTTTTTCCCGATCAGGAGGAGGGACCACAGTGATAGGCGTGGTCGCATGATGGATACAGTATTCACTAACACTCCCCATGAATGTGCGTCGCACTGTGCCCTGACCACGGCAACCTAACACCACCTGGTCAGCATTTTTCTCTTCTGTGAAATCACAGATTACTTCTCCTGGGTTGCCAACTTTAGTGAAAAGTTTACAGTTGAACTGATTGGGTGAAAAGCATAAAACGAAGAGTTAGTTTACAAAATCATAGAAAAGAAAACATAGACAGCAAAAAAGTGGTAGTGAATGCAGCTTTTAAGAATACAAACTACAGCCAGCAAACCAAGGTAGTTAACAACATAGCTTCATTCCTACTGTCCCTCCCTGGGTGAATACAGATTTTAGATGAAATCTCTCAGAATTTCACCAAAAATCTTCAAACTACAGAAACATCTTGGTTTGTGTAAAACACTCCAGAAAATAAAATAAAAACTTAACCTTCAGGGGCTTTTCTAGGCCTGGGTATGTGGTACAGGTATGTGTGATAAAAGTAAAAAGAACTATAGCTGTCTTCTTGCTCTACTTGCTTGTAGCTTTCAAAAATATGCTTGCTTTTTGACATTGCACCATATTCCAACTACTCGGAGTCACATTTTACCTTGTTTTCCTTGCATTTCTTCTCAAATCTTGACAGCATTTTCTTGGACTCCTCTGTGCATCTTTCCAACCATTTGTCCCAGCCCTCAACAGTTGCTAGACCATCTGATAATAACATTTCATATATCAGTAGTGACTTCTGGAACCAATTGTGTAACGGCAATGGATAACCCCTTAGTTATTTTGTAGTCATCTTATTATGTCACCAATCAATGTAATGCTAGCGATCACGTGACCTAAGCTTTATAAACACAGCAAACTTGTAAAGCCCCTAAGGCTCACAGAAATTCGACGGGTTCACACGGGTTTCAGTTAGCGCTGCCCTAGGCCAAACTTGCTGTAAAGCTTCCCAAGTTTTTACACGCAATAAAACCCTAGCCTTATGGAATTTGTGAGTACTTCAACAAAGTTTTGCCAGATCTCTCCATCACGTGGGGCTGACGCCGCTACAAGTTGCTAGATCATCTGATAATAAAATTACATTAATAAAAGAGCATCTAAAGCATTTGCTAGACCATCTGATACAAATATCAGCAGCAAGTTCTGAACCAGTTGCTAGACCATACAAATATCAGCAGCATGTTCTAAACCAGTTGCTAGACCATCTGATACAAACATCAGCAGCATGTTCTAAACCAGTCGCTAGACCATCTGATACAAATATCAGCAGCATGTTCTAAACCATTTGCTAGACCATCTGATACAAATATCAGCAGGATGCTCTAAACCAGTTGCTAGACCATCTGATACAAATATCAGCAGCATGTTTTAAACCATTTGCTAGACCATCTGATACAAATATCAGCAGCATGCTCTAAACCAGTTGCTAGACCATCTGATACAAATATCAGCAGCATGTTTTAAACCAGTTGCTAGACCATCTGATACAAATATCAGCAGCATGCTCTAAACCAGTCGCTAGACCATCTGATACAAATATCAGCAGCATGTTCTAAACCAGTTGCTAGACCATCTGCTACAAATATCAGCAGAAAGTTCTGAGCCAGTTGCTAGACCATCTGATACAAATATCAGCAGCATGTTCTAAACCAGTTGCTAGACCATCTTCTACAAATATCAGCAGCATGTTCTGGACCAGTTGCTAGACCATCTGATACAAAAATCAGCAGCATGTCCTAAACCTGTTGCTAGACCATCTGATACTAATATCAGCAGCATGTTCTAAACCAGTTGCTAGACCATCTGGTACAAATATCAGCAGCATGTTCTAAACCAGTTGCTAGACCATCTGATACAAATATCAGCAGCATGTTCCAAACCTGTTGCTAGACCATCTGATACTAATATCAGCAGCATGTTCTAAACCAGTTGCTAAACCATCTGATACAAATATCAGCAGCATGTTCTAAACCAGTTGCTAGACCATCTGATACAAATATCAGCAGCATGTTCTAAACCAGAAATGCTCTTGGTAAGATTTTCACCAGTTTACTCCTGGTCGATTACGTAACAATCTCCAATGATTTATGGAAAACACAAAAAATATTTCAAAATTGTTAAAGCAGTGTTTCTATTGGGAGTTGTGGATGAGTTTGTGGATGTGATAAATAATTTAGAAAGTATGGCCTGTTAAATAGTGTGGATCCTAAAAGGTTGTGTTGTCTTTTAAAGGTTGAGGTTTCCGTCGGACCTCCAGACCTAAACTGGTGACAATTCGGCTTTAATTGAACTAGGATTCCTAAGAGGGAAGGTATGTACCTTAAAAATTGAAATTTTCAAGAAACGTTGTCTGAGTAAACAGTGAACAGCAAATGTTAGTTTGCACTTACACTATTTTTTCTAAGGGCCCTGTCGCACTAGCAAGATGTTCAGGACATCTCTGTTTAGATAAGCTCAAAAACTGACAGATGTCCGTGACATGTTACAAAAACAAGTGCGACCTACATTTTTACGCAACACGACAAATTCGCCGGTCGGGGCAAAACATCAGAGGAACCAATGTCCTGCCCTGGAGCAGGGCATCTACCTTATATCAGACTAACTCTGTTTTTATTCTTATCGCGCAAAGAACCTCACAAAAACGTAAATGGTCTCAAATAGCAACCTTCACTCTTGTTTCACTAGATCTTTGACCGTAACACACGTGTCGTCAAAGCTAGAGATGAATCTTTACCAATATCCCTCCTTTCCAAAAATCTGGCGTCAGGAGGAACGGTCAATCGGCCTCTTAGCCAAACATGTACGTCTTCACCTTCGGTGCATATTAGACAATTACATTTGCAATTAACTGAGTACCAGTAACAGCTATGCATCCAACTAAAGTAGCACAATGTATATACACGTGTAGCGTGTATATGTACATCCAAACGAAAAGCAGCAGATTTCTTCTACGAATGACTTAATATGCAGAGTTGTGCAGCGTGCAGAGAGTTATTGCTCTTCGAATCTCCTGCGCGCGAAGTTAGCACAGATGAGTGACATATGATGTTATTTTTAGTGCTCGTGATCCGCGGATATTGCAACCAGTGCGAACGTAATTTAACAATGCCAAATAGTGTGAAGATGTCACGGGACAAACGTATTGTTCTTAATGTCCTTTGACATCTCCTGAACATCTTACGAGTGCGACCAGGCCCTAATTGGTTTAAACCAGAAAATATGCTTGATTTGTTAGCTTGTTTGGTGATACTTACATGGATGCAGCTGTATGTGACGCTCAGCGATATCGTTTGCATGAATCAGTAGAACTTCATCACCCTTTTTATGCATATTTTGTGAATAAACTGCAATAGAAAGCAATCCAAAGTCATTAAACCTGGGTGAACTCGTAAAAGTTTCAATCAAAATTCGATCATTTGGTTTTGATTGGGTATGGAAATCGAAAATAATAGAACAAAAATAATATAATCGGTACTATTACCAAATTCAATCAAGCATTAATTAACTGATTAGTTTAAAAATTACAGACATCTTGGAGAAGATAAGAAATTGGTCAAAGTACAAATGTTGAACATCTTTCTGTGTAATGTACTATCGCGTTTGTTTCAAGTGTCTGGATGGGAGAAAATTACAAAAACAAAAAAGAAACAAATTAACGCCTAAAATAAGATAATTATGACTATATATACAATTTTTCCTATTTTGTGAAGGAAAGAATAAGCGAGTTCTCTTCTTATATCTTATCAAGGCACGCTTGGCTAACTCAACTCATTTGCCGTGTCAAAAGGTTGAAGAAATAATTTCGAGGCAAAAAAACTTCACTTTTCTATGAAACTTACATTCAAAGGCACGATCACTGTGTTCACTGCCGTCAACGGCTATTACAACCCGGCTTTTTTGCGATTCTTGGGCCATTTCGAACAGCTTTTACCGGCGAAAGAGTTAAGCACTAAGCACACGGACCTCAGGCTCCACAAGGGAACTCGACCTCTACCACAGGGTGACCGCTAAAAAACTAATCTTTGCGTAAACGTATCAATTTTATGAAAAAAAGGCAATTCTGGGACGTATTAAAGGCAAATATATTATATTTTCTTATTTAAGATACTTCGCCTGTCTATGAATATATATATTTCAATAGAGGTGACTAAGGATTTCACGAAAGAAAAAACGTCGTATGAATAACCAAACTTGGTAGGTGACATATCTGTTTCAAGGGGGTGACATTTTAATGTCTGAAAATTTCTGACGCCACCAACTAAACAAAAAATACCATTCCCAGTGGCTCATAAGTTAGAGGCAATCAACTTAACCACTTTCTGGTATCTCATAGAATATGTCAGCGCTTTTCGAATCATCAACATCTGATCATCACCGGTGTATTATAGTATGTGTTACTTCCGATTGACAACTCACGTGGTTTCTAAGCTACACCGCTGCCTATGATGTGCCGGCGGCTCATGAATCCCCGTAAACATCTCGAAAAGAGAGAACTAGAAATTTGTGCGAATTTTCATCATTTTTATGTGTCTTCAAGGCGGTATTCCATAGTTTTCGGGAATGGAGAGTGGCCTGAAGCTTGGTATCGTTTATATTGGAAAAGCAGGTGGAAAGGTAGGATTTGAACAAGTTTTTTATCAGCTTTCTCCGTGCGACGCTGTTTTGAGGGCCGGGTTCGTGCGCGCAAACTCACAGAAAATGCTTTTCCATAAGAACAACTGCGCAAATTTGACCACTTTCCTTACGGAGAACAATCGCTAGCATTAACACATATACCCTTTACTAGAATATATCTTATAACGTAGGATGATTTTATTTTTGTGTGTTTGGGTTTCCAAGCGGTATAAAGGCTTTATTGAGGTGAATATGTTGATTATTTTGCTATTAACAGCTGTTATGAACCATCTTACAACTTTGTTGACGGTTTTTTTTAGCAGAATAAGTGGCTTATCATGGTAACTATTTATAGGCTGTCTGTATGAGCTTAGTTTGCCGCAAAAGAGATCCGTGAAATCCTAACCTCAAGCCTTTCCTCGGCCTGTATAAACGACTGACCCTGGGAGGGGTAAGGCACTGTTTGTCACCTTAGTTTTCTAGAAGGAACAGCGAATAAAACTGTTACAAAGTCTTAATTATTTTATTTTTTTTTTATGTTATTTAAAGCCAAGGTTTGCTGTTGTTGACATCTGATAATGTTTTATATATAATAAAATATCGATCAGATAAAAATATTTTTGTTATTTGTTTTTTCAGCATAAGTATTGTCTTATCGATGAAAAAGACATCCCTTTGGTTAAAAGATTTAGATTTGAGGTGAGTCTTGGTTGGTTTTATAATAATGTGCACGGTATGCTCAAGCTGCCAGAAAGAAATAATACAGAGGATATCACTGTAATAACACTATGATCTGTAATCAAAGTATTTGCTTTAATCATTTTTGCTATTATTTATTTTCTACCTCAAGGCCAAGGTTGACATTGACCGTGATGGTAATGGTGCAAGAATTTATGCTTATGCCTTTGACATAACTAAGGATAAATCAGGGTGCTACTTCCATGATTACATTTGGTGAGTTTTATTAAGACCCCATAAGTATTTTTATATAAAAAAGAAGTAAGAGCTCCCTTTTGTGGAATTTTCTTTGCTTTTACTAAAATATTCAATTACTGTTTATGCTAGTTTATCACCCTTAAGGTGTAAAAAAAGAAGCAAGAGCTCCCTTCAAATAAGCTTCCCCCCACTTCCTCCTAACAATGCAGGGATGACGCAACGCAAGGTTTTTAAGACTTATAAGTTCCTCTTTTTTGCTATTTCATAAAGAAAATTGTTTACTGGACTATGTGTTGGGGTTGTTCTTGTTTAGTAAATCAATTGGTATTGATAATTGATAATGTTTTAATTTTTTTAATTTTTAATACTTTCAAAGACATTACAATTAATCAGAAACCAAAATAATTTATGCTATACAATCTACAGCTTGTCTATACTTTATTATACTTTATCTAGTCAGGCAAGCAGGCAAGACACCTGACAACTTTATTTTTTTGGCAGTGTCAGCTGTTTTAATTTCTAATTGTGTTTTAAGATATATTAAATATGTTTTAAAATAAATATTTTTGTTTTTCTTGTACTCCATTAATGTAGCGTTTTACAAAGAGCAGGCATAGATTTGGTATATTCTGCTCTATATATTATTCTTGTGTGTGAGTTCATTGATATCATCTATTACTTAACAGCTTGCTCTGTGTATATTTTGATCTGTGAGTTCATTGATATCATCTATTACTAAACATTTTGCTCTGTGTATATTATTTTTGTGTGTGAGTTCATTTACATCATCTATTTCTAAACAGCTTCCTCTGTGTATATTTTGATGTGTGAGTTCATTGATATCATCTATTACTAAACATTTTGCTTTGTGTATATTATTCTTGTGTGTGAGTTCAATGATATTATCTATATCTAAATATCTTGCTCTGTGTATATTTTGATGTGTGAGTTCATTGATATAATCTATTACTAAACATCTTGCTTTGTGTATATTTTGATGTGTGAGTTTATTGATACTATATGTTACTAAACATCTTGCTCTGTGTATATTTTCAGGGAGAGGCATTGTGGTGGAATTGCACCAGGTTTTAAGGTTTTTCACAAGAATGGTGTTACTGTAGGTAAGTATTAAAGACCTATCTTAATGCCATATCTACAGGAACCAAGTCATAGTGCACCATAGTGCGCGGGAGCAGTGCGCCATAGTTCACGGATCAAGTTCGCCATAGTGCACAGGCCCAAGTGCACCATAGTAGGCGGACCAAGTGTGCCATAGTGCATGGGACCAAGTGCGCCATAGTGCATGGGACCAAGTGCGCCATAGTGTGCATGGGACCAAGTGTGCCATAGTGCATGGGACCAAGTGCGCCATAGTGCATGGGACCAAGTGCGCCATAGTGCATGGGACCAAGTGCGCCATAGTGCATGGGACCAAGTGCGCCATAGTGCATGGGACCAAGTGCGCCATAGTGCATGGGACCAAGTGCACCATAGTGCATGGGACCAAGTGCGCCATAGTGCATGGGACCAAGTGCGCCATAGTGTGCTGGACCAAGTGCGCCATAGTGCATGGGACCAAGTGCGCCATAGTGTGCTGGACCAAGTGCGCCATAGTGTGCTGGACCAAGTGCGCCATAGTGCATGGGACCAAGTGCGCCATAGTGCATGGGACCAAGTGCGCCATTGTGTGCTGGACCAAGTGCACCATAGTGCATGGGACCAAGTGCGCCATAGTGCATGGGACCAAGTGCACCATAGTGCATGGGACCAAGTGCGCCATAGTGCATGGGACCAAGTGCGCCATAGTGCATGGGACCAAGTGCGCCATAGTGTGCGGGACCAAGTGCGCCATAGTGCATGGGACCAAGTGCGCCATAGTGCATGGGACCAAGTGCGCCATAGTGCATGGGATCAAGTGCGCCATAGTGCATGGGACCAAGTGCGCCATAGTGCATGGGACCAAGTGCGCCATAGTGCATGGGACCAAGTGCGCCATAGTGCATGGGACCAAGTGCGCCATAGTGCATGGGACCAAGTGCGCCATAGTGCATGGGACCAAGTGCGCCATAGTGCATGGGACCAAGTGCGCCATAGTGCATGGGACCAAGTGCGCCATAGTGCATGGGACCAAGTGCGCCATAGTGCATGGGACCAAGGGCGCCATAGTGCATGGGACCAAGTGCGCCATAGTGCATGGGACCAAGTGCGCCATAGTGCATGGGACCAAGTGCGCCATAGTGCATGGGACCAAGTGCGCCATAGTGCATGGGACCAAGTGCGCCATAGTGCATGGGACCAAGTGCGCCATAGTGCATGGGACCAAGTGCGCCATAGTGCATGGGACCAAGGGCGCCATAGTGCATGGGACCAAGGGCGCCATAGTGCATGGGACCAAGTGCGCCATAGTGCATGGGACCAAGTGCGCCATAGTGCATGGGACCAAGTGCGCCATAGTGCATGGGACCAAGTGCGCCATAGTGTGCTGGACCAAGTGCGCCATAGTGCATGGGACCAAGTGCGCCATAGTGCATGGGACCAAGTGCGCCATAGTGCATGGGACCAAGTGCGCCATAGTGCATGGGACCAAGTGCGCCATAGTGCATGGGACCAAGTGCGCCATAGTGTGCTGGACCAAGTGCGCCATAGTGCATGGGACCAAGTGCGCCATAGTGCATGGGACCAAGTGCGCCATAGTGCATGGGACCAAGTGCGCCATAGTGCATGGGACCAAGTGCGCCATAGTGCATGGGACCAAGTGCGCCATAGTGCATGGGACCAAGTGCGCCATAGTGCATGGGACCAAGTGCGCCATAGTGCATGGGACCAAGTGCGCCATAGTGCATGGGACCAAGTACGCCATAGTGCATGGGACCAAGTGCGCCATAGTGCATGGGACCAAGTGCGCCATAGTGTGCTGGACCAAGTGCGCCATAGTGCATGGGACCAAGTGCACCATAGTGCATGGGACCAAGTGCGCCATAGTGCATGGGACCAAGTGCGCCATAGTGCATGGGACCAAGTGCGCCATAGTGCATGGGACCAAGTGCGCCATAGTGCATGGGACCAAGTGCGCCATAGTGCATGGGACCAAGTGCGCCATAGTGCATGGGACCAAGTGCGCCATAGTGTGCTGGACCAAGTGCGCCATAGTGCATGGGACCAAGTGCGCCATAGTGCATGGGACCAAGTGCGCCATAGTGCATGGGACCAAGTGCGCCATAGTGCATGGGACCAAGTGCGCCATAGTGCATGGGACCAAGTGCGCCATAGTGCATGGGACCAAGTGCGCCATAGTGCATGGGACCAAGTGCGCCATAGTGTGCTGGACCAAGTGCGCCATAGTGCATGGGACCAAGTGCACCATAGTGCATGGGACCAAGTGCGTCATAGTGCATGGGACCAAGTGCGCCATAGTGCATGGGACCAAGTGCGCCATAGTGCATGGGACCAAGTGCGCCATAGTGCATGGGACCAAGTGCGCCATAGTGCATGGGACCAAGTGCGCCATAGTGCATGGGACCAAGTGCGCCATAGTGCATGGGACCAAGTGCGCCATAGTGCATGGGACCAAGTGCACCATAGTGCATGGGACCCAGTGCGCCATAGTGTGCTGGACCAAGTGCGCCATAGTGCATGGGACCAAGTGCGCCATAGTGTGCGGGACCAAGTGCGCCATAGTGCATGGGACCAAGTGCACCATAGTGCATGGGACCAAGTGCGCCATAGTGCATGGGACCAAGTGCACCATAGTGCATGGGACCAAGTGCGCCATAGTGCATGGGACCAAGTGCGCCATAGTGCATGGGACCAAGTGCGCCATAGTGCATGGGACCAAGTGCGCCATAGTGTGCTGGACCAAGTGCGCCATAGTGCATGGGACCAAGTGCGCCATAGTGCATGGGACCAAGTGCGCCATAGTGCATGGGACCCAGTGCGCCATAGTGTGCTGGACCAAGTGCGCCATAGTGCATGGGACCAAGTGCGCCATAGTGTGCGGGACCAAGTGCGCCATAGTGCATGGGACCAAGTGCGCCATAGTGCATGGGACCAAGTGCGCCATAGTGTGCGGGACCAAGTGCGCCATAGTGCATGGGACCAAGTGCGCCATAGTGCATGGGACCAAGTGCGCCATAGTGCATGGGACCAAGTGCGCCATAGTGCATGGGACCAAGTGCGCCATAGTGCATGGGACCAAGTGCGCCATAGTGCATGGGACCAAGTGCGCCATAGTGCATGGGACCAAGTGCGCCATAGTGCATGGGACCAAGTGCGCCATAGTGCATGGGACCAAGTGCGCCATAGTGCATGGGACCAAGTGCGCCATAGTGCATGGGACCCAGTGCGCCATAGTGTGTTGGACCAAGTGCGCCATAGTGCATGGGACCAAGTGCGCCATAGTGCATGGGACCAAGTGCGCCATAGTGTGCTGGACCAAGTGCGCCATAGTGTGCTGGACCAAGTGCGCCATAGTGCATGGGACCAAGTGCGCCATAGTGCATGGGACCAAGGGCGCCATAGTGCATGGGACCAAGTGCGCCATAGTGCATGGGACCAAGTGCGCCTGAATAAGTTATCTGTCGGATAGGCACTAACCGCCAGATAAAATCCCTATCCAGAGGATAGTTTTCCGGGGGGTAAAATAGTGTTGCACAAAGCGTGGATAGATGCTGGATAACTATCCGCTGTATAGCCATCATTTGCCACTAAATGGCTTCCCGTTTCAATAGTAAATATGCAAAGCGCGCACTGCTTTTCCTTCAAACAAAATGGAGGCGATAGCAAGAGCTTCAAAAAGTGCCAGAAACCAATCGGTTTTTCGAGGCAAAATACAGTTTAGCTTCTTCCTGTCTTAGATTTTATCTGACCTCTATCATCGGGATAACTTTAACCGCTGGATAACTTTAATTCGGGCTTTGTGCAACCGAATCACGCCACTCGGATACGTTTTATCCGCTGGATAGGGATTTAACCAGTGGATAAGACTTATCCAATCTTTGTGCAACTGGCCCCTGGCTTCAGTAGTATGGTCCAGTTAAACAAAGTCATTAGATATATTTATTAATATTACATTTTGAGAGAGTTTTACATTGCAAAGAATTAGTTGTTTCTGAGCAAATCAAACAATGAGAGTATGCATCTAGAGTGTATGATAAAAATTACTGTTTGAGTTTTAACTTATTTTACTTGTAAACATTGCTTCTTTTGATTTAATTGTTTTGCAGATAATAGACTTTGTAATTTGTTTGTGATGCCATATGATAGCAAATTTAGAGGGTGCCAACATCAGAAATCTGGATGGTGAGAAAAACGATAAGCACTGTCTAACCTCTCACTGCCTTAACCTCCTGCAACCTTAAGCCCCAGAAAATCATAGATCAGTATAAGCTTTCCTCTACATTTTCGATTACCGGTACAGTATATTAATGCTTCTTAGGGTAAGGGAGGGGGCGGGGTATGATAGCAAAGGGTATTACTTTAACACATTGACCCCTCAACCGGCCTGTACTGGCTTTGAGAAGTACCCACAACCCAAAAAATTCATAACTGCAAAATAAACACAACAAGATGAATATACTGAGGCATCAGTCTAAGAAATATATGGTCTTGAAAATATGCATCCAACCAAGATGTTGGCAACTAATAATAGCGCAGGTTCTTTGACAAATTTCAAAGCGAACAAGGAAAGAAAAGCAGAATCACCCCTCTCAATAAAACGCTCAAAATACCACACAAGGGAGAGAGATCAGCAAACACAGTTCAAGAAACAAATAGGTACCTTTATTCTGATCCTCCAGGTTCATTTCCATGGCCTCAAAACACAATGTCCACTCCTTGAAGGCTTGTAAAACCACGAAGATGCCTTTACGGATTGCAAAGCATTCTGGGAGATCAAGGGAAAAATCACGAGGGGAGGGCCAGTCAACACTTCTCTCCCCAAAGTCAGATGGTTTTTTATATGTCTTTTCACCCCGAAGCCAAACAAATCAATTCCAGGTCATACAGACCCAGAATAGCAGTGTAAACAATTTTGGAATCAATTTGGTTTCAGAAAAGACAGCATTTAGGAGAGCTGTGGTGATTCATTAGAAAATTATTTTCTCATCCAGGCAAAGCTAAACAAGAAAAAGTCGTCATGAATCCACCTTTGCTTGCAAATATCCATAAGCAAAGCACTCAATTATGCCCCAATAGACTTCAAGATGTCCTAAGACACTCTCCTAAAATGCTCATAGCTGTATTTTTGATGAAAAATACAAGTAACCATCAACTTGTGCTCACTTCAGCACAACGACGAGGGATTAAAAGTGGGGACCACAAAGCACTGTTGGAAAGCTTGGATACCACTGACTAGGTGTAGCTGTGTTTGACTTTGACGGGCTGTATAAAACTCAGAATAGGGGGGAGGTATCGTTTTCAGTCTGTTTTTTGTAAATTCAGCTAAAAAATAGCCAGGAGTCAATGGGTTAATAGGGGGAGGGGTGGCTTGATAAAGCTTTTACAGTAATCTTCGTACTGCTGCATTTTATTCTCTTTCCCTACGCTCAGGCGAATAGAAAATATTTCTATATATAAACAAGGACAACAAGGGTTGAGGGATATCACACATAGGTCAGCATCGTTTAATTCTTATATATGAGCTTCTAATACATACAGTGTGTATACTGACAGGCAGAAATACAATCATCAGAAAACAAAAAAGAAAAAATTTTACCCGGTAACAAGAAGTGTGCGAAGTCAAGTAGCTTGAATACATTACGGTAAAACATTTAAGCCTTTGAGTGTCCCCAAAGGGATTGTTGATATGAAGTTATTTCAACTAGAAATTCCAATTCCTTGGGTGCCTCTCTCACCATGTGCCTGATAATGTGTTTTTAGTGGTGCTAATGAGCCTAGCGACGACCAGAATCTGTACTGGACAGCAGTATCCAGATTACCAGCGTTTGAGGCACAGGATGAGGTGTGTTTATCAACTCTGTTTATTAAAGGGTTTCTGTCAGCCACCATTTTGTCATGCCAGTATAAGGCTGCATTTTCCTGCACGGCCAAGACATGGATCTTCAGCCTTTCTCTGTTCTGGAACTCTTTTTTTACAGGATAGGAGCATCCAATTCCGTCAGCATTTAGGGAAGTTATTGGGATTTTTTAAAATTAAATTTGGTTAATAGAGCAGTTTTTATTTTAGGGTGGTTGTTTTGAGATTTGTCTTGCAATATTGGTTGATAAGTAATAAAAAGGTGCTGGTTACAAGCCCTTTAACAATGATTACTCTTATTTCTACACACTAACAAGCTTTGTGCTTATAAAAAAATTTGTATTCATTATTGTTCAATCATAATTATAAGCATAAGAATATATTTTGCATGTATGTTATCATATAATAGCTGCTTCTAGTAGGGTTGAGAATCCTCTTACTAGATAAGTGTGTCTTAGATCACTGATAGGTTGAATATTGATTAAATTGTTTTTCCAGCATTATATCAATGCAAACTTCAATAAATTCTACAATGCCAATGGGGAATTGATAAAGGAAGAAGGTAGGTGGTTGTTTAATACAATTTATTTTACAACTTAAGTGCCTTTCTCTTCCTTGAAGAATTCCTTGATTTGCCCACTGATATGAACTTATGATCTATTGCTGGAATGTATTTAATAGAATAATAATGAAAAAAATCAAATCTGGGGCTTTGGGAACCAAAGAAATCTTGCAGAGAAGACCACCAAAAGTGCACCAAATCTTTCAAAAACTTAAAAAGTCCTTGAGTATAATTAACCTTACATGACACTCATCCTCCTTTCTGTATGGAATTTTCCCTCCAGCTGCGAGAAATGATTAATACCCCTTTCCCACCTCCTGAAAATTTGTTATCCATCTGCAGATGATTCTTCATCATTCTATGAATGCCACTTTGCTCCTTGCACAAGAATGGAGAGTGAGGTGAGATGAAACCTTAGTCTTACGCCAAACATGACACTACACTTAGGTACACTATCATGTCATAAAAAGTTCTTTTGGTGACTACACATTTTCAGATGCTGCACCTAGGTTGTTGAGCAATTTTCCCAATGAAATAAAGCACAATAGATTGATCTCTAGTTTTGAAAACAAGACAATTTTAAAATACATGTTTATTTAAAGAAGTGTTTATTTTCATTTCTCTTTATCTTATAATATTTATAGTATTATTAGTTTTGTCACAGTCTTTAATTAATTAATTAATTATAATATTTGCAGTTTTTTGTCACACTTAACCATTTTTTAAAATAGCTTTGAAATATGTTATTTTTATACTTGATGTAATTGGCAGTTGTAATTTTTATATTGATAATTTCACAATAGAAGTGCTTTAATTTGTTTTATTAATAATTATTATAGAGAAATATCTTCATTACATTAATTGTTTGTTGTTTTAAGCTCCAAGAGTTTAGTATTTGTGGCAGATGTCAACAAGTGAGATACTGTGGAATACTATGCCAACAGGTATGTTAAAGTGATACATTTATCATACACAGGGGCGTAGCCAGGGGGTGGCCTAGCCCCCCCCCTTTTACCAGCCAAAAATACAGTAAATGTATGAGACATCTAAAATACAGGAGAAAATGCCTTGAAAGTCCCTTTTGGGCCCCCTCCTGTTAAAAATCCTGGCTACGGCACTGGTACATATTCCCCACCCCCAAAGCCAGACAACATGCTGTATCTCGATGATTGAATAATCAACAGCAGCTAAATTAATCAAAACAAAACAAACTTACGTCGATTAGGGCCTTGATAACAATCAATCTGTCCATCAACAAAAGCATTTGTCTTGTGGGTCACATGACCCAGTAATAGAGTGGGAACTGGGCCCCACAACAATCTTACTAAATGAGTTCTAAAACATGAGGTGGCAGCTACGTGATTATTATTGAGTTAAAAGATACATCACTATCCCACATGCAACATTAAAAGTGCTTTACAAAAAAACTTGGTTCTAGTGTGTTGAGCTCGCCCTTTCTATGATGCTTGGTTCTAGTGGGTAGAGCTCACCCTGTCTAAAATGCTTGGTTCTAGTGGGGTTGGCTCGCCCTGTCTATAATGCTTGGTTCTAGTGGGTTGAGCTTGCCATGTCTATGATGATTGGTTCTAGTGGGTTGAGCTCGCCCTGTCAATGATGCTTGGTTCTAGTGGGTTGAGCTCACCCTGTCTTTAATGCTTGGTTCTAGTGGGTTGAGCTCGCCCTGTCTATGATGCTTGGTTCTAGTGGGTCGAGTTCGCCCTGTCTATGATGCTTGGTTCTAGTGGGTTGAGCTCACCCTGTCTATGATGCTTGGTTCTAGTGGGTTGAGCTTATCATGTCTATGATGCTTGGTTCTAGTGGGTTGAGCTCGCCCTGTCTATGATGCTTGGTTCTAGTTGGTTGAGCTTGTCATGTCTATGATGTTTGGTTCTAGTGGGTTGAGCTTGTCATGTCTATGATGCTTGGTTCTAGTGGGTTGAGCTCGCCCTGTCTATGATGCTTGGTTCTAGTAGGTTGAGCTTGCCATGTATATGATGCTTGGTTCTAGTGGGTTGAGCTTGCCATGTCTTTGATGCTTGGTTCTAGTGGGTTGAGCTCGCCCTGTCTATGATGCTTGGTTCTAGTGGGTTGAGCTTGTCATGTCTATGATGCTTGGTTCTAGTGGGTTGAGCTCGCCTTGTCTATGATGCTTGGTTCTAGTAGGTTGAGCTTGCCCTGTCTATGATGCTTGGTTCTAGTGGGTTGAGCTTGCCCTGTCTATGATGCTTGGTTCTAGTGGGTTGAGCTCGCCCTGTCTATGATGCTTGGTTCTAGTGGGTTGAGCTTGCCCTGTCTACGATGCTTGGTTCTAGTGGGTTGAGCTTGCCCTGTCTATGATGCTTGGTTCTAGTGGGTTGAGCTTGCCCTGTCTATGATGCTTGGTTCGAGTGGGTTGAGCTCGCCCTGTCTACGATGCTTGGTTCTAGTGGGTGGGCTCGCCCTGTCTATGATGCTTGGTTCTAGTAGGTTGAGCTTGCCCTGTCTATGATGCTTGGTTCTAGTAGGTTGAGCTTGCCCTGTCTATGATGCTTGGTTCTAGTGGGTTGAGCTCACCCTGTCTATGATGCTTGGTTCTAGTAGGTTGAGCTTGCCCTGTCTATGATGCTTGGTTCTAGTTGGTTGAGCTCGCCCTGTCTATGATGCTTGGTTCTAGTAGGTTGAGCTCGCCCTGTCTATGATGCTTGGTTCTAGTGGGTTGAGCTTGCCCTGTCTATGATGCTTGGTTCTAGTGGGTTGAGCTTGTCATGTCTATGATGCTTGGTTCTAGTGGGTTGAGCTCACCCTGTCTATGATGCTTGGTTCTAGTGGGTTGAGCTCGCCCTGTCTATGATGCTTGGTTCTAGTGGGTTGTGCTTACCCTGTCTATGATGCTTGGTTCTAGTTGGTTGAGCTTGTCATGTCTATGATGCTTGGTTCTAGTGGGTTGAGCTTGTCATGTCTATGATGCTTGGTTCTAGTTGGTTGAGCTTGTCATGTCTATGATGCTTGGTTCTAGTAGGTTGAGCTTGCCCTGTCTATGATGCTTGGTTCTAGTAGGTTGAGCTTGCCCTGTCTATGATGCTTGGTTCTAGTTGGTTGAGCTTGTCATGTCTATGATGCTTGGTTCTAGTTGGTTGAGCTTGTCATGTCTATGATGCTTGGTTCTAGTTGGTTGAGCTTGTCATGTCTATGATGCTTGGTTCTAGTTGGTTGAGCTTGTCATGTCTATGATGCTTGGTTCTAGTAGGTTGAGCTTGTCAATGTCTATGATGCTTGGTTCTAGTGGGTTGAGCTCACCCTGTCTATGATGCTTGGTTCTAGTAGGTTGAGCTTGTCAATGTCTATGATGCTTGGTTCTAGTGGGTTGAGCTCACCCTGTCTATGATGCTTGGTTCTAGTAGGTTGAGCTCGCCCTGTCTATGATGCTTGGTTCTAGTGGGTTGAGCTTGCCCTGTCTATGATGCTTGGTTCTAGTGGGTTGAGCTTGTCATGTCTATGATGCTTGGTTCTAGTGGGTTGAGCTCGCCCTGTCTATGATGCTTGGTTCTAGTGGGTTGTGCTTACCCTGTCTATGATGCTTGGTTCTAGTTGGTTGAGCTTGTCATGTCTATGATGCTTGGTTCTAGTGGGTTGAGCTTGTCATGTCTATGATGCTTGGTTCTAGTTGGTTGAGCTTGTCATGTCTATGATGCTTGGTTCTAGTAGGTTGAGCTTGCCCTGTCTATGATGCTTGGTTCTAGTTGGTTGAGCTTGTCATGTCTATGATGCTTGGTTCTAGTGGGTTGAGCTTGCCATGTCTATGATGCTTGGTTCTAGTGGGTTGAGCTTGCCCTGTCTATGATGCTTGGTTCTAGTGGGTTGAGCTTGCCCTGTCTATGATGCTTGGTTCTAGTGGGTTGAGCTTGTCATGTCTATGATGCTTGGTTCTAGTGGGTTGAGCTCGCCCTGTCTATGATGCTTGGTTCTAGTGGGTTGTGCTTACCCTGTCTATGATGCTTGGTTCTAGTTGGTTGAGCTTGTCATGTCTATGATGCTTGGTTCTAGTGGGTTGAGCTTGTCATGTCTATGATGCTTGGTTCTAGTTGGTTGAGCTTGTCATGTCTATGATGCTTGGTTCTAGTAGGTTGAGCTTGCCCTGTCTATGATGCTTGGTTCTAGTTGGTTGAGCTTGTCATGTCTATAATAATAATAATAATAATAATAATAATAATAATAATAATAATAATATAATAATAATAATAATAATAATAATAATAATAATAATAATAATAATAATAATAATAATCTTTATTGCCTTAGATAAATCAACATGTCTAAGTTTACAAAATGTAGGAGAAACCGATTATAAGTAAATGCGCTACATCAATTATATGTCACTATATTTAAAGACAAGCCTATTGACAAAAGTATTTTTGAATCGCTCTGAGTGAACCCTAGGATAAATCACATTTCTTTTTCTGAGGTTGTATTTTTGGTCTTTTTTCTTAGGCAGGATTTTGCTCAGAGGATATTCAGGTTGATCTAAGCGAGTACGATAAATCTTCTTATCTGCCTCCTCTAGAAGTTTACGGATGTTTACAATGTTTGAAATGTATTTCTATGATGTCTATGATGCTTGGTTCTAGTGGGTTGAGCTTGCCATGTCTATGATGCTTGGTTCTAGTGGGTTGAGCTCGCCCTGTCTATGATGCTTGGTTCTAGTGGGTCGAGCTCGCCCTGTCTATGATGCTTGGTTCTAGTGGGTTGAGCTTGCCATGTCTATGATGCTTGGTTCTAGTTGGTTGAGCTTGTCATGTCTATGATGCTTGGTTCTAGTGGGTTGAGCTTGTCATGTCTATGATGCTTGGTTCTAGTTGGTTGAGCTTGTCATGTCTATGATGCTTGGTTCTAGTAGGTTGAGCTTGCCCTGTCTATGATGCTTGGTTCTAGTTGGTTGAGCTTGTCATGTCTATGATGCTTGGTTCTAGTGGGTTGAGCTTGCCCTGTCTATGATGCTTGGTTCTAGTGGGTTGAGCTCGCCCTGTCTATAATGCTTGGTTCTAGTGGGTGGGCTCGCCCTGTCTATGATGCTTGGTTCTAGTGGGTGGGCTCGCCCTGTCTATGATGCTTGGTTCTAGTTGGTTGAGCTTGCCCTGTCTATAATGCTTGGTTCTAGTGGGTGGGCTCGCCCTGTCTATGATGGTTGGTTCTAGTAGGTTGAGCACACCCTGTCTATGATGCTTGGTTCTAGTTGGTTGAGCTCGCCCTGTCTATGATGCTTGGTTCTAGTGGGTTGAGCTCGCCCTGTCTATAATGCTTGGTTCTAGTGGGTTGAGCTCGCCCTGTCTATAATGCTTGGTTCTAGTGGGTTGAGCTCGCCCTGTCTATAATGCTTGGTTCTAGTAGGTTGAGCTCGCCCTGTCTATGATGCTTGGTTCTAGTGGGTTGAGCTCGCCCTGTCTATAATGCTTGGTTCTAGTGGGTGGGCTCGCCCTGTCTATGATGGTTGGTTCTAGTAGGTTGAGCTCTCCATGTCTATGATGCTTGGTTCTAGTAGGTTGAGCTCTCCCTGTCTATGATGCTTGGTTATAGTTGGTTGAGCTTGTATGTCTATGATGCTTGGTTCTAGTGGGTTGAGCTTGCCCTGTCTATGATGCTTTGCTTTGGCAGTCTGTTTGATGCTGTGTACTCAACCTGTGAATTTACAGCCTTATATAGTCTGTAAAACAAACCAAAATGGCTTCTCAGTATGCACTACAGTATTTGTGAATTTTTTCTGTAAACAACAACAGTGCATTGCATTGTTGCCAACCTTGTTGGTGTTAGCTCTGACTACATGCCTATTTGCCATGGTAAGAACAACCGCATCACTATCCCGTACACTACTTATAGTCCAACTCCACTCAACGTAGCATTATCCCCATAATTACCCTCCCGCCCTCACCTCTGCCACCAACCTCTACCCGTATCACAACCATTATCCCCCTTTTATGTCCCCCTTCTCCCCAGGTGCCATGGTACGAATACCCGCTTTTAACCTAAAACTTATTAGCCTTTTTGTTTTCCGGTCTATACCTCCCCTACCCACCACCTCCTTCATAATCTTCCCCTATACACAAAGGTAAGAACAACCGCATCACTATCCCGGACACTCCTTATAGGCCAACTCCACTTACTGTAGCATTTACCCATATGCCAGGCTACCCAGCCCTTTTGTATTATTTGTGGCTCAATCATTCATAGTTTTGTTATCTTATAATGTGGGCATTTCCTCTATTTTATATTTTCCAGCGAGACTGGCCGAGCCACAAGAAGTACTGCAAGGAGCGTGCCCGCCAGCGTTTCCTTGAGAGCCCGCCAGATCGCTAGCTGCTATATTATATTTATAATGTACATATTATAGGATTCAAATAGCTCTTGTAAGAAGCTGTTTTATGTGAGAGTTGTGCTCATAACGGTGCTAAATGATGTTTCTACCATGCATTCTTATAACATGGCCATATTTTTATAATAATAGGCTAGCAATGTTCATTTAGTGAAACATCCCTCTCTACATCTTTTTCTTTTTTACTCGCCAATAACATATCCTATTTTTATGGTTTTGATGGATGTGCCTTCATTTTTGTCTCAGATACAAAACTTACAGTATTTTACAAAGGCAATGAATAAAAATGAAATATCAAGAAAAGCCACAGCCATGTGCTCACTTGAGCCCAAAACCAAATTTACTCAATTCCATACATTTCCTGCAAATCTGAAACTGCTATTGCTTTGTGTTCCCTTGATTGTATTACCAAGTCAGCAGTTTCAAAAGGTAACTTGTTCAGTGATTGCCCTTGGCTACCATCACAGTCCACTTGATGTATAGAAATTTGGAACAGTATATTTTTTTGTGGATGTTTGCATAAATTGTTTGGCAAGAGATTCTTTCCATATGAACACAACTTGTCCCCATGCTTTATAAGCATAAAAACTAACAGAAATCTACCATGGATGTGAATATAAAGCAAATCTGATCAATTTAGGCAATGTTTTCTGATTGTTTGCAAATAGGCTCAGCTTGGTAAAGACATGTTGTAGATAAGGCATAGTAAAGAGTAAATTTATGCTTTCTGTGTTATCTTTGCCTTTTCCATTTTCTGTTTTTGTTTTGGAGATGGGTAGCATTGTGTAATATGAAACATCATACAATTACTGGGTAATTATGGAGTCTGCTAGCCAGCTGTCATTCAGGGTTATTTGGAATTTTTTTCTTTTCAAATATTGGAAGTTCTGTGGCATAAAGCCAAACGTGTTCTTGGGTGAGGGAGATCACAAATTAAAGAAACCACTTTATAAGGGGGGTGAATATGGGTCATTGAATCCATCGATCTGCTGATTTTTCCTGAAAATCTGCCGATCTGCACAGGTTTGCTTTAATCCCAATCAACAACAAATGATAGACAAAAACATTTTTTGCGATTTTTTAAAGTGAAGAATCAGCAAGATCCCCAGATTATCAGAATCCAAAATCTGACCTTAAATTTTCAATAGATCTGTGATCCGTAAATGTTTTGAGAATCTGTCAATCTGTGTGCTGTTATGCCCTGATCCGTCAATCTGAACACCTATACCCCCTGCCCTTCATAGCACCACCAAACACCTTCATAATTGAGCTGGCTGTTTTCCACAGCAATGTTGATACTGTTACATAACACAGGGCTTTCCTCTTAATGCCCATCCTGTGGCTGTTTCTTTGGTTTCAAAGACATGTGGAGTACTGTATACTAAGCATTCACTCTAATTAAAAAAGAGAATCATCATTACACTATTTCCCACTCTCAATCATAGCATTAATTCCCTGAGATATTTCCACAACATATTCCACGACCTTATCTCTATCCCGCTCATCTAGCCTCTCACCACATCTCTGAAGAAAGCGATCGGGATGCCACCGAACTTGCTGTTCTCTTAGTCTTCTCTTTCTGTCTTGTTCATTGTACAAGAACTTTGTTAGCATCTTTAGCATTTCACTAGCAGTGCCTTCACATGGCCATGGAATGTCAGTAAAACATAGCTTATTATTAGATTTCTGGTTAAAAATTGCCTCACACTTTCTCTCATATTCAACTTTCAAACAAGCAATCCTAGCCTGTGACATCTTTTCAGAATTCTTCCTAATATATTCTTGGTGCTCTTGTTCTAATTGTCTAGTTCTTTCTCTGGCTATTTTTTCTCGTTCTTGAAAATCTGACTGCCTGTTTTTGTCTTCTGTTTTAGCTCTGTTTGCAAAATACTTTGCAGTCTTTTCTCTGAGGATTCTCTCAGCCCACTCATCATAGCTCTCTTGTCTGTTATTTGATGAGTGCTCATCCTCGATGAAGGCCTCATGATGACAGCAAACATCATCATACACCATCTCGTCAAACAACTTCTCTTTCCATCTTTTCTCTTCTTCCTTATCTTTCGATCTTTCCTCTTTTCTCCTTTCTTCCTCCTCCTCATAAAGTCTTCTATCTTCTTCTTTATAGTTTATTTCTTGTTTTAATCGCGCGAGCAGACCCGTTGGGGTTTCTCCATGGCAATTTGCAGTATCGACAATATCTCCATTTCGCATTAATGGTAAAATCAGACTATTCAGTACACCTCTGTCTAATACTTGCAGACCATAAATCAAAGCAAGATGTACTGGGGTATTTGAATCCTCATCTAAAGCCCACAAAGAAGCGCCACTCTTTAATAAAACCCGAGCTATTGCGTCTTCTCCTAGATAACAGGCTACATGTAATGGTGTCCTTTTCCTCTTGTCAAGAAACTCGTCAAGAAAAATGCCTTTCCCTTTGTCCTTTTTTAAAAGTGAGCGAAGTCGTTTTTGTCTTCCTTCTCGCACGTAGCGGAAAACTTTTTCTTGGATGGATTTCGGCATTGTAGAAAGCTGAAAACGCTTACAAGACGAATATACGCTTTAGTGTCAACTCGTCCGCCATTTTGCCATGTTGTTTCTCCTTTCGAAAGGCATGCCGGGTAAACGGTGGTCCTGTTTTTTATTCACCACAGAAAGGGAAAACAAACTAGAAAAGGGATGCAACATTATGATTATCGTGAAATCAATCTTTATTTCTATTGCATGCTTTTAGATATTTCCAATGTCTCTTCAAGGAAATAATATATAAAAGTGAGAATGATGGTCTACCTGTGTGTTGAGCCCGCGGTTTTCCAAAATCGAAGTTATTATAGCGCATGCTCAATTTAACAGATCGTTCAAAATAGCTCACTAGCCCAAACGTGCTAATTTACGTGAAAATTTATCTATTTCTCGCTCAACAATGGCAGAATCTGACTGGGACTCCGTAACATACTTAAAGAAAAGGGCGCCAAGGGCCGCTGAAATGCGTTCAAAACAGGTAATACCAAGAATTTATTGTCTTTAGCGGAAGAATTCAAGAACCGTTTATTTTTGTATCGGTTTAGTGTGCACCCGTTTGTTTTGTATCGACTTTAGGTTTGCTTTGTTCAATTTTTATTTGCGATCTCGCTCATGATATGTTGGATTTTAGGCAGTAGCCAGTGCTCAGAGACACGGAGAGGGTATTGACACATCCATAAAATGTGAGTGTTTCGTGATTTTTGCAACTAAACTTAAGTTTACTTGTACATTGCCTGTTAATTACATCAGCATTATTCTTTTTAAATATCGTCATCATTACACCACAATCATTACGGTCATCAATGAAATAATGTCGTCATCATCAACGTTATCATATTCATCATAATTTTGAAAACAAAAGTCATCATAATTTTGAATAAATTTACCCACCATTATCATATCATTGCTACCAACATCATCAATAGAGTGGTTTTCAAGAAACAGTGAAATACTATTTAGTCTCTTTAGTACTAATACACTGTAATGTATTTGTTATCTTTTGTTCTGGCTTGACTATTACACTTTAACAATTACATCTTGTTGCACAGGATTTTGAAAACCACTCTATCATGATTTGTAAACAAAATGATTTTATTATTAACGAAATCATCCTCATGATGTTGATGACAGATGGGGCAGGTGGAAACAAACAACATTCTACAAACAGAGATACAGCGAAGCTTGACCGCGAAACAGAAGAATTACATCGTAAGTTGGATTTTAATGCAATTATAAATGTTGTAATGAGTTGACTAAGAACAGACTATGCATTTACCCAATATGTTTTTATAAAGATGAGAAAGTCTCCCTTGACGTCGGCAAGCTTATACAGCAAGGAAGAGTGGAAAAAAAATTAACACAAAAGGAACTTGCAACAGTGAGTGTTTTTTTTTTTCTACACTGCTAATGTTGTATATCTAAACTGTTACCACATTCACAAGATTAAGGCTGACTGTTATCTTCCTGGAGGGGCTTGATATGCTCAGTATTTTTTTCCTTTCCAATTTCTTTTATAATTTTGTCCTTTTTTCAATTACAAATTTTTAGTTTTTAGTGTACAATGTATCCTGACTTTTGGCATCTCTCATGTGCCTATAAAAAACAATATAGGAAGTGCACCTTACTGCTATTATGTTTACCAGGACATGCACTCACCTTCAAGCAAGTTGGAACAATCTTTCTTAGTTTTACGACTCAATTTTAACATTATTTCCTTGGCCATTTGAGTTTAGATTATAACAAACATTACAACCTTCTTTTGATCACCTGGTAAGTTAGGGGTGTTTTCCCTATATTTAACTTACCCGAGAGTATTTATGGTTGCCTTGCATGAGCAGAAAAGTGCAAGAGTTAAAATCAGATTCCTGAATCTCGTTTTTTGTTTTTGGTAGAAAGTGAATGAAAAACCACATGTGATAATGGAGTATGAACAAGGCAAGGCGATACCTAACAACCAAGTCCTGGGGAAGATTGAAAGAGCTATCGGTGAGAGGATAAAGGATTTGGCACAAATGAAGTTTGTTGGGAAAAACAGTTTTAGCCCAAAAATAAAGGAATGGGACTCTGGTTTGATAATATAAGGCGCTTTTATTGGACAAATTAACTAAAAATAGAAAACTTAGAAAACTTCTTACTAAGAAAACACTTTACTTTTTGGGTGGTACACTCACACTCACTCTGGATTTTGGTGGAAAAATAACAACAACATATTCAGTCCTTTCAAATCAGTCAGAAAGTTCTATGTCAGAAAGGGCATATTTTCATTTGAAAGATTTAATTTTTTGTTACTATCTGGTGTGATGGCCAAAGCCATTTCTGTGTTTATTTTGGCCTGTATTTACCACTGACCTCCATTTATACATGCTACTTCTACCTTTACCGAAAAAAAAAAATATACATATAATATATATATACGACAGCTTTTGTTTGTTATAAAAATGTATTTATAGTGGATACCCATCTTTTATTATAGGCATCAAGCTACGTGGAAAAGATAAAGGGAAACCTATGGAGAGCAAGGGGAAAAAGTAACAGACAATGAAATGGTTTTTCTTCTGTCTAATTGAAGACTAAGCCAAAAACACACAGAATTGATGTGATAATGTTGTCAAGTCACGTATTGATGTATGTAATGTTTCTCTGTAATGCTTGTAAATGTTATTAATAAATATATCTTCTATGCGAAATCCCCTCATGAATAAAATTTGTGTCTCCGTATGCGCTAGGATCCTAAGGGACGAGCCACTTTGGCTAATATTAACCTAAATGAATTAGCCACACTTATGGGGAATTATCCACAACCGAGAAGCTGTAGCGACCAATTTATTAAAAATACCTTATTGGTCTCTTTAATTTCTCGACATTAAAGCCCCACGAAATCCTATACCTTAAAACTTTAATAGCCCAAAATTCAATACTCTTTCCGTTTTGTTTTCCCAAAATATGCTGATCCTTTTTAGCGAATTTAAGTTCCTGCGAAACATAGTAACAATATGGTTACCAATAGTAGCTGGAGATTGTAAAAAATTATCCTCTTCATGTATGCTATACCCAGAACTAGGAAAGGGGGCAAAACGAGAGAGAGTTTATTCTTTGGTGTTTTTCCAATTTGCGATTTTCATCAGTACATTATGTTGATGTATTAGAAATAAGATTTCGAGGTGAAAGATCGTGATTGAAAATTCACAAGTATATGAAACGAGCATTCGCCACCGTGGCAACATAGTTAGCAATGAAATTCACCACATGGGAAAGGAATTCTCATTTTGTGAGTGTGTACTTAATCTGTAGACTTCAGTACAATAAGCAGTTGCTTATAGAGTGGTTTCTAAAATCCTGGTAATAGTCAAGCCAGAACAAAGAAATTACAGTGTATTAGTACTAAAATAAACTAAAAGTATTTCACAGGTTTTTGAAAACCACTCTTAAAACTTATTTTCCTCCTGTTGGCAGTTTTTAAATGCTGTGTGACAGTTCCAAACCCTGTTATACTCAGTGAAAAATAAGCACACTTTGGGGTCGGAGTTTGGCGGGCATTCACCTCAAAGGAAATTGTATTTGGTCTTCAAAAAACTCCAAACAGTTTTATTTGCCATTGTGAAATGTATGGGCTCATCATGTGACAGACCTGACATAGTATTTCACCAACTGATACAGATACATATGGTCATAGGATTCCAGTGTTTCTGTGAATGATATACAATGAATTGCTCATTCTCAGATAGGGTGGAGGATATACAATGAATTGCTCATTCTCAGATAGGGTGGAGGATATACAATGAATTGCTCATTCTCAGATAGGGTGGAGGATATAAAATGAATTGCTCATTCTCAGATAGGGTGGAGGATATACAATGAATTGCTCATTCTCAGATAGGGTGGAAGATATACAATGAATTGCTCATTCTCAGATAGGGTGGAGGATATAAAATGAATTGCTTATTCTTAGATAGGGTGGAGGACATACAATGAATTGCTCATTCTCAGATAGGGTGGAGGATATAAAATGAATTGCTTATTCTTAGATAGGGTGGAGGATATAAAATGAATTGCTTATTCTTAGATAGGGTGGAGGATATAAAATGAATTGCTCATTCTCAGATAGGGTGGAGGATATACAATGAATTGCTCATTCTCAGATAGGGTGGAGGATATACAATGAATTGCTCATTCTCAGATAGGGTGGAGGATATACAATGAATTGCTCATTATCAGATAGGGTGGAAGATATACAATGAATTGCTCATTCTCAGATAGGGTGGAGGATATACAATGAATTGCTCATTCTCAGATAGGGTGGAGGATATACAATGAATTGCTTATTCTCAGATAGGGTGGAGGATATAAAATGAATTGCTTATTCTTAGATAGGGTGGAGGATATACAATGAATTGCTCATTCTCAGATAGGGTGGGGGATATACAATGAATTGCTTATTCTCAGATAGGGTGGAGGATATACAATGAATTGCTCATTCTCAGATAGGGTGGAGGATATACAATGAATTGCTCATTCTCAGATAGGGTGGAGGGTATACAATGAATTGCTCATTTTCAGATAGGGTGGAGGATATACAATGAATTGCTTATTCTCAGATAGGGTGGAGGATATACAATGAATTGCTCATTCTCAGATAGGGTGGAGGGTATACAATGAATTGCTCATTCTCAGATAGGGTGGAGGGTATACAATTAATTGCTCATTTTCAGATAGGGTGGAGGATATACAATGAATTGCTTATTCTCAGATAGGGTGGAGGATATACAATGAATTGCTCATTCTCAGATAGGGTGGAGGGTATACAATGAATTGCTCATTCTCAGATAGGGTGGAGGGCCAATGCGACTCAGACCCCAACTGTACCACAGCTCTCAACACTAACGCTTCAATCCATTGAACAGAGAGTTGGTGAGTCAATGGAGGTTCCACTCATTCAGGCTGTGATAGGCTTAGGACAGTAGGAACAGAGTTTGTTAGGCTAAATTCCGATAATAAACCACAAAATCTCCTCTAATTTGGCTGAAAAGTGCCTTGTTTTGCAATGCGCTCTCTGTAATTTACACTAGGCTTGACAGGAGACAATCTTTACCCAGAGATCATGATCCATGGTAATTACAACAATCACAGTTTTCAAGTTGTTTTTTTCACAATTAACAAAAAAGTCATTTAAAAAATGATTATGAAGTACCCATCCATGTATCCCCCTTCACCCTGTAATCCCTGACAGTCAAACCCCCCAAGAGGTAAAGTGTTTTAATTCCATTGTTGGAAAAAAGACAATATTTACTACAGAAAGAGACAAATATTTTTACACAGCAGTGATTCTAAAATATTACAGGCAAACATCAATAAATATGGATATACAAAGGCAAGGATAGATTTTGCATGGGAGAGCACTAATACATTCTCTGCTGGATAATAGTGGACCTACAAGGAAATATAAAATGCATCTATACATGGGGAGTCTCAGGTCTTATTCTGCATCGCCTCCTTTCTTGTTGCATCTTGTAACAGTTGTGTGTCCACCTCTTCTGATGGAAGCTGGACATATCTGACTACCGACCCTCTTATAAAGCAGTTTTTTACCGAGAGCTGAAATCAAATGAAATACATCTATTTATCTTTTCTTTGTTAGTTATACAGTATTACTTTTAGTTTGTTATAGCAATTAATCAACAATTTTGTTGAAGGTGTCAATGGCTCAATGCTTGCCATTGAACAGTTTTTTTTTCATTTGAGCAGACCCTTGTGTCTAATGGATAGGGGTAATTGCCTTGAGAATGACAATAAACTACCCATTTACCAATTTGAAAATACAACTTAAGTCTATTTGATAGTTTAATACTCATAACTATTAATGATATTTATTGAAAGTGTCTCTCTTTTCAGTTGTTTGTCTGAATGAGCCAATGGAAATGTGTGCTTCATATGGCACAATTTTGTGCAGTGAATGAATTAGAAGAATTCGCAAGACACTACAGGCAACCAGTCTGGCTTTAGAATCAGAATGTGGCAAGAGGCAACTACAAGGAAAATATAGACAAAAAGGAAGTCTGCCCCACTTTAACAATTCACCAGTAAAGTTTTTGCCAAAACTGTAAGATGTTGCTTGCTGTTGCAGTTTAAATGTTTCCCTTACCATATGTGGGTATTTGTCTGGATCTGTTACGTCTATGTCTGTCAGCTTGAGATTTAGGAACTGGAGAGACAGAAAGTGAAATAAACCTTTTATGGATTATTAATAGTTTTCTTCTTAAAATTCTTTTTTTTTAATAAATCTACATACAGTAATCAACAATATTTTTTTTAAACCACACTCTGTATTACCGCTGTTCACAGTTTTGATGGTTGACCTATAAAAGTAGCGATTGAAAGACTGACATCAAATTCTTCCCACACTTCACAGTATTTTTTGCATCAAAATATCAAACATACTCACCTGGTCAACTGAGTCCAATGTTCCATGGACACTGCAAGGAAAAAGCAGCACACTTTTATAACGAAATGCTAAAAACAAATGCTGTTGCTGTCTAATTGTTGTTTAGGCATTTTGCCAACATCTACAGCAGAATGCTATCAATCAAATGATGCATTTCATTTAAAGCTGCATGTTGTCAATCAAATGATGCATTCCATTTAAAGCTGCATGTTGTCAATCAAATGATGCATTCCATCTACAGCAATATGCTGCCAATCAAATTATGCATTCCATCAACAATAGCATGCCGCCAATCAAATGATGCATTCTATCTACAACAGTTCTGAACACAGTCTAATTCCTTGGGCTTCTTCTTCCTTTGATGCTCCCCCCCCCTAACCCCCCCCCCCCCCCTCCCTACCTTGGCTATGGCTTGCTGTAGTGTTGAAATGTTGTATCGTAGTAAATACAAATATAAGTTACACAAATAACTAGGAATCTGCAGCACTCAAACATATCCATGTAGATTTGGGTAGATAATTCAAAAACCAAAACTACCAAAGAACAAAACCACCATAGTCTTCCATCTTTTGTCGTGTTCTTAGTGTCCTACCTGAGATCATTTTTAAGCTCAACTATAACCTCCTTCCCGACCAACGACTTGAAAAACGAGTAGAACAGCTTCAATATAAACAAAAATGATAAAATTAGAAAGGATAATTCTTCAACTTTTACCACAAACTGTAGAGCAAACTTTACCATATTTGCCGGCTGACATTCGGATACGCAGATGCGCCCGCAATCAGAAAGCGGTCTCAATGTGAGCTACTAATTATTTCCATTCATTTTTTTCAGTTTTTTTTTTTACCAAAACGAGCTCAAATTACCTGAAGCCATAGATACCTCAACTTTAAATTGAAATATCACATTTTCAGTTAGCAGATAATTAAACATATCTTTTATTCCTCTTTTTTTAATTCCCCAAGCACGCGACTTTAGTATCAAGCAAGCGGCTGCTTGTGTGAATACGCAAGGCATTCTGGGATAGCCAGCGGCCATTTTGGAAATCTTTTGAGTTTTTCTTCTCTTCTTGTCAAAGGTTTTACTCTCTCACCAAAATGCAGGTCGGTAGTGAATCGTACTACGGAGGAAATCCCAAACAGACTTATTTTAGTCCCTATGCATTCAATGGAGGGTAAGTCTTGTCGATTTAAAGTTTTACCCCTCTCATTTTTCCCGCATGGCGAAAATGACTCAGCGAAGTTTTTTCCCATTAAAGTTTCTGAAAAAGTATCATAACACACCTTATTTATTTTTTTACGACATCTAAACATTGAAAAAGGCGTTTGCTTTGTTTTACATATACCTGTATTCATAAGAAAATATCTAACTTCTTGTAGCCTAGAAATAAAGAATTATTTTACTCATGCCACTTTTTAACTACCATGTCTAACTTTTTTCTTTGACTTTTAAAGCACGGTTTTAGCCATCTCTGGTGAAGACTTTGCCGTTATTGCATCTGATACAAGATTGAGTCAAGGGTTTCAGATCCACACTAGAGACAGCCCAAAGGTCTATAAATTGTAAGTATATATCTACCTTCGCAGAGCGGCATCACTAAAAAGCAGAACCGGCGGAACCAGTTGAACCAGCTTATTTTGAGTGCAGGTGCGAAGAGGGATATATATGTTATACAAGGATTACAATTTATTTTCAAAAAAACTGTATTTTTAAACCCGATAAGGAAATATTGAATAAGTCAACACAAGAGCAAATGACTACTACGTTAATTGTTTAACTTGAAAAAGTCCTGTTCTTTACAATTTATCTTTTAGCGTTCATGCGGTGTCTAGCAAGCAAATACAATAACAGTTACAGTTCCAAATACACAACTGCACCAGCGCCGAAGCCTCCTGGCCGTCTGGACTCGTCACGCTAATGTTAGCCCCATCAAACGCCACATAGCGTGATGAGTCCAGGACGACCGCAAGTTTACACACATGCAGAAATTGTTAAATTGAGTAATACGTTCATAGTATAATATGAAAAAAAAAGGGTTAAAATACTTTGTTATTTTTTCGTCTGCAAAGGTACACGAGAAGGACACATTTGGCAAAAAAAACACGCTTTTTGTACACTAAAATTGCGAGCGCAGTTTTACAGTATGTTTTTTTTATACTTATCTGGAACTTTCAAAGGAATTTTTTTACAAATTACATATGACAGAGTGTCAAATGTGCGTGAAATAACATAGCACATTTGTGCTTAGTGATGTTGTTTCAGCAAGTCACAACAGAATGAGTGAAACAGAGAAACAAACAAAAAATAATTTTCGATTGATTATTTCGAAAATAAATTGTAATCCTTGTATAACATCCCTACCCCTATACCCTCTTTCACCCCTGCATTAAAAATATGCTGGTTCTGCTGGTTCTGCTTTTTAGTAATGCAGATCGCAGAGCAAAATAATCACGCTGTCAAGGCCTGTTTTTGCTACATAAGGTAACAGGGACGTAAGTTGCGTACTTCCAATGTAAACGTTAGCACAACGGAGATGCTATTCTTCCTTTTCTGACTTCATCTACTTCATTTATGTGTGAAAATCAACAACGTAAGTTGAGACACGAACAGAAGAAACCAACAAACCAGAAGATCTCATTCTGTGACAAATTTACATAGCGCAAGTGGCATTCTCATTTTCGTTCCAAAACATTGTGTTGGACAGCTCCTAAGCATGATTTTCACCCAAACAACATTTTTACTTTCTCCATCATTTTGTATTCTCGCTCCATTGAAAATCTGGCTTGGGAATCAATGTGTTGTAACCTGTGTTTTACAGTATCATGGAAACCATCTTTGGAAACCTAGGATTTTATGTATTATTTTTTCAAGGCATGTACCTAGGGTACGATTCAGTGTCTTTGAACGTCTTGATATTTATGTACCTAGGGTACGATTCAGTGTCTTTGAACATCTTGATATTTATGTACCTAGGGTACAGTGTCTTTGAACATCTTGATTTTTATGTTTTCAGGACAGGCTCAACAGTGTTAGGATGCTCAGGTTTCCATGGTGACTGTCTCACACTGACAAAACACATCTCAGCAAGATTACAGGTAATATGGTGCCACCAGTCTTGTAATTACTAGAACTTGCAACAGGCGATTTGTACAAAATTTCCAGTTGCAAACTGGTCTGGTAATTATTAAAAATAATTCCAAGCTCATTGATTACTATTTTTACCATCTGTGTTTTACTCTTTTTTTACTCTTGTTTGTAGATGTATGAGCATGATCATGGCAAAGCAATGAGGTATGTATAGTTTATCACTTGACACAACCCCCACAGGATTATGTTTTTACAACACATTGTTCAGCGAGAGCAAAACATACAAAAAATACGCATGCAAAGGCACTCAAGGAAGCACAAAAAACATCTAAATCTTACATGAATCTTCCAGGTATAAACCTATGATATTTTTACTCCATTATTGCCAGATTATTTGTAGGAAGCTACCACATCCCTCCCTCAGCCTAATTCATGTTTTTTTTCTTTCTAGTTGCACTGCTATTGCTCAGATGCTGTCAACAATGCTGTACTACAGACGATTCTTTCCCTACTACACTTATAACATTCTGGCTGGCTTGGACTCTGAGGGTAGGCAAACACAGCCCTCATAACACCACACCCCTCATAGCACCACACCCCTCATAGCACCTCACCCCTTATAGCACCACACCTCTCATAGCACCACACCCCTCATAGCACCTCACCCCTCATAGCACTACACCCCTCATACCACCTTACCCCTCATTGCACCACACCCCTCATAGCACCTCACCCCTCATAGCACCACACCCCTCATAGCACCACACCCCTTATAGCACTACACCCCTCATACCACCACACTCCTCATACCACCTTACCCCTCATTGCACCACACCCCTCATACCGCCTCACCCCTCACACCGCCTCACCCCTCATACCACCTCACCCCTCATACCACCTCACCCTTCATACAACCTCACCCCTTATTGAACCACACCCCTCATAGCACCACACCTCTCATACCACCACACCCCTCATACCACCACACCCCTCATACCACCACACCCGTCATAGCATCACACCCCTAAAAGCTCAACAACCCTTATAGCACCTCACCCTTCATAGCACCTCACTCCTCATACCACCTCACCCCTCATTCCACCTCACCCCTTATAGCACCACACCCCTCATACCACCTAACCCCGCATACCACCACACCCCTCATACCATCTCACCCCTCATACCACCTCACCCCTCATACCACCTCACCCCTTATACCAACTCACCCCAACATTTTACCCAGGATTTTATGTGCCCATGTAGTTCACAGCTAAAAGCTCATATAAAACAATAGCATTTAAAGTTTGAAGTGCAGGATTTGATGAAGTGGAATACTGTTCACAAGTATAAAAGAATTAGGAGGGAAAACCTTTGGGTACTCCTCTTGGTACACTAACATTTAAAGTTTGAAGTCCAGGATTTGATAAAGGAGAGATCCACAAATATGATATCACTCAATGAGGTGGATCAGATTGCAATGTGTTTCTTTCTCTCAGGCAAAGGGTGCGTGTTTAGCTTTGACCCTGTGGGATCCTACGAACGTGAGGTGTATCGCGCTGGCGGATCAGCATCTGCTTTGTTGCAGCCTTTACTAGACAACCAGGTTTGTTGTAGATTTTATATTTAACTGGTGCCAGACATTAAAATTGAGTCAATTTATTGATAAGTCTAAAGGAGGGTGCCACTTTGCTATTCATTTCTCCACAAGTTTAGTGTGGACAATTACCTAACTTAATTCACTCTGTACTTGACCTACTGTAATAATAATAATGACTATGATTTTTATATATCTAGTATGATAAATGATTTATCGAGTTTCCCTTCCTGCAGATTGGATTCAAGAACCAAGAAGGAGTCCCACATACCCCTCTGACCAGAGACAAGGCTGTTGCGCTAGTAAAGGACGTCTTCACCTCAGCAGCTGAGAGGGATATATACACAGGAGATGCCGTTATTATAAATGTCGTCAGTAGTGAGGGAGTCAGTGAGGAGGCGTTCCCTCTGAGGAGAGACTAGATCATGCCAATGCCCTACTTGTATTTACAACACTGTGCTTTTTTTTCCATTACACTCCCTGGCTGACATAGTTTCTAACCTTCACTCGCTTGCTTGGATGGGAAGTGGTTATAGTAGTGGTTATAGTAGTGGTTATGGAGAAAAGGGGTCCAAGCATTGACGTTCCTGAAGTCAAGTTCTTTTTGATGCACCTGTGCAGGATGTGGGATGACAGCTTTACAGCTAAAAGCACCATTTCTGTATTTTTGTTGGAGGCAAAACATGTCACTAACTCGAAAATATGTGTATAACATTTATGGAAAACAGAATAAAATAAAAAGAAACAACCACAGTTTACTTTATCTACTTTATTTTACAAATTCACATGTGTATTACATGTTGTTTAATATATAGTTTATCACAACAGTATTTCATGATAATATTTCTTTTCCTTGATAGAAGTACTTTCAGTGAATCTATAATTCACTTTTAAGTCTGTACATTACCTAAGCATACTGCTTTTTTTTTCAACATTCCGCAAGCTCTGCTCAACGATTTCCAACCTGCTAAATCACCTATAACTTCCATCATTTAATATCATTGAGCGTTTTCATTGGCCAGCACTTAAATGGCTTCCAAACACGCCACCTTTCTGCAAAGAGCTGACCAATCAAAGAGCAGCAAAATTTAATTCCATTAGTTTAAATGATGGAAGCCAGAAGGCAGTTTAAAATTTTTGATGAGCGTTTGCATGAAATTGAAAATGGTGGTGATGCGAGGTTTGCAGTTCCACTGAATCTGAGATTTCATTACCATCCATCAAGTCGTCTAGCAGGTGTGAGGTTCATCTTTTTCCTTAATGAATCAATTGGCTCTTCAAAATGTCTCTCGTAGAAAACATTCATGATGAATTTGGCCTTCATGCCATTGCTCAGTGCCCAGGGGATGTAATAGCTTCTAAGCTGCTCTCTATGCCTATGAAAGATAATAATTTCTTATTTCCCATGTGAATATTCAATATGAAAATCTCTCAAGAAAAATGATAAAAGTATGGGAGGTTTAAAGACAAAATAACTCTTGAAAACAGTGCTATTAGAATCAACTTACAGCACAACCTGTAAAACAGTGAACATAAAATACCCCCTGATAAATCACTTCATACAATGAGACTTGTTGGGACATGACAGTTACTAGATAGTTCCTAGACTATCTTGTGATGGGTCAAAACATACCATTTATACATATTTCCTCTGTTCATTGGTTTACTGGTTGCACTTACAAGAAGTGAATGAAAAAATTAATACAAATACAAAGGGTAACTCACTTGGGTGTGACCTCTGGGTTGAGTGGCCCAAATATAGACCCGAGGGTACACATTGGTAGCCCAGTCTGTACCATCTCAAACCACTTGACGGCAATCTCCCCAGCAACACTGAAACACAGTTGTCATACATGCCTTAGCAGGACAAAGGGAAACTGCTTTCTTATAGAGCAGTCCATACTTGGAATAGGTAGCTACTCTCAACACAAGGGTTGTTTGATATCACAGAAAACACACTCCCCTGACCATGACACCCAACACCAATCGTCACTGACCTGACCATGACACCCAGCATCAACATCACTCAACTGATCATGACGCCCAACACCAATCACCAACCAACAGACCATGACACCCAACACCAATCATCATCACACCGACCATGACACCCAACAACAATCATTATGACTCACCTGACCGTCGGCAGACCAGTTAGTGTGTGTGTGAAGTCGTGGATATCCCTGTATCTTTGCATGACATACGCAAGCTCTATATCATCCACAAACTTCACCTGATACAACAAACATCATGTTCTTATGCAGCAGGGACGATAGTCAACTGGTGTAATGTGGTAAAATTACTAGGTACTTGCTTTAAATGCAGTTAAATACTCACTTACACAGTCTGTTATTAATCTAATAGAATAGATTACTCACATCATCACGGGAATCTTGGTCAAGACCCTGTACATAAAAAAATTAGAAGAGTAAATCCATTCCCATGTAGTATTACAGTGTGACCCATGGAGTATTACAGTGTGACCCATGGAGTATTACAGTGTGGCCCATGGAGTATTACAGTGTGACCCATGGAGTATTACAGTGTGACCCATGGAGTATTACAGTGTGACCCATGGAGTATTACAGTGTGACCCATGGAGTATTACAGTGTGACCCATGGAGTATTACAGTGTGACCCATGGAGTATTACAGTGTGACCCATGGAGTATTACAGTGTGACCCATGGAGTATTACAGTGTGACCCATGGAGTATTACAGTGTGACCCATGGAGTATTACAGTTTGACCCATGGAGTATTACAGTGTGACCCATGGAGTATTACAGTGTGACCCATGGAGTATTACAGTGTGACCCATGGAGTATTACAGTGTGACCCATGGAGTATTACAGTGTGACCCATGGAGTATTACAGTGTGACCCATGGAGTATTACAGTGTGACCCATGGAGTGTTGCAGTGTGGCCCATGGAGTATTACAGTGTGACCCATGGAGTGTTACAGTGTGACCCATGGAGTGTTACAGTGTGACCCATGGAGTATTACAGTGTGACCCATTAGGTATTACAGTGTGATCCATGGAGTATTACAGTGTGACCCATGGAGTATTACAGTGTGACCCATGGAGTATTACAGTGTGACCCATGGAGTATTACAGTGTGACCCATGGAGTATTACAGTGTGACCCATGGAGTATTACAGTGTGACCCATGGAGTGTTGCAGTGTGGTCCATGGAGTATTACAATGTGACCCATGGAGTGTTGCAGTGTGGTCCATGGAGTATTACAGTGTGACCCATGGAGTGTTACAGTGTGACCCATAGAGTGTTACAGTGTGACCCATGGAGTATTACAGTGTGACCCATGGAGTGTTACAGTGTGACCAATGAAGTATTACAGTGTGACCCATGGAGTGTTACAGTGTGACCCATGGAGTATTACAGTGTGACCCATGGAGAGGTACAGTGTGACCCATGGAGTATTACAGTGTGGCATGTGCTGAAAATATACTAAAGGTTAATTGTTCACATTGTCATCCATAAATCTTGCATATTCTCTGCCAAAAGTCCCCTCTTGTAGGCTTCTCATCTCATTGAGATCAACAGTCCAGCTTTTCACCCTTGGCTGTAATCTAGAAATAATAATATACCATGGCAACCCTGTTAACTCAAACCCTATGAGAAATAAAAAAACATGACAGGCTGGAGTACATACCCCCAGAGTACATACCCCCAGAGTACATACCCCCAGAGTACATACCCCCAGAGTACTACCACCAGAGTACATACGCCCAGAGTACATACCCCCAGAGCACATACCCCCAGAGTACATACCCCCGAGTACATAACCCCAGAGAACGTACCCCCAGAGCACATACTCCCAGAGTACATACCCCAGAGTACATACCCCCAGATTACATACCCCAGAGCACTCTTATTGTTGTGTAGTTCAATAAAACAGCCTTTGAGGAAATAAGTTTGCATATATGGGAGCAAAAAGTGAAATATAGCAAAATACTTTTATCACAACCTCATTGCTATAAGTTTAAACCCTCTCTCTAACAAAAAGATCTGTCCAACTATGTAATTGGCATAACCTTTCTTATGTTTTGTTCTCTACCTTAGGATTTCTCGACCAACAGGATCTTGCTTCATTCTGTACAGCATCAACTGCCGTGCTACAAAACCTGTTGTCTCTCCAAGGGTAGCAACCATATCTGAAATAGGATTTGTTGTCACATTTTTTTTAACCTGTGTAATAAAGTTGAGCATAACACTCCAAAACTAAACAATAATCAATCGTTTAGTAAATCCTAGAGTCAAAGCCAAGAGTTTTCAGTCTACAATCTTATCAAGTCTTTGATGTCAAGTGGATTTAGTAGACATAAAAGGAACAGCTGTTTTGGGTCAGTTTGCATACTCTAGCAATACTTGGCGCAACGTAGCCTCCTTGGCAGGCGTCTCAATAAAGCAAGAAACAAAGAAAGCTTTATAATCAGGCTTCCTGTTGAAAATGACAAAACCATTAACAGGGAGAAAGAGGGGGGGGAAGGTTCCCTCGGTCCCCCCACGTCCTTGAAATTCTAAACACTGGAAGCCAAGATCTCAAAATAAGATAGAATAGCCCTTTCTTATCTTTTCAATGTGATATCTATGACTGTGTACCATGTCCCCCCCTCAGCAAATCCTGCTTCCTGCCTGATACATACCTGATCTGTAAGGGTTGTAAAGTGCCATAAACGCTGACCCAACTGATAGCAAGGCTTTCTGTGCGATAGTTGTGGGGATGTGAGTATCATACAATTTGAATCCCTCTTCAAACTTTCTGTACCTCTCCTCTGCCTGCTCATCTTGAAACCCTGCCATTGAGTCCTCGGCGGCATCAAAACTAGCACGCCCTGAAGAGGCTGAAATCATATGACTTAAGTATACTTTAATGCACTAGTCATTTAAAACCCCCATCCCCATGGTCCCGGGGAAGTGTCATTTCAAGAAAATTTAGCCAAAAATTGGTGATTTTCCCAGACGCGGTCCCTTCCATATAAGGGAACTAATATATTCCTTATTTGGAAAACCTGCATGATTCTTGTCATTTCTAGGGCTGCAGTACCGCAGGTGCTTCGCAAACTTTGTGAATTGTATTCAGAAGAGAAAAAAAAGTAATTGTGACCATCTTTTGTCAATGGAGAAAGCCTCTGAAAAGAAGCTAAAATTCATCGGTACAAGACCCCTAAAACGACAACAGTTTCTTCATATGGGGGTTAACATGGGGGTTAACATGGGGGTTAACATGGGGGTGAACATGGGGGTCAACATGGGGGTTAACATGGGGGTTAACATGGGGGTTAACATGGGGGTTAACATGGGGGTCAACATGGGGGTTAACATGGGGGTTAACATGGGGGTCAACATGGGGGTTAACATGGGGGTTAACATGGGGGTTAACATGGGGGTTAACATGGGGGTCAACATGGGGGTTACCATGGGGGTTAACATGGGGGTTACCATGGGGGTCAAGAGCACTTTTGAACAAGAATCTGTCCATAGGGGGGAGGGGGACAAGAATCTGTCCATAGGGGGAGGGGGAATTGACAGTTTCTGACTCCATCCCCCACATGGGGGCTAGGTGACAAATGAATGACATCACAAAATGTACTTTGCAAAAGTTGTGTCAGTTTCTGGTTTGAGACTGTTTTTCTCCTGTAGCAAGCAATTCCATGTATCAGAGTGTGGCAAGCTGCATGGTGAAATGTGCAAAAACAAATATGAATTATAACTAATGCCAGATGAAAATAATTTATTTTTCCATTTTTTTGGTAACTGTTATCTTCATAGTTAAGTTTTTAGTAGAAATTCGCTGAAGTGTACTGGCTTTGAAAGATAAAGGCTTTTTCAGATGACTTCTTGATGTCTTTGTCGGATAGTTGCCTATAGTTTGCATCCCTAGGGGTAGGGACATTTGACTGCAGTTTTGTCCCGAGGTAGTGGGGGCTTTTCTCTGTTTTGTACAGCGTCAAAGTCTAATGTCCCACTCTTCCCCGGGACCATGGGGGTGGGGGGTTTCAATTGACGAGCGCATATGTTCAATATTTTTTTTCCTTAAAAACATTGGCACAAAGGTTTGTTGAGACTTGCACCTCTTCCTACTAAATTAAGTCCTCTTCTAATTGCATTTACCTGTTGCAGTGAATCTTTTTTGACAGCCGCAAGCCAACCATTTTGTAGCAAGGAGGAAATTTCTACGGGCAGGTAATCTCCTGTAGGCCGCCATTTTGAATCAGAACTACACAGGCAACCCAAGTCCATGACATTATCCTGAGTATAGTGCTACCTGTGGTGTGGTATTACTGAAGCGTCACGCACAAGGGGAAGGCGTGCGTGATACTAAGGGCGGCTGCTTAGCAGACAAACTAGTACAGTGGGTTTAGTTAGGTGTTAATCGTTCACAGCATACAGCACACAAACCACCGCTTAGCTCGTCATGGCTTCCAATTCCTCCGAACCGCCACAAATTGCAGTTGATTCTGTTTTGCTAAAGAGTGAACCTATGCCAGATGGTTCGGAGACAGTGAAAGGGTATGATTTCAACCAAGGCACTGACTACCACGCGCTTCTACAAAGTTACAAGAACACAGGCTTTCAAGCGATGCATTTTGGAAAAGCTGTGGACGAGATCAACAAAATGGTAAACAACAAACTTTGTCAGCATGCATTCAACGCGCCGAGCGATCTGTGTACTGGTTTCACACCATGCTTTTGTATCAAGGCCACCTCCGTAGTTGCATTGCATTTTTTTATGTCTTTGTTTCGCGGGCAATCGGGCGAGTTCGAGCTTGCGCAATTGACACGATGCCTATGGTTTCGCTATACAGTGTTACAGAGCCATTGTGCCTGAGAAAAAAACTATGAGAACACCGGGTGCGAGTGATGTTCTTTTTTATTATTATAAAACTGTGCAAAAGTTATCTATGCATAATTGATAATGCACGCCACGCCTGTATCCAGGATTGTGAGCAGGGGAGGGGGGGTTTGTTTACTCATTTAGCAGACCATTTTCTCTAAGGTAGCTTGCCCTACCCTGTAGTAGAGTTGTCGGTTCTTCTGAACCCCCCTGGCCACGGGCATGTATTGATAGCAAGTCGTTGCACGTTTTGTTACATGTAACACCCTCTTTGTCTCTTTTTTTCTCTCTTCAAAGTTGCATAGAAAAATAACTCACTTTTACTTTCTGCAACAAATTTCAGTAGCAGCGAATACTTCACAGTGATATATGGTGTACGTGTGACTTGCAATTAAGTTGCAACCAAAATGTTTGCTTGTGACATGGCTTTATGGAAATACTGATGACTTGCTAGATGACTACTACAGTGTGGCTATGTTAAAGAAGGCCAATCACACCGCCACTTTATGCTCCTGCTCAACTACGAGTGACTCAAAGAATTTATTTTCACCAGCGAATTCAAGCGAGTACCTCCAAGATATTTTTAATGAAATATTGTCAATAACGTATCAGACTTCGTTCGTAGATTATTATTTTGAAAGTTTCCTTGCAAATAAATAGCTGTATTTTCAACCATAAACAATAACAAAGGAGTGGTCGATGGACATTCTTTAAAGTGAGGGTTTGAGTTATCCAGGGAATTTCTTCAAGCCTTTTCACATTTTTGTTACAGGGTGGTGAACAGGGGGTACCCATCACGAATCACGAAGTCATTTTTTAGGCTTTCACGAATCACGAATTTAAAAAAGAAGCTTTCATGAATCATGGTTTTAACTTTTGCTTTGCTCATGAATATATGATTTAATATACATAGATCAACGCTGCAGTTGATTCACTCCTCAGTTGAACTAACACACAATAACATCAATGTTAATTTCTACGTATAAAAGTATGAATAGAGACGCTGTTACAATCGAAGCGCAGTGATTGCCCTACAGCTGTCTAGTTGGGCACTGTTTTGCTGTCGCTCTTGTTACATTAATTTCTTTTTTCAATTATTTTCGGCGTCTACGGTCACATTTCACGATAGAGTACTCGATCAGGATTCACAAATTTATGTTTAGGCTTTTCGCGAATCACAAATTTAATTTAGGGCCAATCAGGAATCACGAAAATACTCTTCACCACCCTGTTGTTACCCCAATTAATGATAGAAATTCTGTGCTGACTTTTCCTTTGTGCCATTCATGTACTACAGATAGCCAAGAAGAAAGAACCATATGTCCCTAACACAGAAAATCCTGAACTTGACATATTGCCTACCGGAAGACCGAAGAACAACTGTACAATTTTCCTGGCTTATACATCAAACATGATATCCTGTGGTGTCCGTGAAGTAATACGTTATTTGGTCCAAAACAATATGGTAAGAGTATTAGGGTAACAATACTGGGGGCCATATCCAGAATCAGAAGAAGAAAGAAGATGACACTGAATTTTTCTTTCAACCCATGTGCAATTATTTTATATATTTTTAACTAGTTTAAGTTTTGGATATTTATAAAAACAGAATGCATTTTTCCTCTATGTAAGACCTATAATTATCCAGTTATATTCAAACTGTTGGATAATTTACATTGTCATTGCAGGTTGATGTTCTCGTCACAACAGGGGGAGGTATAGAGGAAGATTTCATGAAGTGCTTGGCCCCATCATACCTTGGAGACTTTAGCATCTCAGGGGAATTTCTAAGGAAAAAAGGAATCAATCGGATTGGCAATCTGCTGGTTCCTAATGACAACTACTGCAAACTTGAGGACTTCATTCAACCAGTGTTGGATAAGATGCTTGAGGAACAACAAAATGAGGTGATTATCAGGCGCATATCTAGGGGGTTCACACCTGTTAGTATATTGTTCTGTTACATGTTTTGTCTCTTTAGGGAATTAATTGGACACCATCAAAGTTCATAGCACGACTTGGCAAGGAGATCAACCACCCAGAGTCAGTGTACTACTGGGCTTACAAGGTAAGGTTACGGACCCCTCCCTGTAGGTAAATCCAGAGGCAGATCCAGAAGTTCCAAAAAAGGGAGGCCGAAGCAAGGATTTCAAGAAAAGGGGGCTGATTCATTATTCTTCCATGGATTTCCTTATATTTCTTGATATTTTTAACCCATTGACTCCTGGCTAGTTTCAAGCTGAATTTACAAAAAAAAACAGACTGAAAACAGATACCTATTCTGAGTTTTATACAGCCCGTCAAAGTCAAACACAGCTGCACCTAGTCAGCGGTATCCAAGCTTCCCAACAGTGCTTTGCGGTCCCCACTTTTAATCCCTCGTCGTTGTGCTGAAGCCAGCACAAGTTGATGGTTGCTTGTATTTTTTATCAAAAATACAGCTATGAGCATATTAGGAGAGTGTCTCAGGACATCATGAAGTCTTTTGGGGCATAATTGAGTGCTTTGCTTATGGATATTTGCAAGCAAAGGTGGATTCATAATGATTTTTTCTTGTTTGGCTTTGCCTGGATGAGAAAATAATTTTCTAATGAATCACAGCTCTCCTAAATGCTGTCTTTTCTGAAACCAAATTGATTCCAAAATAGTTTACACTGCTATTCTGGGTCTGTATGACCTGGAATTGATTTGTTTGGCTTCAGAGTGAAAAGACTTATAAAAAACCATCTGACTTTGGGGAGAGGAGTGTTGTCTGGCCCTCCCCTCGTGAATTTTCCCCTGGATCTCCCAGAATGCTTTGCAATCCGTAAAGGCATCTTCATGGTTTTACAAGCCTTCAAGGGGTGGATATTGTGTTTTGAGGCCATGGAAATGAACCTGGAGGATCAGAATAAAGGTATCTATTTGTGTCTTGAGCTGTGTTTGCCGATCTCTCTCCCTTGTGTGGTATTTTGAGTGTTTTATTGAGAGGGGTAATTCTGCTTTTCTTTCCTTGTTCGCTTTGAAATTTGTCAAAGAACCTGCGCTATTATTTGGCTTAAGAGTAGTTGCCAACACCTTGGTTGGATGCGTATCTTCAAGACCATTTATCCCTTAGACTGATGCCTGAGTATCTTCATCTTATTGTGTTTATTTTGCATTTATAAATTTTTTGGGTTGTGGGTACTTCCAAAAGCCGGTACAGGCCGGTTGAGGGGTCAATGTGTTAAGCCAAAAATATCCTGAAAAAGAGGGGGGACTGGGCCAGTTTGGCCCACCCCTAGCTAGATCTACCCCTGCAAGCTAGAGCATTATCTTAGACAAAGGATTATTTGAGTGCAACCTCATTTTTTAGAAGAAGTAAATTCTTTGCTGTTTAAAAAACAATTGCAAATTGTTGTGTTTGATGTTTTTGACACTATCTAGACTAATTTGTTTATAAAATATCCAGAACAACATCCCTGTGTTCAGCCCAGCTATTACAGATGGTGCTATTGGGGACGCCATCTACTTTCACTCGTACAGGAATCCTGGACTAAAGCTTGACATTGCTGAAGGTTTGTAATAGCCATGAAGCTGACGCTGAATCCACAGGCCAATAAGGGATAGCAGGAGAGACTGTTATTAGGTTAGGCTGCTTGGCAGGTTGGACAAATTTGGTATTGCAGCCTAGCTTGCAGTGGGGATAAATTGGTTGCTCCGTTAAATTTGTGTCCTGTTAATTGTGAAGGCTTGCCAATATCCCTAACCTCCTATTGGCTTCTAATAATGATGATCACAATTGATACAATACTGTTATTACCAGATTAATTATACTGATGTAATGATGGCCCGTCGAAGGATTTGGGCAGGGGAGGGGGGTTTTGCAGGGCCGTAGCAGGGGGTGGGGGCACTGGGGGCATGTGTTTCTCCAATATTTAAAAAGATATAAGAAAATTGTATTCCCCCCCCCTGTATTTTAATGCCTGCGACAGCACTGATTAAAATGTGTCAGAACTAACATTCATCAATTTGTTTTATGCATTTGTGCCCCCACCACTTTCCTTTCTACAGAATAATTTGAACCTTATAATTTGCTTTAATATATTTCAGATGTCCGACTTGTAAACAATCATGCTGTGTTTTCAAAGAATACTGGTATAATCATCCTTGGTGGAGGTCTTGTCAAACATCATGTCTGCAATGCTAATATGATGGTGCGTCACACAGTTACAATACCTCTCACAGGCTAATTAAATGGTGTCACTCAACATCTCTCACAGACAAACAAAATGTTGTGACCAATATCTCTCACAGACAAAAAAAATGGTGTCACACAATACCTCTCACAGGTTAATAAAATGGTGTCACACAATACCTCTCACAGGTTAACAAAATGGTGTCACACAATACCTCTCACAGGTTAACAAAATGGTGTCACACAATACCTCTCACAGGTTAACAAAATGATGTCACACAATACCTCTCACAGGCAAACAAAATGGAGTCACAAAACACCTTTCACAGCGAACAAAATGGTGTCACACAACACCTGTCACAGGTAAACAAAATGGAGTCACAAAACATCTTTCACAGCCGAACAAAAGTGTCACACAACACCTCTTACAGGCAACCCATGGCAACAGCATACTGTGTGTGGTAACATGCAACCCATGGCAACAGCATATTGTGTGTGGTAACATGCAACCCATGTCAACATCATACTGTGTGGTAACATGCAACCCGTGCCAACAGCATATTGTGTGGTAACATGCAACCCATGGCAACAGCATATTGTGTGTGGTAACATGCAACCCATGGCAACAGCATACTGTGTGGTAACATGCAACCAGTGCCAACAGCATATTGTGTGTGGTAACATGCAACCCATGGCAACAGCATATTGTGTGTGGTAACATGCAACCCATGGCAACAGCATATTGTGTGTGGTAACATGCAACCCATGGCAACAGCATATTGTGTGTGGTAACATGCAACCCATGGCAACAGCATACTGTGTGTGGTAACATGCAACCCATGTCAACATCATACTGTGTGTGGTATCATGCAACCCATGGCAACAGCATACTGTGTGGTAACATGCAACCCATGGCAACAGCATACTGTGTGGTAACATGCAACCCATGGCAACATCATACTGTGTGGTAACATGCAACCCGTGCCAACAGCATACTGTGTGGTAACATGCAACTCATGGCAACAGCATACTGTGTGTGGTAACATGCAACCCATGGCAACAGCATACTGTGTGTGGTAACATGCAACCCATGGCAAAAGCATAATGTGTGGTAAAATGCAACCCATGGCAACAGCATATTGTGTGTGGTAACATGCAACCCATGGCAACAGCATATTGTGTGTGGTAACATGCAACCCATAGCAACAGCATACTGTGTGAGGTAACATGCAATCCATGGCAACAGCATACTGTGTGTGGTAACATGCAACCCATAACAACATCATACTGTGTGTGGTAACATGCAACCCATGGCAACAGCATATTGTGTGTGGTAACATGCAACCCATGGCAACAGCATACTGTGTGTGGTAACATGCAACCCATGGCAAAAGCATAATGTGTGGTAAAATGCAACCCATGGCAACAGCATATTGTGTGTGGTAACATGCAACCCATGGCAACAGCATATTGTGTGTGGTAACATGCAACCCATGGCAACAGCATACTGTGTGGTAACATGCAATCCATGGCAACAGCATATTGTGTGTGGTAACATGCAACCCATGGCAACAGCATACTGTGTGTGGTAACATGCAACCCATGGCAACAGCATATTGTGTGTGGTAACGTGCAACCCATGGCAACAGCATACTGTGTGTGGTAACATGCAACCCATGGCAAAAGCATAATGTGTGGTAAAATGCAACCCATGGCAACAGCATATTGTGTGTGGTAACATGCAACCCATGGCAACAGCATATTGTGTGTGGTAACATGCAACCCATAGCAACAGCATACTGTGTGAGGTAACATGCAACACATGGCAACAGCATACTGTGTGTGGTAACATGCAACCCATGGCAACAGCATATTGTGTGTGGTAACATGCAACCCATGGCAACAGCATACTGTGTGTGGTAACATGCAACCCATGCCAACAGCATATTGTGTGGTAACATGCAACCCATGGCAACAGCATATTGTGTGTGGTAACATGCAACCCATGGCAACAGCATACTGTGTGGTAACATGCAACCAGTGCCAACAGCATATTGTGTGTGGTAACATGCAACCCATGGCAACAGCATATTGTGTGTGGTAACATGCAACCCATGGCAACAGCATATTGTGTGTGGTAACATGCAACCCATGGCAACAGCATATTGTGTGTGGTAACATGCAACCCATGGCAACAGCATACTGTGTGTGGTAACATGCAACCCATGTCAACATCATATTGTGTGTGGTAACATGCAACTCATGGCAACAGCATACTGTGTGTGGTAACATGCAACCCATGGCAACAGCATACTGTGTGGTAACATGCAACTCATGGCAACAGCATACTGTGTGTGGTAACATGCAACCCATGGCAACAGCATACTGTGTGTGGTAACATGCAACCCATGGCAAAAGCATAATGTGTGGTAAAATGCAACCCATGGCAACAGCATATTGTGTGTGGTAACATGCAACCCATGGCAACAGCATATTGTGTGTGGTAACATGCAACCCATAGCAACAGCATACTGTGTGAGGTAACATGCAATCCATGGCAACAGCATACTGTGTGTGGTAACATGCAACCCATAACAACATCATACTGTGTGTGGTAACATGCAACCCATGGCAACAGCATATTGTGTGTGGTAACATGCAACCCATGGCAACAGCATACTGTGTGTGGTAACATGCAACCCATGGCAAAAGCATAATGTGTGGTAAAATGCAACCCATGGCAACAGCATATTGTGTGTGGTAACATGCAACCCATGGCAACAGCATATTGTGTGTGGTAACATGCAACCCATGGCAACAGCATACTGTGTGGTAACATGCAATCCATGGCAACAGCATATTGTGTGTGGTAACATGCAACCCATGGCAACAGCATACTGTGTGTGGTAACATGCAACCCATGGCAACAGCATATTGTGTGTGGTAACATGCAACCCATGGCAACAGCATACTGTGTGTGGTAACATGCAACCCATGGCAAAAGCATAATGTGTGGTAAAATGCAACCCATGGCAACAGCATATTGTGTGTGGTAACATGCAACCCATGGCAACAGCATATTGTGTGTGGTAACATGCAACCCATAGCAACAGCATACTGTGTGAGGTAACATGCAACACATGGCAACAGCATACTGTGTGTGGTAACATGCAACCCATGGCAACAGCATATTGTGTGTGGTAACATGCAACCCATGGCAACAGCATACTGTGTGTGGTAACATGCAACCCATGCCAACAGCATATTGTGTGTGGTAACATGCAACCCATGGCAACAGCATGTGTGGTAAAATGCAACCCATGGCAACAGCATATTGTGTGTGGTAACATGCAACCCATGGCAACAGCATACTGTGTGAGGTAACATGCAACCCATGGCAACAGCATACTGTGTGGTAACATGCAACCCATGCCAACAGCATATTGTGTGTGGTAACATGCAACCCATGGCAACAGCATGTGTGGTAAAATGCAACCCATGGCAACAGCATATTGTGTGTGGTAACATGCAACCCATGGCAACAGCATACTGTGTGAGGTAACATGCAACCTATGGCAACAGCATACTGTGTGGTAACATGCAACTCATGGCAACAGCATACTGTGTGTGGTAACATGCAACCCATGGCAACAGCATATTGTGTGTGGTAACATGCAACTCATGGCAACAGCATACTGTGTGTGGTAACATGCAACCCATGGCAACAGCATACTGTGTGGTAACATGCAACTCATGGCAACAGCATACTGTGTGTGGTAACATGCAACCCATGGCAACATCATACTGTGTGGTAACATGCAACCCATGTGTGTGGTTTCTTTCTCGTGTCAGCGTATTGTGTGTGGTTTCATTCTCTTGTGTCAGCATATTGTGTGTGGTTTCTTTCTCTTGTCAGCGTACTGTGTGTGGTTTCTTTCTCTTTTGTCAGCGTATTGTGTGTGGTTTCTTTCTCTCTCGTCAGCGTAATGGGGCAGACTATGCAGTGTATGTCAACACAGCACAAGAGTTTGATGGGAGTGATTCAGGAGCTAGACCAGATGAGGCTGTCTCTTGGGGAAAAATTAAAGCAACTGCAACTCCAGTCAAGGTTTGTTAGATGATAAGATATGGCATGTCAGCCTCTTAAACATACTGTTAGATGATAAGATATGGCACGTCAGCCTCTTAAACATACTGTTAGATGATAAGATATGGCAGGTCAGCCTCTTAAACATACTGTTAGATGACAAGATATGGCATGTCAGCCTCTTAAACATACTGTTAGATGACAAGATATGGCACGTCAGCCTCTTAAACATACTGTTAGATGACAAGATATGGCATGTCAGCCTCTTAAACATACTGTTAGATGACAAGATATGGCATGTCAGCCTCTTAAACATACTGTTAGATGACAAGATATGGCACGTCAGCCTCTTAAACATACTGTTAGATGACAAGATATGGCACGTCAGCCTCTTAAACATACTGTTAGATGACAAGATATGGCACGTCAGCCTCTTAAACATACTGTTAGATGACAAGATATGGCATGTCAGCCTCTTAAACATACTGTTAGATGACAAGATATGGCATGTCAGCCTCTTAAACATACACCTTCATAAAAATAAGCAAGTATAGCAAGTAGCAAGTATACCTGAGAAGGCTGGACTTTCTTTGGAGACCAAGTGGTCTTTGTGGACACTCCCAAAAGTCTCTGGAAGAAATATACGCTGGATCTGGGCAGGGGTGGGGGGGAGAGATGAGTGATTTCTCCAACAACAGCCCCTCCCTATCTTATGCCTGTTGTCAAGGGTTTCATTTACTGATGAATGTTGCTAGGGGCATGTTTTACAATTCTAAACTGAAAAATTCACTAACATTGTCTGTGTTTGATTTTTATTATCCAGATATATGGCGAGTCTTCTCTCATCTTCCCCCTTCTTGTGGCCGAGACGTTTGCGAGAAACTTCAAATCCACGCCTGATAAATCATAATCTTTTTAATCCAATCACATCTCCTTGTAGTCTGCTTAGCAGCCGCTTTTAGTGTTTTAGTGTCAAGCACATTTTTTCAAAAAAACGTCCAGCTCAGATAGCAGCAATTATTTTTTTTATTATAGTGATCACTCTAAAAATGAAGAATCAAATTGTGCTCATACTAGTGACTTAAAATACTATTGTTATTGATCATTTATGTAGTTCTGTTTTTACTCAGCTGGTGTGTATGATTTCAGGTAACCGAAATCTAAAAAAATAAGACTTTAAAAATAAGAACGGCTCAACTTCATGTGTCCAATAAAAAAAATATTTTTACTACAATTGTATTTGATTTATACATGGGTTGTTGACTAATGGTTATTTGTTATGGACTCATGGATCTTTCTTTTTGGAATCTTAAAAAGCTGCTTATTATCATAGCGACATAATAACTCTTACAGTATAAGTAGCACATAGTTTTGTACCTTGGCCCCTCTGATATAAAGGGGCCTGTGACCCCCCTTCCCCACATTTAGTATTTATTTATTAGTACCGAACTCCCACCCCCATCCAAGAAATCCTTCATCTGCATACTATTCTAACAGAAAACTACTATTACTCAATTTGATTCAAAATGAGCAAAGGATGGCTCAAAATTAGCCAAGTTTGAGTTTCGATGGGTTGACTGAGTAACCCACAGTGGTTATGGGTGGTATAAATGGCTTTATCCTCAAATAAACAAGAATGCTTCTGCTTTCTAAACCTGGATTTGCTTTTGTTTATGCTTATTTATTTGACACCCATGAATCACTGCAGGTTAACACATGGATTCTTCAAGTGCACACTTATTTGAAATAGCTGTATACCTATATATACTATATATACCTACAGCTCATAACAGATTAGATATCTTTTGTTTAAACTGCTAAAGGTATAAGACATCTCTCTAAATGTATTTCTCTGATAACTCGACATTTCCGTTAACCAGGAACATACACAGGGGGGGTGCACGCACCCCCCCCTTTGCAGCCAAAAAGTGGGTGATATCTGATTAGGGAATCTTCAAAACCTAAGCTTTTTGCATGTGATACATATTGATGTGCACACCCCTTTAGTCAATCCTGGGTACTTTCCTGTTAACAGCTATATATACATATTAATTTCGTTCTGTGATAACAGACCATTACTCATTCGACACCACAACAATATGCAGAAAGTTATCAGGGTGACTGAGGTGCTCGCTGAGCCACTGGGTGGGTGTCTCTAATGGAGGCTCTATGCCCTGGATTACTATACGCCACTGACTGTCTACGTCCATGCTGTTAGCCGAAAGCACATGAGGGACACAGAGCTGCAGAAGGTCACGTAATGTCTGTTGTTCCCCTATATAAGATAGCGATTGTATCAGTCATAGTGTGGTTTGTTAGCATTCACCAGCTAGTGGTGTCGAAGTCACAAGTGTGGTGAGTGGGGCTTGTTTAACCATGCCGAAAAAGTGAGTGTGAAGGGGTGGGATGGGAAGGGGAGAAGTTCAAATCCCTAAAATAATCATAAAGTTTTCTAGATTAGAAAAAAAAAAAAACAGGCAAATGTTCCAACCCCAAAAATGCTGAGGATAATTTTAAAAAATCCAGAAGACCACTGGGTTGTTGGTAGTGGTGACAAAACAGTTTGATTACAATGTGATTTCAGCAATAACAATGTATGATGAATGAGGATTACTGGATAAATACAACACCCACCTGTATCCGAAACAGGTCTGAAGAGCCATTGTATAAAGGGTTTATCAACCTGAAACACAAACAAATGCTATACTTCACCACCACAAATCTTTATCTATTAAAAAATGTTGTTCATCCACTACTTTGTAATTGTTTAATATTGAAAATACAGACGTTTTATTCTCAAGAAAACTTCAAAATAACAATCAATGAATGAAGTGTGATTACGCTATTGACGATATTTGATTGAAAATATCCTGGTTACTCGCTTGAATTAGCCGATGGAAATAGATGGCTTATGTGCATAAAATGGTGGCGTGATTGGCCAAAATCAATATGGGTTTTTAATAAATGTTTTTATCATAAATCTATCAAAAAAACTTTACTATATCTTAGAATGTATTTGTTAAGAATATTTAAACATTTTAGAATGAAACCAGAATATTACATCCAGTGTAACTATTGGGAAAGTAAGTGTAAGAGAGAACAGTACCTGGTAAATCTTAAATGGGATATATTTAAAATATGGGTCATCTCCAACTCTCTCCATTAATCTTCTATTCACAGCCCAGAATTGCTCAAATTTATCTGTGGATGCAGAAAAAATATATAAGAGTTGGAAGTGCTGTATTTTTTAGCATTTATTGTTGGCTCTGTATTCAGCTGTTGCTAAGCCATATTGGTACTGCAGGCTCACAGAAAGGAGCTGGAAATCGAGCCTACATTTATTGTATAATTGAGGTTTTGACTACACCCTCATCACACGTTGAGTTCACAATATCTTGAGCTGACTATTAATTGTACAAAGGGCTAAAATGTGTACCATTTTTCATAATGTATTCTAGAATTTGAAACGATTTGTTCTTTGCCCCTCCTGCCCTACCCAGGAAATATGTATGGAAGGCTGGTTTTGACCAAAAGACAATAAACTTTCCACACATATTTTAGTGCTCACAGTTTTAAAGGTGACACTGTAATAAACAAAATATTTTGTGGCAATCAAAATGTGAGTCATTTGGTTCTTGTTTACCATTATTCAGTCCTAACCAAAGCTGTTTGTGATCTTTTTTCTGCATTGAGTTGATGACTTGAGATCTATGTTTTAGACTATCAGCCTGCAAGAAAAGACTTCCATGTGTCAGTTTAATGATAATTCGCTCAGGCTTGGGAAATATCTTCAAAATAAGGCAGTCAAAAAAGAAAAGGGTGCATCATGGGCAAAACACACACAAAAGCCAAAACAAACACGGAAATTAAATTTTAGCTTAACTTGCAATAACAATGCAATCAAAATTTAAGCACCCAAATTAAACTTTCTAGTAGATGCAAGTCTATACAAGATGAAGAAATGATTCATTTCTGGTAGGAGCTGGTTCCCCTCTACCTCTTTCACAAACTTATATCAAGACCCCTTGATTCATTTCTTGTAGGAGCTGGTTCCCCTGTACCTCTTTCACAAACTTATATCAAGACCCCTTGATTCATTTCTTGTAGGAGCTGGTTCCCCTGTACCTCTCTCACAAACTTATATCAAGACCCCTTGATTCATTTTTGGTAGGAGCTGGTTCCCCTGTACCTCTTTCACAAACTTTTATCAAGACCCCTTGATTCATTTCTGGTAGGAGCTGGTTCCCCTGTACCTCTTTCACAAACTTATATCAAGACCCCTTGATTCATTTCTTGTAGGAGCTGGTTCCCCTGTACCTCTTTCACAAACTTACATCAAGACCCCTTGATTCATTTCTTGTAGGAGCTGGTTCCCCTGTACCTCTTCCACAAACTTATATCAAGACCCCTTGATTCATTTCTGGTAGGAGCTGGTTCCCCTGTACCTCTTTAACAAAATTATATCAAAAACCCTTGATTCGTTTCTTGTAGGAGCTGGTTCCCCTGTACCTCTTTAACAAAATTATATCAAAAACCCTTGATTCGTTTCTTGTAGGTGCTGGTTCCCCTGTACCTCTTTAACAAAATTATATAAAAAAAACTTGATTCGTTTCTTGTAGGAGCTGGTTCCCCTGTACCTCTTTCACAAACTTATATCAAGACCCCTTGATTCATTTCTGGTAGGAGCTGGTTCCCCTGTACCTCTTTCACAAACTTATATCAAGACCCCTTGATTCATTTATTGTAGGAGCTGGTTCCCCTGTACCTCTTTCACAAACTTATATCAAGACCCCTTGATTCATTTCTTGTAGGAGCTGGTTCCCCTGTACCTCTTTCACAAACTTATATCAAGACCCCTTGATTCATTTCTTGTAGGAGCTGGTTCCCCTGTACCTCTCTTACAAACTTATATCAGGACACCTTGATTCATTTCTTGTAGGAGCTGGTTCCCCTGTACCTCTCTCACAAACTTATATCAAAAACCCTTGATTCATTTCTGGTAGGAGCTGGTTCCCCTGTACCTCTCTCACAAACTTATATCAAAAACCCTTGATTCATTTCTGGTAGGAGCTGGTTCCCCTGTACCTCTTTCACAAACTTATATCAAGACCCCTTGATTCGTTTCTGGTAGGAGCTGGTTCCCCTGTACCTCTTTCACAAACTTTTATCAAGACCCCTTGATTCATTTCTGGTAGGAGCTGGTTCCCCTGTACCTCTTTCACAAACTTATATCAAGACCCCTTGATTCATTTCTGGTAGGAGCTGCTTCCCCTGTACCTCTTTCACAAACTTACATCAAGACCCCTTGATTCATTTCTGGTAGGAGCTGGTTCCCCTGTACCTCTTTCACAAACTTACATCAAAAACCCTTGATCCGTTTCTTGTAGGAGCTGGTTCCCCTGTACCTCTTTCACAAACTTATATCAAGACCCCTTGATTCATTTCTTGTAGGAGCTGGTTCCCCTGTACCTCTCTCACAAACTTATATCAGGAAACCTTGATTCATTTCTTGTAGGAGCTGGTTCCCCTGTACCTCTCTCACAAACTCATATCAAGACCCCTTGATTCGTTTCTGGTAGGAGCTGGTTCCCCTGTACCTCTCTCACAAACTCATATCAAGACCCCTTGATTCATTTCTGGTAGGAGCCGGTTCCCCTGTACCTCTTTCACAAACTTACATCAAGACCCCTTGATTCGTTTCTTGTAGGAGCTGGTTCCCCTGTACCTCTTTCACAAACTCATATCAAGACCCCTTGATTCGTTTCTGGTAGGAGCTGGTTCCCCTGTACCTCTCTCACAAACTCATATCAAGACCCCTTGATTCATTTCTGGTAGGAGCCGGTTCCCCTGTACCTCTTTCACAAACTTACATCAAGACCCCTTGATTCGTTTCTTGTAGGAGCTGGTTCCCCTGTACCTCTTTCACAAACTTATATCAAGACCCCTTGATTCATTTCTGGTAGGAGCCGGTTCCCCTGTACCTCTTTCACAAACTTTTAACAAGACCCCTTGATTCATTTCTGGTAGGAGCTGGTTCCCCTGTACCTCTTTCACAAACTTATATCAAGACCCCTTGATTCATTTCTTGTAGGAGCTGGTTCCCCTGTACCTCTTTCACAAACTTACATCAAGACCCCTTGATTCGTTTCTGGTAGGAGCTGGTTCCCCTGTACCTCTTTCACAAACTTATATCAAAAACCCTTGATTCGTTTCTTGTAGGAGCTGGTTCCCCTGTACCTCTTTCACAAACTTATATCAAGACCCCTTGATTCATTTCTTGTAGGAGCTGGTTCCCCTGTACCTCTTTCACAAACTTATATCAAGACCCCTTGATTCATTTCTTGTAGTAGCTGGTTCCCCTGTACCTCTCTCACAAACTTATATCAGGACCCCTTGATTTATTTCTGGTAGGTGCTGGTTCCCCTGTACCTCTCTCACAAACTTATATCAGGACACCTTGATTCATTTCTTGTAGGAGCTGGTTCCCCTGTACCTCTCTCACAAACTTATATCAAAAACCCTTGATTCATTTCTGGTAGGAGCTGGTTCCCCTGTACCTCTCTCACAAACTTATATCAAAAACCCTTGATTCATTTCTGGTAGGAGCTGGTTCCCCTGTACCTCCTTTCACAAACTTATATCAAGACCCCTTGATTCATTTCTGGTAGGTGCTGGTTCCCCTGTACCTCTTTCACAAACTTATATCAAGACCCCTTGATTCATTTCTGGTAGGAGCTGGTTCCCCTGTACCTCTTTCACAAACTTATATCAAGACCCCTTGATTCATTTCTTGTAGGAGCTGGTTCCCCTGTACCTCTTTCACAAACTTATATCAAGACCCCTTGATTCATTTCTGGTAGGAGCTGGTTCCCCTGTACCTCTTTCACAAACTTACATCAAGACCCCTTGATTCATTTCTGGTAGGAGCTGGTTCCCCTGTACCTCTTTCACAAACTTATATCAAGACCCCTTGATTCATTTCTGGTAGGAGCTGGTTCCCCTGTACCTCTTTCACAAACTTACATCAAGACCCCTTGATTCATTTCTTGTAGGAGCTGGTTCCCCTGTACCTCTCTCACAAACTTATATCAAGACCCCTTGATTCATTTCTGGTAGGAGCTGGTTCCCCTGTACCTCTTTCACAAACTTACATCAAGACCCCTTGATTCATTTCTGGTAGGAGCTGGTTCCCCTGTACCTCTTTCACAAACTTATATCAAGACCCCTTGATTCATTTCTGGTAGGAGCCGGTTCCCCTGTACCTCTTTCACAAACTTACATCAAGACCCCTTGATTCGTTTCTTGTAGGAGCTGGTTCCCCTGTACCTCTCTCACAAACTTATATCAGGAAACCTTGATTCATTTCTTGTAGGAGCTGGTTCCCCTGTACCTCTCTCACAAACTCATATCAAGACCCCTTGATTCGTTTCTGGTAGGAGCTGGTTCCCCTGTACCTCTCTCACAAACTCATATCAAGACCCCTTGATTGATTTCTGGTAGGAGCCGGTTCCCCTGTACCTCTTTCACAAACTTACATCAAGACCCCTTGATTCGTTTCTTGTAGGAGCTGGTTCCCCTGTACCTCTTTCACAAACTTATATCAAGACCCCTTGATTCATTTCTGGTAGGAGCCGGTTCCCCTGTACCTCTTTCACAAACTTACATCAAGACCCCTTGATTCGTTTCTGGTAGGAGCTGGTTCCCCTGTACCTCTTTCACAAACTTACATCTAGACCACTTGATTCGTTTCTGGTAGGAGCTGGTTCCCCTGTACCTCTCTCACAAACTTTTATCAAGACCCCTTGATTCGTTTCTGGTAGGAGCTGGTTCCCCTGTACCTCTTTCACAAACTTTTATCAAGACCCCTTGATTCATTTCTGGTAGGAGCTGGTTCCCCTGTACCTCTTTCACAAACTTACATCAAGACCCCTTGATTTATTTCTGGTAGGAGCTGGTTCCCCTGTACCTCTTTCACAAACTTACATCAAGACCCCTTGATTCATTTCTGGTAGGAGCTGGTTCCCCTGTACCTCTTTCACAAACTTACATCAAAAACCCTTGATCAGTTTCTTGTAGGAGCTGGTTCCCCTGTACCTCTTTCACAAACTTATATCAAGACCCCTTGATTCATTTATTGTAGGAGCTGGTTCCCCTGTACCTCTTTCACAAACTTATATCAAGACCCCTAGATTCATTTCTTGTAGGAGCTGGTTCCCCTGTACCTCTCTCACAAACTTATATCAGGACACCTTGATTCATTTCTTGTAGGAGCTGGTTCCCCTGTACCTCTCTCACAAACTCATATCAAGACCCCTTGATTCGTTTCTGGTAGGAGCTGGTTCCCCTGTAACTCTTTCACAAACTTATATCAAGACCCCTTGATTCATTTCTGGTAGGAGCCGGTTCCCCTGTACCTCTTTCACAAACTTACATCAAGACCCCTTGATTCGTTTCTTGTAGGAGCTGGTTCCCCTGTACCTCTCTCACAAACTTATATCAAGACCCCTTGATTCATTTCTTGTAGGAGCTGGTTCCCCTGTACCTCTTTCACAAACTTATATCAAGACCCCTTGATTCGTTTCTTGTAGGAGCTGGTTCCCCTGTACCTCTCTCACAAACTTATATCAAGACCCCTTGATTCATTTCTTGTAGGAGCTGGTTCCCCTGTACCTCTTTCACAAACTTACATCAAGACCCCTTGATTCGTTTCTGGTAGGAGCTGGTTCCCCTGTACCTCTTTCACAAACTTACATCAAGACCCCTTGATTCGTTTCTGGTAGGAGCTGGTTCCCCTGTACCTCTTTCACAAACTTTTATCAAGACCCCTTGATTCATTTCTGGTAGGAGCTGATTCCCCTGTACCTCTTTCACAAACTTATATCAAGACCCCTTGATTCATTTCTGGTAGGAGCTGGTTCCCCTGTACCTCTTTCACAGAAGACATGAAGTGCGCCTCTACTGCTTCTTTCCCAGGACATCTCATGAGTTCGTCAGTGGGGAATTTCTAGTTGAAAATAACACATATTTATCATCAACATTTTTGGGAAAATTAAGCTGTTTTTTTGTGAACACTAAAAGATTTAGAGGAATTATTCAAGACCGGCATAATACAGCGTAGAACCCTTTTGGTGTGTGATATTGATCCTGGTTTGGTTCAAAAATCCTAAATCAGTGTCCTCTGGTCATAGGTACTAGGATGCATGAAAACAATACGAGCTTTAAATTCAGGCGAATGGTTTGTAAATACCAGTGAGATAAGGAATTCATAAGCTTTTGGATTGTTTTATTTTAAAGTCCCTGGGGATTGTTAGGGTACAGCGATGCATCTGAGAGGGCATAGCAGAATTATTAATTGAACTAATTGTAATTGCGATAAGAAAACCTGTATTAGCAGTGGAGGGTATTTTGCAATAAAACTCAAGAGTAAACAATTTATATCTTCATTGCTGTAAAAAAATGGTGGAAACTTTAATGAATTTCTATGTTTGAGCAAGTTTTGAGGAAGGAGACTACATTTTGGCTAATCTTTGTGGGAGGAGGGTTATGAGGTGGAGAATGCATACCTGGAAATGTACAGTTAGATTCCACGGAAGGGAGGCAGAGGAACCATACAGGTCAAACAATACACCAATTGGATAATGCCTGGAATACAAAACACATAATTAAGAAGAACAAAACACCAATTGGATAATGCCTGAAATACACAAACACATAATTAAGACGAACAATACACCAATTGGATATGCCTGAAATACACAAACACATAATTAAGAAGAACAAAACACCAATTGGATAATGCCTGGAATACACAAACACATAATTAAGAAGAACAAAACACCAATTGGATAATGCCTGAAATACACAAACACATAATTAAGAAGAACAAAACACCAATTGGATAATGCCTGAAATACACAAACACATAATTAAGAAGAACAAAACACCAATTGGATAATGCCTGAAATACACAAACACATAATTAAGAAGAACAAAACAGCAATTGGATAATGCCCGGAATAAACAAACACATAATTAAAAGAGAAGTCTGGGGTAATTTTACTAAAGAGGTTTTTGCTCATTTTGGTGGACATTCAAGGCTGTGAATTGGAAACTTTACTTAATTCTCTAGGATTTTCAATAACTATTTCAAATAATATACCATTTCAAAGGCTGGCCATCATACTCAAACCAGACCTCCTCGACTGAGTCTTGATTAACAGCTCTTTGGAAGTGTCTCTGTATCTTGTCTGTCACCAGCATAAGGTAGTTCAATCTTGGCACCAAAAGCTGAGAAAATATTAATGAAATAAAAAGGATTAAAATTTCCAGAGCCCTGGGAAACAACCTTGTCAGAAGGTGTGGTTAGATTTGCTGTGACAATGTTAAGTACATTCCTTTTTAGTCAAAAGCAGGAACAGTTTATAATCTCAATGGTCTTTATTGTTGCAGTACCAAGGCTTACATTTTCTTTTGAAACCCACCACAAGTACAAACATGACTATTCCCCAGGCTCATTTTCTATTGTGAAATATTTCAAAAGACAGAAAAAAAAAACAATGGACAATTTGAGCTTGAAAACTCAGGGAAGTGCTTAATATCACAAGCTAATGTAATGTGGAATTTATCTGGCGATCGTCTCCCGTAGTTGAAATCGTTGTGCGTGTCTTATTTTTCGAGAACCGAGCACTTTAGTTGAGGCGATTGGAAATTAGTAAACAACCTTTACTTCTTTCTTTATTGGGAGTGATAGAGGGGATTTTAAATTTCCCTGAACAGCACTAAAGCGACCCCAAATGCACTCTAAATCACTTAAACATGTAAATAATAGACAACTACAAGTACTACATCAAGTTGGATTGAATTTATTGCATTTTTATAGAAGAATACTTGCATAAAGTAACAACTCTTTATGTTCTCCCTATTAACGGTCAATGAACCCATCCGTTCAAATTACTCGACAGAGCCTGGGTTACCTGTGAGGGAACCACTTAAAATCATGAGAAAATACGCAAGATAGAGACGTCAGCAAAAAAGAAAAGCTGAGGAAGGAGATAAAATAATGGCTGCTTTTTTGCTTTTTTTGTAGATTTTCGTAAAATTTTCACATATTATGCGTAAGCTACTTTGTCTCTTTTTCCTTCTCATGTAAAAAGCGTGTGTATTTTTAAGGTTTCTACGTTTCTACCATTTGAAGTTGGGACCGAAAAGCTTTCTTCTAATCAAATTTTAGCAGATTGCCAAGTCTCGACTGCTAGAAAACAGGAAGACGGTTCTGATAATTCGTGTTTGCTATCTCTTACTTATTGTTTTTCGAGTCATTGTCTTCGATACTTCGATACTTCGATTTATTACTCCTATAAGTAGCTTTCGCTAATACTAGGAGGCCGATTCCTTTGTAATCTTTGTTTATCGAGGGTAGCATATTTAACCGAATATACAGTTTAACATTATATAGCAGAATACACGTAAAACCTAGTCACACTTACGTAGTAGGGTTCTGGCTGCTCCATACTAACAACTTCATCAGAAGTGAGGTTGAAACAGACCGGCAATCTACCGTCCCAAATTTCCCTCAAAACCTCGCGATCTTCCGCCATCTTGGATGTTCTGTTTCCCAGGGGTCTGTGCGCTCGATGTCTCGAATCAACAAGACCGCACAGGCGACCAAACGAAGCTTAGAAAGAATTTCAAATAATTTTTGGTAAATATGTTTTTTGTTTTTTTTAATTTATCAAATCTCAGCCGTGTGTTTTATATGTGTTTGCTGCTTTACATTTTCGAGCATGTAACTGTTCTGTTATCGTATGTGTGTTTTTAGTAGATATTCTGAGCTTTTAATCTGCTAATGGAATCCCACCTATATGGTTTGCCTGTGGATTGTCAAGTGTTTCAAATCAAGATGGCGACTGCCATGTGGTTACGTTTCCGATGGAGAAAAATCTCAAATAATTCTCTTGCAGTGTTTTCACCGCTTAGAAAACACTGTAGACCGTATTTTTCAAGAGCTACACTAATAGAGAAGTACAATCTAAAGCCAAGAAGTTACACAGTGAAAAATTACAAGTATATAACAGATCGAGATTTGGCTGAAAGAGTCGCAAAGGTGTTGAACGTCCAAGGACATTGTGTGATAGAGGCGAGTCCGGGACCAGGAATGCTAACTAGAGCGATGATCGACTCTGGAGCCAAGCAAGTTATCGGTCTAGAACCAGATAAAATATTTATGGAAGATCTTCGATCACTTCAAAGCGAAACTAATGGAAAGTTCACCCCTCTGTTTGGTGACTTTGGGAAGATTGATCCACATTTAGTTCACGATGAAAGCGATACCAAAGCTCGTATTTGTCGAGCGCCTGCGATCGCCTCAAAGGATTTATTTAAAGGGATTTCTCCTGTGGAATGGGAATCAGATGAGACCCCAGTTAAATTTGTTGGAATTGAAGGTGGAAAAACTTTGGCATCTACAACAAAGATTTTGATGAGCTATCTTGCACGTGTCCCTGGCAAAGAAAGTATTTTCAAGATAGGAAGATGTGAACTTTTGTTTTTCTATACTCATGACCGTGCAGAGAGGCTACTTGCACAGCCAGGCACTAAGTACTATAACCGCTTGTCAATCATGGCGTCGTTATTCTGTGATGTAAATGTCATTCACAGGGAGCCATGCCAAATGTTTGACCCATATTTCCGCAAAGACGGAAAAAAGGAACTTCAGCTCATTAGCATTGTGCCTAAGAAGAGACTTGATTTTTCAATCCCAGAAGACTGCTTGCATTTAGTTGGATACTTCATCAGGATTTTAATGATTAAACCAAAGCAATCATTGGCAACATCACTGGATGGGATATCCCCTGGTAGTCATGTTATCTTGGACAACCTTGGGTTGCCTCATGATACAAGAGCCAGTGATTTGGTACCTAAAATGTATGGCAGGCTGTTAGAGCAATTTTTCCAGTGGAATGAAAGGTCACTGGAGTTCTTTTACTCTATGAGTAGCAGATACTAATCTCATCCAATAAGAGGAATAATCAGTTGATTTAGTATAATTTTTAAACATATGTATGTACTTCCTCTAAGTTTTCTTAAAAAATCTCTGGTTGAATGTTAATTGAAGAAGAATCAAATTCACATTTAAGAAACATCTTTGGCTTTGTTTCAGAAAATTTATTTTGCTGTTTTTTTTTAAGTAAGCAAATAATCTATGTTGGCTTGTAAGACTATAAATGTATACTAATTATATAATATTATAAACATATATTTATTAATGTTAATATACTTATTAAGTTACTCAGCAAATAATTTGTACTTGGTATTTAAGAATCAAAAAGAAGTACAAGTTTATGTATTTTAAAAGAATGTCTAAATTTATGTAGTTCTTAATTTAAAGCCATATAAAGACATATCTTAAAATGAAATTGATGTAAATCTTGGCTTTTGCATATATATATATACATATATATATATATATATATGTATATATATATATAGTTTAAAAAAAATAATGTAATATTAAATTCTACAATAACAAAAGCTGGTATACATTCTGATGAAAGGTTTTCACAAAGTTTCTGATGTATCTTAAGTTGCCAGAGAGACTGTCTTATCAAATCTATTATCTACGTATTACTTAATTCATAGATCCGACGCGCGCATGGATATCCAATCAGAAAGCAGCAAATGGAAGCCAGCGACGTGCAACCCAAAAGTCCCGCAAAAGTCCCACAAATTGTACAACATATCGGATGAGGTCAGCGAGTCCTGCCCGGAGTTATTTTAAATACAGACTGCGACTTGGAAAATAAAACACAGTAACCTAACATGATGGAAACTTGTCTTGTTGTCCAAGCTTGGTGAAAATCTTGTGTGAATGAAGCATAGAAATAGATAACTACGAGTTTGGTTGTTGAATGGAAATGTCACGAATCCAGCTTAAAATATTAAAAATTGGAAATGATAAGATAAAGCGGTGCTCTCTACGGTAGGTACTAAGTGTTTATGTGTTTTCAAAGCTATATTTTTAACTTGCAGTGATTTAAGTGCGGGGAAAATCAGAGGAGAAAGGCGGATTCTCTGTTTACGTCTGACTTCTAACTACAAGTTTTATCGGCAAACGTCAAGATTTACAGTAAAAATGCAAACGACAGTCTCATTCCTATATGTAATTTAAGTAGCCTAGGTATAATATCAAACACAAGTTTAATGGTAGGACTTACACTGCTCTTGTAAGTGGTTTGTTTGCTTTTTGTTTTTCGTTTTTTGGTAGTAAATTTTACGTGTTTTTCTACAATTGAGTCCCAACTCTACACTAAAAGCAGCCAAGCAAAGAAAACAGGGCTAGCACTTTTACGCTGACCGGAAAATGCTTATTTGCTTGTCCAGATTCGCAGAAAAATATCTCAAACCAATCTTTTTCGGCGTCGATTGGCGACTTTTTGTGGGACAACATGGCTGTCATTGCACCATCTCGTTCCTGATTGGCTATTCGTGCCCGCATGATTGACATGTCGGATCTATGAATTGCAGATCATTTTCCAATTTTTTTACTTGAAGATAACCTTTTTAAGTTATTGTGATTATTTAAATTATACAGGTAAAAGATTTTATTTCTTTAGAAGAATGTTATGTACACATACAAATGAACACCAAAATAACAAAAGCTACTACAAATCCAGAGAAAAGGTTATCTAGGAGTTTCTGGTGCGTTTCTAGTTCCTCATTACTCTTCCTCTTGACAGCATCATGGTCAAGCCAAAGCTTATCCAAGGATGTCTGTATAGTAGCAAGTGTCGTCTTAAGCTCAGACATATTCTTGCACAAACCTGCAAAGATATATGACCATTAGTTGCAGTATGGCTATAAACTGTAATAGTGAAAATATTTGTGGAGTGTTTATTGCCTTTCAAAGATTCACAAGCAAGAACTCAGATCCTGTTTGAAAATCTTGCATTCCGTATATATTTTTGCTCTTCCAAATGCATTGTTTGCGTGACAACTGTTACCACACTGTAACAGCACTGTTACAACACTGTTACAAGAAAGGCTTTACTAGTTATCAGACAGTGGCAGATCCAGGGGGGCCCTCCCCCCTGGTGTGTCATATTCCGGATGAACACCCCCTTTAAGAAATCCTAGATCTCCACTTGATTAGGATTACGTTGAAAAAGTACTTCTGTGGAATCATCATCATATCATAGTCATGATGAATACTGTCATGATCTATACTATGACTAGGCTTGATTTCCAGCTCATTTCTGTGGGCCAACAGTATGCACCGGTGAGGCCTAGCGACGGCTGGAAATAGAGCCTATACTATGACTGGTTGTGTAGCCGTGGTTATTGCAGGGTATAGGGTAATCGCAGAATACGAATTGGCCTTGACTGGCTGCTGAATGTAGGAAAATATGGGATCAAGACATCCTCCATTGATAGCTAATTATAGTCCATAAAAAATAAGTCCATGGTCTAAGGATTTCCAACAGTGACGTTTTCAATCAGGCGCGCACCCCCCTTGGCGACCAAAAAATGCTTGACTATGCTTTCTCCATATGATATCTATGACTGCACACCACCTCTCAGCCAATCTTGCGCGCCTGTCGATCTCTGTCCTGTAAGGGGTTGAAAGTTATTCAATAACTCTAAAACCTGGCACGCTTTTAGCGGGTAAGGGAGAGAGGCCAGGCTAGAGGATGTGCACGCGTACTACATGCACCTCAAACGCTACCCATGCATTGCGGGTCAAGCTTAACCTTGGAATTTCAAAACATTAAACAACGTAGTTATAACGGAGCTTCCCTTGTCGTATACTTGCATGTAGTACGGGAGGCGCGAGTGAAGCGTTTGAGACAAAACAAACGCGCGTGTAATTCGAAACCTCGAATTATTGGGGGGCACGATTCAGAAACATTAAGAAAACAATGGGGGCACAGCCACGCCCTACTCTCAGTTTCATATAATTTTTGAAAATATTGGGGGGGGGGGCACGTGCCCCAAGTGCCCCACCCCCTGCTACGGCCCTGACCTTGTTCATCTTGTATGGTATCCATTATGTTCCCAACTTTTTCCAAAACCGCCTGGAGCTTTTCCTCTTGTTCTTGGAGTCTGTCACTGTGTCGATCTAAAATGTCTGTGGTCGTAGGGGAATCCTCGACTTTCGATTTTTCCTGAAATATTGAGTCGAATATCCTTCCAAACGTAGAGTCTTTCTCTGTTTCGGAATCTGAATAAAAAAACCCAGGTATTATACATTAAAGGAATTCTTCAGTCTTACCGTACTATGCACTGTTTGTCCAGGTCACAGATTTATTTGATGTTTCAGATAGTTTTATCTTGGAACCCTGACTATGTTAACCTTCAAATTTGTCATTTCTTTCAATTCCTTTTCACATTTATTTATCCCCTCTATCTAGACGCTTCTGCTTGCTCTCAAAACCGACGCGATGTTAAGGGCGTGATGGGAAGTTTGAATTGAATTCAGCCGAGCCAAGCCCTTTTATAGTGCGGGTCCTTGATTAACTTTCTTCCGTTACTGAATGGTGTTCCTTCACACTTTACTCTGGGGCCTTTACGGTTAGAGTACTTTCTAGATACCCCTAATTAGCTGAGTCTTCAATCAGATCCTCGCCGGTCAACTGTCTTGTTCACTAGTATTAAATCGCTGGATCCCTAAATCAGTTACTAGAAATATCTCGCTATCTGTATGGTGTCCCTAACGCTTGAACCCTGTGCCCCTATCATTAGCATCCTAGAAACCTTTCCGATACCTTTATGGTGTACTAAACGTTTGATGTTGGGCCCTTGCCGTTAGTTTCCTAGAAACGATTCCGCTATCTGCATTGTGTACATAACGCTTGCAAGTACCTTGGGCCCCTATAATTAGCATCCTAGAAACGTTCCAACTATCTATATGGTGTACCTAACGCTTTAATCTTCCCTATCCCTATAATTAGCTCCCTAGAAACGTCCCGCTATCTGTAAGGTGTACCTAATCAGGAGCGGATCCAGGATTTCAAATGGGGAGTGGATAATGTCTGGATAGACGGCTTATAACTGATCCAGTGGTTCTTGGTAAGTTACGTTGATCTAACAATACTTCACGCTGAATTGGATTTGTCGCATCAGCAAAGTCAAAGGCACATTGACAGTACTTCCCGTCCCTCAGACATTTATTTCCTTCAAACAAATTGACTTTCCATTCTTTTACTCTATTAGGAGGGTGGATATCCACCCCCCCCCCCCCACCCACCCCTCTGCATCCGCTCCTGCTAATGCTTTAATCTTGTCCCCTATAATTAGCTCCCTAAAACGTCAGAGCTTTCTGTATTGGGGAGCTAACGCCTTAGGTCCTTGCCATTTCTATAGTTTCCCTCAGCTTTATGTGTATCATTCCTACGTACTTCTTTTTATTGACTTTCGTTTGGTGTCCCTAAAGGGTCAAATCTTGGGCCCTTACCATTAGCTTCAGATGCGTCCTCCTTATAAACTGCCCTCCCGCTTTTCTCGGCTAATTTGATGGTGTTCTTCAATGCTTTAATCTTGGTTTCTTGTGTTTCTAGTTTATTTCTCTGGGTCTCGACCACTGTTTCTATCAGCTCGAGTTTTCCGAGGACTTTTCTGAGTAAGTCTTTGTCCTCTTGATAGATATCGTCCGTGCTCGTCTGCTTGCTGTTATCCTCACGGGAGATGCTGTCGTAGCTTCCATCAGTGCTCAAGGCCTCTGTTGGCAAATAAATGTCAAAATGCTCTTGATTAAGAAAATGCACTTCATCAAACGAAGATACGAGTTGATAAAAGTCGAGGACAGTGCGCGAGAGTGCACGATCAATCGGTCATAAGAGTTGGAACTCTCATCGACTCTCATCAACCCTCATCTCTTTTTGATCGAGGCTTTGTAGTTGAGCAACAAAGCATTCTGGGAATATTGGCCCGTAGCAGTAGCCGCTGCCAAGAAGAATGTGAAAAAATATTAGCTTTTAAGATCCTATGATCTAGCTTTAAATTCGGAGTTTATTATATAAACAGCTGAATTGCATGTTTTTCATCAAGTCCAATAAATAGTGGAAAGAAAAAATATTTCAGAGGCATTTAGTCCTGTGTATAATACAGAAAAAAAACAGGTTGAATATTCTGTTATATGGCTAAAGTACTGTTTAAAAGAATGCTTTGTTAACGATATTTCCAAAGGGGGTTTTAAGATTAAACAAATGTGAGAAAATTGCATTATTACTGTTATATTGTATCAATTGGGCCTTACTGATTTTCAGATTATACTTATTTCTGCTTCATCTGCTTTAGTTATGCATCTTCACATACTTGCCCCTAGGTGGTCCTTAGTGTAAACAATCCATATTTTAAAAACCTTCTAAAACCACTAATTAAACAGCAGCACGTTAATTGCTGTTAAGTAAGCTTAATGTTTTTTCTTTCGAACTTTGATTACTATTATTTTTCAAAAAACAAATGGTTATCAAAAAGATTACTATCATTTAGATAATAGTTAGACATTATTCTATATTCCCACATCTGTCTTAAGGCTCCCTGCTGAGTGAAGTAAAATTAGAAGTAGTATGAGCACAGATGCAATAGCTTGGCCAAATTTAGAAAGATCTTTCTGGACGTCTCATCAACTGTATAAACTCTCTCTGTCTGGGAGAAGGACATTGTACAGAGAAAACAGCCCATTACATTTTGACAACAATAAATCTGCTTTTTAGCTACCAAAACATGGAAGCATTTTCCCGTTTTATAAAGAAACCTACTAGTAGACGTTGCTGTTGTCGTGCGTATGTTTTTGCAAGACAATCTTGCATATTTCTTACGAGACTTAAAACGGCTGTCGTCCCCCCCCCCCCCCCCCCCAAAAAAAAAAAAATTAGAAACCTACATTCGGGAGATAAATATCATTTACACTTTGCGTGTTTTCTGGCTGACCAAACAAACGCATAAAAAACACTCTCTATACAAAAGCGTGGGAGATCCACTAGTGCTATTTAATAAAAAAAAGTACTGATACTTTTCAACTTGATGGATTGTAGAAAATCAAATCAGCAACACGAATTGTATAATCAGGTTTTTACGCGCGCGTTATTTGCATCTCAAGGCAAGGAGGTTTTTAGAGATCTTTCTCAACAAAATAGCTAGAGAAGGGCGTCAATGCGTATTTCCTCTGTATTTCCTTCGAATTTTTAATTATTTTATCTTGGATGACGTATTAATAGGCATAGCGTATACTGTAACCAATCACTTTGATCGCTATCCCCAGTCCACTCGCGACCTCGAATACAATCTTGTTCCCAAAGCCCACGTGCCCCGTTTATTCTATGTCAGCGGCAAGCATAAATGTAAGTGGGCCCTGTGGCCCTGGTATATAACACATTTGTGTCTTATGGTATATAACACATTTGTGTCTTATGGTATATAACACATTTGTGTCTTATGGTATATAACACATTTGTGTCTTAAGGTATATAACACATTTGTGTCTTATGGTATATAACACATTTGTGTCTTATGGTATATAACACATTTGCTCTATTTTGATATCTGAGCTTTTTTAACATTATTTTAAAACATCTCATAGGATAAGTTTCGACTCTAGGGGGCGTAGCACAAGGGCATTTCTAACTGTTCCAAAGTGGAATATTTTAAAAAGGCTATTGCGAGCAGAAAAAGACGGGGAAAAAACGAACAAAATAATCACCTGCCCACACGACATTACAAAATACAAGAGAAAAAGAAAGGTACTTTCTCTTTTGTTTGTAGGCTTCATTGTTTTTTTTGGGGGGAGCTTACGCTCATGAACGCTCATGTAGGAATTTCAATTTCTTATTTTAGCACTCATTAAAAATATGTTTGTATTGCGTAAGTGAAGACACAAAATATTTATCGAAAGGTACAATGATGTACAATGTTACCTAATTAAGACAGTTTGATATTAAAAATAAAATTGCCTTTTTGACTCACACGTTATGTTGTACCCATAAGTACTGACATGGTTTTTTTCTAAATGATCCTTCCTTTTATTATCAAAAGGTTAACTGTTGTATCTTACCGTGTTTACCCTCCAGTCGCCACTCGATTCGTTCCACCAGCTCTTTTAGTTTAACTGCGAGTTGCCCCATCTTTTTGGTTATCTTCTCATGAATTTAACTTTCTTATTCACAGATCTACTATTTTTTACCTGTTCCTTTCACTTTTACTAAGTGCTCCCGCGCTAAAACGTTAACTATTGATGTTTATATTTTTACTCGGCGGTTTCCAGCTGTCAAATGGCACATACGGATTGGCTAATCTTCGGGTTTTGACCATACATGGAGAACTCATTACTATTTATGACCATATGTCGGCAGCCATATGGTAAGGGTGCCGGTGATAAGAACTTTCATGGGAATTTTTCTCCTTTTCGTTTCTTCACGTTTTTAATGTTTTTCTGTCCTCAGAAATGGCGAACCCTGCGTTTCCTTATACTGCTTTTCTATACATAGAAGTAATCGCCGCTGTAGTTGTATACCCGACTACTTTTTTTCTATCGAAAACTTGCGTTTTTTACCGTTTGCTAATGAAAAGATGATATCAAAAAGTTGGAATCACATAGGCTTAGTTCGGTGAAATGAAAGTTTATTTGAACATGTAGCAGTGACAGCCTCCCCTCCCCTCCCCCTTTCTTCGACAGTAATATGGTAGAAAAACGATTTCCAGTTTGGAATGTTATGTTCTATGTAATATGCGCTTCGTCCACAGCAGTGTGGTATTATTCTTCGGGGTGGTCAATCAAGAAAAGAAGGATTTTGGATTCTATGGTGCTCATAGCACTCAACTACGAGTTTGTTATTCGTAATAACAGGCACGGATCCAGGAAAAATGTTGCCTGTGAAAAAAAAAAAAAACAGCGCTGAACACTGTCGCCTCAACATAATGAAGATTTGCACTAAAATTTTGATCTAACTGGTGTAAATAGGTCTGGATCCACGCATGTCCGAAATCAGAGTGGATCTTGAGATAAATAGTTAGTCCACCCTTCTTTTTTAGAGTAGCCGAGGGAGAGCTTGAAGCTCTTTTACTCGGAGGGTGGACATGAAAGCATTTGTTAACTTTTGACTGAGAGTTCAGCCTCTTTACTATTAGGGGTGTTTCCCAACCTGCGGAAATCGCGGCATTCCAAGGGCACTTATATCAATCTTGGTTTGAATTCCAGCTTGCTGTAGAGTATTGTGCTTTTCCCATGAGTCTTGAATAAGGAACTTGATTTGCAATAATTGTTTTATACAAGTTTCAGGAGTTTTGCTATTAGGGGGTATGGGAAACATGATCATGATCCTCGCAGCAGCGAACGGCAAATTTAAGCCTCCCTTGCCTTACACCGGCATTTGATCAGATTCTACCGCAGTGCGCCCTTCCACCCCACCTCACCCCCACCTCACCCCCACCTCACCCCCACCCCACCCCCACCTCACCCCCACCTCACCCCCACCTCACCCCCACCTCACCCCCACCCCACCCCCACCCCCACCTCACCCCCACCTCACCCCCACCTCACCCCCACCTCACCCCCACCTCACCCTTAGATTCTCGCAGTAGCCAAGAAAGCAAACGATAAAATAATAATCATATAATAATGATCATGTTGATGTCGTTTTTTTATGATTTTGACTTTTAAAGTACAAATTATACTAATGTCTCACGACCAAAACTTAGGAATTTTTTTAGATATCTTTTTTTGGTAACTAACATTGTTCCTTCCATGTTGAAGTAACTACGTAAATGTGTCTCACTCTTTAAAGAGACTCTGCCAGCCGCCAATTTGCCATCATCCTAACAAATTTCCTCCTTGTGTGCGAGAGTACATCCATTTACCTTGTGATTTGGGTTAATTGCGGTGTTTTCGACTGAATTCGGTAAATAAAGCATACGATGTTATTTTTTGATGGTGGTTTCTTCTTATATTTTGTCTTCCAACGTTTGTTAAAAACAGCAACAAAGGTGCGGTTGACAAAGGCTCTTTAAAAAGTTTTATTGTGGGAAGGGAACTCAGAATGAGCTAGTATGATATGTTTAATGTGTATTCTAGTTCCACGTATTTCTGTTGGATCTCCCTTCGCATCCCGGGTTTCATGTAAACGTCTGTCATGGAGGACGCTCGCAAAGCTTTGCTCTGCCTTAGCGACCTTTCAGCGAGGTCTTGTATGGCCATTCGCCATATATGGATTCACCCTTCCTTTTAATGGCACTTCTGCTTTCCAAGATATCACCTCATAAGGTAATGTTGCCCATATTAGGCATTGTCGCTTGAGCTGTAATGACTGTGTGATCTATGTTCGTATGGAGTGAATCTTCGTCTGAAAAAAATAAAAAATAAATTGGCCAATTACATATCATTATCATGTATGTACAATATTGAATTGTTCTTTTTCTTATAAAGGGGTTATTTCAACCCGTCCACATTCCATCCATACGCTTAAAAATTATCGAGCAAAAGAATATAGCCCAAGTTCGACATGGTTTAAAGTATTATATCAATTCACCGATTTCGCGTTTTCACAAAGGCTCGCGAACTCAGCTTTTTTCATATTCATGAATTATGAGTGTGCTTCAAAAAGGTTCCAACCTAAGGGATTTTGGCTGCCATGGTAATCGAGAGCCTCGTCTCCATGCACCGCAGTCCTAGCCTGACTTGGTGATTGTCTTCATACTCTTTTTCTGTCCATATTTCCATCGACAGGACAATATTGCAAGCCGGTTCTCATCATTCGGTTTAATTAAAAAAAAAATCACCTCCTTTTTGATTGCCACAAGAATCCCATTTTCAAAAAATAAAGTCTTATAATTTTTTTTTTCAAAACGCCTTCGCTGTCTTCTTTTTATGGTTAAAAGCATACTGTATGCTTTTTTCCCAAAATGGTAAGAAATGTGTTGAAATCGTAAGAAATGTGTTGAGAAAGAATACCATTCAATCAAAATCTAAGTTTTCTTTCAGATGAAATATATTTTCAAAACCCAGTGTAACGAGACACAATATATTCGAACAAAAGCCATCGTCACTCGTTTGCGTTTTTCAAGTTTTGCACTTTCGCAATTAGAGTAAATGTGTTTTGAAACATTTTATTTCCAATGAATAAAAAAAATTGCCAAAATGATATATACAGCTCATAATGTGGTCATCTTCTACACAGTGGCGCAAGACTTGTTAGAGTAGTTTTCACATGTACAGTCATAAAACTCAAACAAAGGAACCAGTTTGCTTTCTTGAATTCGCAGTGCAGATTTCCGTCCATTCAATTAGTTCATTATCAATGATAATTCCTTGGCACGCGCCTCCAGACAGACAATCAAGGGTCTTGTAGGCCCACAAAAGAGATAACTTCTCCAGCTAACCGATAGTTCTGCTATATCGACTGTCACTTGATCTTACGGACGTTTTGTCGCCAATTATGACAGTTTTTGTAAAGAAAAAAGGTTTTTATATGTGCATTTGCGTTTTATTTTTCCGTTTCGCTTTTACACGTGGTTTAATTAATCTCCTTTATTTCCGTACGCTGTATTTTCTCGAACTTCATACGAGAAATAGTTGTAAACTTAAATTCGGAATTTCTATCTTTGGAGTTTAGAACGTAGCTGTTTAATAGCATTTTATCAGTAGAATCTAGCATAAGCTGGTCGCTTCGCCGATTTGAAAACGAAATTATTATTATTTTCTAAGCGTTTTATGAGATTATCTGTGTAATTTAGCGAGCCATAAGGCTTTTATCTTTTTATCACAACATCTAGGTGTAATAGGTAAAATATCCAAACAAATTCCAGTGACTTTGCGAGGGATGATGGCCACGCGTACACACGTGTGAGCTGAAGCTTCGTGAATCGACCGGCTCAAACAGTCCTGACAACCAAAAACAACTAGTTCTGTTACAAATTGACATTTAAAGCGAGTTTTAATTACCGGTCTTTGTATCCGGAAGAGGCTTGTAAGTTTGCTCAATAAGTGGAAGAAAATACAGAGAATGAAAAGTGGTATACCCTAAGCAAACAGCAAATACTGCACTAAATAGGAGATCGTTTTTGGTTTTGTTTATTCTAGAAAAGAGTTTATATTAAAATACTTGATAGGTTGCACGAATGTTGATAAAACTTTAGAAAAGAATAAGAACAAAAATATGTATTTTTCATGTCTTTTGAATCGTTCTGTGTAAAATGATTTTATTGGGATCTGTAGTCGAAGAAATTATGGCAAAAAGTCTCCTTGTTTCAAAGTCATAGTTTTGAATTTATTCGCTTATCAATCTTGTCTTTCATGATAAAATAAGATTAGACTAGCTTTTATGAGTGATTATATTCGATGCTTGCTCGAGTTTATTGTAGAAATTAATGCTTCTGTCCTTTAGAAGTATAAAGAGTGTTTTAATTTATCCTTACCGATAAATTATGACGCTATTTACCAAAGAAATTTCTTTAGCTTATTCTTTAACTACACGTGCATAACTAAAGTTTCTAAACAGAAGGCCTTAAGAAACTCCAAATTAGAGTAAATTACATTTGAAGGGAATCCTGTAGTGTTTTAATAAAGGAATTTAAAAGAAGAAGAAAGAGATGCCGAAAGAAATGAGAAAGACAGTAGAATATGTATAGAGATTTAGGGGTTATTTATTAGCTTGCCTCTGTTAAGACATTAAACGATAGGTCACACAAAAGCGAACACTTCGACATTGTGAATTTTTGTTATCAACTTTACGATATTGTATGGAGGGCTGCAAGCTGGGGTTCGCTTATTCATTAATCACATGTTCAAATTGTCGCTTAGCTCACGAACCATTGTCAATTTTATGAGACAAAATATTTGAGCCTTTCGGACAGTATTGGCCGATGAAGAGAGAACATGATATATGAAAGATTTCCATTGGCTTCAAGAAGCCTCCTTTAAGATTTTATTGTTATTTGTATCATCCAACATTTCTTAAAGCGAGCGATGTAAAGACCTTTTTTATCGTTTTTCGAAAACCGATCCACCTTTCTTTCAATTCTCTTTCTTTTTGATAAAAAAACATCTTTATCCCCTGTCAATCTGCCACCAATCGAAACGGTGAGGAAAATATTCATTTTTACCGCAAATTATCCTTTTCGTAAGTCATTCTTGTTCTTAACCAAAAAAAAGAGATCCGTTCAATAACACTAACTTTCCAACGTAAAACTATTGAAATCATATTGTGTGGATCCCATTTAAAAAATTCATAATTATAAGAACTTTATTGTCTTGGTTGATCAATAAAAATGACATCATTGTATCGAATACAATGAGTAGAAAGTCAGGACCGTGGGGATCCTATAAGCAGTATTCAATTCAAACTGTTAAGGGAAATTATGCTACAGACATTAACGATAGCCTATGGCTCGACATTTGATTAAACTTCGTTTAAAAGTTAACTTCATTTCAAAATATGTTTACAAAGTATGTTGCGTGCGCCCTTACATTATAAATATATATTTTAATGTTTCTTTTTCCCAAAATGTACTTTGTACACGGGCACACCTTTAGTTCTCGTGATTGAACTTCATGATTTTTCGGAGTAAGAATTAGTTCAATACAAAAACCTTCCAGAAAAACATACCAAAATGAAAAGTGTGTTCTTTTCAGTTCTGTTCTTTTTCAGTTTCTGTTCTTTTCATTTTAATGTTTCTACTTCCACATTGTACGCAAAGGGGTTAGACCTTTAGTTTGTGATTGAGTCTTGACACACAAGCTCACTACAAAAGCCCTCCCGAGAGACATACCAATGTGCTCAGCGTGTTCTTTTACTATCGCAAGCACTATATCACAGCGTGGAATTGCTGGTTTCCTAAGCAGTATATGAACGCATTTCACCGTACCCATGTGCAATATCCCGTAGATTATGCTTGTTTGAAGTCATTGAGAACACTCGACCGAATTACGTGGCGCAAGTGGGCTCACTAGGGGGTCGATGTGTTTGCAGAGAATCTATACCCCCCGCTGGACTCCATTCTCTTCCATTCTGAGCTTAAGAACCTTTCCGTTTTTATTCAGAAAAGCGCACCACCGGTTAAGGACCTACTTGACAATATTAATAGAGTTTAAAGGGTTCTTTTCGTAACCGAATCACACGAAGCCATAGAGTTCTCATTTGATGCCTTTGAAACGCGAACAAGTAACCTCTCTATAAGCTTATTCTACCATAGAGCTATTCAGAAGCAATAAGCAAAGTGAATCGTAAACAAATAGACATGAAATGTGACTTGTAATGTCTCACCTTGTCCCTTTGTCGCGGAAGCCTTTGGCAAACGGGTTGTGATCGATCTTAAGTTGAATCAGCTACAACACAAAGACGTCGATTAGCGATCTCGCAAACTCGAAAACACTTTTCAATCAAAGATGAAATAACTAATATATCCTTAGGGGAGACATGCTAAATTCAACAAACAGGCTTGCTCCAAAAATCACCTGTTTAGAATATGCTTTTTTATTTACTTTTTCTTAAACAGTAATAGGGGAAACATATGCCTTTAAGTCACACGACAGGGCAATTTGTACATGAAGTTTGTTTATTATAGTTTTTGTGTGGCGATTTAGGAGCAGTATTGCTTAGTAGTTGAATTTGACAACCTTTTCATGTGTCCTCGAGTAGCGATGAAGTCTGTCACATTTACTCGCGCGCAAAACATCAAATCGCTTTCAGCACAATCCTATACATGGGCGTCTAGCAATGCGATGAAGCCTGTCGTATTCTCGTGCGCGTAACATCTAGACATCAAATCGCTTTCAGTGCATCCTTATCTTTACGCAATGTGTGGTAATTTTTAAATGACAAATGTACCTCTTCGTTTTGATATGTAGTGACTGCGATAAAAGCTGTCTCGGGGAATACGTAAGTTGAGCAAGAAACTTTAACTCCTTCCTCCGTCTCTTCGACTATGTGGATTCTCGGTTGGTACTTTCTGTTAGGGCTTAAATGAAGCTGAAAGAGAAAGCAATATAAAGTGAGTTCTTGAGAAATAAAGGGGAAGAAAAACTAAGGGCATTGTTGTTCTAAATAAAAGACTTGAAAGAATTCTCGCTTGATGAGGAAATATGGCTAGGGGTTTTCTTCCGCACCTCTACATTTGACTGTTTTAAATACACATTCCCGTGTTTCTGCATGTTTTTTTGTATAATAAATAATGAAGAGTTAAGTTTTGTCAAGAGGTACTTTTCTCGGTTAAAGATAGTATAATCAGAAGAGCTGTCGGCTTTTTCTATTATAATTTTCTTAGTTTGTGGTGAGTTTTGATATCTCGCGTGTATTTGTGCGGCCGCATCCATACGTCACAAAAAAGTCGGCCCATTTTATCATCTCAGGTGTAGGCGATAGTGCAAATAGGATAGCCATATACTTATACACAAAGTTTCTCAACACTAAACACTATAGAACAAGTGTAAAAGTCTAAAACGATGTCCATGTTCTTTGTGCACGAGGGGGTTGCGAACTCTTAGACAATGGAGTGCTTTCATGAATTAGTAATGACCCTTCGTTTGGGAAATTGCGAAAATAGACAACTTAGTATCTAAGATATCTCGAATATTAGTAGCTGTCAGGCCCCCAAACCTCGCCATAATATCAATGGCGATCGATTTTTCCTTTTAGATCCTTTCTTCAAGGGTTTTGCTTTTTTAGGGGTTGAATACGAACTCGCAAAGCAAGCTTCACTCAAAGCCTTAGAGAAATAACACGAGGCGGATAGTTACCCGTGATTCCATGCGCGTCGTGGAGGGACACGAAATTTTGCGAAAGAGGATAGAACAGCGACAATCGCAGCTGTGACTTTCGAACAATGAATAAAAATGGGAATAAAAACAACAATTTGCTATGATATTACTTTGAACTTACCTAACCCTTAAGTTTGATTTCTTAGGAATTCTGATAAAAAGCTTAACTTAATCTCACCTCGCCTTCTTTGAAAGACCCAGTTCTTCGGTTCGTCAATCGAATCTTCTTAAAGTCCACGCCGTTCTTCATCCAATACAAGCCCGTGTGCACAGTGTCTTCGGCCCGGTAGGACTGTACATAAGGCAGATGGCTAACCTCGCTCGCCATGGCGCTTACTTGCCAGGCATTGTTAGCGAATGTGTAGCTGTATCCGTCCATGGGCGTCAGGTCGACATGAACGGAGTAGTACCTGCGAGGATCCATCCCTAGGAACGACAGCGCGAGCGTCGGGAACATCCGTCTGTGTGATAAAAAAGGTACAATAAGGGTTAATCTGGTCTAAGCCAGCGCGGGACAGGCAGCGTTATCTGTTCTTTATCATCGTAAAGCAAGTGGTCGGAATTTATCGTCGGTGGACGCCTACGTCGCTTTACTAATGAAAAGCTTTATGTCTTAATAAGACCTCGCCTTTAGTCCTCATTAGCCTTGGAATAGATGTCTTTGTTACGCTCCCATTCACCCGGTTGTACAATATAGGGCATCGATACGGCCCACTCGTGTCACACAATGTCCCAGTGCCTTAGAGCGGGGTCTTCCTATTCCTTTAACAGAAACTCTCGCTCAATGTGTCTCCTAAGTGTACACCGGCTGCACCGAGTGTCATCTGTCCACTGGGGAAATCGCAGTTATAATAACTTCTTAATAAGTGTAATTGTGAGGGGCCGACACAATGGACCACACCCATTTTTTCCGGGCACGTGTGTTAGACAATCCAGACATGCCCTGGAGAGAACTCGTTTATATTGACTTTTGCAAGGTTTTCATCTCGCTGTGCTATTTGCCGAGTGCAGGTCCTCACAGCGTTTGCCTGGTCGTTAGAAGGGCCCATACGGTCATGGTGAAAAAGACTTTATGTTCAGATGGCCTAAGAGGGGGGAATTCTTGTAAGTTATTCTGTTAAGCCTCGTTCGCGCTTTGCGTCCCCAGGGATGGACCCATGCGAGTGACTATTGCTTTTCTAGTCGATTGTCCTGTTGTTCACCATAGTAGCTCTGCGCTTGAATGTAATGAATAAAAAGAATACCCTCCTTGTTTTCCTTTACGCCATGTGCTCAAGTTCAGACCCTAGCTTCCAATGGAGAGCACGACTTTAACACGCCATCACCGCTATCTTTACTCTCTTAAGCTCTTATCTCGAGCCGGCCCCGTGAATCTGCGCAAATCACCAGATAAGTATCACGTCTTGGTAACGTCTCAATGCACACGATTCGCGTCGCAGGGGAGTTTCTGGAGTGCTCACTCGTGACTATTTATCCTCCTAGACTGTATTTCAATTGCTCTTAGTCGCCCGAGATAAGCGATCAAAACCCTTTTGTGCCCACATGTGAATAAATCTAATCAGAATTAGATCAGAAAGTTTTGCATATTCAAACTTCAGGCCAAAAGAGTAGTTTTTGCTTTTGAGCCAAACGCCACAACTTACACCTGTACTTGGGGTGTCGCCAATAGTCATTATATAGCCGTGTCCATACTGTTTTAACTTAAATACCAAGAAAGAATCCTTCGAGTGTTCAATAAACTTAAAGAACATTATAGACCGCCACTATTGTGAACCATTGTGCAGTGAAGTCGCGACGAGAACTCGATGCGCGTGCTAACCAGCAAATCCTCACCATCCGGCTAAAGGCCACAATCCACATTATCTCGACTAAACATTCGAACTGAATAGACCGTTTTTACGGCTACTCGCTTGTGCCATTGCTACAGAACCGTTTTTAAAGCTGACTAAGAATGTTTACAAATATTTGAGCGAGTTTTGGTCGTTTTGTTGGGGTTCTTTTTGACGTTTTTTGATTGATGGATGTAATAATAAAAACGGTTAAGGGTCCTCTCGGTGTTGTCTCTCTTCTCTGTGCAACCGTCGCCTTCTTTGTCTTCAAGGCTCTAGTGTATTTTCTTCTTCAAACCCGCTTTTAGATCTACCAGAGCGTGCTCCCGACAAAAAAAAAAACGTGAAAGGAAATAACAACTTATCGAAGAAACCCGAGGTTGTGCGGACAAGAAAATTTTTAACACGACGTCATAATTTATTATCAAAGGTTTTTTTCTCAAATACTGAAATTGCAGTTAAATAATATCGTTGTAACTCGTTCTTTGGTGATTTCGTAACAAAATCTCACAACTTTTTATTTATATTGAAAACGTATAAGGGATATTGCTTTGATTTTTGGATCGCATAAAAAAAGTTAATTAGCGGAAGCGAGTTTTAATACGGGTTAGGTTAATCGAAATGACTTACGGTATTCCAGGTATCGATTTTCGTTGTTAATTTACGCAAAAACCGCTGCAAGTATATCGTGAGTCTAAACGAAGTGCGAGATGAAAGAAAAGTTGTCATCATATGTAGAGAAGGACTCTGTTTGTTCGAGGCGTGTCTTTTGTTGTTGTTTTTAGCACGTCTACGGAAATTCATAGAAAATGTGTGAATGAAATAATGCGCTAAGGCGTTTAGCGTGACCTTGCATTGAGGTAGAAGTGTTTATGTGTCGTTTTATAACCAATAAGAATGTGTCATATATGCTTTTAGAGATGAAACCAAAAAAGAAGTTGATTTCCACTGTAGAACTTGCATAGAAAAATATATATTAATACAGAACTTGACTGAGTGGTTGATTGTTTATTCTTTCTTTTTTGCGGTCTTTGGAAAACCATTCAAAATGATACAATATTCTACGCGGTTTTGGGCTGCACTCTCAAGATTAATAGCTATTTTTAAATGAGTAAGTTTATCACACCTAACGAAATGATCAAGAGATCATTTCAACTTCGATGTTTTTATTTCGAACTACCAATAGTTTAACTGATGAATGTGTGAAAAAGACATAAAAAGTCGTTAAAAAATGGTATATTCAAAAGCAGAGAATTGTTAGTCTAAACCTTATGTCTCATTGGATATTTACGGAATCGCCATTTCGAAATTGGTCTGGTATCTTTTTGCTTCCATTTTACTGTTAACTAGCGCATAAACCTGAAAACGAACTGAGGGTTACGAATGTCACGTCCTTCACCTGCATGATTTAGCGTCACATTTGAAGCGGAAGTGTCTACCCTCTGAACTAGGGAGGAAGTGGCTACCTTTGGTAAGAAGTAGTGTTTGACTCACCTTCCTGTGCGTGTTATCACCATTTCAGTACCGCAGGCGTAGAACTTCCACCACAGCTCGCTCTGCTGCAGGGCCACTTGTACTTCCCTGGGTGCAGTGACAAGTCTAGGGTCTCCCTTGTACGCGAGTTCACCGCGTAGCACGTCCATATTGCGGACAAGGTCGCAACAAGCCGCGAACTGTTGTAATGGGCCAAGTTCAGATTCTGTTCTCTTAACTGGAGATTCAGATTTTTCTAGGATCTTCTTGATCGAGTAACCTGTTTGTAGTTCCTGAGTGGGATGTTTTCTTGAGAGATACGAAGTACATGAGTCTAACGCGATGAGATCTTTGTAAGGACGGTCACTTAGTTTTACGAGGTCTTTCCCTTCGTTCTTGCTCTGCTCTTTTCTCCAGTAAATTCGCGAAGTTCTGTCAACTTTGTTGGCGCTGTCCGTCAGGAGGTTTGCGATGGAAAAGGCAGCGGCTTTTGATGACAGTAGCATCTCTGCGCTTTCTTGCCTCTGGTTCATGGTTGTGAAGACCATAAATCAAGATGTCCCCCAAGTGTGATGGTGCTAAGTATATACTTCGAACTCTAGTGACGATGACTCGGTTGTTCTCGCTAAGACTGCTAATTAGCGAATGAGTTCGGTCGCGTGTCGCCGGCACAGAACTCTCACCTTTCCCTCTGTTTACTTAACAAGTGCTGCCTGAAAAAAAACTATAAACTCAAAGAATAACGAGCGCATTCATTGGTCGATCCCGCACACAACAATGCTAATGAGAAGGTAGTTTGTACAGCGCGCGTTTAGCGCCAAAGGTGTCGGAATCTGTGTAAAAGTGACCTGCCTATGATCATCACCCCAGGGATAAAACACTCGCTTCTGATTGGCTGCCGTGGTGGAATTTACCGCGATTGGGTTTCCCTCCACCAATCATATTTCAGTTGCGTTGGCCCAGGTGTGAAATTGTGCTCACACTTTCGTTCACATGGCTTTCGGATTTATCACCTCTGAATAATCTTTCATTAGGGTACCCAATGAAAGAGGCTCCCGACTCGTATTTCTAGTTAAGGGCGCGTAGATAGGGAAGGGATAATGTACTGTAAGGGCGTAATTTTCATTAAAAGCATCTGTGGTCGATCACTGACGCTTATCATATGAACCAAGTAATCACGAACTTCGTTTTGAGATGAACCAGTCTCACGTCTTATTTGCTGTTTTTATGAGCTCATCTACGACTAACGCAATAAAAACTTGACTTTTGTTAGCTTTTTGATCTCTATATGAGCCGTTGAACAATAGAGTAAACACAACTTGTGACTTTATTGTCGACCCTTTTCTTAAATCCTCAACTATTCGCTTACAAAAACTTCACACTTTAGACTTTTCTATGGAATTTAATTTGGATTCCTGACGTTAACTCATTGTAAATACTTGAACAAATCTTGTTACGATTGTTATTAAACCAGTGCCAAAAGGAATTAAAAGTATCCTAAGAACAGGTTTCAATCAATGCCGCAATGTTTTTTACTTTGATCCAATACGAAAATCTTCTAAGATGGTTAGAAGAGCAATATTGAATTGATTTTGGTGCCCTCTTTGCTTCGTCATGGTTTAACAACTCGGTTTTATCCCAGGGATGATTTTACATGAATATTTGAAACAGCAAGAAAATACCTTAAGACTTGAAACCCATTTTTTTAACTTGAAGAAATGATTGTATAGATAATAGATAAACCACTTTTAACTTTTTGACATGAACTTCATGCTGGGGTTTTCTCTTGAAAGCTATGGTTAAAAATATTTTGGTCGAGATTTATCTTCGTTGTACTGACACAAACAACTCTCGCTTTTACATAATGTCCATTTAAAAAGATTACATCATAAACCTGGTGGCTTCAGAAAACCTGTTAGTCCTAATTTTCTTAAAGGTCGAAATCAAATTTCAGAACGAAAAGCAAAGAAAACTTAAAGACGCAATAAGCCTCAGCCTTCTATTGTTTGCCTGTGTGTAATTTCGCCGCAGTGAGGTCTACTATTGTTCTAATGGCTTAAAAGGATTTAAGGACAATTGAAACTTAAAGAAAGAAACATTCAAATACCCAAAATGGAAGAAAACTAAGGATAATCATTACACCAGCGTACTAAGTATGCGCTAAAAGGTTTTTTAAAGAAAAAAGGTATTTTTCTTTGTGAGCGGTTTGTTGCTAATTATTAGTTTTGAAGGTATTGTTATCAGAACTGTATTTTTTTCTTACTCTTGTGGTTTCTAATTTTGCTGTTATCTTGTTGGTTTAAGGCTAGAGGCTGTTATTTCTAAATTAGAACCTTTGACGTATAACCACAAAAATACCAGAACATAACAAAGGAAGAAAAATATGTAATAGGCCAGGTTAAGTCCCAAATTCACGAATTATTTCTGTGATGACAATAATGAAAAAAGCACTTTTTGCCTCTTGAGTGAAATGTTTTGTATAAGATATAATAGCTCCCAACGCAAAATTCGAAGTGGGCTCTTCCTCGAAAATATTGGTAATGTCAGGAATATTGGTAATGTCATATTGTAAGGAAGAAAAATTTGTAATAGGCCAGGTTAAGTCCCAAATTCACGAATTATTTCTGTGATGACAATAATGAAAAAAGCACTTTTTGCCTCTTGAGTGAAATGTTTTGTATAAGATATAATAGCTCCCAACGCAAAATTCGAAGTGGGCTCTTCCTCGAAAATATTGGTAATGTCAGTAGGTGATCTAGCTTTTCGCTAAAGGGGGGTGTTTGGCTCAGTGACAAAGGGGGGATACGGTAATTCTTTTTGCTACATATGGCTTTCTGGCAGCCCAAAGGGGGGGGGGGGGGGGCTAGCCCCCCTTAACCCTCCCCCTGGATCCGCTACTGGATGTGTTTAGCGTTTACCACGAAGATGGCAAAATTTATTGTTGCATTTATTAAAAGTTCTGATTATGGTTTCCTTTTAGCAGATTTTTTTCCGTTCTCTTTTTTCTTTTTTCCTTTTTCCTTTATTTGCGTGCTAGCACACGTGGATACGACGAGCCAGCGGTTTCACCATTAATGGGTAACACCGCTGATCTATTTTTAATATGGACGCTTAGAACCCTGTACCACATGGTAAACTTAAACAAAACAAATTCACATAAAGATGCCAGTCCAGACACGAAGAAGTAGCCGAAAATCGGTCAAAGGAAATATAAGGACCGAGGATGAAGTATCCAGTGAAATTTCGGGCAAAGATATTTCCGAATCTTACGATTTAGAGAGTTTAGTGTCTCATGCATACAACCACATCGCATCAAAAATCTTATCTAAAAAAGACTGCAATGAAATACGTGATCTACCAAATAGCAGAGAATCTGCGGTGGAAGACTTCGATGATAGGCTTGTTCTACCAGCTGAGATTTTAAGCGAGGAAAAAGAGTAAGTTTTTCTTAATTAGGTATAAGTATTGATGTTATTGGTATTGAGGTGTTGTAAAAAAACACCATCTGTACCAATGAGACATATTATATCAACAAAATAGAATCGCACAAAGACAAGAAAAATTTAAATCTTTCGATTTGATGTGAAAAAATAGGTCATTGAATTATTTGTGCGATTGCATCTTGATCCCAGGCAATTTGTGGACAAACAAAGTTTTCTGAATAAATCCAGCCAGAGCCAAGAAAGACTTTACACAGACAGCCACACTCTACCCTGGATCCAGATGTCTCTCTATTTCTGGCCACTAAATAGAAAGACATTTGAGACAATACAAGCACCACTTCTAGTGCAAACTAATAAAATCCCTGAAAGGAAAATCTACACAAGAACACTTCATGGCTGTGCAACCATTTCAGATTCACGTACTGAAGTGGGTAGGCACTAGGACAGCTCAATTTGACTAAGAACAAATATAAAACTTGGTTAAACGAGTAATTGATTTTTTGTCATTTTGTTACACTTTTTCTCATTATCTTCTCACCTATTTCAAATACAACTTTATAAAATACAGTGCCTTGCATCTCAGCTCTACTCTTGTTCTTTTTCCAGTGCCACTGTGCTCGCTTCTGAATTACAGCCACGCCTTGAGCCCACAGAAATGTATTTGAGTCTAACCCGGCCTTCCACAGTCTCATCCAATATTCCCAGTGCTTCACTAGCAAACATTGACAAGGTTAGAAAACGAAAAGAAAACAGATAGTAGAGGCAAAGTTGAGCAATTGGTGATTGAGGTTTTTTTTACTGATTAAATACTAGGCTGTATCAAAACATGTACTCAGCCAAATTTGAAAACAAATAAGTTACTTTTATTCTGTCACAATGATGAATAGTGCTCATATATTTGTTTTCTCTTGTCAGTTAATGAAGAAAAGTGTCATCACATCAGATTTTGAGAAGAAGCACACAGCTCCCCCCATGCGTGAATCTTACAATCAGAGACAGTGGAAACGGAAGGTATCCAGGGGGAGGGGGGGGGGGGGGGGCAAAGGGGCCAACCTTATAGCAGCCAAAAATAAAGTGTAATGCATTGGAGATTATTCAAAGCACACGAGATGCCTTATGAAGAGCACCCCCTTTTGTCAGCCAAGCCTTTGTTATTGTTTTCAACTAGAAGAATGCTTGTCAGGAAACCTGGACCTGGGGGAGACATACAAACTTGCCTTTATGCTTTTATCAAATCAGATTCTTTTATGCCATTTTGATTTGTCACATTATCATAACAGGAATTATGTTTCCACCGATATGAGCCTTTCAAGCTCTCTTTTCACAGTGTTAAGCCTTTTTTGTGATCTCTAGCAAGCTACAGAGCAATCAGCTGGACCAAAGTGGTTTGACTTGCCTGCCACCACAGTGACACCTGAATTGAAACAAGAACTCAAGGTCCTCAAAATGAGACATATTCTGGACCCCAAACGGCATTACAAGAAGAACGATTCCAAGGAGCTGCCCAAGTATTTCCAGGTAACTAGGGGCTAGAATCTCAAGGAGCTGTCCAGGTATTTCCATGAACTAGGGAGTAGGTTCTCTGATCAAGTATTTCTAGATAACCAGGGGTTAGCGTCTCATGGAGCTGCCCAAGTATTTCCAGGTGCAGTAAACAGGGATGAGGTTGTCTGGTCAATTATTTCCATAAAACATGGGTTAGAGTCTTAAAACACTATCCCAGTATTTGCAGGTAACCACGGGTTAGGCTCTCAAGGACCTGTCCAAGCATTTCCAGGTGACCCAGATGTTGGGAACTAAACTATACTTATTCACTGTTGGTCTACAGATGGGTACGGTTGTTGAAGGTGCTGCTGATTTCTACTCTTCTCGTATCCCAAAACGAAGCAGAAAGAACAATATTGTACAAGAATTACTAGCAGACGCACAGTTTAGAAGGTGGGTTGTAGTCTGACCCATCATTAGATGTCTTATATTGAAAATTCCCCTAAAAAATTCCAGTAAGCCAAAATCTCTAGAAAAAAAAATAAAGCAAGCAAACCATGCTTAAAAAGGTTCTTACTTGGATACAGTTCGAATAGTGTCCTAGCTTTGTTGAATGTTGTTATTATGTGTATATCATGTGCGTATTTATCTTCATGGCTTCGTTTAACGGGAGCCATTTCGCAGTCATGGTGGACGTTAGACCGCTTACCATCGAGAGGGCCCCACAAAGCAACGGACGTCGTAAAACCCAAATACATGGGTACATGCGCACCAAATCAACTACGCAAAGCAATATATTTTTATTAATTTCACAGGTATAACAAGAAAAAGTTTCTTGAAATTCAAGCTGCAAAAGAAAGCGGAAGAAAGGGATTTTACAAAAAGAAAACTAACCGAAGAAAACCGGCCTGGGCAAGAAAGTGAGAAGAAATTCAAAATGCAGTGATTATAACTCTCTCCACTAAAAAGAGAAAAATATTTAACAATTATACCATTAAAAGAAAGAAAGACAACTACAGATGATTGCCCCTACTCATGAGCCCCTGACACAGGCTAATAGCGCTAGCGTTCCACGAGTTTTGGCATTTGTGTGTGAAGAATTTAAAGCGCGAGCTGTAACTTTTAGAATGTGAAAGTCAAGGTACGCCTTAACCCCTGGGACCCCCCTCCCCCCATATCCATTTTCGTTTGTAATTTTTTTTGCCGTTTTTAAAACGATCCTTGTCAGCTGAATCGTTTTCTCCTTCCATGCGAAAGGGAAGCAAAGATAACGAAACCGATTACATACAAGCTCTACAGCGTTGCGTATGGCATCCAGTTTTCCAATTTCTCCGTTTTCTGTTATCGTTTTTGATACCCGTATCAAGCTAAAATAAATTCGTGGGGACTGGGCCTGAAAAAACCCGTACAGGCATGCGCCTTAGCGACGGACCATTAGAAAAGTGTATGTGGGGGGGGGGGGGGGGGGGGTGGAGGGGGGGGGGGGGGTAAGAAAAAACCCAAACCAGACAGAAAAAAAAAAGTACACAACGTCTTGGAGACGAAAAGAAAACAACAAAACATGCACGGCTGAACCTGCTGAACGGCTGAAGCTATTCTCTCGTATGCAAGTTGCGCGCCAAAAATATACCAGCGCCGCTGACATGGTCACGTCTGTGTGGCAGGCATTTCCGCGGTTTCACCACTTGCGGTCAAACGGAAGTGGAATGGTATTGGACTCATTTATGTGCTACTTGGGCTGTCTAGCTGTGGTTTTTTTTTTTTTTTCAGAAAGCGCTTTATTTTTACAACCGACCCCTCGTGTGATGAAACCTGGGCTATACCGATCCTCGGCTGGTAGCGGGTTAATTTAATAATCCATGTAATCACTTATCTCTCCAAACCTGAAACGAGAATTGATCCCCCTACTATAGTCTCCTCAATCAACCCACCCCCCGCCACACCATGCCTTAGCCACTAAGAGAGGGGGGTGGGGGGCTTATCTGACATTCGTTCTGTTAGCTGCAGCGTGCTGATTTGTACAAATCATAGCAACATGAGGATGGTAAACCTGTGAAATAAAGTGCGCACACTCCGAAGAAGGGTAATGTTTGCTTGGAAATTACTTGAAGGAAAATAAAATCATTGGATTAAAATCAAAAGGGTTAAAATGTAGTGACTCCAAGGTAAGTGGCGATTCGAGTTAGCAGCAGCGAGTTACTTAGATTCGAGTTATAAGTGGGAGCGAGTTATTAGTTATGAGTGCTTGCGCATAACTATTATGGTCTAGTTCGGGCAGATATGCAAATTTATCCGGCGTTTCAGTTTACACCATCAAGTGCCGAGTGGAGCGAAAAGACGGCTCGAAATAACTAGGTTTGCTGAATTCAATCGCAATGGTTCCAATATTGACCTGACAGAATTAATCGGGCAAGGCTTTGGATATAAGCTTTTAGATCTGTCAATAGGAAAGGTGAGTTACATGGGATCTTTTGGCGCCAGTTTCGAGAACCCAAACCAACAAACTCGGGCATCTGGGTTTCGATCGAATTTGGAACGCTTTGCAATTTCGTGTTGTTTTACTGACACGGAACTCTAGAATTTCAATACTTGTTGACTGCACTATAGACTGGCTATGGTGTGGATGATATATATTATATTGTGGTTGATTGTGTGTGAAGAACTGTTTTTATTTTTTTTCTAACCCGGCCCGAGTTCGGCAACCGGGGTATGCATTTCTTGCACACAAAACAACAGCTGCAATCGACAAGCGAGAAACTGACAAGCGATGTCTTCTGCTCTTACTACACTTTTCTTTATCGGGAGTAGAAATAAAAACGTTGTGCTTTTAAGGATCGCTTAGTATTCATTGATTTACCGGTGTCTTATCTGCAAATCAGCCATGGTCTATAATTTATAAAGACCTTTTCGCATAAACACATGAAGTAGTAACTTACCTGTGTTTATATTTGGGGTTCATATAATTTATTCGCCTGAATCCGACCTAAAATGACAGAGAAACGGAAATTTCCCATTCCCTTTAACGCAGATTAATGCTGTGTTTGTCTAGACTCACTATAAATATTTTTTTGACAGGTTGAAATCTCTTTGGTGGTCTGACGACGGTCTTTTCACACTTCCTTCCTACGCGTACGGGTTCGTCTTTCTTCCCGTACGAGAAACCCAATTTCCTCGGTGAAAAATTCCTCCTCAAAATGACTTCAGCTATGGACATTACCCCTTCTGCGGGGGACGACGAATATGCCGTTTATAATTGCCTTGGAAACTTCGAAATTGAGAAGAAAATAGGCCGAGGACAGTTCAGTGTCGTATACAAAGCTAGATGCACCGCTAATAATCAAATCGTCGCACTTAAAAAAATCCAGGTAATAAAATACGTGTTAATTCATAATGCTAACACTTTTGGTTTACTATAGAGTTTTTTTTTTTCTCGGGATAGAATATCCATGGCTACTTGTTTAGGGGAGAAATGCTAAATGTGACTACCCAATTATACGATGGTTAGTTGCTTGGTGAGGCCTACTGCTGTGTTACCAGAAATGATTAAGATTTCTTCACAATACCAAAATATCAAATCAAAAACAACGTTACTGTAGCAAGTGAATTAACCGTTGAAGCGAATAGTGGTGATCTTATTAACGTAGGGCCTCGTAAACCCCTTCAAATTTATGCGTGTTTAGCATTGTTGTTAATGTGACAAGCAATTTTGGATAATTGTTTTAGAAGTTCTTTTTTGCTTCGTAGATATGGTAATGAGGGGAATCGTTTTGTTATGCTAATATAACAAATTTTATCTTTGAAAAGTTTTTCTTTTCCGATCATGCACTAACTTCCATTAAAATTATTTTTTTTAAAGAATTTCTGCCAGCCCACCTTTGCTTTTGTGTTCATACAGCATTGTAAGACACATTTTTTTGCCAAAATTTCTAATAGCCATAGTTTAATATTTCATTTAAAAAATTTATCTGACATTTGTGCAATAGCTTTGGTCTATGACTAGAAAAGAAATGCAGGGTGGAAAATAGTTCCAGCAGGTCCTATAAAAGTCTTTAAATGACTTAAACTTTATTTTTGTTTTAAGGCCTTTAAAAGTTCTTGAATTCATGTATAAAGTTTAATAATGGTCTTAAAAAGTCTTTTTTTTTCAAATTCCAGATTAATGTTTAACAATTTCTAGCCAAGATTATGCTTGATGGAGTTGTTTTTACTGAGGGAGTGTTATCTTTCATGCTGGTAATAAATGTTTAAGATATTAAAAATTCTGAAAAGTCTTAAATTTGTTGGCTGCTAATCTACAGGAACCATGCAGGACAGCCCTTCTGTGCCAAAGGACACTTGACACTCAGCTGGAGTTTTATGTCTGTGTGTACTTCATTTCTTGTGTTTTACTCATTGTCTGTTTTCCAGATTTTCGATATGATGGATGCAAAGGCAAGACAAGATTGTATTAAAGAGATAGATCTTTTAAAACAACTAAATCACCCAAATGTTATCAAGTACTATGCTTCATTTATTGAAAATAATGAGGTAGGTGGGACTTTCATTGGCTTTTCAAAGATATATGGTCTCTTAACATTTATTTGGGTTTGGTGATGTCTTGCAAAATTGAAAGAAAATAGCTCTTTTTTAATGTGGCTAGATAGACTATAGTTATTAGCATGCATTCAAAATACAACAAGGTTTTCCCAACCTCAATTTCCCATTTATAGTAACATCACTTAAGCTCACTTCCACTTCTTGAAAATAATGTATCCCCCTCTTTTGATATAGAAGGAACCCCACTGGTTTTTCCCTGTCAGAAATATGTATAAACAGCTCTGCTGCTTTTGTTTTAGTCTCCTGAACTCCAAAGGGAGGGACGAAGTTCTTTGTGATCCATGATAGACCTAAATTCATTCCGGGATGAATGAAAACAGATAAAATGGGACTGTGATTAGTGAAATAATATGTCTTTATGAACATCGAAATAACAAATTAATCTTGTGTGGATCATGATTTTAAACCTTGAAATTCAACAAATGTAACATCCGGTCTAAATACTATTCAAAATATTATAATTGTCTGGCCACATATTTCTCATTTTCATGTTTCACTGCTTTTTATTGCATATTCTCATGCCCATTTTAGTTCTGTGGTGGATCAAGATTATTGTCCTTAATTTTGTCATCTGTGAAATTGTGATTCCTGATGTTTTACCCTCTTTATTCCCCTGTTCGACCCAAGTCTAATTGAAGTTTTATTTTGTCTTTCAGCTAAATATTGTATTAGAATTGGCAGATGCAGGAGACCTATCAAGAATGATTAAGGTAAAAGATTATACTTCCTGGGGACACAAGACCCTTTAAACATCAAAACTAAATTTGAGACTACTCTGCCACAAGGAATAATTAATGCAATGAAAGTTTAAACTGTTATTGTCTGCTAAATATGGCGTGAATGTATCCAATCTCCTTATGGTTAAAAGTAAAATTTCCTTTATGTTTTAGTTATTTCTTCTCTCTTAATGCCTTCATGTTTTTTTGATCTTTAGTTTTTTTGATTGTAGCATTTCAAAAAGCAAAAGAGATTGATTCCTGAAAGAACTGTCTGGTAAGCTGGCAAGGTTTAAACATAGCTGTCCCACCCTTTCGTCTTACAGCCTTGTTAATTTTAATGGTTGAGCACTTTAAATTTTCTACATTGGAGACTTTAAATTTGGTTTGTTGAAACATTTTTACTTCTAAGGGTTCTAAATTGTTAATTATTGGAAAACAGGGAACTTTTTATAGTTCCTCAAAGCAACGACAGAGTTATGAAATGTGGCTGTAACTAAGAGCTGTTAGTTTTCAGTGTGGGCTTGTTTTTCTTTGAGGAGGAGAAGGGGGTAAGCCCTATGTTTGCCCCCCCCCCTTGGTAACCCCCAGTCTTTGGCAAGTCCATGCTAAACCACAGTCATGTTCCCAGGATAGGCTGAGGGGTTTTGTGAAGTCATGGGTGTCACATTGAAAAAGGATAGGATTTAATGATGTTTCAATAAGAAGTGTCTCAGGTATAGCAGCCAGAAGGGGGAAAATATTTACACCCTGTGCTCCCCCTCCCCCCCCCATCCTCCTAGGAACAAACCTGAACCCTGCTATGTGCTCACCAATAAATATGACCCTTTGCAGGAAATACTTTGTTCAACTTACTGCAGCTCTTGAGCACATGCACTCACGGAGAGTCATGCACAGAGGTATGTGCTAGTCAGTCACACCTTAAGGACCCTTCCTTATTACTGTACATAAGTACAGTCCCTTTTTGAGCAATTATTTGATCTATGTTTGGCTCGGAATGAATGAGTGATAAAAGAGGCCCCCAGTACCAAGTCCCTGGGTACTTTAGTGTCACAACTCACTTATCATTGACACCTGTTTTTGGTCCTGTAAATTCAACCCAGTGATTCAAGAAATTGTTATATATATTGACACCTATTGACATATATATATATACATTGACACCTGGTTATGAACAGAGCGTAGGTTATCAAGACAATTACCAGGATTTAAGTAGTGTGGTTCATTTACCCATTGGCATTTGCATTACTCCCCTGGCTACAGGGCTGGTAATAGCAAGAGTTTGACTGGTATCATTCCTTTAAATTATTGTTATTAAAGTTCCTCACTTTCTCAGATAAGGATATGGTCCTGTATTTTAACACACATATGTACATAGGATCATAGCTCTATTTACTATAGTTCTTCATCTGTACCAATGCAGTGCAGCTTATAAAATATACTGTTTGCAGATATCAAGCCAGCAAATGTGTTTATTACTGCTACTGGTGTTGTGAAGCTTGGAGATCTTGGACTTGGACGCTTTTTTAGTTCCAAGACGACCGCTGCTCACTCCTTAGGTAAGCGTTCGTGTGGGTGGGTGGTAAGTGTCCGTGTGGGTGGGTGGTAAGCGTCCGTGTGGGTGGGTGGTAAGCGTCCGTGTGGGTGGGTGGTAAGCGTCCGTGTGGGTGGGTGGTTAGCATCTGTGTGGGTGGGTGGTAAGCGTCCGTGTGGGTGGGTGGTAAGCCTCCGCGTGGGTGGGTGGTAAGCATCCGCGTGGGTGGGTGGTAAGCATCCGTGTGGGTGAGTGGTAAGCGTCCGTGTGGGTGGGTGGTAAGCCTCCGTGTGGGTGGGTGGTAAGCATCCGCATGGGTGGGTGGTAGGCATCCGCGTGGGTGGGTGGTAAGCGTCCATGTGGGTGGGTGGTAAGCGTCCATGTGGATGGGTGGTAAGCGTCCGTGTGGGTGGGTGGGAAGCGTCGTGTGGGTGGGTGGGAAGCGTCGTGTGGGTGGGTGGTAAGCATCCGTGTGGGTGGGTGGTAAGCGTCCGTGTGGGTGAGTGGTAAGCATCCGTGTGGGTGGGTGGTAAGCATCCGTGTGGGTGGATGGTAAGCGTCCATGTGGGTGGGTGGTAAGCATCTGTGTGGTCGGATGGTAAGCGTCCATGTGGGTGGGTGGTAAGCATCTGTGTGGGTGGGTGGTAAGCGTCCATGTGGGTGGGTGGTAAGCGTCCGTGTGGGTGGGTGGTAAGCGTCCGTGTGGGTGGGTGGTAAGCGTCCGTGTGGGTGGGTGGTAAGCATCCGTGTGGGTGGGGGGTAAGCATCCGTGTGGGTGGGTGGTAAGCATCCGTGTGGTTGGTTGGTAAGCATACGTGTGGGTGGATGGTAAGCGTCCATGTGGGTGGGTGGTAAGCATCTGTGTGGGTGGATGGTAAGCGTCCATGTGGGTGGGTGGTAAGCATCTGTGTGGGTGGATGGTAAGCGTCCGTGTGGGTGGGTGGTAAGCATCCATGTGGGTGGGTGGTAAGCATCCGTGTGGGTGGGTGGTAAGCATCCGTGTGGGTGGGTGGTAAGCATACGTGTGGGTGGATGGTAAGCGTCCATGTGGGTGGGTGGTAAGCATCTGTGTGGGTGGGGGGTAAGCATCCGTGTGGGTGGGTGGTAAGCATCCGTGTGGGTGGTTGGTAAGCATACGTGTGGGTGGATGGTAAGCGTCCATGTGGGTGGGTGGTAAGCATCTGTGTGGGTGGATGGTAAGCGTCCATGTGGGTGGGTGGTAAGCATCTGTGTGGGTGGATGGTAAGCGTCCGTGTGGGTGGGTGGTAAGCATCCGTGTGGGTGGGTGGTAAGCATCCGTGTGGGTGGGTGGTAAGCATCCGTGTGGGTGGGTGGTAAGCATACGTGTGGGTGGATGGTAAGCGTCCATGTGGGTGGGTGGTAAGCATCTGTGTGGGTGGGTGGTAAGCGTCCATGTGGGTTGGTGGTAAGCATCCGTGTGGGTGGGTGGTAAGCGTCCATGTGGGTGGGTGATAAGCGTCCGTGTGGGTGGGTGGTAAGCGTCCGTGTGGGTGGGTGGGAAGCGTCGTGTGGGTGGGTGGTAAGCATCCGTGTGGGTGGGTGGTAAGCATCTGTGTGGGTGAGTGGTAAGCATCCGTGTGGGTGGGTGGTAAGCATTCGTGTGGGTGGGTGGTAAGCATCCGTGTGGGTGGGTGGTAAGCATACGTGTGGGTGGATGGTAAGCGTCCATGTGGGTGGGTGGTAAGCATCTGTGTGGGTGGATGGTAAGCGTCCATGTGGGTGGGTGGTAAGCATCTGTGTGGGTGGGTGTGTGAGGCTGGGAGTTTGCAGGTAATGTGTGTGTGTTCTTTTTCCTTCTTTCCTCTTTGTGACATCCCAGATCTATAAGAGGGCAGGAAGCAAAGGCTGATTTATTTATTTATTTATTTATTATTTATTTTAATTTGGTACACCATTTGACCCCCTCCACCTTTCGTCCCTCATCGCGACAGTCCCAGATCTTTTAAATAACAGGATAGGAAACAAAGGCTGTTTTTATTTTAGTTAGCACACCTGTTGACCCCTCCCCCATGTTTCCTCTTGTGACACCACAGGTAGCCCCACATTATATAAGAGTCAAAAGGAAACAAAGGCTCATTTATTTTCTATTTCAGTTGGGACCCCATACTACATGTCTCCTGAGAGAATAAAAGAAAATGGCTACAACTTTAAGTCAGACATTTGGTCCCTAGGGTGTCTGCTATATGAGGTAATATTTTTTATGTTTTTTTTTTCTTTTAGAATGATTATATACCCATAGTGATATCTTTTTAACATTCCCAGTAGATGGTAAACGTCCCCCAAATCCACTGTATTTTATACAATGATTGCAATTTCATACAGTTTGCAAGTTTTTTTTATGTCATTCATGGTTAGAAACAACCACCCACAACCTGGTTCATGAGGATTTTTTTAAATGAGTGCATTCATTGACTGATCCCTGAGGCATGCACCCACCAAATTACTTCACAAAGTAGCTGTTTTGTAAGCTTTGTTTTTTTTTTCCTCATCCTTTAGATGGCAGCTCTACAGTCTCCTTTCTACGGGGACAAAATGAATCTGTATTCCTTATGTAAAAAGATTGAACAGTGCGACTACCCACCCCTCCCTGCTGAGCATTATTCGCAACAGGTAGGCTACAAGAACTTAGCAATATCTTCCCCCTCCCCCTCAGCAATTCCTAGCAACAAGCCTTACAACCAATCAGTATTCTGTATTCATGCTAAGCAACAAGGACTGCATAGGTGGATTATGGATTCATAGATGAATCTTATTCAAAACATCTTAATAGGTTTTGCGATTTTTTCAAAATAAAAGTTGGCTTGTTGGTAGTCAGGGGGGATGTGCGGCCCTGCACACAAGACTAGGTATAGTTTCACAGTCAGTAAGGGGGTTTAAACCCCCCCCCTTGAGCTGCCAGAAAGCCATATGTAACAAGAAAATTTACCCACTTCCCCCTCACTGAGCCAACCCCCCCCCCCCCCCCCTTAGCAAAAAGCTTGATCCCGGCAGTCAACGCGAAGGGTTAGGGGGTTAGGCAAAGTGTTAATCACTTGGATGCAAGAACAAAAGCGATGACAAAAACATTCAGAATTAGCAAGTTCATAATTATGGCAGATCGATTTTGTAAACCAGATCAATAATACTTAGGGATTCAGAAATCTTTATTATCTAAAACCAATGTGGACGAGGAAAGCTGCAGGTTTTGTGTATGTTAGATGGTTATTAATTACTTATTTTCTTGATTTTTTTTTTTTTCAGTTACGCCATCTTGTCAGTCTATGTATAAACCCAATTCCCGACCAGAGACCGGACATAACTTATATCAATGAAATCGCCAATGAAATGCACGGGGGCTACCTCAAGCAATAAATTACTGCCATCGGCACGTAGCTTATGAATAGCACAAGGGAGATTCATCCTACGAATTTGTGAATTTTATTATCTTAATATTAATGTAGATTTACAAGCAACTATGCATTTTTAGGGCTGTAGCCGGTCCATTTTATATTGGTTATATTATGGGCTGCTTGCTTTGCCCATTGTACATGGTATAAATCTCTTACAAAGTGTCTCTCCTAGCCGCCATTTTGTCATCCGAGCAAAATGCGAGAAAGCATCCATTTCCATCGGCTGATTTGGAAAGCTTTTGCGATACTTTCGATATCTTGAGATTTCTTCGAATAATGGATGTTACAATTTAGGAAGAAAATAATGACAAAGGGTTAACTGACGAGGGCTCTTTTATCAGCGGCAAAGAAAAAGATGTCTTTCTGGTGAGTGACTGAAACGTAGGGTTGTTGCATAAGCTATTTTCAAAGTAGTATTGCAATAATTTATTTTGAGAAACGGTGTAAAATTTTTCCGAGAAAACTGTCATTTTCTCGATCGTTTTTTTTTTTGCGAAGGAATAGCTTTAATTACTTTCATTGTATAATTTATGTAAAGAGAAATATCTTGTTTATATTAATTCTTGTTTATCTCGGCTTGCTTCAAAGGAAGATTAGGCAAAATCCGATTGTTTGTTTTTATTTTAAAGAAATAAACCCAGAAGCATTTTTATACTATACAGAAACATTAAGTGAATATTGGGGGCACAGCCATGCCACTACAGGTCATTTTCTTATGATTTTTGAAAATATTGTGGGGACGTGTACCGCCCTCTGGTTACGGCCTTGTACATGTTGCCTAATTTTCTGACGTGTTTCAACCGCCCTCACTCCGCACGCGGCCCAGCGAGGAGAGAAACCATTCTAGTGTTATTTGTGGAACTGTTGATCAAAATAGCTCGTGATTCAGTCTACTTCTTTTGCTCGCGTGTGACGATCTATCCCAATAGAGTTATCTCTTGATGCCTCCATGTGGCAATTACTTATAGTTGTTATCTCCAAGGTTTCTTGTGTGGTTATCATCTGTAACCATGTTTGTGTTGTTCAAAACTAACAAAGATTGTCATCCCAGGAAAACCAGCTTTTTCACTGGTAAATCCTGGGTTTCCGTGGATAAGAGTTTGCATACGAGTGTGAACATGAACGTGGCATTGAAATAATTGAATGGAATATTAACTTATTTATTTGTTGTGGGTGTATAGAATGTTGATAAATATTCTCAATAAAATTACAAACCTGCTGTTTGATTTGTGTATACAACATTGATTTGCATGAGACAACGAGAAATGGTGATGTCCTATGAACCACCACTCTTTAGATAAACCGTCCCATTTTATCCATACACGATCACTCACTAGTAGGTTTATGAGTTATATCCTATAGTCTAGGAAAGTGCCAGATTTGATGGCCAAATATCAAATGACCAGTTCCCATTTCATGGAGTATCATGACGCCCCCACCCCAAAATGGTTTGTCAAGAGCTTCGAACTTCTCATGTTTTCTGCTGAGTACCATGCGCGCGCATTTCGCAGTCATGCAAATTTGTGTTGCATCTCGCTTTTCTGATTGAAGGGTGGGTGTGTCAAGGGCCAACTCGGGAAAGAATAATTTGAAAATGTGTCTTTTGTGAATATTGTGCCAAAATATAAGAATACTGCTGCGAATATCATATTATATGGTGTCGATTTCTGTCTATATATGGATGGCCATTCAAATTATAAATGGATAAGAGTGTTTGTCACTATCCAGTTTTTCCCGAATTTTGGCAATCTATTTAACGAAATCCCTAAGAAACATCCAATAATAAGATTTAGTCATTTTGTAGAAACTGGCGTATTTCATGCTACCGCCTTTTGTGAGATTTCTAATAAATGTTCAGAGTGCTTTTTCGCATAATCTATTCAGCCACATCCATAAATTTCCACACGCATTGAAATATGATCAGCCCAGGATTGAGCAATGAACCGGACACCACGAGCTGGTAAGGGTGCAGCCAAATGGTTGTACACGATGCTACTTGTGTCTGTGTTGCCTGGAAAAACCTGGAAAATAAAAATGACAAATTAAAGCTAGACCTTAAACCTACAGGATCACAACTTAATAGAAAAATGGGATCCGAATAATGAGAGAAATCGAAACTCTAAAAAATTGATGCATCTGCCTCTTGCCTTATATTGCGGCGAATCCACATACGTTTGCTAAAATGTTTCTAATTTTGTGTGACTATCAGCAAAACCATTACAGGGGCAAGGACGCTTACCACCTGATAGCTTTCATGGCGAAAGCTTTTAAATCGTTTGTGAAACTTTTGGGTGCTCTTTTACGATAAGGCTTGAAGCTAAACTTCCAGGCAAGAAGAAAAGAAAAACAAGTTACAAAATGTTCAAAGATGGTGTAACAAACTCCGACCCGCCAAAACTCGCCCAAAAATCCACAGGACCCCCATTGTCTAATGGCCGATTTGCGGTCATAAGCATCATGTTTAATTTGCGTATTTATCTAATGACCTTGTCGATTCCTCCTTTGCGGTAGATAGCCCAGTTACTAAGATCAGTGCTGTAGCCGATCTTGTAGCTCGTCACATACTGGGTAAATTGCCATTGTCGACCTTGGGTTGCTACCTTGGTTACACCAACTAAACGCCCAACATCGACCTGGAGATATTCGCCAACCAAGTTACGTCTTGCGCTCCACATCCCTCGATTCACTGAGTCGCTGACATACACGTTTTTAAGGCGTCCGTTCCGAGGTTCATACCCATTATCATAGTAGCTTGACGCGGTCATACAGGCGTCTGGTATGATGGACCGATACTGCACGCCTAGGGCCTGGGAACAAACTAAAAGCACAAGATCACCTTTAGCTGTAGCCTCCTCCGTCTCTAAACGTTAGAAAACCCGAGAGGGAATAGAAGTGAATTTACAGAAGATGCAGAAAAGGGATGCAAAACATACACACACGTGTGCCTCGGGTCAAACCAAGAAAAAGTATAAAACTTACTTACAAAAATCACGTTTATGACAAACTTACTTACAAAAATCACGTTTATGACAAACTTACTTACAAAAATCACGTTTATGACAAACTTACTTACAAAAATCGCGTTTATGACAAACTTACTTACAAAAATCGCGTTTATGACAAACTTACTTACAAAAATCGCGTTTATGACAAACTTACTTACAAAAATCGCGTTTATGACAAACTTACTTACAAAAATCACGTTTATGACAAACTTACTTACAAAAATCGCGTTTATGACAAACTTACTTACAAAAATCGCGTTTATGACAAACTTACTTACAAAAATCACGTTTATGACAAACTTACTTACAAAAATCACGTTTATGACAAACTAATAATAATATTGTTTATTGATGCCTCTAGCAGTTAAGAGCTGAATTACAGGCAATTTGCGCATTTACAAAAGGAAAAACACTTATACTTGAAATTTTACAGTTACAAAATTTTTGAATCTATCGGTGCTTACAATCATTGGTTGGAAATTTCTTCCAGACCTCAGGCACTTTCTTACAAAAATCACGTTTATGACAAACTTTGTTGAAAACATACACCTCACCTCCTCCTGTCCAAATAAGGGATTGGAAATTCTAAATTGACTCAAATTCAATTTAATTTCTATACAGCTACTGTATTTTTCATTGGATATCCTAATCCCAGATGTGGTTAGGGGGCGAATTCTTAGCCGTGGGTATGGATCATTTCTAAAATTATACAATGTAGGGTCCACCATGCTCTGTACCATTTCCGTTCAACAAAACTCAAGAAAATGGAAGATTGAGGATAGGAAACTCTATACATACCTGCCATCTGGAAAATATCACAAAATAAGAAGTTCAAAAAGTTCAGTAGAGACAAATGCAACTTCCGAATCTCATTTTTTTCTGGCTTTTGTAAATTTAACTAGATAAATATTCCCTATGCCCTGTGGTGATGGCTAAAAATGAAAAGGCTAAGCGAAAGAGACGGAAAGCAACGGCGAAAGAAAAGCGTTCGACTACAAAAGAATTAAGAGCCGAACTTTAAATGTATTCTACAATATACAGACGGGCATACATGCGTTCAATGAAACAGAATGTTAACTAACACGTCCCACAGTGCTTTCCCGTATATCCTAGCAAACAAGCGCAGCATGTGTACGTGTCATAAACAATGTTTACCTTGTTGGCATTCGATGCCAGTATATCCCAGCTTACAACTGCACGTGTATCTATTCACGTGATCAGTACATGTGGCTCCGTTTAGGCAAGGATTGCTTTGGCATTCATTTATGTCTAAAAAAACAGAATGCGACTCAAACGCGGGATGAAGTCAATAATAAAAGAAGTATTTCATGGCATTATTTCACTTGTTAGCACAAAGTAAACATCTATTTATGCTATCATATTTTTTAGACAAAGGTCTTGAAGACCTTTCTTAGGCCAAGAAGCAGTCTTTTTCTGACTACAGAATTGGTCTCTTCCAGGTCTTGCGTAGGATCCCCCGACGATATACGGGTCGGCTTAAATGTGTTTACCTTGTTGGCATTCGATGCCAGTATATCCCAGCTTACAACTGCACGTGTATCCATTCACGTGATCAGTACATGTGGCTCCGTTTAGGCAAGGATTGCTTTGGCATTCATTTATGTCTAGAAAAAAACACGGGATATAAGAATAATAAAAGGCATTTTTTAAATAAAGAAAACTCAAGACAGTCGCCGCTGTGTCGATCGTTTTACTTCTGTCCCCAACAATGGCTATGCTGATTTGAGCCAAACATTCCATTCCTATTGTTTTCGCTCCTGGCCCAGTAGCAAATCAGATAGCGGATTGAACTGGTCTCAAAATATTATTTATGTTTACTCGTTAGTTTTCAATTAACAGCGGAGGACTGGCACTAGACAGCGAAAAACGGAAGCTAAGCTGTGATTGGCCAGTTTTAGGCCAATCAGCAATCGTTATTAAGGAGAGAAGTAAAACGGTCGACACAACGGCGACTGCTTGTAGTCTATCTATTTATCTGCTTTCATAAGTTTTATTAATTGAATATTACCCGTCTCACAGTGCCTTCCAGTATATCCCTGCAAGCAAGCGCATGTGTACGTGTCATCAGTGTATGTTGCTAGGCAACGGCTTCCATGGAGACAAGGATCGGACTGACAAGGAGACTAGAAAATAAAAGGCTATAGTAATGAACGTGTTGGCCAATTTTTACTAGTGTTCGTGAGCAGCGCGTACTTGTGGTAATGTCGTCAGCAGCGCTTACAGGAGCTCAAAACAGCCAACTGGCGTCAAAACTTGCCTTTTGTCTGGCCACTTCATTGCGAGCGAGAGCAAGACAACTAGGGATTATATAAATTTGTGCAAAAAACACACAAGTTGTTTTTTGTTATTAATAATCAAAGCAATGAGAAACAAAACAATGATTAATTTAAGGTAGTCGCAGCGCTTGTTAAGAAAGTTAAAACTTTACAGAACAGCAACTAATAAATTTTGCTTTCACTGAAGATATGTTTTTCTCTCGATGCTTTTATCTAGAGGAGAAGCTACAATAAGTATTTTAAAATTGAGGGGCCCCGAATGGTCCCCCGAAATTTTGATGTGCTCGCAGTTTCCGGCTAATGCTCGCATGCTCGCGCAATTTTTTCCGCCTAAAAATGCTCGGTCTCGCATAAAAAACGGGGCGCTCGCATGCCCGCAAATGCTCGCGATAGACCATTCGGGGGTCCTAAATTGAGAAAGCGCTAGAGTAGTTTAGTGTTCTATAAGCAATTTACGAGAATTTCAAACCACATAAAACTACAAATTTCATATGAACGATAAGGTACTTCTATAACAATGATTACAATTCCCATTTTTTGGGAAGCATAAGTGATATGCGGCTTGCACTAAGAGATTACGTGACTTATTGGATACCCAACTCGCAAGTCACCTAATGGGTAACCAAGCTCAACATTCTAGAGGTGGGCCTGCATTAAACGGAGACAATTTTCAGTTCCCCCTTCCCCCTTTCCCCTTAACAATCTCGGTATTTTCGACTTCCGTATTTCGGACACCTGCATCATTATTAGTGATTTTTCGCTACGAATATTTAGCAACTCAAAATTAAAGTAATGCATATTTTATGATATGCGTTGTTTATTCCGTTGCTTGGGAAATCAAATCACTATTGCAAGCATACAGTATACAATTTATTACGCTAGAATTGCACTAAAATGTATTCAGTTTCTCATGAAATAGAAGCTAGAATCGAATTCGGTGCATCGATATTAGTTAAATTTAGCCAAGTTTTAAAATTATTGCTTTAAGTTAAAAAGCTATGAAGGTTTTTAAACTGAGCATTTTCCAGGAAAGTCTTTGTTTTTGACGGACATCGATGCCCGTCCAGCCTCTTTTTATACCTTGTAAAAAATAAAGACGACAAATTTTTAAAGCCATCGGGTTTTTTAAATCGAAATTTTGCAATTCTACTAATAAGGAAATTAGCGTGAGCGATAATGGTCTATTGTTTTCGACTTTTTTATGTTTTCATATTTTGAAATTGGTGAACGCCTTTGTGAGCTCTTAGCAGGGAACGACAAACCCTAATCGGCTGTTGCCAAAACACACAGTCTTGAATTTGTTTATTTGCGCGTTTACAACAAAAAAGTGAAAATGGATTATGTAAAAAAGAAATAAAAAAGAAGACTATCAGGAAAAAAAATGAAAATAGTTCCGTTTTGACGACCTCCTGAGATCGTGGTAGTATGTTTATTTTTAATTGAATTCTCAAAGATAACAGTTCTTCCGTTGCCAGGGAAGAGCTTTTGTCTAGAGCAATGCAAAAAAGAGGTTTTCAGTCAAGTTGTAATAAAATTGACAATGTTTTTTATGGCACGGTAGAATTTTAGTTTGCTTTCATATCGCCTTCACAAGTTACGTGAGAAAATAAGAATTCTTCGGGAATTAAAGAAAAATAATTCTAACATCAAATTTTATATCAAAGAGATATTAGAGTCAATGTCATGTCAAGAGAGAATGTATGCACTACCGTATTGGATAAAAGCATTTTCTCCTTCAATTTTATGCTTTTCGACTCATAATCGACAATTATTGTCCTTAAGTGTTATTACTGAGTTTAAACGGATTTCACGAAGGATCGGAACGGGGCACAAACTCGAAATGGATACCAATATAAAACTAAAAGCCCATTAAAATGACTTACATAGATGCTATAGTGGTTGGCGGTGGCGTTTGGCCCAAACAGAAGAGTTGTACTTATCGTCAGAGAGAAGCTCGCACCAGAACTCCCCCGTAGGGTTTGCACTTGAGGCGAAGTTGATAGACACGCACGATTTTTCTTTCAAACATTTTAAATGGCACGCGCTCTTTTTCTTCACCAAACTTGTAATCAATGCAGGAACATTAAGATAGAACCCTTTGTGTTCTTTGAAACGACCCAAGGAAAAAGTCTTGATGGTTGCCGATCTTTTTTAACCTGAATCGCACACTTCAGTGCTTGACGCTACCGTCGTGGCTGTTACAAGAAAAGCCCATAGCTTTAAAATACAAAAGCGAGACATCTTTAGTGACTTCAACCCATTGCGGATAACGTTTTTAGAATACTAAAGACGGGATAAGAATGATACACCAGCTTTCGGCTTTGCTAGCAAAATTCACAGTTAAATTATTTATGTGAAAGTTAAATCACACATAGCATCATTGTCACAGACAATGCAATGTTTAACAAACTGGTACATTTTGATACGTAAGGAGGTGTGTTACAAATTGCGACACCTTTTTTATTACAAATAGCGATAGTTGCGTATTACAAATTGCGAGTGCTTTTTTATTACAAATCGCGATAACTTTATTACAAATTGCGACAACTTTATTGCAAATTGCGACGATTATTACAAATTTCGACAGTACATTCCCCAGTATTTTTTTATAGCGCGCGGAGCTCGCTAAGCTCTATGGGTATAGAGAAATGGTATTATTACATATATAACTAGAGTGATATATCGTAAACCGCTAAATAAGAACTCGTCGTGCTATTGCTTTCACATGTGAAAACAGCGATACATCCAAGTAGTACCGCGTACAGCATTTTCCATATGTGAAAAGTATAACTAATCGATACGAGAATTTCCGGATCAACCAATCAGAACAGACTTGTCAACCCGGCACGTAGAAGATTTTTGACAAACAGCACGGGCAGCTTTTAAACCCCTGCAGAGAACATGCTGCTCGAAAAAATTACTTTTTTGCACTTATTTATAAATGTTCTTTCAAAATGAGCCTTCTAAGAAAAGTACTAAAGTGATTTGAGCAATTCTTGGAAGAACACTGGAATTTGGTACAAAACTACGAGAGAAATGCTTACAAAAACGGTGAATGAAAAATAAAAAAGACGCAGTGTCTTCTTGAAATAATGATTTATTCATGAATACTATCAAAACAATTCGTGCAAGGGAATCGCTTTCGTTTCTATATTGTCTTATCCTGAAATTCTTATTTATTCATTTGACCCCTTCTTTCTTGGTAAATAATTGAGATGTACATGTACAAGTAGTTTGTTACCTTCTCTCTGCTCTTTATAAGACTAACTAAGCAATCCGTGTAATTCAACGAATTTGTTCACGTTAACTCACTCGTGAATATAACCCCGCACGAAGCATTTTCTAGCGGAGCCAGTGTAGAGCTTCATAGGTAAGAAATGGTATAACTATACGAGTCACGTTTTTGGAAATTGCGCGCCTCCCTGTGGTCTCCTTAGTAGAATAACAACACATTAATACACTTTCGCACTACCCGAGAATACTATATTGCTTTTATAAAACCCGGTTACCTACGATTATTACTGGGATACCTGTGGTAGCCCAGTCATAAAATGCAACTGGTTTTTTTTTCGTCGTCTCGCGTTTGTGCAAAATACCCAAGAATCTTTGCGATACCTTCTGCATAATTTAAAACTGTGTCATGGACGCCATCCTTGATTTTGAGATTCCAGCTCTCAGATCCATGTTATTTGTGCAGTTGAAGGCCAGATTCGCGATTTCATTACTGCATATATTACCGTAGTCTCAATCTCTATCAAGTAATTGTGCAAAATCATATCAAGCCGGATTGATTTCGCTGTATTTACTAATGTTTGCACTTGCGACTGGACCAAGAGACCAGGACACGTGAGGAGGCTCGAGATTAGAATTATCTACTGCGTGCTTACAGGGTTACAGTTTACTTCACTTTATCTACTTCTTGCTTACAGTTTACTTCAAGACGTAATTTAATGTGCTCTGGACTCGAGGTATTTACCTTAATTGCTTAATCTATTTTGAAGTGGAAGTAGTTTGTAACAATTGATGGAAATCGTCTCCTACAAATCGCTATGAATGAATCCCAAAGAAGTGACTACCTTACATCGCCACACTTGTCCGGCTACCCATAAGACACATTTTTGTTTTCTCACTATAAAATATTTTGATCTTTCTCATTGAATGTCATGATTTTTTTACCAAGTAGATTTTAAATTATTTTGGTAAATTAAGCTTTTTTTTTAAGAAATATATTTTTTTAAATATTAATGAATGTTAAAACATTCTCATATTCTCAGTTTTTCTGAATTTTATTTCGGTGCTATCTCTTGTGTAGCACACCTTGAGTCAAATCCCACCTCAAGAGAAGATGCTTCTTACCATTTTTTGCCCCAATCAGTGTTGTGATATGGAATTTACAATAAAAAAAAACAAGATTATACATGTTTTTATTATATCCAAAGGTGGTGGGCAGTAGAATGTTTGTCATACACAGGGTCCAAACAAATTGAAGATCTCAGGTATCCCAGTCAACCCTGCGGCAGGGTCTAGTCTAAATATCAATCAATTCTTATCTTGAAAACTGTCGTTTTTCTATCTCGCTAGGTCAATTCCTTATTAGGACATACCATATTTGGAAGTCCGCTTCAATCATTTTTTTCGCCTATTGTCACGCTTAGGCCTAGTTTAAAGGCCGCATTAACGTCTGATTAAATTCAGCCGTATTAAATTTTTACAATTTTATACATGGTTAATCCGTCGTCTAAAACCATTTTATACGGCCGGTCGAATGAAATACGGGTCTGCGAGATAATACGCCTGGTCCAGCCGCATAGTACGGCTTAAGTCAGATTGGTTTTAGACGCCGTATTATACATGCGCCGTATCAAATGCATAAGTTATTATAATGAATGCAAATGTAGTTAAACCGGCAAAATACGGCTATAAGACGGCATTGGTTTTAAACGCCGAATTGGGTTCCAGACGAAGCGAAGGATTATCCAGCGGTTTTAAATAATGTTTTAGCTAAAACCTGTGCGCTTTACAACATCATTGAACATTGTATTTATTGGACCTCTTCTTTTTTTCGAAGTTAAAAGGCGACTTACAAGAAACCCACGTCTCGATAAAATCGCAATTTCATATTCAAGCACACAGAACACTAGTTTCGTTTTTGCCAATTTGCATGCCTGCTTTTCTACTCGATAAAGCATAATACTTCATGTAGCCATCAATAGGGTTTGGGTTAGGGTCAGTATCTAGCACACACTATATTGGTGGCTACATGTTTCAACCCGCGAAACGAGCCATGTACCGCTGTAATTGTGATAGCGCAGGCACTTATTATAGCCCGCTAGAACTAAATTATATACCTACGCCTAATTTAATACGGCGTCTAAAACCATCGCTATATTTACGTCGACTAAAATTCGACTTTCATACGGCGCGACGTTAATGCGGCCTTAAACTGTGTAAGTCGGAAATTTCCACGTAGAACTGCAGGATTTCGTATTTACTACGATTTTGCCGGCCACCATTTTAAAATACGCCCAGGCCCCAGCGTTTATAGAACATCACAGGTTTCCCGCGCTCTCGCCCAAGTTGATATTGTGTTTTTGCACTCACGGGAACTCTTCACCTTTTCTACCAGATTTTAAGCGGCGCGAAAATCAGGTAAGAAATGAATAACTAAATAACCAGACCATTTCACAGTTAATGGTTCGCAAAGTGTCTCGAACTTCTTATGTTTTCTGCTCAGTACCGTGCACGCGCAAGTTGCAGTCATGCCAATTTGTGTTGCATCTCGCTTTTCTGATTGATCCTCCCAGATTTATTTAATTTGCATTTTACGGATTATTTCTGATTAGCTATCGTTCTGATTGGCTATCGTTCCTAATTGGCTTATATCTCTCTGATTGACGTGTTCATCTGGCTGGTTCCGTCACGCGCATGCGCGTCATAATTGAATCTACCTTTTTTGCATTTTACAAATTCACAAACCAGCAATGGATTCAAAAGGTAGGAAAGCATAACAAATCTCTTACTCTGCATTTATCGGTTTATGTAATTAATCAGGCACTTGAATGACAAAAGACTTGTGCTCAAATGTACTTTTACGTTTAATATAAGTTTACTTTCAGCGCCAGAAGAAAAACAAGTAGTAAAATTGAAAGACCAGGAACATCTCAATTATCTCAAAGATGAACTCAAGGTACACATCCACTGAGCTTTGCTCAATAATGAAAGAGTCCTACTTTACAGGGGGTAGGTGGGTTGGGGGAGGGGAGAAGTGAAGTCGATTACTAACAATAAAGGTCCATCCGCCATTCCACCATACAAGGCTACGCATTTTACCCTTTTACAGGTTCCGCTGACTAACAAGCAAGGCAAAGTCCTGCTTCCTCCGGCACGCGATAGCCATGGCTGCGGGTACCCTGTGTACGTGAACCCGAAACAGGTGATGCGCATACTGAGGAGAAGAGAGACGAAGAGGCGACTGTCACGTGATTTCCGTGGTGACTGGCCGTGAGAGCTCGAATGACTCATTCAGAGGCCTCTTTTTTCATAAGATTATAGACGAAATCGTGGTCAAAATGTATCTCCTTGTAAAATAAATCCCAGCAATAGAAAATGTACCGTGCACAATTTAATTGACTTAGAAAACGGCGAGTGAATAATCGTCTACAGTGCGCAAAGGCTCTATTACTAACGGCTAACTCGCGGCGCGTCAAGGCTCAATTGCACTCAGATTTAAGGGGCAGCGTCATGGTACTGCGAATGTCTGGAGTCAGTGTTTATTGTAGGCTTTTAATTGTCTACAAAAAGTTGAACTTTAAGCTGTCAATGCCTTTAAATAAAATAATTGCCATTATTTTATTGCTAAACTAATTGCAATATTTGATTGAAAACTGGGTTTATTGACGTCCGGGCCGGAGAGCTATTGCAAAGCTATTACCATGACACTGCCTTTTTTTTCTTCCTTTTTTTTTATACAATTTTTCGTAATTGGTAATTGGTTTTTGTTTGGGTGTTCGTAATTGGTTTGGGTCTCTGAACTTGGCGCAAGATATAAAGAGTGTTTATAACTTATTTTTAGTCACATTTTTAGAGTGGTTCACTTTAGGTCGCCTCTCACCTTCTTTATTACATTAAAATATAAAGTCTAATCTCACATATGGTAGCGTGCGCGCCGACCGCAAGGCTAGATTATTCCCGGAAGCATCGCAAGCTAACATATGGCTGTTAACTGGCGCTTACTCCAACAGTATTGTTGGCAGCGAGAGTATGCAAGCAAACTGTCTTTTTATTAACAATAACATTAATTTATTAACATCTCCAGGCTCAGATGATCATGACGGCACAAGTGGTATCCAGTGCCAAAATATTTTTTATCACAAGACAGTTGTGTGACACTGATGCGTGCAATTTAGTTCTTGCGTGACCAAGCTGTATATAATAAGTAAAAGCAACAGTGCAGAATAGTGACTTCTGTACAAATTCTTTGACCTTGTGCTTGGCCCACAACGTGGCATATCGTGATGGCGTTGCGTGACGCCTAATAAATTTTATTGAAGTTTCCACTGCAGGAAGCATGACATGGCGTGACATGTTGCCCCTGGTCACACCGTGACATGGCGTGACATGTTGCCCCTAGCCCACACCGTGTCATAGCGTGACATGTTGTTCCTGTCGAATTTTCCACATCGCGACATGGCGTGACATGTTGTCCCTGTCCCATGGTCCACACCGCGACATGGCGTGACACGCGTGATAACGTTGCGTGACACCTAATACATGTTGAAGATCCATAGTAACCACTGAACGAAGCCCTTGATCCTGGCCCAGAGCCCTCGTCGTGATATGACGATGTTCTTGATCTCCTTGTCAGTGGATATGAAGTTATCTATGATGGTATCTTTGAGTGGAGATGGCCAGTGCTTGGGCTTGCCTTCGTCAAGGTTTAACAGGCATACTTGACGAATCTGTGGCACATCGAAAAATGCTCTTAATGCTCGATTTCTTTCGTAGATTTGTTTTGGAGAACATGACAATCTACATAAATCAAATTCCGGCAAAAGGAGGGATGGGAGGTTGAAAGAAACACGTTCTTCGGGTCGCCAGCCACAAAGGTCGTTGGTAAAATAGCCCCCTCCAATAACATATACGTATGGATACACCAACTCACATATTGCTTGAGTGAGAATTCAGTGTCGTAGTTATCTGCGGCGAGCAGCACAATCTTCTTGCTGGTACGCAGGGGGACTTCAACTTCCTTGCTGTAAGCTATCATATTTTCGTGATGGCGTTCCTTGCAGATCGCTTCTAGGCCCTCCTGAAAGAGCAGGTTCACTAGCCTTTGTTAGTTCCCTCATTTTGGATAACAGTTTTCTTAAGCGATTATAATAAAAGTAGCAACAGTCATTCCGTGAAATTCCAGCACATTTATACATCAGTATAAATTTACTGTGAAAACAAACAAAGAACGAGTACACTCTCTGGGCATCAGGAAAATAATCGCGCAGTTTTACACGTTTTAATCATATTTAACGAAATTACCTGTAGTAACTTAAAGGTTTCTTGAATAACATCAAATTCTTCAAAACCTACCTAGAAAAAAAAAGATTTACATAAACAAGGTTTGAAGCTAATCACCATCCATGCCGCTGGAATTCTGAAATATGAGGGAGCGGATACAACATAGTTGAGTTGAAGGCACGGGAAGAAGACCAGGAAGCCGCCATACGACTCACGTCTGACCACGGAACACAGCCTAAAAACCAGAGAGCACGGGGAAAAATCCTCGGAGCAAAGGCAAGAAATAACAAGCTCAACACACGTAGGAACCGGGTTCGAACAAAAAAACTTGTTCGTGAGAGGCACGCACGCACTGCGTGACGCGCTACCAACTGTGCCATCAAAGCTCCGCAAATGTCACTCTCAGACGTGCCAACGAGGATGGTAAATATTACTTTTGCATAGGAACACTACTCTTACTTGGGAGCTTGAATACAGGGACTTTACTCTGTCCATCTCTGAACCAAGTCTGTGGAATAAAAAGAGTCGGGATAACTGTCTCATTTACTATCAATATTTGTAGAGTCGCGATAGCTCAGTGGTACGGGCTTCACCTTCCAAGCCAGTGGACCGGGGTTCAATCACATGTCAGGTCAGCTTGTTTTATATTTCAGTGGCGTTAACCTGAATCTTTATAAATGGACTGTGCGAATCCTTCGTCTTCTCTGGTAATCTGGGACATCAAGCCGGAGCAAGAGACCATGATATAAGAGAACAAATCCCCTTGGCCCATGATAACGTCCAAGAAAGCTATTTTTAGATTGCGCGAGCTTGTCAATCATAGCATCCATACATGGTTCGTCGCGCCATATTTGGTTATGGGCACCACGAGCTAGTACAATTTTACACCAATTTTTTCCCTCTGCACTTCTTTACTTCTTTCGCTACCTGTTTTTATCCTTTTAGCTGCTCTTCAAGGCTCATGATCACAATGCTACTCATGGGGTGGTGTCCTGTTATCTGTTAAGTTATCTAATGTTCAGTTATCTAAATGTTATATAAATAATTGAACGGGAAGACGTCGGGGAGACGGTGAATTTGGAGTTCATTCAAGATGCATCGTGCAGACTCCTAAAAAGTTATTTTTCTCTGCAATTCGGTGAGATAAAATACCAAGGCATTCTCAGAGTCTATGTTTTGTATTTTAATACAAGAAGGCCTTTATTTTTCTTTGATTTATAACATTTTTAGATGAATGAACTTCAATTTTTCACGCACATGTTCAGAAATCATGTCACTCAAGAAACCCTTGTCACTGGAATAAGATCTACTTCATTATAAAGACTTGAAATATTTTATTTGTAATATCGGTGTGAATATAATGGTATTAAGTTCTGGATGTATCTTTTTCATTAAAAGGGAATTGGAAGAAAATCGTGTTTTGTAAACACAGATTTATTATTGCAGCGTTCGTAAAAAGGAAGGTATTTTCGGTCAAAAAGATTTCCGAAACATCCTTTGCCGGATCACATTGCTCAAGATGTGATCGCGCGTAAGACTCATGTTGCTAGGAAACGTGAGCGCTAACCAATCAGAGACGTATCTAAAAATAACTGCTTGTTCTAAAAATAGTTTTTATTGACGTCATCATTGGAACATACCCTAATACGGGGGATTCGTTCTGTTACATCATGGTCTCTTGGCCGGAGACAATGGTACGTGGCACAACCTTCTGTGGCAGTGCTTAAACATTAAACTCACACTCGTGTTTGAGAATTTCGTGGAGCACCCTGTATCTTTACTGATGGGTTGCCCATAGTCTCTTTACGGGGAAAAATTCAATCCGAAAAGGAAGTTTAACATCACAGTAGAATAATAGAGTTTTAAATATAGTTTTTATAGTAGAGCTTTAATTTTATTTCCTACAAGCACATCACCTCATATCCATGTCTGTCTGGTCTTATTTCCTACAAGCACATCACCTCATATCCATGTCTGTCTGGTCTTATTTCCTACAAGCACATCACCTTATATCCAGGCCTGTCTGTTCTTATTTCCTACAAGCACGTCACCTCATATCCATGTCTGTCTGGTCTTATTTCCTACAAGCACATCACGTCATGTCCAGGTCTGTCTGGTCTTATTTCCTACAAGCACATCACCTCATATCCATGTCTGTCTGGTCTTATTTCCTACAAGCACATCACCTCATGTCCAGGTCTGTCTGGTCTTATTTCCTACAAGCACATCACCTCATATCCAGGCCTGTCTGGTCTTATTTCCTACAAGCACATCTCCTCATATCCACGTCTGTCTGGTCTTATTTCCTACAAGCACATCACGTCATGTCCATGTCTTTCTGGTCTTATTTCATACAAGCACATCACCTCATATCCAGGTCTTTCTGGTCTTATTTTATAGAAGCACATCACCTCATATCCAGGTCTGTCTGGTTTAGCGGCAGGATAATCTTGTTCCCGGATGTACTGTCCCTGAACAGCACCAACAGCTCCTTCACCTGCACCAGAAAAATAGGATTACTTTAGAACGCTTCCACGTACGGTTCCACGTACTTTTTTTCTATTCAAACAAATTTCGTCTCAGAAAGCATTTCATACAGGAGGGCAGGAAATATACTTTTGTGTCATACAGGTGTGGAAAATATTATCTAACTTTGTGCAGGTTTCTGTCATAAGTGCTTGAGCTACATGGTATTTGAACAGTTTTGTTATGATTACGTTTCGTAATTCGCTACAGTTGTAAAATAAACATGTTTAGGGATTTCACCTTTCGACAATTCCTAAATCGTTATAAAGAATTGGTGTTACCCACAGTCTACCATGGGTGCTCTATAGCGACATTTTCACAGGAAGGCACGGCATTTCGATATCATGTGATTTAGGTTCAAGGGAGGGGATTTTGCATTTACACCAGAGCAAAACAAAATCACGTGTTAAAAAAACAGTGCGTCCCGTATAGATCGATTCTAGGCCGATCGATTCTAGGCGTTTCCACGTGGTAGAAAACTTGATGACAAAAATTGAATTATCTTGTGTATGTTGTGGTGCATTAAATTCTGGAATTCACACCTTGACTTCAGCTTGTGTCTTGAGTAGTTCCATGTTATCTTGCCTAATGGATAAAGTTTCGTCCTCCAGTCTTGTCTACAAGGAGTCACATGAGTAGTTTAATGGTAAGGCTACTCTAGAACATCATGGAAAACGATACAAACTGGCCTGTGTAGCGAGGACAAGGAGATTGGTAAAGCAAGCATTAGAGACTGCTCAGGCTTGTTACATGCAACTTTACTTGCAACATGCAACTCTAGCTGCAACATGCGACTTTACCTGCAACATGGCCAGAAATGGCTTGAAAAACCTTTCCTCGACCGCGATGCCTCCATCGTCGCGAAATACCTACGGCATGAAAAGGAATGGTCTGTAAGATTGCAGAACTTTGAAATGTGTCTGCAAATAATCTTGATCTGGGGATTTAGGCAAACTGTCAATGCTAGCGCCAATTTGTAGAAAGTATTAAGCAACCAAGTCAAGGGTTTGCCCGCGCTGTCACACTATGGAAAACGAAGAACACTTTCTTGTCAAATGCCCAATTTACAAAGAACTTAGAAATACTCTTTCGCAACAACTAAAAGACATTTTCCAAACTTTTCAGATCTAATAGCCCGCAAAAACACCATAGTATTGTAGTTAAATACATTTATGACTGCTTTTTTATTAGACAATCTTACTAATAAATATTAGAGAATAATGGCCTAGGGAAATCTTTGTTCACGGCACTCTAATAAATCTGTCTGTCTGTGTCAACTCCCCTCCCTCTTCCCTGAAAAATGATTCGCGTGACCCCCCTCCTTGGCCCTGTTCTCCCCCCCCATGGCCCCTGCATGTTCATTTACATGCGACCCCCCCCCCCTTCCATGGCCCCTGCCAATTCCCTCGTCTCATCTGCCCCTGTAGCTTGGTTCACCTGTAGTGCGTCTAGCTTTGCGTTCTCCAATATACGGCTTAGCAGCTTTGGCGTCCGCGGGGATCTCTCCTTGTTGCTACATTGATCTTGGAATAATTCTATAATAAGCAGAAGAAAAACTATGTATCTGCACCAAATTCGCTTCTGTTTAAGGGTGCATTTACCTAACGAAGAGGGCTGGTTGCTACGGGCCTTCAAAATACATTGCCTTCGACAAAAATGTATAAAATTTTGCAAACAAGCTTGTGATAAAAAGCACTTCTCATTTCAGTGGCGCCATCACCACGCTTGGCTATAGAACATCACCTCTTCCTAGAGATCCTGAAAATAGCCGTTTTGTTGGTTATACCTGTAAGATTCACCGAAGCTATTAGCGTCAGTCAAAGCGGACGAGTCGTGAGAGAACGGAGACGACACTCCGGGCAATAACCAATCAGAACTCTCTGATTTATTCATGGCTCTTTAACTGGGAACACACGTACCTATCGCCCTGTCTGACGCCTTTTTGAGAACTTGCTCGAGGGCTTTGGTGTTTCTCAGCTCGTAAGAGTCACGCAAATTACGCAATGATATCTGGGAAGATGTGTTGCGAAAATTATGCTATAGTAACGTCAATTTTAAATAAGCATCAATCGCTGACAGAACATCTCTCATCGCCAACGGTCATCAGTAATATCATAGTCATAACCTCATCATAGCTTCCATCGTGATCACACATCAACACCACCGTCAATACCACAACACACCTACTAACAAAATCATAATCATTACCACCTCCATCACAATCACCACCATCATCATTATCATCACCATTATTATTATTATCTTTATCATCATCATCGACCAGCATCATCACCATAACCATCACAAATACACACCATCACCATAGCAACACCTTAATTACTATAATAAGTGATTAGTATCAATAGTATTAATTACTATAAATATAAATATATAGTACATATCACCACTATCTTTTGAAAACCAAACCTTCAGTCTTTCCAGATGCGTTTTATATCCTTGACCCTCTGATAGGTAACTCAAACTTGTACTGCAAAAAAATATTATGGAGTTTATTAATTACCATCGTCATCACCATCATCTACGTGACCATCACAATTATCATCACCATTGCCATCACCATCATCACCATCACCATCACCACCATCACCATCACCATCACCATCACCATCACCACCATCACCATCACCATCACCATCACCATCACCATCACCATCACCATCACCATCACCACCAACATCATCACCACCATCATCACCACCATCATCACCACCATCATCACCACCATCATCACCACCATCATCATCATCATCATCACCACCACCACCATCATCACCATCACCACCACCACCATCATCACCATCACCACCAACATCATCACCACCATCATCACCAACATCATCACCACCATCATCACCACCATCATCACCACCATCATCACCATCACCACCAACATCATCACCACCATCACCACCAACATCATCACCACCATCATCACCACCATCATCACCACCATCATCACCACCATCATCACCACCATCATCATCATCACCATCACCACCACCACCATCATCACCATCACCACCAACATCATCACCACCATCATCACCACCATCACCACCAACATCATCACCACCATCATCACCACCATCACCACCACCACCATCATCACCATCACCACCACCACCATCATCACCATCACCACCAACATCATCACCACCACCACCATCATCACCATCACCACCAACATCATCACCACCATCATCACCACCATCACCACCAACATCATCACCACCATCATCACCACCATCACCACCACCACCATCACCACCACCACCATCATCACCATCACCACCAACATCATCACCACCATCATCACCACCATCACCACCAACATCATCACCACCATCATCACCACCATCACCACCACCACCATCATCACCATCACCACCAACATCATCACCACCATCACCACCAACATCATCACCACCATCATCACCACCATCATCACCACCATCATCATCATCACCATCACCACCACCACCACCACCATCATCACCATCACCACCAACATCATCACCACCATCATCACCACCATCACCACCAACATCATCACCACCATCATCACCACCATCACCACCATCACCACCAACATCATCACCACCATCACCACCAACATCATCACCACCATCACCACCAACATCATCACCACCACCATCACCACCATCATCACCACCATCACCACCAACATCATCACCACCATCACCACCATCACCACCAACATCATCACCACCATCACCACCATCACCACCAACATCATCACCACCATCATCACCACCATCACCACCATCACCACCACCATCACCACTATCACCACTATCACCATCACCATTGCCATCACCATCACCATTGCCATCACCATCACCATCATCACCACCATCACCACCATCATCACCACCATCACCACCATCACCACCATCACCACCACCACCACCATCACCATCACCATCACCATCACCATCACCATCACCATCACCACCATCACCATCACCATTGCCATCACCATCACCGTCACCATCACCACCACCACCATCATCACCAACATCATCACCACCACCATCATCACCACCACCACCATCATCACCACCACCACCCCCATCACCACTATCACCATCACCATTGCCATCACCATCACCATCATCACCACCACCACCACCATCACCACTATCACCATCACCATCACCACCATCACCATCATCACCATCACCACCAACATCATCACCACCATCATCATCATCATAATGATCACCATCATCATTACGCGTATTTCTTGGTGCTTGTTGCCTCCACATTACTGAAAACCTCGCGGATGAGTGTCGAGGTCACCGGAAGCTGCACGTGGTCCATTTCTTCTTCTGCGTCCAGCTAGAGAAGTAAAAAGAAAACATTCTTTTTATTTACAATAGCCATGATGAAGTTTGACAATTTAAGATTCTTCCATGAGCTAACGTAACTTCTTAGAGTTATCCCAAACACGAACTTTCGCTTCCCTCTAGTCAGTAAAACTAACTAATGATTTCAGGCTCCAGCCTGTTTTTCATTTTCTAGGCGATGGTTCTTTAAGAGGTATAAATAGGGCAATAGGTTTAGGGGCGAAAAAAAGGGTGGGGCATTTTTTTTGTAAATGGTCAACATAACAAGGTTATTCTGCTAGCCATGTATATTATGCTCTTGCAGTTTGCCCCGAAAACCAAGGTTCCCCTTACCTCAATTCTCCTCTGCACGTCGCTGCACATCAGCATCGTCTTCTTGTCGTTCATGTCGACCGCCTTTTCGTGGCTCTGCTCCACCCGTCGGCTCAAGCTGCGTGAGGAGTCGTCCGTAGCGTTACCCAATCTGAAAATGTGATTGGGACAAAAAGCGTATATGGGTAATGAGACAAAAAGCGGATATGATGAATGAGACAAAAAGCGGATATGGGGAATGAGACAAAAACGTATATACAAATACATCTGCAATCGTCAACATAAACAACAATAACTAATAAAATAAGAAATCAAAATTGGGCATCGACAACAAATGCAACCGTGCCTACGAACGAACGACTACGTCAATACCAGCAAAAAATGATGAGCGCGAACATGCTACAAGCGACAAAAAGGAACTTAAAACAACTCAAAACAACAAATTTATTTGATTTATTTTACAGCAGCTCACCCGAACAGCAAATGTGAAAGCAGCTTAGCGGCCTTGTCGCGGGCGATCTCATGCCATTCCTGGCGGGGGAACAATTAAACATTTGCGATCTTTCTTTATTAATCCTACTCTTGATAAAGCCGAGTTAGGCCCAGATTAAACGGCTTGCCAGTGTCGCACCATTCTGGTTCTGTTGAGGTTCGACCATAGAGTTGTTCAACAGTAAACGGGGGGTCGAGCTTCTAATCAATTCAATTTCGTGCCGCGCTAGCGTATCTGACGAACTAGAGAGGAACGATAATGCAAAGGCTGAAGTAAAGAAAGGGGAATCTGTCGGCAGAGAATTGACGGGTACGAAGCAATTATTAGACAATTTGTATATGCTATTGGCCCTAACCCCTCGCCAAATCTACATCTACGTTGTCTACATCTACAGTCGATTCCTTTTTATGTCATCTAAGAGATTTTTACAGAACTGTTGACAGAATTTAGAAAAAGTCTCATCACTCACCGGTTCAATTAACACATAGTTTCTGCCACCGGAGAAGTGAAGTTTTTACTTAAAAGGTGAAGTTTGTACTTAAAAGTACATATTGGATCGGATCACCTGATATGATGTATATGTCGTTTTAATCTCACCTGAAGTTCAACTGGAGGAATGGGGCCTGAAAAGGAATAAAGTTAAACTCGGCTTGTACATAAACGCCAATAAAAATTGTGAACAAAGGATAGACAAACAGGTCATGTTAATTAAGATCAATTGAAGTTGTTATAAGCTTGGAAGAATGTACAGAATATCTTAAACATTGGAACGAATGGTTGGACAAGTTAGTTAAGATCAATCGAAGTTGTTATAAGAATGGAAGAATATACAGAAAGAGCAATTAAACATTGGAACGAATTGTTGGTCAAGCTAATTCAATTAGGGTCAATAAGATAAAGATAAAATAATAGCGGAGCCACGTGATCATCACACGTGCATGGCGCCAGCATCACGTGGCGCTAGAGACCCGGATGTGCTCACCGTGATCGTACTTGTTGTGCAGCAGAGCCATCTCTCCCTCGTAGAACTCCAAGCAGTCCTCATTAGCGGTGCGCTCAAGTTTCTCTAGAAATGTATTCCAACGGCTTGGGATCTAGAGCACAAGCCAGTTCGATAGGCAAGACAACTTGACACTCGTCTATTCAAAGCAGCAGGGAGAGGGGACTTGAATTTTCTATGACTTTCTATTTTTGCCTCCCGGGATTGTTCCACCCACTTTCCCCTAAATGTTTGGCTCAGTTAGTCTCTTAGAATATATCTACCACCCCCTCCCCCTATATATGTGGCTCTGCAACTCCCTTTTTGGTTCTGCTACTCCCCCACGACCCCAATCCTAGAATAGTTTATCTTTTTTCGAATAATCCAAACACTAGAACCTGAGAACACCCCCTTCCCCCATCCCCCCTGGGCGGTATAAGAAAATGCAAAGGGCGAGAATCTGAAACTGAGGCACTCGGAGATTCAATTTTGGGAGGCTTCAGGCTTGCGACCTACTATCGCGGATAACCCGAGACAGAAGCGTTGTAGACTTCCACAGGCAGGTAGTTTACCTGAGCGAGGGAACCTTCGTTTGCAGCTTCTACAAGAATCTCAAGAAGAGACGCCAACTCGGGACCAGTGATCGGAGATCCTGCGGACAAAATAATCATCCATCATCATCATCATCATCATCCATTATCATCATCATCATCATCCATCATCATCCATCATCATCCATCATCATCCATCATCATCATCCATCATCATCATCCATCATCATCCATCATCATCATCCATCATCATCATCCATCATCATCATCCATCATCATCATCCATCATCATCATCCATCATCATCATCCATCATCATCATCCATCATCATCATCCATCATCATCATCCATCATCATCATCCATCATCATCATCCATCATCATCATCCATCATCATCATCCATCATCATCATCCATCATCATCATCCATCATCATCATCCATCATCATCATCCATCATCATCATCCATCATCATCATCCATCATCATCATCCATCATCATCATCCATCATCATCATCCATCATCATCATCCATCATCATCATCATCCATCATCATCCATCATCCATCATCATCCATCATCCATCATCATCCATCATCCATCATCATCCATCATCATCATCCATCATCATCCATCATCATCCATCATCATCATCATCCATCATCATCATCATCCATCATCATCATCATCCATCATCATCATCATCCATCATCATCCATCATCCATCATCATCCATCATCATCATCATCATCATCCATCATCATCATCATCCATCATCATCATCCATCATCATCATCATCCATCATCATCATCATCCATCATCATCATCATCCATCATCATCATCATCCATCATCATCATCATCCATCATCATCATCATCCATCATCATCATCCATCATCATCATCATCCATCATCATCATCATCCATCATCATCATCATCATCATCCATCATCATCATCATCCATCATCATCATCATCCATCATCATCATCATCCATCATCATCATCATCCATCATCATCATCATCCATCATCATCATCATCCATCATCCATCATCATCCATCATCCATCATCATCCATCATCATCCATCATCATCCATCATCCATCATCCATCATCCATCATCCATCATCATCCATCATCCATCATCCATCATCCATCATCCATCATCCATCATCCATCATCATCATCATCATCATTGTCGTCGTCGTTGTCGTCATCATCATCATCATCATCATCATTGTCGTCGTCGTTGTCGTCATCATCTACCTACACGTAAACACGCTCACGTACTTCTCCAAAAAATATTAATCAGATAAGCCTTCCGTCCGTGCGGTTTGGTTCGCAGGCGCGAACGGGCGTGTGACACAACCTCTTTTAACACCCTGTTTTACAGGACGAAATATGATTCGCGGTGTTGTTAGCGTGTACCGTTTTTACTACTCGTGGGGTATAGGGTACATGTAGGGTATATGTGTGGTGTGAGTGTGTGTGGGGTATAGGGTACATGTAGGGTATATGTGTGGTGTGAGTGTGTGTGGGGTATAGGGTACATGTAGGGTATATGTGTGGTGTGAGTGTGTGTGGGGTATAGGGTAAATGTAGGGTATATGTGTGGTGTGAGTGTGTGTGGGGTACAGGGTAGATGTAGGGTATATGTGTGGTGTGAGTGTGTGTGGGGTATAGGGTACATGTAGGGTATATGTGTGGTGTGAGTGTGTGTGGGGTATAGGGTACATGTAGGGTATATGTGTGGTGTGAGTGTGTGTGGGGTATAGGGTACATGTAGGGTATATGTGTGGTGTGAGTGTGTGTGGGCACAAGGTAGGGGTGGGAGGGTTAGTGTGTACCTCATTTCTACTCGTGGGTTGTGTCTATATGTTGTGTGTGTTTGTCCCCTATGTGTATGTTGTGTGTGTTTGTCCCCTATGTGTATGTTGTGTGTGTTTGTCCCCTATGTGTATGTTGTGTGTGTTTGTCCCCTATGTGTATGTTGTGTGTGTTTGTCCCCTATGTGTATGTTGTGTGTGTTTGTCTCATGCACTGTCTTTTCCCTTGGTGTCTTATGTACCGTTTTTCCCCTTGTGTCTGATAGATCTCCTCATCTTCTCAAGCAGCTCATCTCTCTCTTCTCGATACTCTTCAGTCAAGTCTTCTTCACGTGCCTGTTAATGTAATAAGGTTTCTAGCGTCACATACGTCAAGTGTTACATAAGGTTTAAAGCGTCACATACGTCAAGTGTTACGTAAGGTAATAAGGTTTATAGCGTCACATACGTCAAGTGTTACGTAAGGTAATAAGGTTTCTAGCGTCACATACGTCAAGTGTGACATAAGGTTTCTAGCGTCACATACGTCAAGTGTGACATTAGCTCAGACACAAAGAGCACAAAATTTCACATATGCCGAGTGGACATATGCGGGAATATACATCTTCTACCAACAAAAAAAAAGCATGCAAGAAAACAGCAAGGAAACTTGATGTGACGTGACATTTGAGATAAGGATATCACCTTGGATAGGTCCTGTAAGATGGCCTTGTGACATTTGAGATAAGGATATCACCTTGGATAGGTCCTGTAAGATGGCCTTGTGACATTTGAGATAAGGATATCACCTTGGATAGGTCCTGTAAGATGGCCTTGTGACATTTGAGATAAGGATATCACCTTGGATAGGTCCTGTAAGATGGCCTTGTGACATTTGAGATAAGGATATCACCTTGGATAGGTCCTGTAAGATGGCCTTGTGACATTTGAGATAAGGATATCACCTTGGATAGGTCCTGTAAGATGGCCTTGTGACATTTGAGATAAGGATATCACCTTGGATAGGTCCTGTAAGATGGCCTTGTGACATTTGAGATAAGGATATCACCTTGGATAGGTCCTGTAAGATGGCCTTCTTTGTCGCAGGGAAAAACAGGGTGTGGCACTCTACACTCGGAAAAATAGCTAAAACAAAAACAAAGCTCGAGTTACACTATATACTATATGGGTGAGATTCCATCGGTATGAGGTATTAAAAATTTGTTTGTTGTCGAATTTCATACCCTAAAAAAATATTTTTTTTCTGCCTGGATTGTTGGAATTTCTGTGTTTTTTTTCCAAAGAAAGCCCAATAAAATGTAGAAAGTTCATAAGCAGTATCTTCTTTTGAGGATACTGGCGTGTGCTCCGCTGTCTTAAGCATGAGATACCAGCCCAGTATGATCACTTAGCAGCCCAGATTGTTGGGATACCTGCGCTTTACCTTTGAGGCTAATGACACGTACTTGGCTGTCTTTAAAATAAGATCTAAGCACAATATTATTACTAATCAGCCCGGATTGTTGGGATACCTGCGTTTTACCTTTGAGGCTAATACACGTACTTGGTTGTCTTTAAAATAAGATCTAAGCACAATATTATTACTAAGCAGCCCGGATTGTTGGGATACCTGTGCTTTACCTTTGAGGCTAATAGCGTGTTCCTCGCTGTCTTTAGCAGGGGATGCCAGTAATCTGTGCAGCCATGACGTCGGGTCTTCGTTATTCTCGGTCAGTTGCACAAAGTCTTGAACCACCTGTGTTAAGAACCTTAGTCACTTTCCGATCAAAATCGTAATGACTGACTTTGATTATGAAGTTATAACTGCATTGTCACTAGTTTACTTCCGGAGATCCGACGAAAACCTCGACCGTTGAATGACAATAGAATCTATAAGAATCCACTCTATTTAACAGGCCATCCGCTATAAATTATCAATCACATCCTCATAGACACACAGCTTTCACAATTTTGAAAATCATTGGAGATTGTTACGTAATCGACCGGAAGTAAACTGGTGAAAATTAGGCTTTAATGAGACCAAGCGGTTGTGACGAACTTATGCTAATTCTCATTACATAATCGCGAATCAAGGTCACCAATCAGGAGAAGTTTTAAGTGTGTGGTCCAACCCAATGTTAATTCTCATTACATAATCGCGAATCAAGGTCACCAATCAGGAGAAGTTTTAAGTGTGTGGTCCTACCCAATGTTAATTCTCATTACATAATCGCGAATCAAGGTCACCAATCAGGAGAAGTTTTGAGTGTGTTGCCCTACCCAATGTTAATTCTCATTATATAATCGCGAATCAAGATCACCAATCAGGAGAAGTTTTGAGTGTGTTGCCCTACCCAATGTTAATTCTCATTACATAATCGCGAATCAAGGTCACCAATCAGGAGAAGTTTTAAGTGTGTGGTCCAACCAAATGTTAATTCTCATCATATAATCGCGAATCAAGGTCACCAATCAGGAGAAGTTTTAAGTGTGTGGTCCTACCCAATGCTAATTCTCATTACATAATCGCGAATCAAGGTCACCAATCAGGAGAAGTTTTGAGTGTGTGGTCCAACCCAATGTTAATTCTCATTACATAATCGCGAATCAAGGTCACCAATCAGGAGAAGTTTTGAGTGTGTTGTCCTACCCAATGTTAATTCTCATTACATAATCGCGAATCAAGGTCACCAATCAGGAGAAGTTTTGAGCTTGTTTGACCTACCCAAAGCAGTGGTGGGAATTTAAGCAAATCGTGGTTGAAGTCGTTGTTCCATTTTGCTTTTGACATCTGGGACTTGAGGGCGAACAGCTGTTGGTGACAAGAATCATAGAGCATCAGACAATTTTCCAAAAAAATTCTAACGCATCGTGATCATTTGTCGTCGCTGTAACGTTTTTCGCTTGAATTTGACAATAAAAAAGGTAACTCGTAAATGTTTGTCACTTTGGAATGTGTGACGAATCAACACAATCTCGAAAGCAAAGTTATGTCAAAATGCGAAAGAACACTGCGCGAAAATTTGCAAAAATCTTTGCGAGAATTTTGAGATGTAGTGTACAGTTCGTAATATTGATATTGGAGTGTATACCCCTTAGAGAGGGGGGCGTAAGGGTTTGCGCGGTGATGCGTCTTTGCCTTAAATCTGCCGCCGTTTCTAGTATTTTATTTTGCGGTTTTTTGCGTTTTTCTGTGCGGTTTCTTTGCGGTTTTGCGGGTTTCGCACCCCCCTTACGCCCCCCTCCTTAGACGTTGTCAGCGCTTATGGGTATTAGAACATATTAGTATTAGGTATAAGAACATATATGGTGATGACAAGTAAACAAATAACATAATATATCAATATTTTTCTGCAATACTACGAGATGCATAGTATATTTTCACAGTAAACTGTTATTTGACATTTGACAGCGTTTTTTTAAATAGATTATCAGGTGCATAGATCAATGAAGGGCTAAAATAAACGAACCTGTGTACGTCGTGACAGGAGCTCTAAATAGTCAATGTCTCCCTGGTCAATGATCTACAGCGAGGGAGGACAAAAATATCAACAGAGGCGAGAAGATGGGGAGATGGCTGTGTTTGGCATAGCATCATACAGACCGCAGCCGATAAATTTGACGCTCCGATTAGATGTGCCACAAGTGCTAGGCGTGTGCATCGGATGCTGCCGTTACGGGCACCCCTTTCACCCACCACCAATAGTCGTCATTATTGACGCGTTAAGCAAAAAATTATTGTGCAACCCCTTCCCCAATACTCTTAAACAAACTCTTTGCCAATCCTCTTGCGCAAACCCTTTACCCACGAATTTTACAGAAACCCTTCTAGACTGAAATCAAGGTTGGTCATTTTTTTTTTTTGCGAATAGGCAGTTGTATTTCTTAATCTGTAAACAATAAAAAAGATTGTCTGGTCGATATTCTTAGTTATCAATGGCGCACCTTCACCGAGTTATAAATCAGGTATGAGCTGAGAAGGGTAGCAACAGCGAACACCTTGGCATCGTAGCTTTCTGAGACGTTCGTCGCGGCAAACCCTAGGAATACAAATACACACACAACACCGTCTCACATTTATAAACATCCTTCGCATTTTCAAATGCAAACAATTACAAAGACGCGGTTGGTCGACAGTCTTTAAATATCAACAATGCCATTGGTTACAGTAAAGATTTCAGCTTAAAAAAGTTTTAACATTTCCGAGCTGTTTTCCATCTCTCTGGGCTTTTTTCTAAACCTTTTCTGATTTATTAAGTGTTATTATATCATTAGAAAACATTCATCTATGCGGTGTTTTAATAAATCTAACAGTTGGTTGTTCTAGTGTGTCTTTACCTTCAGTGTCGAGAAATACAAGTGCGACCTCCTGTCCATCTTGGAGCTTTATCTTTAACGGCTGAAATTTTTCAAACTTATTTTGTAAAACATTTTAATACCGTTAATTAGGATCAAGGACCGGACGCAGGGATGGGAGAAATCAAGGTTACTCACAGTTACTTGGTTCGTTAACACTCTTTTTCTCCACGTCTAATCTTTCCCTCCATTACTTTTTTCCTCTTCACCCTTCACCCTTTTCACCCTTCATTTTCTTTCTTAAAATAACGAAAGTTCCACCTATTGATGGATATTATCGACTACTCATTTTTTTCTTGAAATAACAAAGAATTTCTTCCTATCGATGGATAATATCGGCGGCTTGCAGTGTTCTGGTAAGAAAGATGTTCTTAAAAACATTGTTGGATCTGGTTTACTCTTCAATTTCTGGGTTTTTGATAAACGTACTTTCTGTACCAAAACCTCAAGTACTATTTCTAATCCATCTCCATTCGCTATGTGGTTCAATACACTCAACAAACACAACATATTTATCTGAAATATCAAGGGGCATTTAATAAGTCTAAGTAAGAGTGGTGCGGTGTTCATCATTCCTCATTATTTCCTGAAATAACACTACAAACCATTATTCACCCATGCAACCCCCCCCCCTACTTCCCCTCTATTTCTAAACCCTCAACTACGCAGAATAATTTTTAAGTTTTACCTTTCCCCACATCCAGATCCCCATAGTTTCTGGTCTCACAAATGGTCCTACTCCAAACCCTGCTTGTTTGCCCATCAGCTGGTTGAGCAGGAATGACTTCCCAGTATGGAACTTACCAACCACTGCTACTGTGGCTATGGGCTCTGTGAGAAAAAAAGGTATTTTTGACAAAAATAGGGCAAGTGGAAATGTTACATCCCTTTAAGGACTGTAAAATATCAAACGTTCTTGTAAAATTTGTGTTCTTGCAGTGGCAGATCCAGGATTTTTCAAAGGGTGGTTAAGGTTTTGAATTTTATCAACATCTCCCTTAATTTTCTGCCCCCAAAGGACATCATTTCATAGTATTTAATTTAATAGTGTTTCCATGGAGCCCAAAGAACCATCGTTTATCAACCATTGATCTGTCAACCTGTCACTATGCTCCCCCTTCACTAGGGGTAGACCTTAGGATATTTCAGAGGATTGGTATGGTCCCCCAACACACACACCCACATCCCTGCGCACATCTGCACAGCTACCAAAACGTGCATCATTTTCTTATTGAGGGATCATCAAAAGCTATCTTTTTTCCATATGATACCATACCTGTACAAATCCTGACTCTAGAAGACACGTCTAATGGCTTGACCCTTACAACCCTCTGTGACTGCGCATATAACTGCTTTCTCACTTTTCTACTCTCAGAGAAGTTTAGCTATTATTCACCTTGTATAAGCTGAAGAAGCCTAAGGTTCTCTTTGTGTAGAACTAGTTGCTTGTGTGAGCTCTGGTCTGGATAAACAAGTTGAACAGGTTTGTCCAGTTCTTTGATTGAGCTCCATGAATTTATCTGAGAGGACTGGGACTGTTCTTGGAACTCAAAGTTCCTAAAAGCTTTGTACTTTCCAGGACTTGGGCTGTTGTATGTTTCTGGCTTCGGGCCATGGAATGAACTACATGTGCGATCAACATGGCAATCTTTGTTTTTATTTCCGACATGGCTTGAACTGATTGCTACACAGAAAAACAAAGTTAAATCAACACATAACAGCTAACATTTCAACAGTGGCACACCAGGGTGGCCAAGAGACCTTCCCACCATCCTACTGACAGCCAAAAGTACATATACTGAATAAAATGTCATGCAAAACCAACAAGCACATAGCATGACAGAGGTCATATAACTGCATAGGAAAGTACTCCTATTGAAAACCAAACTTCTGAAAGAAAAATAATAAAGGACGACATAGATGGACATACATACATCATATTGGATGTTTTATACGGACATACAGCTTGACGGACAGACCTGGATAGACTTACAGACAGACTAAAAGGCAGGTAGAAATACAAGTATCTGTACAGATAGATTAAATGCCAATAACAGAATTATTTTGCAACGACGAAAAGCTAACTTTCGAAACGTCAGCAAAACTACTCTTGCTTTCACAAGAAAACATTTCAACCTTGTGCTGATTTATTTTCCTTCTAACGGCCAGGCAGTAAGGGTACAAAAAGCACATTGTAATGGAATGAGTACATAGTCATAATGAATGTGGCAATAGCATGGACAAACAAAATCAATGATTGATTGAGAGCAGGAATGTCGCGCTACAATGACTAAAATAAACACTTGCAATCCGATCTTTGGTTTGATTTAATAGCCATCTAAAGCTCGTAAAATTTATTTAAACTTTCATCCCACCAATTCTGTGGAATAAGTGCCAAGTAAATGGTTACATTTAAAAAACTCTCCAAAGTTGGATCGTTATCAAAACGTTAATGAAATTTATAGCCAAATTCGTTGTTGCGCGACCTCCCAGAATCAAAAAATTCCTTTCTTCGTTTGGGAATAGCGCGTAGTCAATCAAACCAAACAATCAAAACCAGACGAACCGCCCCCAAAGCTTGTGTCTGACTACGCGCTATTCACAAACGAGACAAGGATTTTGGATTCGCCAAGGTCGCGCAACAACGAATTTGAATGAATACAAAGTTGGATGCGGAAGATTGAGATTGTTTCGCAACTAATCTTATGAAGTATCTACTTACCTTGAGCTTTAATCAAACTTAGTAATCCCCAAGCAAAAATAATCCACTTAGCGCACATTTCTGACACGATTCCCTGACAAATACAAATTTCTGACAAGTCGCAGAAAGTTCATCTTCGAATTTGGCAGACAATTAGTAGCGACAATCTTATTGGCCATTCAGAATTAAAATATGACCAATAGGGGAGCGGCTTGTATTAGGTATGTTATAGCAAAAATAAGAAGAAAAATTTATATTGGAATATATCATCATTATCATCCAAACATTAATTCAAATTTACCCTCTATAATGTGTTTAGGTGTTGATTAGGATCATTTGAAATTGAATTATCAATGAACCCGGACCCTATAATCAATAAACCAATCACAAAAGTTGTTCTATCAAGTAGACCCAACTCCCCGCCTTATCCAATATGGCGGCCGAAAGGGAAGACCATTCACCAAAACTAGACGCCATTCCCGATGTTGATATCGATGAAAGTGGTATATTTAAATACATCTTACTGAAGATAACAGATGGGGATAAAGAGAAAAATATCGTCAGGGGCTATGAATGGGCCGATTTCCATGGTACAAATAACAGATTGAAACAGACTACCCTCTTTGTCTCTATGCTTGATTCAGAAATTAATACTTAAACTATTAAGTATACTTATGTAAGTAATGGTTTATTTCATTTCTCAGCTGATATTTATGAAAGAGTCCAGCCTGGCATAGAGGAACTAGGACTGGGTACAGAGTGTGTCGGTGGAGGAAGGATTCGCCACAATGCCGCAAAAAAAAAGATCTTGGTTTATGGCTTCTCGATGGTGAGTCCTAGTCACACTAGAGTATTTCAATGAACAACATTGAACAATGTTTAATATCTGCAAGAGAGCTCTAAGCTTGAAAAAAAAAACTTTTTATTCTTGTTTACATCTTTGAAGACGACCTAGTTTTTTCTACAAAATACTATAGTGTTCCCATTGCTCTGTTAATACCATTTTTTTTATCATTTCTGATTGATTACATATAATATTTGCTTATCATTCCAGGGTTTTGGAAGAGCTGACCACAAAATCTCAGTAGCTAAGTTAAAGGCTGTCTATCCAAACTACACAGAAATAACTTTTTCTAATGATGGTTACTGATAAAAAGGGAATCATAGAAGGTATATTTATGAATCATTGCCATGGTGTGAGGAGAATTAAAATGTAAAAGCCATCTTTTCCTTTAGTAGGATGGAAACTATCTATTTCCTGTGATAGGGTGATTAAGATCCATGGCATGAAGATAGTGCTTTGCACCCATTTAATTTTTTATGCATTACAATTTATTTATCATCAAGGCCTGAAGAGGAAACAAAAAAAAAAATGAGTGCTCATGAAATATTCTGATGGAGAGGGGGCAAGGGGGGAGGAGAGACCCTTTAGAGAGTCCATTTTTTTCTTAGCCTACCCTTGTTGGGTATTTCAATTGTCCTCCCCATGCGCTTGTATATGGTTATGTCATGTCCTTTGGACCCAAATTCTATATGGTTCCTGTATTAGTAAATGATTAACGACCAAGCATTGCGCTACATGTTATGTTTATTTATGTATTATTATTATAAAGCATTGTCTTGATTTTAAATAAAGAGGTAGTATTATGGGGTTTTCTTCTGTATTGTTTACAAGTGTTCAAAATTACAAGTTATGCATTTTCAACAAATAAACATACACAAAAAGGAGAAATTTGTACATGTAATATTGTTTGTATGTATAGTATGTATGGTGGAGTTGCCCTTCAGATGGGGAGAATTTAAGAAATAAAAATACTGAGCAGTGGAGGAGTTAAGGCCAACAATCCCATACAAAACTTTTTTGTGGAGACAACAATAGTCTTTATCATGTTTTTTAAGCAATACCTCCTAACTGCTTCTCATAATTGATGCTCTTGCAATAATAAATTATATGTTAAAGTTCCACACACATTTTGTGTTAGTGTATCTGTACTTAGCTGGACTACTGCAAACTTGAATGTTTTTGCTTTGCATTTATAGTCCAGTCCAGGCCCGTAGCCAGGGGGGCTTAAGGAGTTCGGATGAACCCCCCCCCACCCCCCCCCCCAACCCGGCTTGAAGGTTCGCTCAGAGTAAAAAAAGATACATAATGGGGGTATACCGGAAATTCAGTCCGCTCAAATGGGAAAACAAAATTTTCATGGCCCAGGTGGAACTAATTGCAATAGAATTTCTCTCAGCGGATTTTGAACAAGTGATACAACCTAGTTAACATACTAAAACTTTCCAAAAAATCCCTTTGGTGGAACATCCTGAAATATGTGATTTTTCCATTTCGGAGCAAAACCACAGGGTACAAGCGTCGCTAAAACGTCTCAATCATATCAATACATTTAACGTCTCAATCATATCAATACATTTAACGTCTCAATCATATCAATAGATTTAACGTCTCAATCATATCAATACATTTAAAAGGCCATTGGTCAAAGTTGATTTAAGACACAGTTTGGATATCTAAACAAAGCAAATTGCAAATTTAGATGTTTAAGCTTTGCTTAGTCCCCCAGGTCTGGACTAAGTTCCTGTCACGAATGTTCAATGCTGTCACGTAATGTTCAACCCTGCCACCAGCCCACCCCTCCCCTAGGTTTTTTATCTTGTTTTGTTGTTATATACCGCTGACAAGCTAGCCGGCCCATCGAGTTTCATTTGAGCTAAAAACCTGCAGCCAAGCGCAAATCTCCTTCGTATTATTTTACGCATTTCCTCCCCCAAGTTTCCGAAACGCCATCAATCTGTGTCATTTACTGAATTTTTGTGCCGCTTTATCAAGGAATTTTTACGGGAAGTTCGACATCGCCCAAATTTTACTCTGCATGCTGTTGAAATATGTCGGCCTCAACTGGGTTGATTTACGAGGGCGAACTCGGTTGTGTATCATCAATGGTTTGATGCTCTTGCCGGCTTATCAAGCCAGCTAGTATGGCCTCAGAATTGGCTCCTAGCCCCAGTGAAACAGCGTGCTTAAACCAAGACAAGAACAGGTCGCCTTCGGTTGATGAACTACTTGCCAAGCTGGAGGAGCAAAATAGGTAAGAGAAATACACTGAATTAATTTATTACTAATTTGCTTGTCTAAACCATTATCCAAGCATTCTTTGCAAGTGGTCAGTATTCGTGCTAATGATCTATCACATTTGTTAGTTATTTTTTGCTAGAGAGTGATAGACAAATTCAATGAATGAATTTAACGCTTGTTACTTCTGTACCTAAGCTATTCGTTTAACTTACTGTTGGAAGAACGTTTCATTGAGGGTCTCGAATTTTCGAGACGAAGCAAAAAATGAAAACACTACAGTTTCCACTTTCGTGAGACTAAACAGTAAGGGTGAAAGACTTCGAGGCAGCTGATCAAGCATAAGTCACGCATGGATAGACCATAAAATCTATTCTCTTTGCAATAAATAGTGTATTGTACAGCCGAGGCCAAAGGGTGATAAAATGATTGATTTGTAACTTAATGTTGTCATGCTTTACTTAAATGATATTGGACCAGACAGTTTAGTGTAAAAAATTGCAAATGTGAAATGGAAAGAAATGGCTACTTTTTTTGTAAACAACTATTTCTTATATTTGCCTCTGTCAAATAAATGCTTAGCATGTGACACTTAATGTCATAAATAGTCAGAATGGACAAACGTTAAAGGAATAGATAATTTGAAATGAAAATTCAATATTTTTATATTTTATATAATGAAATTGTTGCCAAATTATTTGACACAACCTTACAATACAAGTGGATGGGGTTGGGAGGTACAGTATAGGTGACCATAAAAAATAATTTAACAAAGATTATTATACATTGCATTCTCTATCTTGATTATGATTGGTTAAGAGCGTGGTCTTTACTTTGAACTTTATAAGAAAAATTTAACAACAATACAGATTTGTTTTTTTAAACAATATTTCGGTAGGCCGGTATGTGCCATCTTCAGGTTGCAAAAGCGTTACATTGGCATGTTACAGATAGAGTGTACAAAGTTTATTGATTATTAACTAGCAAAAGATAATAATTGTAAATAGACAAGTGGATAATAATAAATAGAGGAGTTTCTTCTTGGCAGTTAAGGCCACCGGGCTCTACAGTGCCAGCACAAGCTATCAGTGTGAAGTCTCGGTTTCTTATAATTTTTTAATAGGTATGAGCTCTATGACAGAAGGGGAGTGGTTAGGTTTTAGTAAGTGTTCAGCGGCGTGGGTAGGTGTGGATTGAGATTCGAGTCTACAGGTCTGTGTTGGCCATTAAATCATTCTTTTAGTGTGCGTTTAGTTTCTCTGGTATAATTGTTGATTACAGCGGTTACACTAAATGATGTAAATCATGATTTTAGTTTTGCAGGTTATGGGGCAGGCTATAGGTGATGTCTCCCTTGTTAAGAAAAATATTTAGCTTGTTAGGCAATCAGTTCTGATATAGGAAAAGGTTAGGCAGCTTTTCCTGCAATGAAAGGCACCCAACTGCTTTTTGTGGTAGAGTGACTAAAGCTTGGCTTTAGTCAGGGTGTCAGAGAGGTGTCAGGTCGTCAGAGAGGTGTCAGGGTGTCAGAGAGGTGTCAGGGTGTCCGAGAGGTGTCAGGGTGTCCGAGAGGTGTCAGGGTGTCTGAGAGGTTAGGTGAGCAGCGAAAGGCTACAAAAGGGGGCTCAGTGAAAACTTCATGGCATTTAGTCTAGAATAGGTTAAAATTTTTATGGATTATGTCTTTGATGTTAGTAGGTGTAGGCTTGTAAACAAAATGGATGCAACAGGCTTTTTTGTGGTTGTTATTATTTCGGCCTCCGGCCTAGAGGGTCATTGCAGGAGTTAGCTGCACATAGAATTTGTTGAGGAACGCTGGTTTATAGCCACGCTGGAGAAAGTACAGTAGTTAGTGTGTTCATTACAGCGGTTATTAAAGCTTTTGTCTGTAGAACAAGTGTAGATCAAAGGCGGAGAGTGAGGCTATGGGGGATAGCACTTTTGGTGTAATGAGGGGGGTCAGAATCACATAATTTGAGGGTCTTCCATAACCAGCAAGGGATAGGTCTCATGCCTGTACTTTAGTGTTGTACTTTTGTCACACATTTCAATTGGCCAATCAAAATGGTAATAGGTAGGTAGATGTAGGAATGGTAGTCATTTCAGCTCTAAAATAGCCAGGGCTCAGTGAGTTAAACTATACTAATATTAGTATTAAAGTAGAGATTTCAAAATAATAATTTCAGGTACTCTTTGTTTTGAAATCATCTGTCAGTGGGGTACAAAAATAGAAATATGTATACACCTATTTCAAATTTAATGTGGTATTCTGGATGTGATTTAACCTTCAGTGGTTTTACCATGGTGTTATCATGGGTAACATAAATGGCTTACTCTGAAAACCATTTACAGGCACATAAACAAGAATGTTAAAACTTTGCAAATCAAGTTTTTATTTAAGCTTATTTGCTTTTATAATTAGATACACATGAGGCACTGCTTGTTACACCAAATGAGTTCTCTAATGCCTGGTTCACACAAGTGACATAACGACATAACAACATGGACGCGTGCACTGTTATCTTCGTGTGTTTAAGTGAGAATGGTTCAACATTTTGACACAAGTCAGACATAATGACATGGACTTAACGACATAAGAGAAAAAAAAAACTTGTTTTTTCTTTTATGTCATGATGTCCATGTCATTATGTTGGGCTAAACAGAGCGTGCACGCCCATGTAGTTAATAACTCATAACTTTTATTCCAATAAATACCAATACAGGTATATTAGGATAATATACAAAGTAGGTTGGCTTATATGCCTATCCTCTATTCATAATATTCAATTACATCATCACAAAATTTCAGGACTAGGCTCGTAATGGAGTCATCTGTTAAGCTCATAATATACAAGAAAAGGTCTTTTGGCCTTAACAGTTATTGTTTGCAAATAGATCATTAGAAAATACTCGACGTATATCATTGACATAGTCGCATTCCATTAAGGTATGGTACTCATCCCAACCTTAATTTTTTTCACATTTTTCACAAATCCTTAATTCATAAGGTAATTTTTTATAGCGGCCTGTTTCAATTGCTAGTTTGTGTGCCGAGACACGCAATCTTGTCATAGATTGTCGGCGTCTAACATTAGCTTCTGATAAATATTTTTCTAGTTTAAAATTTGTCTTGATCTTTGTAATAAGTGCGTAGCTTTCCACTATTATGCCGGGCTAAACAGAGTGTGCGCGCCCATGTCGTTATGTTGGGCTAAACAGAGTGTGCGCGCCCATGTCGTTATGTTGGGCTAAACAGAGTGTGCGCGCCCATGTCGTTATGTTGGGCTAAACAGAGTGTGCACGCCCATGTCGTTATGTTGGGCTAAACAGATTGTGCACGCCCATGTCGTTATGTTGGGCTAAACAGAGTGTGCGCGCCCATGTCGTTATGTTGGGCTAAACATAGTGTGCGCGCCCATGTCGTTATGTTGGGCTAAACAGAGTGTGCGCGCCCATGTCGTTATGTTGGGCTAAACAGAGTGTGTACGCCCATGTCGTTATGTTGGGCTAAACAGAGCGCGTACGCCCATGTCGTTATGTCCATGTCGTTATGTCACTAGTGTGCACCAGGCATAAGTGCAACCTTATTTAAAATAGGTGTATATGACATTCTTGGGTTGATACTCTTTTACATTGTATGTTGTAGAGAGCCTCTGAATTTGGGGTATACTTTAAGAGACACAATTAGCTCAGTGCACGCTAGTAAGGCGTATAGTGAAAAGGTAAATTGAATTGATCGTTCTTATGAATGTTTCATTATTTTCGCTCCTGGAATTCTCATTGTATTAAACCCATTGGTAAGAATTGTTAAACTCTATTATATTGATTGCATATCAACCCTAATCAGCAATTGTTAACGGTTTATTACCACTCAACTCAATCATTATCTGTCATGATTGCTTTCAGAAATCATTTGCTTAAAAAGTAATGCACTTTCGATTTCAGATAGAGAAAAACGAGCAAATATTTATTTACGATACTCATATGTGAGACCTTAAAGGTATAGACAACGTATAGACAACGTATTTTTATAAGAACGTTCAGGGTGAGATTTTACCAAATTCTAAGAACATGCCGAGGCTCAGATAACAGCAAAATATTCTGCGCTTTTCGTGTCTGTGTGTGTGATGCGTTGCAAGTTTGGTTCAAATTGCGTTCATAAAAACAACCTTGAGAACATTTTCAGGCTTAAGATGCTCCAAAAATAAGAACGAGCCGAAACTGAAAATTAAACATTCTTATAAAAAAAAAGTATTTGAGATTGTTCTCGATATTATCAACTCATATATGGCACGTCTTTCATCTGACACTCTTTCATCTGTCAGCTATAATCCATTCTTTAACCCGGGTCAAAGAACAGGCCCAGAATAAAGTTCGCAAGGAAAACAGGAAATACTCTATTATCTCTACATAAATCGACATGACAGCGCTCATCTGTCGGTAAACGTCGTGTACACTCACTCCATGACGCTAAACCCGTGACAATGAAGCGAAGGAACTCACAATCCCGCTCCCGTAAAACCCGTAGCTTGCCCAGGTAACAATTTCCCCATCGCTTCCAGCGTTTTCATGTTCTTCATAGGTCTCGTGATTATTTTGGTCGCGGCAGTTTCTCTTACCGCGTGATATTTTAAGAACTTGACTCAAAAAAAGGAAATGTCTTGGCCTTCGACTACATTGGTATTAATTGTTTCTAGGAGGTTGCTTCGGGCAATCTGGGGTTTTATTTGGTTGATGTATTGCGCTGGTTCGCAATTAAAGTTGGAATATCGTAAACGATCGCGGGGCGCGTTTGCTTATCTGTACACCTATCTAAAACGTCAAACAATACGATATCCCGTACTTTATTATTTATTGAATTATCGTGGTATGTTTACTCGTGGAGAAGTTCCTGCAAAATCAAACCGAAGTAATTAATTCATATTGCGGTTTCCTTTTCGGCTGTTGTTTTCATTTCGCGCTATTGGAATTTTTTTGTCTCATTATGTTCAATACGTTTGCATCATCTATGTGATTTATAATGCATCTAAAATGTACGGTGGATATTGGAAAGGAGAGTCATATGAGGGCTGTGAAGCTTGATTTTAATCGATAGACATTCTTGACAAACTTAGTCTTGGTGCTACTTACGATACTGCCATCACGTACTTACGATCCCACTACTGCTATTACTCACTTACGATACCACTATTGCTATTACGCACTTACGATACCACTACTGCTATTACGCACTTACGATACCACTACCGCTATTACGCACTTACGATACCACTATTGCTATTACGCACTTAGATACCACTACTGCTATTACGCACTTACGATACCACTACTGCTATCACGCACTTACGATACCACTACTGCTATCACGCACTTACGATACCACTACTGCTATTACGCACTGACGATACCACTACTGCTATTACTCACTGACGATACCACTACTGCTATCACGCACTTACGATACCACTACTGCTATTACGCACTTACGATACCACTACTGCTATTACGCACTTACGATACCACTACTGCTATCACGCACTTACGATACCACTACTGCTATCACGCACTTACGATACCACTACTGCTATTACGCACTTACGATACCACTACTGCTATTACTCACTGACGATACCACTACTGCTATTACGCACTTACGATACCACTACTGCTATCACGCACTTACGATACCACTACTGCTATTACGCACTTACGATACCACTACTGCTATTACGCACTTACGATACCACTACTGCTATTACGCACTTACGATACCACTACTGCTATCACGCACTTACGATACCACTACTGCTATTACGCACTTACGATCCCACTACTGCTATTACGCACTTACGATACCACTTCTTCTATTACGCACTGACGATACCACTACTGCTATTACGCACTTACTATACCACTACTGCTATTACGCACTTACGATACCACTACTGCTATTACGCACTTACGATACCACTACTGCTATTACGCACTTACGATCCCACTACTGCTATTACGCACTTACGATACCACTTCTTCTATTACGCACTTACGATACCACTACTGCTATTACGCACTTACTATACCACTACTGCTATTACGCACTTACTATACCACTACTGCTATTACGCACTTAGATACCACTACTGCTATTACGCACTTACGATACCACTATTGCTATTACGCACTTACGATACCACTATTGCTATTACGCACTTACGATACCACTACTGCTATTACGCACTTACGATACCACTACTGCTATTACGCACTTACGATACCACTACTGCTATTACGCACTTACGATACCACTACTGCTATTACGCACTTACGATACCACTACTGCTATTACGCAGTCTACCGCTCATCATCTTCATCTTGTCCCTCTCTCATCCCCCTTTCTCCTCACCCCTCATTCCCTCATCTTGTCCCTCTCTCATCCTCCTTTCTCCTCACCCCTCATTCCCTCATCTCGTCCCTCTCTCATCCTCCTTTCTCCTCACCCCCCATTCCCTCATCTCGTCCCTCTCTCATCCTCCTTCCTCCCCACCCCTCATTCCCTCATCTCATCTTCCTTCCTCCTCACCCCTCATCTCGTCCCTCTCTCATCCTCCTTTCTCCTCACCCCTCATTCCCTTATCTTGTCCCTCTCTCATCCTCCTACCTCTTCACCCCTCATTCCCTCATCTTGTCCCTCTCTCATCCTCCTTCCTCCTCACCCCTCATTCCCTCATCTCGTCCCTCTCTCATCCTCCTTCCTCCTCACCCCTCATTCCCTCATCTCATCCTCCTTCCTCCTTCTTCCTCACCCCTCATTCCCTCATCTCGTCCCTCTCTCATCCTCCTTCCTCCTCACCCCTCATTCCCTCATCTCGTCCCTCTCTCATCCTCCTTCCTCCTCACCCCTCATTCCCTCATCTTGTCCCTCTCTCATCCTCCTTCCTCCTCATCCCTCATTCCCTCATCTCGTCTCTCTCTCTCATCCTCCTTCCTCCTCACCCCTCATTCCCTCATCTTGTCCCTCTCTCATCCTCCTTCCTTCTCACCCCTCATTCCCTCATCTCGTCCCTCTCTCACCCAATTCTCTTTCCTCACGCACCCCTCATCCTCCTTCCTCCTTAACCCTCATTATTTTTTTCCTTCTACCCCTTCTCCCCTCTCCTTCCTTAAGTCTCTTCCCCATCCTTCTTTTCCCTCTATTCCCTTCTTATTCTTCCATCCTCCCACACAATTCTTTCTTCGTCCACCCCTCTTTCATCTTCTCTCCTCCTTTCCCCTCCTTCCTTTTCTGTCCTCCTCGTTTTTCTCCCCCCCCCCCCCTCCATAATCTCCCCTCCCTCATCCTCTCATTCCCACTGTTCCTCTTCCAACCTCCTCCTTCACCTTTCTCCTTTCTCTCCCTCTTGCTCCTTCCTCATTCTTCTCCCCTTCTACCTGCTTTTAACTTCTTTTCCTTTGCCCTTTCCCCTTTCTTGCATCTCATTTTTACTTCCCTTTCATGGTCTTGCTCCTCTCTCACCTCTCATTCCCATTACTGTCCCACCTTTTTCTTCTCCAACTTCTTCCTCCTTTTTGCCCATCCTCTCCCCCTTCCTCCTCTTCTATTTCCCCTCCACTTCCATCCTTTTCCCTTCACACCTGCACTATGATGTTCATGAACATAACTAACTTGTCCTGGAAATTCTAAATTGTTAGTAACAAATTGTATTAGAGCTTTGCTTTGTGTCTCATTTCTCTCTACATCACATGCTTTTCTTTTACACCAGCCCTCACTCCATTTTTCTTAGAATTCTTGCCTCAGATTCTCGCGCCCAGACTGCTATCCCGGACACACCTAAGCGATGGTCCACCGCGAGTGGCTCCCTCCCTCCAGACACGCCGGAGAACTATGACGAGGTGTGTGACGAAGGGGATGTGTACCACGAGTGGGGACAACTGATGGGCAATTGGGATGACGCGGTGCGCAAGAAACCAAAGAACGTACGGGATATGGTCCGTAAGGGAATACCTAATGCGTTACGGGGGCTCGTCTGGCAGCTGCTTTGTGGGTCCCGGGACATGCCTCTCAAGGATGAGTACCCTAAATTAATCAAGGTAAGATAGTTTGATAGCTATTAGGGATGGTATCATTGGCCAGCGCCCTTTTCTTCAAGGAAATGAGACCTCCACCTTAAATAAAAAGGGCATATGGTAAATGGCCCGGACCTGGTTATAGAACATTCGTCTCACAAATCAGATCTACCGACCTGCTCTTAGTCGTTATTCCCGCTAGACTTTGAAGATCAAGGAGGGTGATGCTCTATACTTTCTCAGCTAATAGGGGGCGGGTGAACGAACTCAACGGACTTCCAGTCTGTGGTTTCCAGGGTAGATTTTTACTGCCTCAGAGAAATGTGTGATACACATTTCAAGCGAACTAAATCTGTCTGAATCACTGTGAAATTCAATGTATCCTACGTCTTTTTAGAGTATAAAATAATGCATGGATAATTTTAAATTTTAAGATTTTTGTAAAGCTACGCTCTGAATATTTACACCTATGTTCTCACAGGCGAATTCCGCATGCGAAAGAATGATCAAGAGAGACATCGCGCGGACATTTCCTGATCATTCGTTCTTCAAAGACAAGGACGGCATTGGGCAGGGGACGCTATTTAATGTCATCAAGGTGACTTGTGTATTTATTGTCATCAAGGTGACTTGTGTATTTAATGTCATCAAGGTGACTTGTGTATTTAATGTCATCAAGGTGACTTGTGTATTTAATGTCATCAAGGTGACTTGTGTATTTAATGTCATCAAGGTGACTTGTGTATTTAATGTCATCAAGGTGACTTGTGTATTTAATGTCATCAAGGTGACTTGGGTATTTAATGTCATCAATGTGACTTGTGTATTTAATGTCATCAAGGTAACTTGTGTATTTGATGTCATCAAGGGGACTTCTTCGTTTCGAATTTAGCAACTGTGTGTTATACTCATGTCACGCCCACTATTTATGTTACGTCAGGAAACTACTTATGTAAACAATGTTGTATTACATAAGCAATGTAGTGCTATGCCTGGTGCACTGATGGACTAGTGACATAACGACATAAAGACATGGGCACGCACACCCTTCTGTTTATATGTTCAAGTGTGAGTGGTTCGACATTTTGACATAAGCCCAATATAACAACATGAACATAACGACATAAGAGAAAAAACATTTTTTCTTTTATGTCATACATAAGCCCAACATAACGACATGAACATAACGACACAAGAGAAAAACATTTTTTCTTTTATGTCATACATAAGCCCAACATAACGACATGAACATAACGACACAAGAGAAAAACATTTTTTCTTTTATGTCATACATAAGCCCAACATAACGACATAAACATAACGACACAAGAGAAAAACATTTTTTCTTTTATGTCATACATAAGCCCAACATAACGACATGAACATAACGACACAAGAGAAAAACATTTTTTCTTTTATGTCATACATAAGCCCAACATAACGACATGAACATAACGACACAAGAGAAAAACATTTTTCTTTTATGTCATACATAAGCCCAACATAACGACATGAACATAACGACACAAGAGAAAAACATTTTTTTCTTTTATGTCATACATAAGCCCAACATAACGACATGAACATAACGACACAAGAGAAAAACATTTTTTCTTTTATGTCATACATAAGCCCAACATAACGACATGAACATAACGACACAAGAGAAAAACCTTTTTTTTCTTTTATGTCATACATAAGCCCAACATAACGACATGAACATAACGACACAAGAGAAAAACATTTTTTCTTTTATGTCATACATAAGCCCAACATAACGACATGAACATAACGACACAAGAGAAAAACATTTTTTTCTTTTATGTCATACATAAGCCCAACATAACGACATGAACATAACGACACAAGAGAAAAACATTTTTTTTCTTTTATGTCATACATAAGCCCAACATAACGACATGAACATAACGACACAAGAGAAAAACATTTTTTCTTTTATGTCATACATAAGCCCAACATAACGACATGAACATAACGACACAAGAGAAAAACATTTTTTTTCTTTTATGTATGTCACTAGTGGGCACTAGGAATGACGTCAGAAAATGACATGTGACCTAGGTATTCGCCATTCCACGCTGCTAGATGTTTTCATCAGCGCTGTTGTATCGAGATAGAGCACCAAAGAATTCATGCTTAATCCATGCTTTATGTTTAGTCAAATGATTATAGTTTTCACATGTTTTAGCATTAAAATGTGTCTCTTGGTCGCAGGCGTATTCTATATACGATAAGGAGGTGGGCTATTGCCAAGGGAGTGCTTTTATCGTTGGTCTTTTGTTAATGCAGGTTTGTATAAACGTCTTTGTTTACAGCCATAAAAATTGTGTCACACCAAACCACAACACAGCTCTACATTTAAACTACCATTAGCCATACAACAAATTGTGTCATGCCCCACCTTACCTCTAAAACCGAACTACGATCAGCCATACAACAAATTGTGTCCCTCCACGCCACATCACTACATGCACACATTGAGGTATATGATCCGCATTGCCTTGCACACCTCGAGATTGCATCATTCTTTTGTTGTGTTGTGTGGCACTTTGCATGCACACATTGAGCTATGATCCGCACTGCCTTGCACACCTCGAGATTGCATCATTCTTTTGTTGTGTTGTGTGGCACTTTGCATGCACACATTGAGCTATGACCCGCACTGCCTTGCACACCTCGAGATTGCATCATTCTTTTGTTGTGTTGTGTGGCACTTTGCATGCACACATTTAGCTATGATCCGCACTGCCTTGCACACCTCGAGATTGCATCATTCTTTTGTTGTGTTGTGTGGCACTTTGCATGCACACATTGAGCTTTGATCCGCACTGCCTTGCACACCTCGAGATTGCATCATTCTTTTGTTGTGTTGTGTGGCACTATGCGTTTTGATTCAGTAGTAGTGTGAGCATAGTGTTGGTTTGTATTGTGTGTTAAGTGGCAATGGGATAGTAGGTTGTGTGGCTGAGTGTGTAAGGCAGTGTTTCTTATGTGCGTAGCTCCATGTGTCCATGCAGGGGTGTATTAGTGTGACTCCGTGTGGTGGGATTGTATATTGTGGGGTGTGCTTCACTGTTACTCGGATACCGGAGAAGTAGGGTTTGTGTGTCCCATTTTCTCCCTTCTGCTGATTCCACGTAGATGAAGCACTTTCTTTGATTCTCTTTCATGACTCCCTGCTTCTCCTGGTCTCCTGTAGATGCCTGAGGAGGAAGCATTCTGTGTGTTTGTCAAGCTGATGCAAGACTACCGAATGCGTGAGATCTTCAAGCCCACCATGGCGGAGCTCGGCTTGTGCATGTTCCAGCTTGAGAACCTCCTTCAGGAGAGCCTACCAGAGCTCTATGCTCACTTCCAAGCTCAGGTATGTGACGTGACGCGTGACCTGATGCGTGACCTTACTTATTGCGTGACAAGTTGCGTGGAGTCTACCAGAGGTCTATGCTCACTTCCAAGCTCAGGTATGTGACGTGACGCGTGACCTGATGCGTGACCTTACTTATTGTGTGACAAGTTGCGTGGAGTCTACCAGAGGTCTATGCTCACTTCCAAGCTCAGGTATGTGACGTGACGCGTGACCTGATGCGTGACCTTACTTATTGCGTGACAAGTTGCATGGAGTCTACCAGAGCTCTATGCTCACTTCCAAGCTCAGGTATGTGACGTGACGCGTGACCTGATGCGTGACCTTACTTATTGTGTGACAAGTTGCGTGGAGCCTACCAGAGCTCACTTCAGGCTCAGGTATAGTGTGACGTGAGGTTTGACCCGATGCATGACCTGCGTTACTTATTGTGTGACAAATTGTGTTGATTCTATATAATTATGTCATGCAGGGTTTCCACACGGCCATGTATGCCTCGTCTTGGTTCTTGACCCTTTTCGCCTCTGTCTTCCCGCTTAATGCAGCCTTTCGCGTCATGGACATGTTTATATCTGAGGTGGGAAACAAAGTTGCTATTATAAAGCACCCTGTATAAGGATGTTTTACATACAATAGAGCACGAAAGTGAGAAAAACTCTGATCTAGCAGAGCGTCGCTTTCGCGCTCAAATGTCATAGGATTACCGAACATCCCACCGTGCCACAACCAAGCATATTGCGCAAACATCGCTCTGCTCATCACATACGTTGTAAAACTTATTTTAAACTCATTGTAATGCATACATTGTATTGCACACATTGTAATGTACACATTGTATTGAACACATTGCAATGCACACATTGTATTACACAGATTGTATTACACACATTGTAATGCACACATTGCAATGCACACATTCTTTGCACACATTGTATTTCACATATTGTAATGTACACATTGTATTGAACACATTGTAATGCACACTTTGTAATGTACACATTGTAATGTACACATTGTTCACATTGTAATGGAGACCACATTGTAATTAAATTTAACATCAGCTGTTATCCCTTCTGTGGCAGGGTCGCGATGGCCTGTTTCGTATAATTTTCGCCATCCTGTCGATGGGACAGGAGGAGCTTCTTGAGAGGGACATGGAGGGCATGTTAAAGGTATAACAACTTGCCCCCCACAAGATAGAACGTTAGGGGTGGGGAATTGGAAGTGGTGGTGGGGGGCATCGAGATTGATCTATGACACGAAGGGCATGTTAAAGGTTTGACAACTTGCCATCCACTAAATGGAACGTGACGGGAGAAAAGCAGGAAGAGCTGGGGAGGGGAGAGGGGGAGCAAGAGATGCTGAGGGAGTTCTCAAAAAGATTCATCTTAGAGATATGGAGTATGTGTTAAAGATAGAAGTTCTTGTTCCGATCCTCGATAGGAAGTGTGGGGTAAGGGGTGGGAAGTCCTAGAGTTATTTATCAGTATTTCTACACTAATATACCCGTGATTTGTATTTGCATCATTAATATACCAGTGATTTATCAGTACTTCCATTACTAATAAACCCGTGATTTATCAGTATTCTCATCACTAATATGCTCGTGATTTATCAGTATTTCCAACACTAATATACCCGTGATTTATCAGTACTTCCATCACTAATATACCCGTGATTTATCAGTATTTCCATCACTTATATGCTCGTGATTTATCAGTAACTAATATACCCGTGATTTATCAGTACTTCCATCACTAATATACCCGTGATTTATCAGTATTTCCATCACTAATATACCCGTGATTTATCAGTATTTCCATCACTTATATGCTCGTGATTTATCAGTAACTAATAATACCCGTGATTTATCAGTACTTCCATCACTAATATACCCGTGATTTATCAGTATTTCCATCACTTATATGCTCTTAATTTATCAGTATTTTCAACACTAATATACCCGTGATTTATCAGTACCTCCATCACTAATATACCCGTGATTTATCAGTATTTCCATCACTAATATACCCGTGATTTATCAGTACTTCCATCACTAACATACCCGTGATTTATCAGTATTTCCATCACTAATATACCCGTGATTTATCAGTACTTCCATCACTAATATACCCGTGATTTATCAGTATTTCCATCACTAATATACCCGTGATTGATCAGTATTTCCATCACTTATATGCTCGTGATTTATCAGTAACTAATATACCCGTGATTTATCAGTACTTCCATCACTAATATACCCGTGATTTATCAGTATTTCCATCACTAATATACCCGTGATTTATCAGTACTTCCATCACTAATATACCCTTGATTTATCAGTATTTCCATCACTAATATACCCGTGATTTATCTGTATTTCCATCACTAATATGCTCGTGATTTATCAGTATTTCCATCACTAATATACCCGTGATTTATCAGTACTTCCATCACTAATATACCCGTGATTTATCAGTATTTTCATCACTAATATACCCGTGATTGATCAGTATTTCCATCACTTATATGCTCGTGATTTATCAGTAACTAATATACCCGTGATTTATCAGTACTTCCATCACTAATATACCCGTGATTTATCAGTATTTCCATCACTAATATACCCGTGATTTATCAGTACTTCCATCACTAATATACCCTTGATTTATCAGTATTTCCATCACTAATATACCCGTGATTTATCTGTATTTCCATCACTAATATGCTCGTGATTTATCAGTATTTCCATCACTAATATACCCGTGATTTTTCAGTACTTCCATCACTAATATACCCTTGATTTATCAGTATTTCCATCACTAATATACCCGTGATTTATCAGTACTTCCATCACTAACATACCCGTGATTTATCAGTATTTCCATCACTAATATACCCGTGATTGATCAGTATTTCCATCACTTATATGCTCGTGATTTATCAGTAACTAATATACCCGTGATTTATCAGTACTTCCATCACTAATATACCCGTGATTTATCAGTATTTCCATCACTAATATACCCGTGATTTATCAGTACTTCCATCACTAATATACCCTTGATTTATCAGTATTTCCATCACTAATATACCCGTGATTTATCTGTATTTCCATCACTAATATGCTCGTGATTTATCAGTATTTCCATCACTAATATACCCGTGATTTTTCAGTACTTCCATCACTAATATACCCTTGATTTATCAGTATTTCCATCACTAATATACCCGTGATTTATCAGTATTTCCAGAAAGAGATGCCAGATTTGTATGAGAAGGACATGGACCCTGTGATGAAGATCGCCTCGGAGTACAAATTCAACTCCAAGAAAATGAAAAGGTTAATCAGTGAATAGAGTCACAGTTAGACCCTAAGTCCAATGTCAAGTCGTCCGCGGGGTATAAAAACCTATTCTCATTGAGGAAGTAATTGCAGAAGCAGAGGGCGTGTAAGAAAATCAGCGCGTCTTTCGCGCTGATTTTCATGCCTGTTAAAGGCATAATAATAACGACGTTAAAAGACGATCAACTTGCAAATTAAAATTGAAGAATGTTAAAGGCGACGGGATCTACACTGGAACCCCGATAACTCGAACTCGCATAAGTCTAGCTCTTCGCTCAATCGATTTGTTCCCCCTGAGAGAGCGAGTTGAAAGAGTTCCGCTGTAAAATGCGCGTATAAGCTACAAGAATCAGTTTTATCAAAAGGTCACGTGCGTTGAGCTGTAAATTGGACGTTATTTGTCCTTCTGCTCAAAATGAATATCATCATCACTTGTTTAATCATGTTTTTCTTTATATATATTTTTTGAGATTATTAGAATTTCAATGGCATTAAAAGGTGCACTGTTCTTAGGTTAGAAAAAGAATACACTAGAGTGAAACACAAAGAAGCTGAAGACAACGAAGAGATCCGCAGATTGAAGACAGAAAACAGACTTTTAATTCAACGAGTCGACGAGTTAGAACAGGTAAGTGACCAGTGAAACGAGTTAGAACAGGTAAGTGACCAGTGAAACAAGTTAGAGCAGGTTAGTGGCCTGTCAAACGAATTAGAGTAGGTTAGTGGCCTGTCAAACGAGTTAGAGTAGGTTAGTGGCCTGTCAAACGAGTAAGAGTAGGTTAGATGCCTGTCAGACAGTTTAGAGCAGGTTAGTGACCAGCCAAACGAGTAAGAGCAGATAAGTGACTAGTTAAACGAGTTAGAGCAGGTTAGTGACTAGTTAAACGAGTAAGAACAGGTTAGTGACCACTCAAACGTGTTAGAACAGGTTAGTGACCAGTCAAACGAGTTAGAGCCAGGTTAGTGACTAGTTAAACGAGTTAGAGCCAGGTTAGTGACTAGTTAAACGAGTTAGAGCAGGTTAGTGACTAGTTAAACGAGTTAGAGCAGGTTAGTGACCAGTCAAACGAGTTAGAGCAGGTTAGTGACTAGTTAAACGAGTTAGAGCAGGTTAGTGACTAGTTAAACGAGTTAGAGCAGGTTAGTGACCAGTAAAACGAGTTAGAGCAGGTTAGTGACCAGTCAAACGAGTTAGAGCAGGTTAGTGACTAGTTTAACGAGTCAGAGCAGGTTAGTGACTAGTCAAACGAGTTAGAGCAGGTTAGTGACTAGTCAAACGAGTTAGAGCAGGTTAGTGACTAGTCAAACGAGTTAGAGCAGGTTAGTGACCAGTCAAACGAGTTAGAGCAGGTTAGTGACTAGTTAAACGAGTTAGAGCAGGTTAGTGACCAGTCAAACGAGTTAGAGCAGGTTAGCGACCAGTCAAACGAGTTAGAGCAGTTTAGTGACCTGTCAAACGAGTTAGAGCAGGTTAGTGACCAGTCAAACGAGTCAGAGCAGGTTAGTGACTAGTCAAACGAGTCAGAGCAGTTTAGTGACCTGTCAAACGAGTTAGAGCAGGTTAGTGACCAGTCAAACGAGTCAGAGCAGGTTAGTGACTAGTCAAACGAGTCAGAGCAGGTTAGTGACCAGTTAAACGAGTTAGAGCAGGTTAGTGACCAGTCAAACGAGTCAGAGCAGGTTATTGGCCAGTCAAACGAGTTAGAGCAGGTTAGTGACTAGTTAAACGAGTTAGAGCAGGTTAGTGACCAGTCAAACGAGTTAGAGCAGGTTAGTGACCAGTCAAACGAGTTAGAGCAGGTTAGTGACCAGTCAAACGAGTTAGAGCAGGTTAGTGACTAGTTAAACGAGTTAGAGCAGGTTAGTGACCAGTCAAACGAGTTAGAGCAGGTTAGTGACCAGTCAAACGAGTTAGAGCAGGTTAGTGACTAGTTAAGCTACTTCAGATAAAAGAAGATTTTTCTTTTTGAATATTGTAAATTCTCGTTTTAACAGCATTCTCGGCTGCTAAATCGCCCACCCCTTCAATCCAAAATTAATGCAAAGATGACCAAACACAAGGCTTTTAACACACACATGTAACTCCTCCCCCAGATCCATTGAATGGATTGATGAACCAAACAGCAAAAGTGGATACAGTAACATTACGTTTTTACCTTGCAGGAATCACTGAATTTGGCGGACAGATTAATACAGGTAATCCATTACATTTTAATCTATTCTGCGGTGCACAGTGAAACCACCATATAACGGACACAGAGAGGCTGTCCACTTTATAGAGGTCCGTTGTGTGGAGGCTTCTCTGCTGTAGATGAACGAGAAATCACGTTCTAGACAGGGACCTCCACATAAGAGATCCGTTACATGGGAGGTCTGCACAATGTATGTCGGTCACGTGTTGTAGGGTCAAGTAACCCTTATTCACTATCATCTTGATGCGCTGTTCGTACAATTCACGTGTACTACATTTGATTAATGCATGTCAGTCACGTGTTGTATTGTTAAGTAACACTATTAACTGTCATCGTAACATGTTGGTCACGTGTAATATAGGCAAGTCACACGTATTTCACACTTGACGCGCAGTTCATACAGTTCACGTGCACATCCCGTGCCTAATGCATGCGTGTCACATGTTTTAGGGCCAAGTGACCCGTGCACAGGAGCAAGAAGAATTATACGCCCTAAAACGTGAGCTGGCAATCACAAAACGCCACGACAAAGATATTACAGCGGCGCTACGAGAGGCAAACAAACGAATAGAGGAACTGAACATGTTTAAGGTAGGGGGTGGAAGGGGTGGGAAAGCTAAGGAGGGCTATTCCCATACTCCATATGATGAGGGATGGGGGAGGTGGAGGGATTGAACAACATAAACTGTAACCCTTAAAGACTTAGGGTCAGAAATCAGACCAAAAAACAATTGTTGTACCTTTGATTAAAAAATTGAAAGGTCTCAAGCTTATTTGGTGCTAACAATATGCTCAAAAAATCATCCGCAAAAATTATCATATACAATACTAAGAGAAAAAAAGCATTTAACTCTTAAAAATACGGAAGTGGAAAGAAGCATACATTTTCATCGGCTAATTTGGTTAACTATAGAAGCATTTTCGAGTGTAATTCGTAAATAACGTATAACAATTTCTAAATGGTTAATTCGAAATTTCTTTAAATGACTTGTCTTTCAATTTTAAATAAAAACAATAACAAAGGTGTAACGGGAAAAGGTTCTAGATTAAGGCAGTCAGTCATGATATCACGTGATCCACACCCTTAAACCACATGCTCACCTCTATTATTCACTCCAATCTTAGAATCACATTGTCAGTGCAGTCATGATATCACGTGATCCAGACCCTCAAATTACATGCTCACCTCTATTCTTCACTCCAATCCACATTGTCAGTACAGTCATAGACCCTCAATAGCCTACCTGTTACTTTAGATGCTTATCTCGAAATCGTAGTTCGTGGCCGCCATCTTGGATTCGAGTGACAAAAAATAAGTGGCGCCGGGGGGAGTTTTTGTCACTCGAATCCAAGATGGCGGCCACGAACTACGATTTCGAGATTTCGAGGGTTTTTATCGCCGAAATCAGCATCTAAAGCTTACAGGTAGGCTAGACACTCAAACCACATGCTCATTCTATTTTTAGAATCACATTGTCAGCGAGTTGTCACAGCGTGAGGCGGACACACCCGTAAGTGCACGTGACATGAAGCTGATAGCAATGCAGGCTGAACTTGAGGAGTGCAGGCTCAGAGAGGTCAAGTCAAACCAGATGGTAGATGAACTTGCCTCAACAGTACAAAGACTAGAAGACAAGGTAATCCCCGTCCACCCCACCCCTATAAGCAATGAGAATATAGATGAGCTTGCCTCAACAGTATGCAGACTTAAAGACAAGTCAATCCCCACCCACCCCACCCCTATAAGCAATGATAATTTAGATGAGCTTGTCTCAACATTACACAGGCTTGAAGAAAATCCAATCCTCACCCCGCCCCTATTTGCAACTTGATGGGATATGAGTTTCTTTATCAGTACATAAGGCTGTCTAATCCTTGCTTGCAGTTCTTATTGTCTGATTTTGTTCTGTCGATTATTGTTTGCAGTTGCATGAGATTAAAGAAGAAAAGAATCCCCCGGCTGTGTGTTACCCGCAAGTCACCTTTACTGGCGCTGAGGACGGATAATCCGACTTTCCCAATTATTGTATAGAATTTGTAATTAATATATAATTGGTATGAATTATTATTGCTATTAAAGTTTTATTTGACAATTTTCAATGACATTTTGCCTTATTTTACTTTGTGTGATCGCCCCTAACTCTTAACATTGTTCATCTTGTCTTCGGGTATCCGGCATTATATTCCATGTCTACGGGTGTTCGGCATTGTTTGTCGTGTCTTCGGGTGTTCGACATTGTTTTTCGTATCTTCGGGTGTTCGTCATTGTTTGTCGTGTCTTCGGGTGTTATAGGTATTGGTTTTGGGGTGTTTAGCATTGTTCGTCGTGCCTTCTTGTTTTGGACTGTATGAGATGCTGTGGTACTAACTCGCAGGGGAACTTACTTTTAAAAAAGGCGAATTTCCGGTATAAAGGCCTCAGTTTTCTGTGGGCCATGTAGAAGCTATCGGAAGATTTCACCACATTGGATTGGTTTGGATTGATGTAACACAGACGAAGAACGGGAATACAATAGAACAATGAGGGTAATCTAGCCAATCCTGTTAGGCCTTACCAGCGGACTTCTACATTTCTCTTGTCCGTAGTCGATGTAGCGTTAAGAAAGGGGGAGAGCATTACTCAAAAACATTTTTCAGAACGGACAAATCCTGCAAGAGTAATTCTGCATACCACGCACTAGATTGTGTACGCACTCCTATCAGACCAGTCTCCTACCCAGACGCCGCGCGATGCATTTTGGGGAGGTTGAATATAGCTGATGCGGTTTCGGGGTCGGCTTCAGGATACCTGTAGTAGTCTCCTCAACATCAATACGGACTGGGTACGAGTCTGGTATCAGACTGCCTACTCTTCTACAGTTCTGTTACATGACCCATAGAAAGTTCATGCTGAATACGTGCACCAAATCATCGTCGAAATCAAAATTGCAAATATCATTTTTTAAAGCAAACTTATAAAATCGACACTCATTTGCCATTATGAAGTTGGAAAGTATGTTTCTGCATTACATCTTTTATTATAGCTTTTCTTACATCTTCGCGTTAAATTGTTCACACAAATAGGCGGGAGCCAATAGTTTTATCTGTGTGCAGAATGCGAACACGGGGGGACTGGGGGGTTTCATGCAAACGAGAATACCCCCCCCCCCTAGCCCGTTTTCCGTAGTTTTTCGCAGGCCCCCAAGGCCTAGGGTATACCGTCTGGGGGACAGGGGGTTTCATGCGGGCGAGAATGACGCGCGCCGCGCCCCCCAGCCCGTTTTTCGTACTTTTTCGTAGGCCCCCAAGGCCTTGGGTATACCGTCTGGGGGCCTCGTGGGAGAGGGGTGTGTTATAGGGGTCGCTTAAAGCATTTGTTTTAAGGGGGTGGCGGCGCCTCGGCCCGTCATAAGATCTTCAAGCTCACATAACTCCTTCACGGACATGCATGTCCGCTGGTCGTCACGAAATCTCACATAACTCTTTCACGGACATGCAAAAGTCTCCAAGCTCACATAACTCTTTCACGGACATGCATGTCATTATTCGAAGCTCATTTTACAGACCCCCCACCCCCTTCCCCCCCCCCTTCCCCCCCCCCCCCCCCCTTCTGATAATTATTACACATTCATTACACATTCCCTAAGGCGATGCGGTTATTCGGGAGCCCTGTGGCAGTGATCCCAGAATGCCATGGGAACGTGATGTTTCCTGATCCCCGGGTCCAAACGCCATATTGAAAATTACCCAGAAGACCCTGGGGACGAGGTTGTGTTTGAGGAACTGAGTATGAAACAAGATGGCGGACAAGCGATCAGAAACGGGAGTGAGTTGAACATCGGCGAGAGGTTTATGTAGACTCAACGCGACTAATTATCGACGGCATATCATGCTATTTACTATCAAAGAACTAACTTCATGGCTTGGTCAATCGATCTTCGAGCTGTGGCTTTATATTGTTACACTCTTCGTGTTTTCTATCCTTCTTGCGATAAAGATAGAGCTGCCAGAGTCGATGTCATGGTGGACTGTGTTTATCCCGTTGTATATCTGCGATGGCTGCGTCGCGTACTTCTCGACGATTGTTTTTATAAGACTCTTCCTAGCAGGTGACAAAAGGTTGGCTGCGACCAGGACTTTATGGAGCTTTTGTGTGGTATCCCTCGTTGCAGCTTATAAAGTATTACTCTGTAAAAGACTCGAAGGAACAAGTTCGTATGGGTTTGCTGGTATTCACGTGCCTGTGTTTATTTTGCTGTTAATGCTAGCGATTCGTTCATGCCAGGGAGATTAAGAAGAGCTTGGAGCACAACACACTGTCGCATTATTAGATTATAAAAGAAGAGATCCAAGTCTATCAAAGAGTCACTTGAGACGGAAGTGCTAGAAGACAAATATATAAATGGATGGATATTTAATATGTGGATGAATATTATATAAAAAAATGGCTGTTATGACTTGAATTTCAGCCCAGAATGGGCAAAAAAATGATAACATGACGAGAGTCTTTAAATGGAGTTATTTTCACAACTGATAACGTGATGAATGTGCATGTCAAGGTTGAGTTTGCCTGTACGCAGTGGCTATATGCCACTGCGTTGCCTATATACTTTTTTTTATTCAGATAATTGATAGATTATGCTCTTGGACGAAATTTAATTTGTTTGTTCATTAAATTAATCCCTGTTACCAACTGAATTATATAATGTGATTGAGTGCTCCCTTCAAATCCATTACGTTATTAGAATTCTAATTTTAATTGTCTTTATGCTTTGTGATAACTAAAGCCCCATTCAAACAGCTCCAACATCATCCAGCATTACTTCAAATGCCTTGCTTGGTAGACAGCACTCATCCACAACAACAAAGGAGATGTTGATAGGGTCAGACAACAGGTTACCCACATCTATAATTGCCCAAAGTTTATACCCCATGCAAAGCACGCCTTATTGACTAAGGGTGTATTTTTTACTCATGATTCCAGAATGAAAATGATTACAAAAAGTGTGTGTTCCTATATCCCATGTTCCCATTCCGGAATGTAATGAAGGCCATTTCACTCATTTTGCTACCTGTAGCAGAATGACTCGAATGCCATTCTGAACATTCTCTACCAACCATTCCCATTCAAAAATGATAGAAAAAAATATGCACCCTAAGTTGACACTTTACATTTGTGTGAATCACACCAGTGATTGATTAATATAAGAACTAGCAGATTATTTTGTTTTATTATCATTAAATAGCAAATAATTGTTGTCATAAATTACATACCTTTAGAAATGGATAATATAAAGAACATTCTGAAAAAGGTGGATGTCATATTTTCTCAAAAATTAAATTTAAAAAAATCATTTGACATTTATTTGATTCAAATTGTAGAACAATTCACCCCCCTCCCTTTTTGAAGGGGGGCATTTATGGTAAAAAAACTTTTTCATAGATCAGCATTTCTGAAAATTATTAAAATATGTGAAAAAGACTAAACATATCTTCCATGAATATTATGCACACAAAGGGAAAAAATTCCAGCAAGTCAGGTCAGGATAAATTTACTGACTTGTTCCAGCCAGTCAAGTGTTATGCATCGGTTCCATCAACTGCATCAACAGCAAAGATATTGTCATACACTAATATAACTGCTTTTATCTAAATTTCATGTTGTGAACAAGTGTATATTTTTAACAGAATTATATAGATTTTCACTCCTGGACCCTGCAGATGATTTTTATTTGTATATGTGTACAATTTGTATAAAAATGATCAGGAATTTACAATTACATTGAAGTTATTGCATTTATATTCGATTCTCTGTCAATTTAGATATCCTTCAAGAATAGAGAGTATAAATAAGTATTATTTCAACAATGTTCTTAGTGAACCCAAGGATAAAAAGATGTGGAGTATTCTAGGCTAGAAGTTCTTATGATCTTAGAGGAAATCTGGCCCAGCTCTTGACCTGCATCAGGTGCAGTGTACTTGTAGACCTATGGAGCACAGTGTACTTGTAGACCTATTGAGCACAGTGTACTTGTAGACCTATTGAGCACAGTGTACTTTTAGACCTATTGAGCACAGTGTACTTGTAGACCTATTGAGCATACTGGAGCACAGTGTACTTGTAGACCTATTGAGCACAATGTACTTGTAGACCTATTGAGCACAGTGTACTTGTAGACCTATTGAGCACAGTGTACTTGTAGACCTATTGAGCACAGTGTACTTGTAGACCTATTGAGCACAGTGTACTTTTAGACCTATGGAGCACAGTGTACTTGTAGACCTATTGAGCATACTGGAGCACAGTGTACTTGTAGACCTATGGAGCACAGTGTACTTGTAGACCTATTGAGCACAGTGTACTTGTAGACCTATTGAGCACAGTGTACTTGTAGACCTATGGAGCACAGTGTACTTGTAGACCTATTGAGCATACTGGAGCACAGTGTACTTGTAGACCTATGGAGCACAGTGTACTTGTAGACCTATTGAGCACAGTGTACTTGTAGACCTATTGAGCATACTGGAGCACAGTGTACTTGTAGACCTATTGAGCACAGTGTACTTGTAGACCTATTGAGCACAGTGTACTTGTCGACCTATTGAGCACAGTGTACTTGTAGACCTATTGAGCACAGTGTACTTGTAGACCTATTGAGCACAGTGTACTTGTAGACCTATTGAGCACAGTGTACTTGTAGACCTATTGAGCACAGTGTACTTGTAGACCTATGGAGCACAGTGTACTTGTAGACCTATTGAGCATACTGGAGCACAGTGTACTTGTAGACCTATTGAGCACAGTGTACTTGTAGACCTATTGAGCACAGTGTACTTGTACACCTATTGAGCACAGTGTACTTGTAGACCTATTGAGCACAGTGTACTTGTAGACCTATTGAGCACAGTGTACTTGTACACCTATTGAGCACAGTGTACTTGTAGACCTATTGAGCACAGTGTACTTGTACACCTATTGAGCATACTGGAGCACAGTGTACTTGTAGACCTATTGAGCATACTGGAGCACAGTGTACTTGTACACCTATTGAGCATACTGGAGCACAGTGTACTTGTAGACCTATTGAGCACAGTGTACTTGTAGACCTATTGAGCACAGTGTACTTGTAGACCTATTGAGCACAGTGTACTTGTACACCTATTGAGCACAGTGTACTTGTAGACCTATTGAGCACAGTGTACTTGTAGACCTATTGAGCACAGTGTACTTGTACACCTATTGAGCACAGTGTACTTGTACACCTATTGAGCACAGTGTACTTGTAGACCTATTGAGCACAGTGTACTTGTACACCTATTGAGCACAGTGTACTTGTAGACCTATGGAGCACAGTGTACTTGTAGACCTATTGAGCATACTGGAGCACAGTGTACTTGTAGACCTATTGAGCACAGTGTACTTGTAGACCTATTGAGCACAGTGTACTTGTACACCTATTGAGCACAGTGTACTTGTAGACCTATTGAGCACAGTGTACTTGTAGACCTATTGAGCACAGTGTACTTGTACACCTATTGAGCACAGTGTACTTGTAGACCTATTGAGCACAGTGTATTTGTACACCTATTGAGCATACTGGAGCACAGTGTACTTGTAGACCTATTGAGCATACTGGAGCACAGTGTACTTGTACACCTATTGAGCATACTGGAGCACAGTGTACTTGTAGACCTATTGAGCACAGTGTACTTGTAGACCTATTGAGCACAGTGTACTTGTAGACCTATTGAGCACAGTGTACTTGTACACCTATTGAGCACAGTGTACTTGTAGACCTATTGAGCACAGTGTACTTGTACACCTATTGAGCACAGTGTACTTGTAGACCTATTGAGCACAGTGTACTTGTACACCTATTGAGCACAGTGTACTTGTAGACCTATTGAGCATACTGGAGCACAGTGTACTTGTACACCTATTGAGCATACTGGAGCACAGTGTACTTGTAGACCTATTGAGCACAGTGTACTTGTAGACCTATTGAGCACAGTGTACTTGTAGACCTATTGAGCACAGTGTACTTGTACACCTATTGAGCACAGTGTACTTGTACACCTATTGAGCACAGTGTACTTGTACACCTATTGAGCATACTGGAGCACAGTGTACTTGTAGACCTATTGAGCACAGTGTACTTGTACACCTATTGAGCATACTGGAGCACAGTGTACTTGTAGACCTATTGAGCACAGTGTACTTGTAGACCTATTGAGCACAGTGTACTTGTAGACCTATTGAGCATACTGGAGCACAGTGTACTTGTAGACCTATTGAGCACAGTGTACTTTTAGACCTATTGAGCACAGTGTACTTGTAGACCTATTGAGCATACTGGAGCACAGTGTACTTGTAGACCTATTGAGCACAGTGTACTTGTAGACCTATTGAGCACAGTGTACTTGTAGACCTATTGAGCGCAGTGTACTTGTAGACCTATTGAGCACAGTGTACTTGTAGACCTATTGAGCATACTGGAGCACAGTGTACTTGTAGACCTATTGAGCACAGTGTACTTGTAGACCTATTGAGCACAGTGTACTTGTAGACCTATTGAGCGCAGTGTACTTGTAGACCTATTGAGCACAGTGTACTTGTAGACCTATTGAGCACAGTGTACTTGTCGACCTATTGAGCACAGTGTACTTGTAGACCTATGGAGCACAGTGTACTTGTAGACCTATGGAGCACAGTGTACTTGTAGACCTATTGAGCACAGTGTACTTGTACACCTATTGAGCACAGTGTACTTGTAGACCTATTGAGCACAGTGTACTTGTAGACCTATTGAGCACAGTGTACTTGTAGACCTATTGAGCACAGTGTACTTGTAGACCTATTGAGCACAGTGTACTTGTAGACCTATTGAGCACAGTGTACTTGTAGACCTATTGAGCACAGTGTACTTGTAGACCTATTGAGCACAGTGTACTTGTACACCTATTGAGCACAGTGTACTTGTAGACCTATTGAGCACAGTGTACTTGTAGACCTATTGAGCACAGTGTACTTTTAGACCTATTGAGCACAGTGTACTTGTAGACCTATTGAGCACAGTGTACTTGTAGACCTATTGAGCACAGTGTACTTGTAGACCTATGGAGCACAGTGTACTTGTAGACCTATTGAGCATACTGGAGCACAGTGTACTTGTAGACCTATGGAGCACAGTGTACTTGTAGACCTATTGAGCACAGTGTACTTGTAGACCTATTGAGCATACTGGAGCACAGTGTACTTGTAGACCTATTGAGCACAGTGTACTTGTAGACCTATTGAGCACAGTGTACTTGTAGACCTATGGAGCACAGTGCACTTGTAGACCTATGGAGCACAGTGTACTTGTCGACCTATTGAGCACAGTGTACTTTTAGACCTATTGAGCATACTGGAGCACAGTGTACTTGTAGACCTATGGAGCATACTGGAGCACAGTGTACTTGTAGACCTATGGAGCATACTGGAGCACAGTGTACTTGTAGACCTATGGAGCATACTGGAGCACAGTGTACTTGTAGACCTATTGAGCACAGTGTACTTGTAGACCTATTAAGCATACTGGAGCACAGTGTACTTGTAGACCTATGGGGCATGCAGGGTGAGTTGAATCATAGATATCTATGACTGTGCACTCCCAGGCAAATCCTGGGTATATGTGCCTGTGCATAATCAGAGACCTGGCCAATCCCTTCAATCCATTCTGCTTGATGCAAAGTGCCTAAAGTCTCTAGATTATGAAACTGAGGCTTTTGGAAATTGGGGCAAAACCATATCAAACCCCTGTCCTGGAAAACCCTTGTCAAAAACCTGGAAAAGCATGCAGAGTCCTTTCCTGGAAATGTCTGAATCCCTGGAAAAGGCCATGTCAAGCCCTCCCTGGAAAAGCCAGATTTCCTTTCTGGAAAAGTCATGTCAGAATCCCTTCCTGGAAAATGCCATGTCATAAGCCTTCCTGGAAAAGTCATGTCAGAATCCCTTCCTGGAAAAATCAACATCACTGCTTTGTCTCATCATTACTTGGCTTCCACTCAAGTCGGTAGGGGCTATTACCCTGGTCCCCGCTTGCGCCTTCAGCTTCATCATCAGGGGACGGGCCATTACCATCACCACTCGCTACAATCCTCCGGTTTTCCAGGGCAGATGGATCCAGGCAATCACATGCTTTTCCACAATGTGGTGGCGACCTTCGCACCATGCGATCCTTAGTTGTTGATGCACAGCAATCTCCACCATCCCACCGGCAGTGTTGATTGTTATTCTTTTCATCACACCAGCCATCCCCTATATCCTTTCGGCACTCCTTGAGACAAGTGATCAACATAGGGTCAGGCTCCCACTTTAACTTGCTGTCACATGCAATGGACACGCCCCAGATGTCTTCTTTGCCCTATCAACAAACAATACCAGTCAAACTCAAGGGTGTAAAGTAGATACATGACAACGTTTGTAAGAAGCAAGCTTAACAAAAGGATTCAAACATGATTAGCAGTGGTCAGTCCTAGACACAGGATTTGCTGAGGGGGTTATGCAGGTATCACATGGAAAAAGTAGTATGTATTCAACCATCCTTTAATGACCAACTTTTTGGTGACAAAGAATGGGTGAGGGTGGTTGTAACAAGAACAGGTCGCCCATGGATTGGTGATAAGGAAGTCTTTGACCGTTTTAAAGTATCACTATCAACCCCCATCCTATCAGCCATCCTAGCATCGATTGTGAAAAAGCATCCATTTCCATCGGCTGATTAAGGGAAGGTACTGTAAATATTTCTAATTGGATTTGGTAAATAAAGTATAAAACTTTGTTCTAGATGATTATTTCATTATGGTGTGGCTGTCCAGGGCTCTTAATTGCACAGCAAAGCTCACCACACGAATTACCTTGACCACAGCATCATAATTCTTTGCAGTGCAGGTGACTTTACATGTGGCCTTCAGACTGTAGGCGCTGCAGGTAAACTTCAGACCAGGGATCTGGGGAGGGACACCACATGACCCTGCCGTCTTGCACTTCATGAAAGGACTACTCCAGTAGCCATTACCACCACACTTAATTTGATGAGACTGTTGAGAATAAGAAGTAATTGTCAAGAATTTAATCCCAGGCCACCATCACACATCTAAGAACTTTATAAACAATGTTTTGACTTCTGCTACAAAAAAAAAATGAAAAAAGTTAAGGCATGAACCATCACTGATTATAAATTGCTAAAATCTGACTTATAGAAACATCCTGTGCACTCAAGAACACAAGTTGACATTACATCAAAGTGGCCCTTGCATGGGTGTAGAGTGAATTAGTTATTTCATAAAACTCAAAATCAGGCAGAATAACCAGTACAGGCTATACATTTACTCAACACCCGGAAATAAAAATCCTTCTCCATGGAATCTTTTTCACTATTCACCAAGGTCAGGCATCAAAATTGTAAACAAGATGTTTTGTTTTCATGCTCGGTTTCATATATGCATCGAAAAGACTCGTTGGAACTAGTGGGGAAGGGGAATACACTACAAATGTATATGAAAATTAATGGACGATTTTGCATTGTTTTGTTACGCGACAAAATTACTTTATTGATTTATTTTTGCTAACTACAAGCATGGCAAGTGTGGCTAAAGTTCTCTACATCACAGCAGTTGCACCATACTGTACATAACACACCAGATGGAAGCAGTTTACTCTACCAGTTGTAGCTTTTGTTTCTTTGCTCTTATTATCACAGAAGAGCTTTTCCTTTTCGTTGCTTTCTGTTCTTCACATTCCTTTGTCTCCTGTATAATCTTCTCCTCCCTCTCAATTGCTGACTTGAGTTTAGGTAAATGCTTATGGTACAACTCACAAACGACATCATCAAATGGCATATTCTTGTGATCACTGATGTATCTATTCTTTATTAACTGCCATTTAATGAGAAGCAATTGAGGGGACACCACGCTGTCACCATCCCAATTCTCAAACATTTCATCAAAGTCAAGCTGGCATTCTTCCAAAGCATCGGAGGCATAGACTTTTTCAATCAACTGCATGTTATCTCCGCAGGTCCACCTAGAGGTCTCACTTGTTTCAAGAGCTAATTTGGGGGCAGAAATCCACTTCATGTAACACTGATGAGAGTTCCTAGTACCTACAACTCTAGACACAGCGTCCCAATTGATGCCCTTGTAGACTGGAGTTCCTTCTTTTGTATCAGTCAACTTCCTTATGCCTTTTTTCAAGCTTTCTGTTTCTTCATCTGTCCAAGGGCCACGGTTACCACCTAGTTTTTTCCATTTGCGGAAAACACTGACTAAACATCTCCCTAGCTGTTTGCTGATTTCTCTCCACTTGTTCCCACGAGAGGCATGGAACTTCTCTAGTGCGTCAATTTCTTCTGAACTGAATTTACCAATTTGTGTACCAAGCAATGTGTTATATAAATGGGATTTTATGGCTGGAACTGAACGATTCAGCCCTGCACGGACTTTCTCATTAAAATTGGCAAACCTCGTGAATTTGTACCATGTCATAACTTTACCATCTAATAATTTGACATCTTCGAATAGATTCGAGGCAAGGTCTTCTACCCCATATTCTCCACCAATCCTCCTCACATTATCCATTACAATGTCACATTCATGTTTAGACCACTTTCCTTTTAGATACATAGAAGAGCATTCCTTGCAAGTGCAGTAGAGACTATGAGAAAAAACTATGGACGGGTCTGGTTGGCTTGATTTCTTCTGCAGAATTCGGTCTTTTCTTTTCTTTTTGTTAACTTTCTCCGCATTTGTATTTTTAATAGTGTTAACCTTGAAAGAAAAATGAGACTTCTCTGATTTTTCTTTCTTTGCTTTTTTATTCCTGGTTGCTTTTTTTACATTGCACTCCCTTGGATCCTTGGCTTTCTCCTTCTTATCACTTTTTCTTCTCTTTTTCTTTTCTTTTCTTCTCTGGCCCTCCTTTACTTTGGCAGGCTTTAAAGTTGATAACATTCCCTTGCTTGTTTTTGATGTTTTATTTTTCTTCGTCTCGCGTCCATTAACATTGTTGCACTTATTTTTGCGTTTTTTCTTTCTTGTTCTGCAATTTTTGCCTGGTTTGTCCTCTCTTAAACTGCTCTCCATATTTTGACAAGATCAGTTATAAATCTGGGTGGTAGCGGCAGTATTTGCCGGTTCAAGATTGATTTTGACCAACTTGTTACTATGGCTCTTTGCTTTGCTTCAGCGAAGTTTTGAGGCTGGCTTTCTGTCGTCCGCCATTTTGTTTTATGGTTTGGCCACAGGAGGCCCAAAAGATTTGGACCACAGGAGGCCAAAAAGATTTGGACCACAGTTGGCCCAAAGGGTTTGTACCATAAGAGGCCCAAAAGATTTGGACCACAGGAGGCCCAAAAGATTTGGAACACAGTTGGCCCAAAAGATTTGGACCACAGGAGGCCCAAAAGATTTGGAAAACAGGAGACCCAAAAGATTTGGACCACAAAAAGTTTATTTTAATTTAACCGAGAAAGCACATAAAATGCTTTGCTTGAAGTACCTTTTTGACGCATTAACGTAATTCCGAAATCGGTTGTGTTACGGTTACATTACGATCTCCGACTTTTCTTAACGCCACTGCGAGCCGAACAAACAGCACATCAATGATTAGGCCATGTCACTCAAGAAACCCTTGTCACTGGAATAAAATTTACTTCATTATAAAGACTTGAAATCTTTTATTTCTGATATCGGTGCGAATATAATGGTATTAAGTTCTGGATGTATCTTTTTCATTAAAAGGAATTGGAAGAGAATTGTGTTTTGTAAACACAGATTTATGATTGATTGTTGTGTTATAATTTGCGAATCAGCAGTGAAAACTTTTACTGGGGAAGTTGATCCCAGAGCCTAAAATCACGCACTTTATGCATTTTAATGTCCCAGAAACGGTTGATTGGCTCCAGCATACTCTATGAAAGATCATTTTTACAGCGTTCGTAAAAAAGAAAGGTATTTTCGGTCAAAAAGATTTCCAAAACATCCTCTACCGGATCACATTGCTCAAGATGTGATCGCGCGTAAGACTCATGTTGCTAGGAAACGTGAGCGATAACCAATCAGAGACGCATCTAAAAATAACTGCTTGTTCTAAAAATAGTTTTTACGGACGTCATCATTGGAACATACCCTAATACGGGGGATTCGTTCTCTTACATCACGGTCTCTTGATACCATATATATATTTTTTATTTTGTGCAGCAGAAACTCCCATTCAAGTCAACTTTTACTTCCCACAATCTCTTGAGCGCGACTAGTTGCGACTCAGAATCAACGTTGAACCCAATGTGTGTCAATAGAAATAGACAATTAGATTCTGCAAGGCAGGGGCGCGACGTATAAATCGGGCCTTACTTGATCCAGAATCGGTGCGCAAGAGGTCACTGGACTTTTTTTGACTCCTGTGTTATGCTCGTGCAAGGTCGAGTAAAACCGTAAAAAATGCAGCTACACCTTACCTTAGCATCAGGGCATGACGATGTACACAGGCTGCCCATCGCGTCGCCATGCGTGCAGTTGTACCAGTAACGTAGATACGGGGGCGGAGCTGGACACGTGATTGGCACGCAGTGGGAGTTCAAAGTCCACGTGCCCTCCTTGGTACACCGTACTTTGAGTACTTTCTTGGACGGCGCGTCCTTGCTTACTTGCAACCGGAAGCGGGTCTTGCACCGGAACTTGCAGGACACCCCTGGCATAAACCGTTTCTCTGTAATGAGAATTGAGACAATTTGAAAAAGTCACATAGAGAAAAAGGCAGTCCCCCGATAATAGGCACATGACGACAGGCTGTTAGTCTAACGAAATCTCTACGAAAAAATACGGAAAATTAATGAAAGAATAAATGATGATATGTTATAAAAGTATATTGTTTACAAACACTCGTCAGAGTATGATGGAGTTAAAGTGAGTATTGTGTCTCTGTAGTAGACCGTGACGTCGTTCTTGTCGTAAATGGGCGCAACCCTTTTTTCGGCTAAGCCTCAAGGGGCGCCATCCAATTTTGGCTAATAATTTCTATTCGAGTGATTTATGATATGTTTTGTTTGCCCTCTAAAGACAACAACAACAACAACAATAATAATAATAATATCATTGTCCTAAAACCTAGGCTAAACCAATCTCTTAAGTGTTCAGGTAGCCGTCGGTGTCAGTCTTAAGGACGGCTGGCAGGGAACTAGGGCTGACCTGCCTGAAAGGTACATCCTGCCCTGCACCTCCCTACCCGGAGGAACACGCCTTGTACTTGCCTTTTTCGCCAATACATGTGCCGCTAATGGCAAGGGCATTAGGTGGGATTGGGGGCACTGCGCATGTCATAATGCAGAAGGACTGCTGTGCAGACCATTTGCCGTCGTCCTCACACGTGATGGAGTGCTCGAGGCCCGTCATCTTGGCATTAGGGACACAACGGAACACGCACGTGCTACCAAACTTAGTGCCCTTAGGGCAGTCTGTAAAGCATTGACAAATGATTTTTGAAAGCAACATTTAGATATAGAAGCACTTACGGTAGCCTCGTCCGCAGGCTACTCTCGGTAAACTCTACTCATTCGGATTCAATATGGTGAAACGTTGATGCTCTAAGGGCTGAGAGAGCAAAGAGGCCTGGGGAGGAGGCTACTCTTAACATAGGATAATAACACGATTACCGGCTTGCCGTCAATGTCATCTCGCGTAAGGTTCCTAATACTGTAACAAGTCGGCATAAGGTCCTAATATGGTAACTAGTCGGCGTAAGGTCCCTAATATGGTAACTAGTCAGTATAAGGTCCTAATATGGTAACAAGTCAGCGTAAGGTCCCTAATATGGTAACTAGTCGGCGTAAGGTCCCTAATATGGTGACAAGTCAGCGTAAGGTCCTTAATATGGTAATTAGTCGGCGTAAGGTTCCTAATATGGTGACAAGTCAGCGTAAGGTCCCTAATATGGTAACTAGTCAGCGTAAGGTCCCTAATATGGTAACTGGTCGGCGTAAGGTCCCTTATAAGGTAATTAGTCGGCGTAAGGTCCCTAATATGGTATCTAGTCAGCGTAAGGTCCCTAATACGGTAACTAGTCAGCGTAAGGTCCCTAATATGGTATCTAGTCGGCGTAAGGTCCCTAATACGGTAACTAGTCGGCGTAAGGTCCCTAATATGGTAACAAGTCGGCGTAAGGTCCCTAATATGGTAACAAGTCGGCGTAAGGTCCCTAATATGGTAAATAGTCGGCGTAAGGTCTCTAATATGGTAACTGGTCAGCGTAAGTTCCCTAATATGTTAACTAGTCGGCGTAAGGTCCCTAATATGTTAACTAGTCGGCGTAAGGTCCCTAATATGGTAACAAGTCGGCGTAAGGTCCCTAATATGGTAACAAGTCGGCGTAAGGTACCTAATATGGTAACTAGTCGGCGTAAGGTCCCTAATATGGTAACTAGTCGTCGTAAGATCCCTAATATGGTAACTAGTCGGCGTAAGGTCCCTAATATGGTAACTAGTCGGCGTGAGGTCCCTAATATGGTAACTGGTCAGCGTAAGGTCCCTAATATGGTATCTAGTCGGCGTAAGGTCCCTAATATGGTAATTAGTCGGAGTAGTTGAATGACTTACTAGCTTTAGCATTCGGTATCTTTGGTATCCCACAATCCACTGGGACACACTTATCAACCGCGCCTCTCCACTTCCCATGCAAACACAGCATCTTGAAAGGCCTTCTGGGACGATAACCTTTTGCGCATGTCACCACACACCGCTGACCCTCCTTGTCGCCCTCACACTTGACAGTTGCGCGTTTGACTAGCAGGGGTGGGCACTTAGGTTTATCGCAGTTGTATTTATGACAGCGCTGTGTTCGTGGATTGTACAACTCATCTGGCCCGCATCCTGCGAGGGCTACGGGATCCAGTGAAGTCAGCGAACGTAAGGTTACGCCGGCTATTGCGACCATGTATGACTTGGAGGTGAGTCGAACCTGAAACAATAGCTTTTGATAAACCTGTAGACAAGGGCATTCACACCACAATTTTGCATTCCTATATTTACGACTAAACGATTGTCTGTTAGTTGGACGATGGCCCTATTAGTAAATCCAAACTCCCACCAGAAAAAAAAGAACAAGACCCACAATTCCTAGGACGTTCCTAAGGCGTACGGGACTGGTAGCAAGCTTAGTCCAGGTCTGGACTCTCTTCGCGCCCGACAATCTGGAATGTTGAGCCGCGGAATGTTGAGAGCAAAGAGAGTCCAGGTCTGGAGTGGTAGCAGGCTCAGCGCACAATTGGGGCTTCGAGGAAATAACGCGGAAAAATAACATACGCGGAAAATAAATGGAGCACACGCGCACCTCGTTTTGTGATATAAAATCAACGTTCCTACATTATATCCTCATACATACAAAGATTTAACCAGTAAGCATGCCAAAATATCATTTCGACAAGATCTTCATAACTAGGAGATTCCGTCCTGCTCTGATGTGCAATAAAAAACAAATTCTATGCCTCGCTGGTTGGCTAGTGAAGCCAATATCAATCAAATTGTACGTTTCTCGCATCCTTGGTGTTTTAATTGGTTTACTTCACAAAACCGTCAAGGTGGCCACATACTCGCGCGCCAAGTGGACTGGACCTGAGTTATCACGCCATCGTTTTCGAAAGGTTCCGTTTTCGTTCGTCCCCACGGCACCAAAAAGGGTAAAGCTTTCAAATTGTTCCACTCTGGAGATCATTTTCAAAGCGTTCCGATTTCGGTCGTCGTTTTCGCGTTTACGTGTGGACGATACCCGAATCTGTAACAAAAAGGTGGCATTTTCAAAACGGAAACGAAACCTGGGGACTCAAGGTGGCCACGATAGCGCGCGTCGTACAGTAAAACTGTCGTTACCTGTTACCTGTCCTCGCGCACCGTACTGTAATTAAAACGCGACCTTACCTTTCGGCTATAGTAGAATTTCATTGTCATGTCGTGTCGAATATGGACAACGGCGGGGTTTGTTTTGCAAGAGAGACTGACTTCTTTGCTGCCAGATTCGTGAATATTCCCCTCAGTATCATACAGGTCAACCTGGTATGAACAACAGAAATGCGCATTATTGCTATATAATAGGCCATTTGACAGCTCGCTTCCAAACCATGGAATAGTGAGAGGCATTGAGAACAAGGTTGAATTAAAACACAAAAAATCCCACATTATTTACAGGAAGGTCAACATTTTTCGAACCGCTTTAGTCAAAAGTGAATTGATATCTAATGTCTGATATTTTACCGTACCTATAGTCGAGAGCATCTCGATATCTATTCACGCGCAGATCGATATTTTATCGTACCTCTTCATTCGAGAACAAGTCGATATCTATTCACGCGCAGATCGATATTATAATCGTACCACTTCAGTCGAGAACAAGTCAATAGCTATTCACGCGTAGATCGATATTTCATCGTACCTCTATAGTCTTGACGAACTCGTCGTAGGCCGGACCCGCGCGCCCGTCGGATGCAAGATAAACAAGCACAGCAGCAGGGACGACGGCGTGCTCAAACGTGACTTGAAGCCAGTAATCACTATCAGCGAAATAATGGCCACAGGGAGCCCAAGCCACGGACAGGTCAGGGTCAGGCTTACACACCTACAGGGACACGGATAGTATGGTCATCATCATCGTCATCATCATCGTCATCTATATCATCATCATCGTCGTCATCATCATCATCACCATCATCATCATCACCACCACCATCATCATCAGAACCATAATCATCAGAACAATTATAATCATCGTCATCGTCATCAACATTAACATTATCATCGTCATCATCATTACCGCCATCACCACCCTCATCATCATCAGAACCATCATAATCGTATTCATAATCATCAAATGAATCATCATTAATCATCATCATCGACAACAACAATAACAACAACATGGACACGGACATTTACAAAAGTTGGCGGGGATAGTCCGTATGATCACATCAAGTCGCCTTCATCATCATCTCATCATCATAATCATTATCATCATCATTATCATAGTTATAAAAAATAATCAACTGCTTTCCCAAGAGAGGATCGTCGCCGTATTTGAGAGGCCTCTGGTATTGTCCTACGTATTTCGATCATAGAAAGGTGGTATTGATCACTCAATATCGAAAGCGATCGCAAAGCACGCTGGTTCTACGTGCATGTTGATTTCTCTGACTTACCAAATCCCTAACAGGAGGTCCTATCACTCGACTCGCAGGGCATTCTGGGAGCTGGTAGTCGGGGTTAGCCGAGGCGTTGCGTGCCCATTGGTCGAGAAATCCTTCCGGTGTGTAAAATCCGCAGTCCCGGATGCTGTACATGCGCTCGAATTCTTCGCAGACCCCATCCCCATCATGGCGATAGCAAAGGCTTGGGTGCCCTGTGGTGAAACAAATGTAAAAAAGGGTTCAAAGCAAGAACACAAGTAGGATTTTAAGGCAGTGTTACACAGGGCAGCTCACAAAAAAACATTTTGTGTCATAAATTTTTATTGGGATAAATATGGAATGCTTGTTACATTAGTCAAATACCGAGTTCTTCAAAGCGTCAATTCTATCGTCTATATTGTCAAGTATCGAGTTTCAATTATGGATGGTTCTTTTGGAGTGCTCTAGCAAAAAAACTGCTGTTTTTCAAAGTTTAAACAATAACAGAGTGTCTTTTTGACATTCTTCAATAACCTATTACTCACGTTTGCAATGGAACATGTCTTTTTTTTCCTCTTGCATTTTATATATCAACTTCCTCCCTCCTTCAATTTCCCTCCCTCATAGTATTTATTTCCATCCCCCCATCTCGGGGGGTCAGTACGCAGCTATTACAAGCTGCAATTTGATTGGGCAAATGAACAATATCCGCACCTTGACACAAAGAACGAGAAGAATAGAGACAAAAGAACTTCTTTGTAGAACAAAGATAATAGGAGACAAAGCAGCTGCGTACCTACTCATTTCGGGTAATGAAATACGTCTTCTTTTTTGCATTGCATATTACAACCGTCTCCACCCTTCAATCTCCCTTCCCTCATAATGCTTTACGTCCCCCCCCCCATCCCGAGTCCTCCATTACCCACCCTCGCAGTGAAATACGTCTTCTTTTTTGCATTGCATATTACAACCGTCTCCATCCCTCACATTCCCGTCATCACACTCCTCTCCAGCCTTCTCATCCACGCGGCCATCCCCACAGAAGCCTCGCTTGGGTGTATAGGTCAGCGGTGGGGATGGCGGGCTCTTCAGGCCCGAGCTTGTCACGGCACGGACTGTGTACGTGTAGCTTTGTCCCTGTTTTACAGAGCTGAAAAACAAGCACCCACACATGAATATAACATTTCCTGATTACATTTCTGGAAACTCATCCATATACCTTTTTCGTAAACAGCTTTTTTCGTCAGATAACTTAGCAATCTATGCAATAATAAATAACTATAGAGTTTTGGGCGGGAACCTCATGAAGGAAGCGCTAAACTTGTCCTATATTACAAAAACGTTAATTCCTTTAGAATTGGTAAAAATGGAAGTCCAATCGCATTTGCAATAATTAATTCCGCAAACCGCTGGTACGATGGGCTAGTGTGAGGCGAGCGTCCCATAAAGTTAGAATGATCTTTAGTCCAACACTTGGATCCATTCGCCGTTATGCTTATGTATATTGTGACAGAACTGGGTGCGCATCACCGTCTACAAAGTCTTTATCGCAAACGAAACATTTTCAGCAAATAAAACAAACTGGAATAACACTTGCCTGTTGAATTACACTTGATTTTTTTTTATTTTCCAAGTCGCGTAGCGTACAACTCTTAACTTTTGTAATCTTGCGCACAAAAGATGAAGTCGTACGCACGAGCTTGGAACACTACAGAGACCTGATGCGCCCGAATAGACCTCGATATTTTTAGTTACAGTTTCAGCGAGCTGTGCGTGGCGTAACCGACTAAGACAGGGCTAGGAACCTGTTATTGCCTCCCTATTAATGCTGCCTCAGGTGCCCTTGTATTGTACAGTTAGTTCGCTAGATAGCGGTGCTCGGGCCGAAATTTCCAGCTTAGCCGTAAAGCTTTAGCTGCCATACGGTGATTCAGCGCACGTCTGGATGTATGGTCTATTTTTTTATCAAGTTCGATCCTTGGTCATTCCTCTACATCTTTTAATTTTTTTTTTTTTTTACATACTTTCACATGTATTTCAAGTTGACTAGAATGTCCTATTCACACGTTGTGAATGACAACTATAAAAATCCAACATAAAACTGTCGATGTAAACAAAAAGATGTTTACAGCATTCCTCGTGAACAGAGCTTAGCATGTACCCCCCCCCCCCCCGGTCAATTCCCTCGTAATACCACCCTTGTCAGCCACACCTTTGTTATTGTTTTCATTTTTTAAAATACAAAAAAATTGTCATCTTAAAACACAGTTGTATATGTTATTTACAAATTTCGATCGGAAATATCGCAATATCTTCCCCAAATCAGCCGATGGAAATGGATGCTTGGACACCCACTGGGTATTTGCTAAGATGACAAAATGGCGTCTGATGGAGACACTGCAAACTGACTATACATCCTGGGGCCTGGGGCGGATCTAGCTTTTTGCTAAATGCGGAGTTTGATCTAATGGCAATATGGGGAACAGAAATAATTCCGTTACAATCTTCGTGACAGACTCTCGTTGATCACCACAATTGATAAAAAATCTGAGGCGTGTTTTTTGACACATTAACTATATACGCAACTGGAATCATTAAAACAGAGCCAATATCTAAATTTCTAAAGGACTTTGGCTTTATGAGACATTCTCCTAATGTTTGTCACCATCAAGCTGCCAACAATACCTTCGAAGGGAATTGTTTTAACAGCATCACACATTATGCCAAAGAAAAAGTAAAGAAATAAAGAAGAACGCTCTTCAGCGTAGCTGTTAAATTTAGCCATGTAAATAAAAGGGATAAAGCTTGCTTGCATATCAGTTTCTATAGAGGTTTAAGCAGCCCTGAAAGTCGATATAACTATGGAAAATGAAAGCTGCTACAAAAATGTATTCTAGACTTTTCGCTGCTATTTCAGTACCTTTGACTTGTGTATGCTTAATCGGACACGAAGTGAATGAGCGCTACTTAAATATGCAGGTTTCGTGTCATTATTCAGACACTGTTGGGCTTGAAGCCAAAGTTATGACAAAACGTTTTCCACACTCAGCAATAATCACGCGCAGGGCTAATGGCAAAAAAGAATAAGCGCCTCCTCCCCAATAAGCGCCCTCCTTGAAATAAGCACCCCCACCCCAATAAGCGCCCTCATTTTAATAAGCATCCCCTCCCAAATAAGCGCCCTCATTTTAATAAGCATCCCCTCCCAAATAAGCGCCCTCATTTTAATAAGCATCCCCTCCCAAATAAGCGCCCCTCTTCGACCTCGAATTTTGGCATAAGCGCCCCCTCCCCTCCCCTAAAAGTATCCCAACAAAATCTTCATTCAATTTAGCTCTTGACATTATCACATTACCACGACATATCAGTCAATCTTGTTTTACAAACTGTCGTTTTTCTAGCTCGATCGGTCATTTCCTGATTAGGCATTACATACCATATTTGGGAGTCCGCTTCAATCATTTTTTTTTGCTTTTTTATCGCTCTAGGACTTTATAAGTCGAGAATTTCCACGTAAACTTGCAGGAATTCGTGTTTACTATGATTTTGCTGGCAGCCACCTTGGAAATGGTGCCTAGTCCCTAACGTTTTGGAATATCACAGGTTTTACGCGCGCTCGCCCAGGCCCTTTTATATCATTTAGAAAAACGACAGCCATTGATTAATGTGTAAACAACCCGCGCAGGTTTGACTGGGATACCTGATGGGTTACCTGTGTATATGTCTGACAAAATTTTGGGCCATAATAATATCGCCTGGATATACTAAAAACATTTGTAAAATCTTGAGTTATATTATAAATGCCATATCATAACACTGATTGGGGCAAGAATGGTAAGAAGCACCAACTCTCCAGGATTGATTGGGGGTGGGGGGTGGATTCATCAATAAAAGTGGACATGACTGATTGTCCTATCTTTTACAGTGTAAATTTCTACCAAATGCTATCATACAGCAGTGTAGAGAGCATACACTAGCATACACATAAACTACATAGAAAGAGATATAATCCACAGCAGAGCACTGTCATAGAAACAAATGGGGACAAATGGGGACACAAAATAGATGGTACACGAAGTGGCGCAGAGGCTCATGGGGTATTGCACAATATGGCAGATTTCCCTAGACCACGGGAAAAAAAAAACAGTCGCATTTTATGACTGGGATACCACAGGTATCCCAGTAATAATCTAACAGCATTTTTACTGTAGTTTCAGTTTCTCGCAAATAAAGCTCGCCAAAATGGAATAAGCCCCCCCCCCCCCCAAAAAAAAAATAATAATAATAACCGCCCCTCTCTAATAAGCTCCCCCTTAAAGATTAAATAAGCGCCCCGGGCGTATATTCGAATCGTTACGGTATTTATTGTTTTTTCACTTAAGCTCTCTTGATGCATTTTGTCGCCTGACAGATAAACATATTGTGAAACCCAAAAATATCCATCAAGATCTCACATTTTCACAAGATTTGATAGTCTTATCCCTAGAGAGCCAAGAGCCAAAAGGCGAGGGGGTGGGGGGGGGGGGGATGGGGGGAGGGTGTGGTCCCAAACCTACCTATCTCGTAGACCTGTTGTCTTTGTCACTTGTTCCTGGCCGTCCAGGAAGGGAGGATCACGGGACACCAGGTAATGAACAGGTTTACAACGCCTGCAGTTTGGATGAGACACCGATGACGTCAGCTTAACGGCATCGATGCTTGTGTAAGTGTAAATGCGCACGCGCACAACCTTCTTATGCGTCCGCACTGCCATGGTCAGTGGTGAGTCGCACTGCGCAGTCGCGTTACCAAGGGACTCGTGAGTTCCGTCGAAGAAAATCAACCAGATATCGGAGATGCCATTTTTGGGGTGCCATGTGACCCATATGGATAACTCGGTAGGGATGATAGCTTCCTTAAATCCCAGCTCGATGTAGCAGTTCGGGCACGACCTGGGGGCCTTCTGCATCGGGTTCCACGCCTTAGGATCAAGCACGCAGCGCTTGGCATCGGGTGCACCTAGCGCCTGCTGTGGGGCCCAGTAGCCATTAGGGCGGTTCTCCTTGATGGGCGAGAACGCCGTCACCGCGTACTGCTCCAGGATATCATCCTTGGCACACAGATGACACATGTTCATGGCGTTTGCACCCCCCGTCCCTAGAGGCGGGATCCAAGCAATGGAGACAGATCCGGGGGTCTCACTCGTGACTCGTGGGGGGATGGGTATGAAGGAAGGACCTGTCTTCTGGGCTTGCCACGATTGGAAGATGAAGTCGGCATAGCAGTGCATGCGAGCGGCTTGCTGTGGCGTAAAGGAGTTCGTACACGAGTCGTCCGCGTAACTCATATAGTTCCTGAAGGGCGTATCCCGGAAGTACTTCCTCCCGCACACCATATCATTACGTTTAAGGGCGGGGTCGCGGCATTTTTTGTTCAGTGGGGTGGGGTTGGTATCGGAACATAGATCCCCTAGCTCCATCGAAGGGAATGTCTCGTGGCACTCGTCCGTACACTTTAGCTCCGTCACCCCCCTGTGTACGTGCCATAGACCAAGGGCGTGGCCAAACTCGTGGATGATAGAGTTTGAGTGCCCCTTCTGTCCGAAGTACCCAGGATTGATAAGGACACCTCCTAGTACACTATGCACCGTGTTTTCCCAAGGGAACGTCGCCGTACCTTGGAAAGTCTCATCACAGTTGTCCCCGCACTGCTTAAAGTACACATTCAGAAACCTCGCGTTGTCGAAATTTAACAGCTCCTTGTATTCCTTTAGTGACAAGTAAGCCCGATAGAGAGAGGTAGGGTCGAAGCAGGTTTTATCCGTGAGGGTTATGGAGGGGTCGCAGCAATCGCCGTAATCCCAGGCATGGTCATGTCTGTTACACTCAGGGTCGCACTGGCCATTCCCGCGCTTGGCGGGGTCGCATTTGTTATAACCCCCTTCGATACAATCTCCGCCGTCGTAGCCCGTGATAGGGAGGTTACAGTAGTCCTTATTACATCGCATGTCGCCGATCTCGCTAGGGGAACACATAAAAAGCACAGTCTTGCCTCTTAGTGACGTATTCCTTACTTCAACTTCATGCATCTCCCATGTGATATTCCACACACTGAAGGCGTCGTTAAGCGTCTTCGTCTGATGGCGTATCTGCGCCTTGCTCACGATAGGGTCACTCCCGTCATCGTTCATAACATTGATCACACGAAAGCGCAGGGTCTTGTGCTGTCGTAAGTGCGTGTTGTTGACATAACTGCGGACGACTTCGGGGTTATCACACACGGTGGACCCACAAGGAGGACGAACGAGCGCGAGGTCGTGCTTATCGCTCGGGATAGTCGACTCAACAATTTCCGGTGCCGTCTCAGTAATCGTCAACCACGATAGAATCTTATTCCCGATCCCCGAAAAGTCCTCGACGAATATCAAATTGGCGGGATTTGTTTTTTTACCAAAGACTTCTTCACTAATCTCCTTGTGGGTTCGAGGCACGGACCAAAATTTGACTTGATCGATTGACCCTCGAAAGTACGTCAACATGCGCCGCTCTCCGCCAGCTTCTATCACTTCACAACTCTCAGAAATAAGCGGTGACGCGAAGACATGTCCTTTCTGGTCGCTAGACACACCAACCTTGGCTTGATTGATGTAAAACTTCATGTATCGGCCATCATACGTGCCAGCGACGTGAACCCAATGATGTGGTTCGACGCGGCGGTCTGAAAGAAGTGTTGTGTTACGATTTGAGCGTGCAGTGCGTAAGCTATAAAACAGACGCACACTCTTCTCTGGTGCCTTTTCTACTAGACCGATTCTCCATCCCCTATCTTTCGACTCAGACGAACACAGGTCATAAAGACCTAATATAGGCACGGGGGAATGCTGGCCTCCTTCGGGTCTTACCCAAAATTCGATTGTGAACTCCCGAGATGGGATTTTCACTGCAGTGAATCGGATCGCTTCTTGGCCGAAAAATCTAAGTGCCTTGCCAAATTGGGTGCTTGTCGGGCGATTCGGAGGAAACCTCGAGTGATCATATCGCTTGACTCGGCGAGTGCTCGCACAGTTACTCTCGTGTTTCCTTTCCTCGTTCTCTAAATCTTCCACAACACCTAAATCCATAACGTTGTCCTGAGATCGTGAGGGCTCTGATTTCACTGGGTTCAAAAGCCCGATCCATGGAAAGCATAGAACCAGGAAAGACGCTCCCAAAGCGCGAAGCATCTCACTGCTATCAATCTTCTCAACAGAATGACACTCGTCTCGCTTATGCTATCTCAAAAAACTCGATCAACTTGGTGATTACAGTTAACTCTTCGTAAACAGAGCGATGTGACAGTGGGCAATGGATTATGTCGAGTTAACGACTAATTAACGGCAACTGTAGCGGATGTAGAAACAAGACCAGCGTGTCGACACGCTGGAGCGGAACACCCGGCGAGAAACCTCAGAACATTTCATCGAGCGCGCGTCTCTTTTTGCACCGAACTGAAAACATCGTTACAAATGATTTTTTTATTGCGTTGTGGTTTGTCGTCCGGATTATAGGTAGCGTAAACAGCGCGTGTGGGGGCGAACTGAGGTCAGAGCGTCTACTTGTAACGCGCGGTGAGGGCGTGACATATCCGTGACATCCGTACGTAATCCACCCAGTGCGACTTTAGTGTGACATGCGTTCTCATGGGGTGATGGTGATTTTACATCTGAAGCACGAAGCTTCGTGTTATGCGGGCCATGTTATTAACCTAAACTTTGACAGGAAACTCTTTATAGGAAAACTTTGACAGGAAACCCTTCATAGGAAACGAAAAGCAGTCTGCCACTAGCGGGTCGACCGTGCTGGCAGTGGTTTAAAATACAATTTACGAGGAAATCAGGCCAGTCCCAGGCGGTTTTACCGGGTTTCCTGTCCCTTGAGATGAACCGTGAGGCAGCTTAGGGTCTGGGGAAATTGTTTCTTATGTCACAACTCTTCCTTGCCACAGGAAACCCGATCAGGGACCGGGTGAGAACACCTGGGGGACTAGGGACTAGGCAGTGGGGAAATTCTTGAAGGCGAAAACGTACTTCGATGCTAATCAGGCCATATAGACAAAACAACACAGTTTGTAAACATCGCATTTGAGTCCTCCTTTATTTCTTGTTTGCCAATCGAATGTCTCTGATCTCTAAAGTCGAGTTTGGCACGATTCAAAAGGTCTCAGAAAAAAAATTAAGAGCGGATCTGGCTGGCAGCCTTTTCTATTTGTAAGCCTTCTACGTATAGGTGTCACGCGTTGTGTGTGTTCAGTTTTATCGAGTTTTCCAATATCTCGGCTTCCTTTGGCGTATATAACCCACAGCACAGATAATCTTTTTTTTTATTCTGGAAATCGCTTATCTTTCATTCCAAAAATTTAGTTTGTGACGCGAGAAACGCGCTATCTGATTGGCATGAATTTCATTAACCAACTTCCTACTGCACATCAAAGGCTGCTCTTAACTTTGTATTTTGCTTGGCTGGCATTCGCAAACATCAGCTCATCAAAATACAAAGAAAAGAGGCGTCTGCCAGCAGGGAATAGCTAGCCAGCGCCCTAAAGAAATGCTTCTTTACACATTATACAAGACAACCAGTCATTCGTTGGTCCGGCTAGTACCCTAGTCCGGCAATTTCTTTTTCTTAATTGAATATCTATACGCTAAAAGATGACTAATTAAAATTGATTTCACCTAACAATTGATTGATTTTTTAACTCTCCCAACCCTCATTCCTGGCATTCCAGCATGCCCAAAGGAGATGGGTAAAATCTCTAAGGGAGCGGTCATTTATTACTGGGTGGGTTCGTTTTTTGGGCGCGGATTTTTTTTTGGGGGGGGGGGCGAATTTCTTTTTGGCTGTCATTAAAAGGGGGGTCACATTTTTTGGGCGTCGAATTAAAGTCTGGTTCTAATATAATACTCAACAAGAGAGTCATTGTTAAATTGAAAATTCTATTCAGTTAACAATGTTTCCTACTTTTGTATATCTAGTTCCATATTGTTCAGGTACCAATCTTGTCTGTGCCACTCTTAAACTAGCGAAAGTGAAGATTCATACTTTTAAATTTAGTAGGACAAAATTGCCATGCTAGCTGATCTATATTTTAGTGAAGGTTAAATTCAGTAAAACTCAGTATGTATATCAAGTCTCTGTGGTTTAAAAGAGATATAATTATTGAATATATAAAGGTGGTGGTGGTGGGGGGTTGCAAATTTTTGGGCGTCCGGTCAAGGAAGGGTCACGATTTTTGGGCTTGGATTTGGGGGGTGGGGGGTGGGGGGCAACATTTTTTAGCCCAGGGTTTTGCAAAATTGCCGGACCATCTCCAGTAATTAATGGCCGCTCCCTAAATACTGCCTTTTCACAGCACCGCGAACTAGTAGTTTGTTCTCAATATCTCGGCCAAATATTCGTAATATTCGCAACAAATGCCAACACTTTCCTTACAAAACGTCACACTGATCTGTTGGTCGTCTGTCGGTAAAAATGTAGGCACTTTGCACATGGAGTTCTTAATTAGTTAAAAAGTTGCAAAATTTGCCAGTGTGTATCTTGGTCCGCAATTTTGTAGTTATCCACAAAAAGACAAATTCTGGCCAAATATTAATCGACAATGACAAAATGATACAGTACAGATTAGCTTATGTACATGTGTAGTTGTATCATAGTGTCCAACAAAAACCATTTCCAAAGAAATCGTGCAAGTAATTGACTCTTTCACTTTCAAAGGCTACGACAAAAATGCGTCTAAATGACTTCAATCTTTCAGGCAAGTTCGTAGAAGGGTACTTGACAAAGGAGAACACCGTCGGATCCAAGAAAAGAATAAAAAAAAAAACGATCAAGTGGGCAACTAAATTTCCGAAGTGCAAAAACAAAAGCCAGTCAAGTAATGTGTTTGATTTCATCTCATTTTACAGGACCAAGGCTGACTAGGCGAGCCCTTCTAGATAAAATGCTCGCGTCACTGAAAGCTCTGGTTCTCACGCATGCTAACTGGCTAACTTTATTTAAACAATAGCGCGCGTCGCTATATAAATGACATACTTTGTAAGAGGTTCGTATTTCCCTAAATACCCTTCCACCTCTTTTTAGTCTAAGATATCTGGTTGACTTTTTAATTTTAATATTGCACTCTGTGGAAGGCAGTACACAGGATTAACAGCCTTGACTTCAGAAGAGCCGAGCAGAGAAAGACCAGTCAGTCCGAACAGGGTATGAAATGGGTCGACCTAGGGCAAGGGAATATGCATGAGTGACATGGACACCCAGACATACATGAATGACATGTGACACCCAGACATACATGAGTGACACGTGACACCCAGACATACATGAGTGACACGTGACACCCAGACATACATGAGTGACATTTGACAACCAGACATACATGAATGACCTGTGACAACCAGACATACATGAATGACCTGTGACACCCAGACGTACATGAGTGACATGTGACACCCAGACATACATGAGTGACACGTGACGCCCAGACATACATGAGTGACACGTGACACCCAGACATACATGAGTGACATGTGACACACAGACATACATGAGTGACACGTGACACCCAGACATACATGAGTGACACGTGACACCCAGACATACATGAGTGACACGTGACACCCAGACATACATGAGTGACACGTGACACCCAGACATACATGAGTGACATGTGACACCCAGACATACATGAGTGACACGTGACACCCAGACATACATGAGTGACACATGACACCCAGACATACATGAGTGACATGTGACACCCAGACATACATGAGTGACACATGACACCCAGACATACATGAGTGACATGTGACACCCAGACATACATGTATGACCTGTGACACCCAGACATACATGGGTGACACGTGACACCCAGACATACATGGGTGACACGTGACACCCAGACATACATGAGTGACACGTGACACACAGACATACATGAGTGACATGTGACACCCAGACATACATGTATGACCTGTGACACCCAGACATACATGAGTGACATGTGACACCCAGACACACCAGAATGAGTGACATGTGCCACCCAGACACACAAGAATGTGTGACATGTGACACCCAGACACAGACATTCATGAGTGACATGTGACACCCAGACACACGAGAATGCGTGACATGTGACACCCAGACACACAAGAATGAGTGACATGTGACACCAAGACACACAAGAATGAGTGACATGTGACACCCAGACACAGACATTCATGAGTGACATGTGACACACAGACATACATGAGTGACACGTGACACCCAGACACACAAGAATGAGTGACATGTGACACCCAGACACACAAAAATGAGTGACATGTGACACCCAGACACACATGAATGAGTGACATGTGCCACCCAGACACACATGAATGAGTGACATGTTACACCCAGACACACAAAAATGAGTGACATGTGACACCCAGACACACATGAATGAGTGACATGTTACACCCAGACAGACAAGAAAAAATGTGGTGTAACATTAAGACAGGAAAAAAAAGGTTTACCATGTCTCCTGGTCGATCTGCAAACCCTCCAGTTTCCTCGTCTTGACATGCCAATATATACATCTTTAATTTCTCCTGAAAAATGCAAAATAAATTGATATTCATCATAAAATAGGACAACTGTAAAAAGTTGTACTCTTATGAGTATAGAAATATATACATTATTCAGTTGTCATTATGGAATCAAAGTATTACTACAGAAAAGTGGAAACCCTTTGTTTTAAGGCCCTCTCTCCGACTGTACCTTGTTGATCCAGTGAACTTTTCCTAGAATTTTCAGTGAAGCCAGAACCCACCAAGAATAACAAACATCAGGTAGTTTTTCAGGCCTCCCTGTATAAAAAAAATAATTATATTCAGTTAAACTACCCTGGCTTCCAGTAGATCTTATAGCTCCAAGTACAAAAAGAATCTAGTGGTTTTGTGTTTTTTTGTCACTGTTTATTCTCTAAAACTAATGTAAGACATTTACAATTGAAGCTGTGTGACATAATTAAAAGCCTGTCTCCATAATGCCCCAAATACTGTATTAAAGGGGTAGCCCAAGGAATGAGGTTGGTCTTTTGTAAATCTGAAGGCATAACAAACAAACCCTTCCACTATGGGAAGCCTGGCATAACCGCTAAAGGCAGCTTCTACTCTGGGAAGCCTGGCATAACTGCTAGGGCAGCTGCTACTCTGGGAAGCCTGGCATAATTGATAGACAGCTTCTACTCTGGGGCAACTTGCACAAAATCATGCGAATTCTTGAGTCGCGAACTCACGCCAGAAATGGCTGTGGCAATCACACCAGAGATTTTTTAATAAAAAAAAGCTTTTCCATGGCTGCAACCCAACTTGGACAGGAATCCTGTGAAATCGGTTTAAATACAGTATAATGTGAAACAAACCCAAGAAATGCGGGTGAGTTGACAGCTATGATTTTCTGATAAAAAAATGTCTTGTCAGTGCTGAATAAATCGCTTTTGTTGCCAAAAGCTTAAATGTGTGTTTGCCACAAAAAAAAAACAACAAGTTATGAAATAAGAGGAATTTTTAATAACATGGGTATCGGAGGTGGAAAGTCTACTTTATCAAAACATTAAAGCCTTTGGTTTCTTGTGTACTGTAAGTGTCCAAGCCATAGATTTTAAAGGGTAACGTAGAGTACCATTCAAGCCCTAGATTTTAAAGGGTAACATAGAGTACCATTCAAGCCCTAGATTTTAAAGGGTAACATAGAGTACCATTCAAGCCCTAGATTTGAAAGGGTAACGTAGAGTACCATTCAAGCCCTAGATTTTAAGGGTAATGTAGCGTACCATTCAAGCCCTAGATTTTAAAGGGTAACATAGAGTACCATTCAAGCCATAGATTTTAAAGGGTAACATAGAGTACCATTCAAGCCATAGATTTTAAAGGGTAACATAGAGTACCATTCAAGCCCTAGATTTTAAAGGGTAACGTAGAGTACCATTCAAGCCCTAGATTTTAAAGGGTAACATAGAGTACCATTCAAGCCCTAGATTAGGGTAAAATAGAGTACCATTCAAGCCCTAGATTTGAAAGGGTAACGTAGAGTACCATTCAAGCCCTAGATTTTAAGGGTAATGTAGCGTACCATTCAAGCCCTAGATTTTAAAGGGTAACATAGAGTACCATTCAAGCCATAGATTTTAAAGGGTAACATAGAGTACCATTCAAGCCATAGATTTTAAAGGGTAACATAGAGTACCATTCAAGCCCTAGATTTTAAAGGGTAACGTAGAGTACCATTCAAGCCATAGATTTTAAAGGGTAACGTAGAGTACCATTCAAGTCATAGATTTTAAAGGGTAACGCAGAGTACCATTCAAGCCGCCTGATGGAAGCTGCCTCTCGCAAAGCCACCAGCCCAGCATGTCGACATTAACGTGATGGAGGGAGTGAGTGATTGACAGGGCCCCTAGACAGCAGTAGATCTGTGTAAAGAATACACAAAACATAATGTAAGCCATAGACATCTCACATTTAAAGTCGCATTGTCACCAGTTTACTTCCTGTTGATTACGTAACAATCTCCTATGATTTTTAACGGAAAACATGAGTAATAATTTAAAATCGTGAAAGCAGTCTGTCTTTTGGAAGTTTCTTTGAGGATGTGATTTAGAGCAGTTGGACTGTTTAACAGCTCAGATTCTAATAGATTCTTATTCTTTAAATGGTTGAGGTTTGCGTCGGACCTCCGGAAGTAAAAAAGCAGCTACAACTTGCTTCAAAGTCTACTGCTATTATCTTAATGCCCATGTTTAATTGATGGAAGGATGAAATGGGTTATTGATAGGACAATATGAATAATTTCTAAAGAAAAGAAAATTCAGCCATGCTATACTTGAAACCCCTTACCCTTCCTTCTTCCTAAACATTTAAATGGAGTATTACTCCATTTAAAAAGATAACAAAATGAAAATACTCTGTACATACCTGCCCTGCGTGTGATTCTGAACCAGGTCTGCAGCCAAACCCTCCATCAAAATTCATACAATCCACTACATATTCCACTGCCTTATCAACGTTGATAGCATCCAGACGGTCCTTTGGGAGAGAACATATAATTACAATCTGCAAAGTGGGTAGAGTCAACCACTGAAGCATACAAAGGCTCTAGCATGAACAAAAAAGTGTTCAGTGTGTTAATAGGAGTCAAAATGTAATGAAAAGCTGTTAGATGATTGGACAAATATATTATCTAACAAATCAGACCAATTTTCTTGTTTACATTCCTCGGAAAAATCACTGACTCACCAGTAGCTGTAAGCAAGCTATCGCACAAAATGAAAACCTTGTGTCTATTTCACCTGTCAAACCAAATATAAAAATGTGCATATCAGATAATTTTTGGAAGGAATATTGGGACTTTGGACTCAGATGCCTTCTCCTGCCACTTGACGAAGGCCAAATCAAATGAAAGAAATACAAATTGCCACATGGCATCATACCCCACTTGTCACCCGCAAATGACCCATCTTCTTGCTGAAGCTTTTTGACATATTGTACAATACTTGGTACATCAACCGCATCTATTGCATCATACAGGAAAAGAATCTGTAAAACAGATTTACAAATAAGGGTGCAAATAAACAATAAAAATGTTGAAATATTTCCATAAAATCAAAGGCTAATTAAGGAGCAAATATTTAGAATTCAGACACCGAGCCTTGAGACATTTTCTTGTTGACTGTTTGTGAATCTAGTGAATGTGATTGGTTAAACATAAATTCCATGCAAACATACTTCTGAACAGCACCCAAGGTGCCTGCATGAATCAGAATGAGAACTTAGAGAAGGGTCATTAGTTATAGGGGAAGGCTGCTATGTTTTGGGGAGAGTTGCGATTTTTTGAGTGTTGATTTGGGGGGGTGCCTCAAATTTTGATACAGGGTTTAGGGGAGGGCATGTAAGTGGTGACAGTAAAATCCCTACTGACCTGAACAGCACTCAAAGTATACAGTAAGTGCGGGTCATGTGACACACTCGCGCCAAACCCTCCATCGTCATGCTGACAAGACTTGACGAAATCAATAGCTTCCTCTCTATTCATCATATCTAACTTGTCCATCAAAGCCATCGCAGTTAACCCCCAGTAGACCCCACTCATGCGTAGATACTCTGTCATACAGTAATCCTATGTGAGTAAAAAGGGAATTGTGATAAGCTACAAGTAGCAGTACAAGAAAGTTGGTGTGACAAGGTGGGAATGGTATGGCTCATACCTCTGTGAAAACAGAGTGGTTTTGCTGATGCCTTGAACATTGGTCTTTTATCTTTTGCTCTGACTAGTTCTTGAAATACTTGAAATACTCTGTTTCCACAGAAGGCGTAAACATTGAAATTGAATAATTTGAAACATGTTTTTCTTATTTTTATCCTTGTTTCACAATTGTTATCTTACATAGTCTGTGTCTTTCTTTTTCCCATAGCTTGCAATAAACTCTGCATGCTTATCAAGGAACAGAGTCTTGGGTGCATCTTGGGAAATCTTGACATCCTTGATTTGGGTACCCTGTTGAATAAAAATTAGTTATTTTAGTCAAGGGGAAAACAGAAAAAATGGAGTTTTGGCATCTCAAGATTGAAGACATATATGCCCAAGCTAGTTGAAAGCATCATTGTTCATCATTCATCAAGATGGAGATACTAAAACCTTTCTCACTTCCGCTGATAAATTTGAAATACTAAGCTAAATGTTTCAATAACAAGTTTAATTTAAAGTCACAAGATTAAAAGTCGGAAAACAAATTATAAATCATATCTACTCACCATTTCACGCTCTTTATGGTAGATCAATACTTCTAATGGCTATTAATTCACAGCAGAAATTTGTTTCTTTCTAAGTACACGGCCATATTTACAAATTAGCGTTACCGCTGGCCTAAACCATGCAGACTCAATATTTAAAAACCGCAAAGACTGTTGGGTGTTTTTCAGCGCAGCACCGCTTTGTGATTCTCAAGGGCTCATTTGACGCTTGCAAGGAGCTATGGGTAAAATCCAAGATGGCGGCAAGCGCGGAGTGGTGTTTGATAGAAAGTGATCCTGGCGTCTTTACTGAACTCATTCGTGGATTCGGTGAGTACGGGAAGGGAATAAGATGTTTGTAAAATACATGTTATTATTTATCTTGTTGGATTATATTAGGCCTGGTGTTGAACTGCACGCACGACAATGTTACACAAAGGAAGCCCATCATTGCCTTTCGTGCTGTACACGCGTATTTTTAAGACGTTATGGTATATCACACGCTTCATTATTTCTCATGCAAATAGGCCCGATCACACGCTTCATTATTTCTCATGCAAATAGGCCCGTATCTTCACATAACACCTCACACATATACAGAAAAAAATAGATAAAGAAGTTTCTAAATTTACTTTCGCCCCACGTGATTATGATGTTCTTATTGTCAATTCATTATTAATTCAAGGCTGTACTGGAGTACAAGTTGAAGAGATATACAGCTTAGATGATGCTTCCCTTGAAAATTTGAGGTCAGTCAACAATTTAACAGCATTTTATAGGGTGGATGCTTTGACATTGGTAGCCCCCAATATGTTACCTTATAATTTGTGAAAACTCGAGTAACATTAAAAATAAACCGAAAATAAACCACACAGAAACAAACATGGCGGTCAACACGTTTTCTTCTTCTTCTACACACACTGCATTATGGGTAATACAATATTTTTCTATGGGGGGGTGGGCAAGTGCTTAATTCCAAGGGTAACACACTTCCCCCCTGAAAAGATGTCGTCCTCGACATTTAAGTTACTAGTATGTTTCAATACTACAATGCAACTGAGGAAAAAAAAAATCTGACTACTCTACTATTTCAATGTTCAGTTCCATGAAGGCATGGTGTAGGGTGATCAAGTCCAACCATGGCTTCCACTTGTTTCTTCATACAGCTGTATCTTGCTTATTCTTTACTCTACAGTTCTCTTGCACAATGTCATTGCCACGTAAATACCCAATGCTGCTCAAGGTCTTACACCTTGTTACCTACACTATTTGCTAGGCTATACTAGTATTATTCAACTAGTGTCTCTAACTAGACCGTTTTTTTTCTTTTCTTTTTCTTGTAACAAACAAACAAATATAAGTCAAGTAAGTGTACTAGTGTACTTGTAATTGCATTGCTGGTGTCCATGGTGAGAAGGAAGGACATCTGTAGGGTACCTGTAAACCGTAGGGTACCGGATAACCGTAGGGAGTCTGTAGACTGCAGGGTACCGAATAACCGTAGGGTACCTGTAAACCGAAGGGTGCCTTGAACCCGCATGTGGCACATGGTAACTCTTGTGTAGGAGGTGCACCGTAAGCACTCCATGCTGACTCATTTATAGTTATACCATGGTTAGCGACCGGTCCCCGATAATAGGATGGCTGACCAATAACATCATAAGTAACCCGCAAAGGTGGATGCCTATTCCGCTCGGGTCGTCCAATGATGCTGCCATTAGCATAGTTCTCCTGGCTGTCCCTATCACCTTGTTCCCCTTGCTGCTGCTGTGATGCCCTCTCTGCCTGCTCCTCTATTGCTTCATCCAGCTCACCTGCCGTTCCTTCCTGCTGATCGGGTGCTCCATCCAGCTCGTCTGAAGCTTCCTCTTGCTGATCCAGAGATACATCTGACTCGCCTGATGCTATTTCCTCTTGCCGATCCGGTGCTACATCAGACTCGCCTGATACTTCCTCCTGCTGACCCAGGACTACATCCGATTCGCTTGATGCTTCCTCTTTCTCGTCGGGCGCATATCCAACCTGTCTACCGTAAACAAAGTCTGGTTCCTCTTCACTACTCGACTCCTCTTTCAACTCTGCTGCGTTCCTTGTTGCAGGTTTCCGTGTTTTGGTTTTCCTTTTTGGCTGAGTAATCACGTCACTCATGAGATAATCACATGGCAGTAAGAGGTTATAATGCAGAGTCCGGTTCCTGCCCTTGCCATTCTCAGGTCTGACCTCATACACTGGGCTCGATTCTCCCTTCTGATTCACAACCACAAACACCTGATCCTCAAAGTATGAGCGTAGTTTCCCTGGACCGCCTCGTTCTGACAGGTTTCGTACCAATACCCGATCACCCGGCTTAAGTGATGAGCATCTCACTTTCTTCTCGTAGTACCTCTTACCCCGCGCGGCTTGAGCTGTCGACTTAGAACGTGCGATCCTGTAAGCTTCTTCCATGGTTTCTCGCCACTTTGTCACATATTTCGGATACTGTTGCGGAGTGCCTTGCAAACTGGTACCAAGCATTAAGTCAATGGGAAGTCGAGGTGAGCGACCATAAAGTAGATAGAAAGGAGAAAATCCTGTTGAGTCATTTCGAGTGCAGTTGTATGCGTGTACAACTTTGTTAAGACTATCTTTCCACTTGGATTTCTGGTTCTCTGGTAGTGTGCGTAACATTGCAAGAAGGGTCTGATTAAAACGCTCAACTTGTCCATTGGATTGTGGATGATATGGTGTGGTTCTTGAGTGAGCTACCCCACTAAGCTTTTCCAGATGTTTATGTAGATCGTTCTCGAACTCCTTCCCCTGATCGTGATGTATTCGAAGGGGAAACCCAAACCTCATGATGTAATCATTATACAGCTTCTCTGCCACTGTAGGGGCCGATTTATTCCGTGTTGCGTATGCTTGGGCAAATCGAGTAAAATGATCAATCACTACGAGGATATATTCATACCCACCACTGCTTTTTTCTAGATGTAAAAAGTCCAAAGAAATGAGTTCAAAGGGAGCTGTTGTTTGAATACTCTGCATTGGTGCCCGTTGAGCATGTTTCGGTCGTTTTTGCTTGATACATCGACAAACAGAGGTAACATAGTGTTCAATGTCCTGTTGCATACGGGGCCAAAAGAACCTATCCCTCGCAAGTTGCAATACCCTCTCTGCACCGAGATGCCCCATTTCCTCATGTAATTCCTTATAAACGAGATGATGAAGTTTCCGTGGAAGGACCAATTGGAGACGTGGTCCAATTCTCCGGCGAAGGATATCATCCTTACCTAGTTCCAACTTCTTCCAGTGACGTAACATGGCCTTTGTTTCAGGAGTTTCCTTCTTTCGCTCCTTTAAGCTGGGTAATGACTCATTAAGTATGAAACCAATCACCTTTCCAATTGTTGTATCCTCACGCTGAAGTCTCACAATGTCCTCTGTCGACCATGCTTGCGTGCCTAAGGTGACATTATCGTCGGGAGAATCTTCAAGGCATGCTGACAAAGAGATAGTCGGAATGCCATCTTCACCTGCCTGGAACTTTACAGAATTCACAGTGGCTCCTATGTCTTCTTGGCATATGGTCTTCTGACATTCTTCCATATACTTCTCCATGCCTTGTGAAATCCGCGAGAGACCGTCTGCATCCCCATTTGCCTTTCCAGGTCTGTATTTGATGACAAAGTTATAGTCAGCCAATTCTGATACCCAACGCTGTCCGGTCGCATTCAATTTGGCAGTGGTCAGAATGTATGTTAACGGGTTATTATCCGTGTAGACAGTAAATTTAGGGGCATAGTACAAATAGTCTCTAAATTTCTCCGTAATTGCCCATTTTAGCGCTAAGAATTCGAGTTTCCCCGAATGCAGATGGTAATTGCGCTCGGCTTGAGTTAACGATCGTGACCCGTAACCAATGACTCTCAAGGTTCCTTTCTGGCATTGGTATAATACAGCCCCAAGTCCCCGCTCCGATGCGTCAGTGTGAAGAATAAAGGGTTGTTGGTAGTCCGGATAAGCCATAACGGGTGGTGATGTGATAGTATCTATAAGTGTCTCCAGTATTCGCTGATGTTCCTCAGACCAAGAGACTGGTTGGCGTGATAAGGACTTACTCGACCTACTTTTCGATTTGGTACTTGTACCTCCCTTGGGTTCCGTCAAAAGATCATAAATGGGTGCTGCTAACGTCGCAAAGTTATGTACATATCTCCTGAAATAACTTAGAAGTCCCATAAGTCTGCGAACTTCTCCGACTGTCTTAGGTGGCGTATCCTTTAAATCCGTAACTGCCTTAATACTCTCCTGATCCATCCGATAACCTTCTTCTGACACAACATGTCCAAGGAATGTAACTTCCCTTTGAAAGATTTTACACTTGCTGGGTTTCAATTTTATCCCGTGTTCCCGCAGTCTTTGCAAAACTTTCCTCAGATCACTAACATGTTCTTCAAAACTTTGACTAAAGACAATGATATCGTCCAAATATGGGATACATGTGGTGTCTCTTAAATCTTCTAAACAATCTTGCATATATCTTTGAAAGGCCGCGGGGGCCTGGGAAAGACCCATGGGAATGCGAACCCATTCATACAGTCCCCAAGGGGTCACAAAGGCAGTCAATGGTCTACTGTCTTTCCCCATGAAACCCTGATGATATGCGCGTCCCTGATCCAGTACTGAAAACCAACTATTTCCCCCTAGGGTGTCTAATGCATCTTGAATCCTTGGGATGGGAAAACGGTCAGGAACACTCTTACGATTCAGTTCACGATAGTCAATGCACAGTCTTAGAGACCCGTCCCGTTTACGGACGCAGACAGCCGGCGACGAGTAGGAAGACTTTGACTTCACAATCCATCCCTTATTTATCAAGTCCTCAATATAGCCTTTGACTTCTGCATACAATGGGCGGCTAATTGAGACATATGTTTTCTGAACAGGAGTCTTATCCATTAGGGTTAAATTTAACTCAAGGTCTTCGATGCAACCGACATCCTGACTATCACGGGCAAAGGTCTCCTCCTCTTCCTGTAACAGACGAGTGACTTCCTTTTTTTGTTCTTCATTCAGATCTCCAATCACCACCCCTGGGACCCTCTGTGATGAATCTATGGTCGCCCCCCTGGATTCTTGTGTTTCACCTGGGTGTACCCCCCTTGAATCAGACAAGTTCATCTCACTAAGTTTCACTTCTGCTGGGGTAACTGATCTGATAAGGTTAAGACTACCCAAGATGGTGCCCCCCCTGAGGGTGATATCATGCTTGGTGGCATTACTGACGTAAATGTCAACTCGCGTAGCTTTCCCTTTCGGGATGGACAATAGAGACTGGGAGAGTTCTAGCCCTGTAGGCAATGTCTGGTCTTCATCTGGTTCAAAGATAACTGGGCATTTCTCCTCGACTGGGCCGGTATTTGCACGACAATTAATTCTCAGGGTCTGCCCCCCCGGTATGCTGACACTCTTCTTAGGTGACTTTAAGATGCACAAGGGTTCTGAGTTGTCACATGTTTGGATAAAGTTAATCAAGGCCCCAACTGCCTCCCCTCTGACTTCTGGAAATGCACCTTTCATAATATCCTGTAATGGGCTCCCTGTGGTGTTGCTATTATCCCCTGGGAAATCTTTAATCACTGTTTCTATGACATTATATCCAATGATGGGACACTCTAACTCTCCTGGGGTCACTAAAAAAGGTACTTCTACATCTGGCCCTGTATACCCATGGGATTCTAGCTTCAATGTTATGGGGATCCATCCCTCATATGGGATCTCACTGCCATTTGCAGCAGATACATTTAAGTTTCTATCCCGACCCAGGAGTGTCTCAATATCTTGTAAATCAGTGTTCAAACCATTCTCATTGACCCATGATTTAGATAAAACTGAAATTTTCGCGCCCGTATCCCAGAGGGCCTCTGTGCTAATATCATTAAGCATGCAGGAAACTTTGCATTTTGGTCCTACTAGTTTACAAATAACAGCATGTTGTTTTGGAGTGAGATGAGACATAAATACACTAGACTGAATTCGCTCTGCGTACTCACTGTTTTTCTTGGCTTGTAACTCTTGTATCGCAGTGCAAAGTTTCTTGTGTTCCAACCAATGAGCCCGTTGGCATTGCACACCGCAGTACAATGCTGACTTACAACCCGCACATTGAACTAAACAATCACTACCAGATGGTTGATGCCCACATAACACACATACTTGGGACTTTCCTGTGGAAGCAACTTGCGACCCGGCTACCGCCTGTCCCGCGGTGGCAGCCGGTGCTGGTTTCCCGAATCCTTGTTTTGTGTTGGTCTCCGCTTACGACATCCCCGTGCCCAATGCTCAGATGAACCACAATAAAAACAATGATCACATGCATCAATCGTATTGCTATCCTCACACTGCTTGCAAACTCTCTTGGTCTTCTGTACATGTATATCCCGATTATCAATATTGCCATCCCTTTCCTGTTGCACTTGGGCCACTGTCTCCCGCAATGTGGCCATCTCCGACTTCACTGACTTGAGTTCTGCTAGGATCAGGTCTTCTGTTGAGACTGCGGCTGGAGCAGTCTTCCCTTTGTCCTTACGTCCACCATTCCCTTGTGATTCGACATTATCACTTGTTAGCTGATTAACTTTCTTAGTTATTTTGGTTAACTTTGATTTCCTCTCTAACTCCTCAGATGCCACAATATTTACATGCTGGATTAAATCTTCATCAGTGGTATCTGTGTTCTGTAGATATGGTCTTAGTTTCATCCTTACACCATCATCCATTAATCCAGTCTCCACAGTTCTTAAAAATAGTCCTTGCACCAATTCGGGATCGTATTTCATTTTGCTATCAGACTCTTGTGACGCAAAACAAACTTTCTGCCTTTGATCCAAAGCCCTGATCACAAAACTCTGAGGGGTTTCCCCGGGAGCTTGAGCCAAAATTGCTAATTCTTGATACAGTTCTGTTGCATTTTTTTCCTGATAATGCGAGCGCAAAATGTGTCTTAATTGGGCCAGAGTCAAGCTTGGAATACCTTCCAAGTAGCTGCGAAGTCTCATTCCTGGGCAAATGGACTTTATTACTGCATCGACCACCTCAACTTCTGTGTCCTTTCTTTAGTCCAGAGTCAATTTGTCTCACGAGACTGACAAAACTCAACTTATCTTTCTGTCCTGGCTCTCCAATTTGCCCAGAAATCTTCATTTCTCTCTTTATATCCCAAATGTAGAGACCTTTCTTTGATTCCATACCCATAAGCTTGTTCATTTGATCCTTCAGAGCTTGGAGCTCCTCGCTCGGACTTGCACTTGCACTCGTGTTTGGCTGGGCTTGTTTTTCTTGTTTGGGCTTCGTTGCTCCAGAAATCGCCGAAATAACCTCCTCTAATCCCTTCAGATAGCTGACTGCTTGGTCTCCTTTGCTCTCAAGCTCGTTATCCACAGCTTGTGAGATCCTTCTGACCCGTTTCAACCTAGATAGTTTGTCGTCCTCGTGTAGCTTCAAAAAGTTTTCCACTTCGTGTAACTGTTCGGCCGTCAAGCGACACAAACTCTCTTCGATACTAAGCTGAAGTTCTTCAGTCATCTTCTGAATCCGTTTTCTTTGTCTGAGCCCCCAATATGTTACCTTATAATTTGTGAAAACTCGAGTAACATTAAAAATAAACCGAAAATAAACCACACAGAAACAAACATGGCGGTCAACACGTTTTCTTCTTCTTCTACACACACTGCATTATGGGTAATACAATATTTTTCTATGGGGGGGTGGGCAAGTGCTTAATTCCAAGGGTAACACCTTTGTTCACCAGTTCATGGTAAAAAAATAATTCTCCTTTGCAAAAGTCCTACCCCCGTCCTCTTCTGCATGAATTCCCCCACCCTCTCTGGATTACATTGTTAATGTGTTGTTATCTCTGTAGGCCAGTGCATGGAATCATTTTTCTATTCAAATGGAAGCCTGGCGAGGAGCCTGCAGGTAGTGTGGTACAGGACAGCCGATCTCTTGGGATATTCTTTGCAAAGCAGGTAAGGTTTTCAGCTCTGATTAGCAGACCTTTACACAGTAAAATTTGTGATGGTTTGTTATGGATTATATGTGAATAAACATTGTTGTAATTACACATTTTTTATCATTGTTATTGTTTCGGATAACCAGCCATATACCACACTAATAATGCCGGAGCAAGTTTTTATTTTGTACTAGCCACTATTTGCTAGTCAACTGTTGAATAAATAAAGTAACATTGATTATTGGTCATTGAGATTATGTTTATAAAGTACATGATATGAATCATATAAATTTTACTTACAATCTTAGTATCTTTTGCTCCGGATACTCTTGATCAGTTTTACTGACTACATAACGTCTTTGAACTAATGCACGGTTATGCTAATTCCATCTTTGAATGCTACCTAACCAATCAGGTGGCGACTGTAAAATAACTTAATGCTCTCATGAATACATTTCTTTTTTTTTTTTTTCCTTTTTCCCTACTATACTATTAAAAGCGTGCGAAACAGTTATCATTATTTTGATCAGGGAGGTTTTGGTTGTCTTACTGTAATTGTCTATTTACCCCCTACTGTAGGTTATCACCAATGCATGTGCGACGCAGGCCATACTCAGTGTACTGTTAAACACTGCCCATCCTGATATTGACTTGGGGCCAAACCTCAGCTCTTTCAAGGACTTCTCTGCTACATTTGATGGTGCTGTAAGTGTTGTGAATTGTTCTAAAGTCTGTAGATCTGACTTAGTGACAGTGTTGTTCTGTTTTGTTTTGTTTTGAATATTTAAAACTCTAATACAACTTTCCCTGTACTGTTTGGTTCTTTGAAAGATAGAATATTTTAATTGTAGCATGATTGAAATTCTCTTGATTAAAGTGGATTTAATTAACTACTGAGATGAATATCTCATTTTCAGGGTTTGGTAGTCTAAGATAAATCAAAGTACATATCAATTGGATGATGATGGTTGTGGTGATGATGATAAAGGTTGTAGTGATGATGATGATGGTTGTAGTGATGATGATGATGGTTGTAGTGATGATGATGGTGGTTGTAGTGATGATGATAAAGGTTGTAGTGATGATGATGATGGTTGTAGAGATGATGATGATGGTTGTATGGATGTAATGATGGTTGTAGTGATGTAATGATGGTGGTAGTGATGATGATGATGGTTGTAGAGATGATGATGATGGTTGTAGTGATGATGATGATGGTTGTAGTGATGATGATGATGGTTGTAGAGATGATGATGATGGTTGTAGTGATGATGATGATGGTTGTAGTGATGATGATGATGGTTGTAGAGATGATGATGATGGTTGTAGTGATGATGATGATGGTTGTAGTGATGATGATAAAGGTTGTAGTGATGATGATGATGGTTGTAGAGATGATGATGATGGTTGTATGGATGTAATGATGGTTGTAGTGATGTAATGATGGTGGTAGTGATGATGATGATGGTTGTAGAGATGATGATGATGGTTGTAGTGATGATGATGATGGTTGTAGAGATGATGATGATGGTTGTAGTGATGATGATAAAGGTTGTAATGATGTGATGATGGTTGTAGTGATGATGATGGTGGTAGTGATGCAATGATGATTGTAGTGATGTAATGATGGTTGTGGTGATAATGGTTGTAGTGATGATGATGATGGTTGTAGTGATGTAATGATGGTTGTGGTGATAATGGTTGTAGTGATGATGATGATGGTTGTAGTGATGTAATGATGGTTGTAGTGATGATGATAAAGGTTGTAGTGATGTGATGATGGTGGTAGTGATGTAATGATGGTTGTAGTGATGATGATGATGGTGGTAGTGATGTAATGATGATTGTAGTGATGTAATGATGGTTGTAGTGATGTAATGGTGGTTGTAGTGATGTGATGATGATTGTAGTGATGTAATGATGGTTGTGGTGATAATGGTTGTAGTGATGTAATGATGATTGTAGTGATGTAATGATGGTTGTAGTGATGTAATGGTGGTTGTAGTGATGTAATGATGATTGTAGTGATGAAATGATGGTTGTAGTGATGTAATGATGGTTGTAGTAATGTAATGATGGTTGTAGTGATGTAATGATGGTTGTAGTGATGTAATGATGGTTGTAGTGATGTAATGATGGTTGTAGTGATGTGATGATGGTTGTAGTGATGATGATGATGGTTGTAGTGATGATGATGATGGTTGTAGTGATGTAATGATGGTTGTAGTGATGTGATGATGGTTGTAGTGATGCAATGATGGTTGTAGTGATGTAATGATGGTTGTAGTGATGATGATAAAGGTTGTAGTGATGTGATGATGGTTGTAGTGATGATGATGGTGGTAGTGATGCAATGATGATTGTAGTGATGTAATGATGGTTGTGGTGATAATGGTTGTAGTGATGATGATGATGGTTGTAGTGATGTAATGATGGTTGTGGTGATAATGGTTGTAGTGATGATGATGATGGTTGTAGTGATGTAATGATGGTTGTGGTGATAATGGTTGTAGTGATGATGATGATGATTGTAGTGATGTAATGATGGTTGTAGTGATGTAATGATGGTTGTAGTGATGTAATGATGGTTGTAGTGATGTAATGATGGTTGTAGTGATGTAATGATGGTTGTGGTTATGATGGTTGTGGTGATAATGGTTGTAGTGATGATGATGGTGGTTGTAGTGATGATGATGATGGTTGTAGTGATGTGATGATGGTTGTGGTTATGATGGTTGTGGTGATAATGGTTGTAGTGATGATGATGGTGGTTGTAGTGATGTGATGATGGTTGTAGTGATGTGATGATGGTTGTAGTGATGTGATGATGGTGGTTGTAGTGATTATGGTGGTTTTGATGATGGTTATAGGTTGTGGTGGATGACGACGATGATGATAGCTGTGGTTGTGGTGATGATGGTTGTGGTGATAATGTTTGTAGTAATGATGATGATGGTTGTAGAGATGATGGTGGTTTTGATGATGGTTATAGGTTGTGGTGGATGACGACGATGATGATAGCTGTGGTTGTGGTGATAATGGTTGTAGTAATGATGATGATGGTTGCAGTGATGTAATGATGGTTGCAGTGATGTAATGATGGTTGTAGTGATGGTTATAGGTTGTGGTGGATGACAACGATGATGATAGCTGTGGTTGTGTGGATGTTGACGATGATGATGATGATATCTTCTCTGCTTCAAGCTAAAAGGCCTGAGTTTATCAAACTCTGATGTAATACGAGCAGTACACAACAGCTTCTCAAGGTTTGTTTTAACCCTATTGAACCCAACCATCCTTTTACTGGCCTGTTCTAGTAGTAGAACAAGAAGTACCCACAGTACTCACTGTAGAATCAGATTGGATGGCGATCACTGTGGCAGAGCAGAATAGGGGGGGTCTGTTTTTGGTCTTTTTTTTTTGTAAATTTTACTCAAAATAACCAGGGGTCAATGGGCTATTTAACTTTTGAACTTAATTTCTTTTCCATGTCTTCATTATCATGTTTTTTTTGTCTTCATTATCATGTTTTTTGTTTTTATTATCATGTTTTTTTGTCTTAATTATCGTGTTTTTTTTGTCTTCATTATCATGTTTTTTTTGTCTTCATTATCATGTTTTTTGTTTTTATTATCATGTTTTTTTGTCTTCATTATCATGTTTTTTTTTGTCTTCATTATCATGTTTTTTGTCTTCATTATCATGTTTTTTGTCTTCATTATCATGTTTTTTGTCTTAATTATCATGTTTTTTTGTCTTCATTATCATGTTTTTTTGTCTTAATTATCATGTTTTTTTGTCTTCATTATCATGTTTTTTTGTCTTCATTATCATGTTTTTTTGTCTTCATTATCGTGTTTTTTTTTTCTTCATTATCGTGTTTTTTTGTCTTCATTATCATGTTTTTTGTCTTCATTATCATGTTTTTTGTCTTAATTATCATGTTTTTTTTGTCTTCATTATCATGTTTTTTTTTGTCTTCATTATCGTGTCTTTTTTGTCTTCATTATCGTGTTTTTTTTGTCTTCATTATCATGTTTTTTGTCTTCATTATCATGTTTTTTGTCTTCATTATCATGTTTTTTGTCTTCATTATCATGTTTTTTGTCTTCATTATCATGTTTTTTGTCTTCATTATCATGTTTTTTGTCTTCATTATCATGTTTTTTTGTCTTCATTATCATGTTTTTTGTCTTCATTATCATGTTTTTTTGTCTTCATTATCATGTTTTTTTGTCTTCATTATCATGTTTTTTGTCTTCATTATCATGTTTTTTTTGTCTTCATTATCATGTTTTTTGTCTTCATTATCATGTTTTTTTGTCTTCATTATCATGTTTTTTTGTCTTCATTATCGTGTTTTTTTTGTCTTCATTATCATGTTTTTTGTCTTCATTATCATGTTTTTTGTCTTCATTATCATGTTTTTTGTCTTCATTATCATGTTTTTTGTCTTCATTATCATGTTTTTTGTCTTCATTATCATGTTTTTTGTCTTCATTATCATGTTTTTTTGTCTTAATTATCGTGTTTTTTGTCTTCATTATCATGTTTTTTGTCTTCATTATCATGTTTTTTGTCTTAATTATCATGTTTTTTGTCTTAATTATCATGTTTTTTTGTCTTCATTATCATGTTTTTTGTCTTAATTATCATGTTTTTTGTCTTAATTATCATGTTTTTTTGTCTTCATTATCATGTTTTTTTGTCTTCATTATCATGTTTTTTTGTCTTCATTATCATGTTTTTTTGTCTTAATTATCATGTTTTTTGTCTTAATTATCGTGTTTTTTGTCTTCATTATCATGTTTTTTGTCTTCATTATCATGTTTTTTGTCTTAATTATCATGTTTTTTGTCTTCATTATCATGTTTTTTGTCTTAATTATCATGTTTTTTGTCTTCATTATCATGTTTTTTGTCTTAATTATCATGTTTTTTGTCTTCATTATCATGTTTTTTGTCTTCATTATCATGTTTTTTTGTCTTAATTATCATGTTTTTTGTCTTAATTATCATGTTTTTTGTCTTCATTATCATGTTTTTTGTCTTCATTATCATGTTTTTTGTCTTAATTATCATGTTTTTTTGTCTTCATTATCATGTTTTTTGTCTTAATTATCATGTTTTTTGTCTTAATTATCATGTTTTTTGTCTTCATTATCATGTTTTTTTGTCTTCATTATCATGTTTTTTTGTCTTCATTATCATGTTTTTTTGTCTTAATTATCATGTTTTTTGTCTTAATTATCATGTTTTTTGTCTTAATTATCATGTTTTTTGTCTTCATTATCATGTTTTTTGTCTTCATTATCATGTTTTTTGTCTTAATTATCATGTTTTTTGTCTTCATTATCATGTTTTTTTGTCTTCATTATCATGTTTTTTGTCTTCATTATCATGTTTTTTGTCTTCATTATCCTGTTTTTTTGTCTTCATTATCATGTTTTTTTTGTCTTCATTATCATGTTTTTTTGTCTTCATTATCATGTTTTTTTTTGTCTTCATTATCATGTTTTTTGTCTTCATTATCATGTTTTTTGTCTTCATTATCATGTTTTTGTCTTCATTATCATGTTTTTTGTCTTCATTATCATGTTTTTGTCTTCATTATCATGTTTTTTTTGTCTTAATTATCATGTTTTTTGTCTTCATTATCATGTTTTTTTGTCTTCATTATCATGTTTTTTTTTGTCTTAATTATCATGTTTTTTGTCTTCATTATCATGTTTTTGTCTTCATTATCATGTTTTTTTTGTCTTAATTATCATGTTTTTTGTCTTCATTATCATGTTTTTTAGTCTTAATTATCATGTTTTTTGTCTTAATTATCATGTTTTTTGTCTTCATTATCATGTTTTTTTGTCTTCATTATCATGTTTTTTTTTGTCTTAATTATCATGTTTTTTGTCTTCATTATCATGTTTTTGTCTTCATTATCATGTTTTTTTTGTCTTAATTATCATGTTTTTTGTCTTCATTATCATGTTTTTTTGTCTTCAGACAACAGATGTTTGAGTTTGATGCCAAGATGCCACAAAAAGACGACGATGTCTATCACTTTGTTGCATATGCTCCAATCAATGGCAGGCTTTATGAGTTGGATGGCTTGAGAGAAGGGCCTATAGACCATGGTACATATTTACCTGTAAGAGGAGAGGAGGGGAGGGGATGGTACATATTTACTTGTAAGGGGAAGGGAGGGGATGGTATATATTTACCGGTCAGGGGAGGGGTGGGGTTGTGCACTGAAAGTCCAAATATATGGAAGTCATGATTCCACTTAACCATGAAGGATATTCTCAAGTTGTCCTTGCTCTAGCTTGAGTTATCAAGTTTTTTTGGAGTTTTTTTAAGAGGTACATTTCTAACTAACTCAAGAAGATGTATTATCATTAGCCTACTTGTAGGCTTTGATAATTTTTCCGGCATGAAAACCCCGAAAACACGATGTTCGCATACCATGGCCGCCATCTTGGATAACGCGCTTCGCAGGGGGAAGGGGAGAAAAAATGCGCGGGGAAGGGGGAGGGGAAAAGAACGGTGACCGCTACGTTTAATCAGCACTGAAAGCGTGAACATGACAAAGCTATGTAGTGATGAGCGATGGGAGGTCACTAGCCAATCAGATCGCTTTGTCCGTATACGGAGGAAGTTGGAAATGTCTGAATGAAAAAGGCTAGACATCCTGTAGGTGTTCTTTTCCCCCCTCCCCCTGCGGATCGCATTATCCAAGTAGGCGGCCATGGTATGGGAACTTCATGTTTTCGGGGTTTTCGTGCCGGAAAAACTATCAAAGCCTACAAGTAGGCTATATTATCATTCATTCATGTCGTGAGATTGGTAATTGGTATAGTGAATTATGCAGATGATTCTTAATGTCTATAAAGTATTTCCTTGTCCATGTGTTCTTGATTATCTATTCTCTTTTTCTGCTAAGGGGCTTGCACACTGGACAACTGGGTGGCTGTCTGTAAGCCCATCATTGAGACCAGAATGCAAAGGTAAGGTACCAATGAATTTTTAACCCTATGAGTGCCCCTGGACGTTTTTTAGTGTAATGAGTATCTGTTATGTATATGATAATAATGATAGTCAATGCATTTTTAACCCTATGAATGCCCCTGGACGTTTTAAGTGTAATGAGTGTCTGTTTTGTATATGATAATAATGATAGCCAATGCATTTTTAACCCTATAAATGCCCTTGGACGTTTTTAGTGTAATGAGTATTTGTTATGTATATGATAATAATGATAGAAATTATGGTAATAATGTAATTAGTAATGTAATAATAATGACGATAATAGTACAACTGATTTTATCATTTCAAAAGCAAATTGCAATGGTAATGGTTTGTAATTAGTTGAAAGCCCAAATGCAGTTTATTCCAAGCTGTATTTTTTAATTTCAAACTGTAATTCTTTTATTTAATTATTCCAGATATTCATCTGAAGAAATTCGGTTTAACTTAATGGCAATAGTCACAGATCGCAAGATGCTTTACCTACAAGAAATCGAAGCTTTGAATATGAAAAAACAACAGCTGCTAGAAAGGGTATTTTGATGCTCCATTTTTCTTTAAGAATAATCACTTTTTAAACTGATTTTACTTTTCTTCTTCAGATACATGAACTAAGAGAAAGCTCTAAACCAGAGGTAATTATGAAAAAGCTGGCCATAAAAACAGAGGCAGCATTATAAGGAAAACCAATTACATGGCTTGTAATGTTGTATGGCTGCTGTTCCTTGTCAAATTCCTCTGCATACCTGTATGGACCATTTTCCAGATTGAGCACACAAACGTGGCTTTTGCCAGAATGGAGTTTATTTTTAGCCTTCTAGCAAAAATTTGCAGCTTTTTTCTAACCAAAGTGTATTATTTTAAGCTTTTTTAACCATGTTAGCTTCAGGCATTATTGTAAAACAAACAAAACTTTTCTAAAACTTCCAAGATTGCAGTAAGCAAAGCCCATCCTGTCAAAGCCATGTTTTTGCACCCAAATTTTGTCTCTTTCACTGTGAAAGCCATTCTCCGAATTCCCCTCCCCTTAAATACAGTAAAAAAATGTTTTAAATATTCATAGGTATTTATGCTCTCTTGTCTAAACAAACTGTGTCTTTGTCTTTGTCTTGATCAAGGGTGGTGAGGCGATGGAGACCGATCAAGCCAATCAGTCAGTTAGTGATCTAGAGGGGATTGTTCAGTCAATGGGATCTGAGATTCTGAGACTGCAATCACTGGTGTCAGCAGAGGATGATAAAATGTTGAGATATAAGGTGGGTACTTTACCTTGGCACATGGCCTGGGTGGCGGGGGATGCAACTTTACTACTACGGTTAATGATCCTTCAAACGCCCCCTATCTGAAGAATGCCTCCTATCTAATGAATGCCCCCCCTAAGCTTGTATCGAACGCCCCTCTCTAACAAATGCCCCCCCCCCATCCCTCCCTCCTTCCCAGCTTACAAACAAACAACATAGGAATCATATCCTGCTAGCAGCGAGCTTTCTTCCTGTTTGTTTCTATCAGTTCACTTATCCCTATCAAAAGTCTGTTCTTTCGCGTTCTCATTTGTTAGAACAGACTCGCAACACAGATAAATAAACTGATAGAAACAAACAGGAAGAAAGCTTTGCTAGCAGGGTAATATAAATCAAATTTAAATGCCTTATTGTTTAATCTGATCTTGGCTTCTACTGGGTGAGACTTGCTCAATGTTAAGAAACTCTTGCTATGCAAGCTATAATACATGATCTTGACTGAAATTAGAACCCCACTGCACTTTGGTTTGTTTATTGAATGCCCCCTCTCTGACCACTGAAATTTAATAAGAGCCCCAATGTTTATTAGGTCATTAACGGTATATAGTTGGATAATTGCAGCCTTAAAATGCAACTCCCCTCCCCTTCCACCTAAAACCCAGCCAGCAAGCCTGGAAACCTAGTTAAACATGCTCTGATTGGCTGAGATGTGTTCATGGCTATAGGGCACATGCCACAGTAAGCATGTGCCATAGAAAAATTCTAGTTTTTAAATGCCGGTATTTTAGGTAGCAAGTGAAAATATTCTGGGTCTTGCTGGATATAAAGAACTGTGAGTTGTTATGATAACATCCTCAGGTACAAGGACATCAAAGACATCTTCTTGCTCATATCTCTCCTCTCTCGCCCCCCCCTACCCCGGCCTTGTTCTCTCACCTGCAACTTCAATAACCTGGGTTCCGGGGGATGTTATGTTTATGGATGCTTGTCACAGTTAGCTTTACGTTATCTCCCATTGGGCTTCCACACTTTTGTGTATATCTTTAATGCTACACAGGTAGAAAACATTCGAAGAAAGCACAACTACATACCCCTTATCATGGAGATGCTTAAACTGCTGGCAAAAAAGGGAGAGCTAGTTCCTCTAGTTGAGAAGGTGTGGTAATGACAAATGTGACTTTAACTACCTTTGCTTTTTTGTCACTAAAGAGACTGTGTCTCATACCTTTAATATTTATTCAATCATTGTTAAAAGAAATCTCGAAATAGCCACCTAAAAATACAATTTTATGTTTTATTTACCAAGTTCAATAAAAAACATTACAATTGCTCCCATAAATCAGCCAATGTATGCTTTCTCACACTTGGTACTTTGCTAGGATAACAAAATGAGGATATTCTAATCTGTAGCATACATAGATTTATAAAAGAAGATCAGATTATCCTACCCATGTTGTTTTTACTAGAAGTCTCTGATTGTGTTAATTCCTTTTTGTAGGCAAAGGAAGAGCAGAAGGCAAAGAAGGCCCAGAAGACAAAGTGACATCATCAGCTTATCTATTTGAGCTATTATAACTCTTTTAGCCACATTTTGCTTGGCGCTAATGTACTATGTACAATATTGTATACTTCAAGGATTATGCCATGTATAATAAATCAAGACAATACACACCCTTATAACATTGTTAAACTTAAGTCAAACTACTGTTTGTAATAGGCGACTTTCACCAAGAGGTCAGTGACTTTCAGTTAGTTGGAGGTTCAGCTATTTATCTTCATTAAAAGGTCAATAGCAATAGTATGTGATGGACACTGGGCATTTTCAAGGAGTTTCTACGCTTGTGTGAATGCACTGTAAACTGTAATACAACAAGATGGATCTATTGAAAGGATTTTTTAAAGAAGAAATGCTATAGAATGGATTCTCGTATGGCCCGCCCACTAAGTCAATAACATATTCTGTGTACAGTACAGACCAAAAGTGCATTTTCCTACGAAGGTTTTGAGTGTGGTAAAGAAAAACAGGTGGGTGGTCTCCAGTATATAGTATTTGTGTGGATGATTATTGGAGTGTACAGTGAGAAAAAGTAGTGCATGGTTTATGAGAAAAGGTTTGTGAATTAACTGTCTGCATGCAAGTAGTCCCAAATCATATGCAGAATGTTAAAATGCTTTCAATCTTCTCTGTACCAAATTTATGCCAACAACAATTAAAATAGCAAACACCATTTTTATTCACACATTTTATTGAAATCATTCGGTTTTATCAAAAGATGGGACCAGGGGCCACTCCATGCAATAAATAAATCTATCTTCACTATAGTATCTAACCAATAATGTTCTTAGTAATAACTTAATTCCAGATAAACCAAATCTTGCGCCATATAAAAGAAACTAAAAAAACCCATTCCCCATCAACACTTAGATGTATCGAGAATGCCAGAAGCTTACAAATGTGTAAAGTTGCCAAATGTCTCTGTGTTGTTAGGGCATGTTTGCATAGCTTACTTTTGTAACCCACATTAAATTCTCTTATCTAATAAAATCTTTTTAGCTTTCTAAGCAATTAACATTGATGAAAAATAGGACATCCAGTAGTCTGGTCATTTCTTTGAAAAATGATAAAAAATTGATGATATTCAGGTGGGTAAAATGAATTAAGGAATGGGAATTTCGAAAATCCTCCATGGGACAGGAACAAACTACTCAAAAAGCTGCTAAGATTTTTTTTAACAGTCATATATATCACTCAATAATATCTATATAATATACAACAATAAGATAAAACTTTCACACTAAATACATTTCTGTCAAAATACATTTCAGTGTGTGATATTGCAAACTAATGTATTGCCTTACTTGCTGGATAGTACAATAGGATATCTCACTTCTTAGAACACAAATAGATTATACTGGCTTATACTGACTTTTCCCAATTAGATTACAGACTTAAGCTGTGGCACAAATCGAAAGGCAAGTTGTCGCAAGTTTTGATTTGCACCGACTTGGGTTTCATTTGGCCATGGCTTTACAAGCACAATTTAATTTTGGATAAATTTTTTGTCAAAGTGTCAACACAAGCTCACAGGAAATAATTCAAATTTGTATTGAGGGTACAAATTCGGTTTAAGCTGATAAGGATCAAATGGGTTCAACAATGGGATAATTGCAGTATAAAGCAAAACGATATGAAAAAAATCCAAGTCGGTTTTGAAATAATAAATAGGTGATAAGCACAAATCCTGAGAGATGAGACAAAAAAATAGTAATGTAGCTTTCAAACTCCTATCCCTACCAAAACTTTGCCCTGGCACTATATTTTACACTGACATACACACATGATAAACTCAGTGACTCTGAGGTATATTAAGCAACAACAACTGGGGGGGAGGGGAAGTTCCCACTTTGCACTCACTCAATCATAAACTAGCATTGGAACAATTAAAACATTGTCTAAAACACATGGAAATAGACTAGGAACCTTTTTCTTCCATAGTTGTTGTCCATGTTGTTGTTGCTTCAAGTCCACAATGACGCTTTAAGTCAGTTCAATACTATGTGAAGGAGCTCACAAAGGAGCTCCACTTATTGGTCTTTGGATCATAGTATTCCATGGTTTTCAGGAAAGCAGAGCCGTTGAATCCTCCCACAGCAAAGATCAGTCCATTCACCACCGCCACACCCACGTTATGGCGAGGGGTGTTCATCTCAGCAATGGTAGTCCACTCATTGGTTGATGGGTCATATCGCTCACACGAGGTCAGGAAGGAGGTCCCATCATACCCGCCAATCACATAGAGGTACCCGCCCACTGCAGCTGCGCCGGCACCACGACGAGCAAATTTCATTGGAGTGACAAAGCTCCAGCTGTCAGTTTCAGGGGTGTAGCATTCAACCGTGTTGAAGTAAGCCCAACCATTATACCCGCCGAGCACATACATCTTTCCATCAAGGGCTACAGCACTTAGATTGTCACGCCCACTGCTCATGGGCGTTACCATGACCCACTTGTTGGAATCAGGGTTGTACACTTCTGCTGTTTTCAGATTGTGAGAACCCTGGTAGCCGCCAACTACGTAGATGCGGTTGTTGATGGTCGCCATCCCAAAGTTGCTGCGACAGTAGTTCATTGGAGCCACAATGTGCCAGCTATCACTTGCCTCATCATAACACTCGCAGGAGTTGAGCTCAGAATGTCCATCTGAACCACCCACAGCATACATCTTGCCACCTAGAATAGCCACCTGGAGCCGGCCACGACGCCTGCGCAGGCTGGTAACAGGCATCCACTCGTTGGTCTGGATGTCATAGTATGCAACTGTCTCAAGGCACTGGCCACGATCGTACCCTCCTACTGCATAGAGCTTGCCATTCACTTCAGCTGCGCCAACACTACAGCGACCTGTAGAAAATTATTTATCTCAATGATTGATAATGTTAAGGGTGTTTTGGGATCTCATTTTTCTTGATCTCTAATCTCAGGCAGGATGCGTTAAACTAAAATGTGAGGGAAATAATGAATCAGTGAGAATTTAGATGTTGAAACTTGTTCTGGCACCAGCAGGATGTGTAGTTGAACAAATCCATGCATATTTCAGTTCAGAGTTTTACTGGGAACATTGAAAGTATCCAATTTAAAAAATGTTCAGATGAAAAAACGATCAATATCAGAGGTGTGTATCTAGGATTTGCTGAGGGTTGCACAGTCATGCATAGGTACCAAACAGGTGGCCAAGGCACACGCCTGCCTGAGGGAAGGGCGCCATGGCACACGCCTGCCTGAGGGAAGGGCGCCATGGCACACGCCTGCCTGAGGGAAGGGCGCCATGGCACACGCCTGCCTGAGGGAAGGGCGCCATGGCACACGCCTGCCTGAGGGAAGGGCGCCATGGCACACGCCTGCCTGAGGGAAGGGTGCCATGGCACACGCCTGCCTGAGGGAAGGGCGCTAACCTCGGCTCATTGAGGCAACCAAGGACCATTCATCATAACCAGACGACTCGCTGGACACAGAATCATGGCATGACATCTGGAGCTGCTGGTGTATGGAGATTGCTGCCAGCCTGCTGTCGATTATGCCAAACCCAAACACGTCACACTCTGAGCTCTGGAAAGCTGCAATGACTCGGAACATAGACTCTCTGGGAGTCGCCTTCCTTCTCTTGTTGTTGTTGCTTTCAATGATGAAGACCCCTTCATCATCGCTGTGAAGGTTTTCTGATAAAATAATGGAAAAGTTACAACAATGACACTGAGAATCAAACTGGAACACATTTTTTACCAAACATTTATGCTTACAATTTCTAATTCTTGTTTTACTTATTTTGCAAATTCTCACAAGCAAACATTTCTCCAATTTTAACTTGTAATTGAATGGACCATTGTGGTAATATGTATTTTGTTGTTATTTTGTATAAATCTACTCTAAAACACTCAGAAAACTCTTATTTAACAGTCTTTAATTACAAGTGTTCACTGCTGCTATGAACAATCGATTATAACGCACACTCATGCTTTGTACCTTTAACATCAGCTTTGGTCAGTTGTTCCATCGAGTTGTGCCGTATATTCTTGGCTTGTGCGTCTGTGGCAATAAACTTGTAAGTGTTGGTGTCCAGATCTTCAAGAGTGCACTCCTTCAGCTTTCCTTCGTCCGTCAGGTACATTATGTGAGTGTGCTCTAGAAGAGCACTCGTGGTGGCTTCGTCGTCATCCTAAACAGAAAACCTTCAGAACTGATGATACATAGCCCCAACATTATCAAGACCTTCAACATACATCTATGTCTATAAAGGGTGTCAGTGCAAATGGCGATTGGCGAATGGCAGTTCTAAGACCGAAAGTAACCATGCGTCTCCAAGAATATGGACAAATCCATTAAAGGTTACCAATGCTTGGCTCTGACATTGCTAGACTTTATTTAACACCTTTAATTTTACAAATAATTAGTAACCATAAGCCATTTACCATTCGCACTTACAACCTTTTGTGAAATGGGTATATACATTAGCTATTTACATATTATTTTTTAGTTCTTTCTAGGTATATTCATTGTTTGAGTAATATGTTATATTATATGTTCACTAAATCTAACACTACAAAAACTGACTGGGTACAATTTAAAACATGAGCACATCTGCCACTAAGTGCTTAGATGGCAGCTATCTTATAAAAGAAAAGATGAATGGTTTGGTTGTTTTTATTTTATTTGTTTATAGCCAAGGGGGCGCGGAGATGACTGCAGGAGTTGAAGTAACCAACCCATTATTTGAAAGAACAGTTTAGAGGCTATATGTATCTCCTAGAAAATTAGCTATTTACGTGTTATCTATAGAAAGAGCTCAGAAATGCCTGCATCTCATGAGTGGATATATGCAAACAACCATATAAAGAAATGAGTCACAGGAATAGAAATTTAGCAATTTTGCTCAGAAATGACTGCAAGAATTTACATGTTCAATCCTCATACAAAAGAATGGTTTAGATGGCTTTACGTTATCTTCAAGAAATTTAGCATTCGTGTTTAGTTTGTAGCAGAGGGGGGGCTCAGATATGCCTGCACAAGGACGTAAAATGAAAGAAGGTAGAGTAAAATGTATTTAGTCATTTGTGTTTGAAAAAAACAGTGCAAAATGTCCTATTCTTGTTTCTTGTTGTGTATACAATTTCATAGAATTACATATTTGCACGAAGAAATATTTGACATGTTTTTTTACAGATTTGTTGGTCATTTGAATAAAAAACTTTAATTTTTACCTTTAACCAGAACTAAATTTGTTTTCTTTTTTTAAACAGTAACAAATTTATATATTGTACATGGATATATTTTGAGTGATCAAGAACAGAATATTATGACAAACATAACACTTTTATAATGTCCAAACATAGCGACAACACCTGATCAAAGATAACAAGACAATGCCAGAAAATAGCTTGGAAGAAGAACAGGGTATGTGATTTAAATCAACCTGTAGAACTGAATATCTGTAAGCCTCAAAACATGGTCTGAATACTAAACGACTATCTCAAAAAACCAGGTAAACATGAAAGTCATTTTGGAAGTTCATATAGTTTCTATAACCCTTTGACTTTAATGCTGACACATAGCTGAAAGCTTATCATTTAATCAATCTAAAAAGAGATTTAATGTGGCTTAACTTGATTTGGGGCAAAAAAAAAAACAGACTACATCTCTTGGTAAACAAAAAAATATGGCAGAATTGTTCAAAGGATTAAAACCCTCATGCAACACATAAAAGAATGCCAAATTGAGAAAGGAAAACGTCAAACAAATATGGTTTATTGGTGTTTTCATGCTTGTAAAGAAGCACAACTTTGCCTCTGATCAAAAATAATCTAGAAACCATGATTTTATTTTACAATTTTACCCTTAGGCAAACACTCTACTGATTTACCAAATTCTTTGGAAATATATTAAAAGTTGATATTCACAGAAATAAAAAAGTAATATATCTGCTAAGGAAAATTATTGAAGTCTAACCAATGTGGGCTTGTGTTATATTTGTGTTTAAGCCCCTAGGGATCAATGGGATAACTAAATCCAAGACCAAGGCTCAAGAAAAGCTGCTGTTAGACTAACTTACCAAGTGATGATTGATCAGAGTAAAGAAAAATAGATAATCTAACCTAAATGTCAAACTCCTATCTTCTTTCAAATACAAGCTAAACCTAAGAGAGAATGACAATTATTCATATTTCTAGTTTTGAATTGTATCAATATTTATAAGGAATCCAATTAAAAACAAAGCAGCATTACAGTAGAAAATACTTCTATGATCTATAATCTTTTCTTTATTTACTTTCATTGCTACTTTGAAATTCCTGAAATTTAGTATTCCTGTCACTGAGACCAATTTCTCCCAACAAGAATTGAGCAAATATACAATAGATCTAGAATCAGAGATCAGGCATACAAAATGAAAAAAAAAAAAAAATAATTCCATGTCATACAATAAAATAGTTATCATTCAGGCATTTCACCTGCAAAAAGCCTATTTTATTTTGTAACTTAATTGAAGAGCCTGCGAAAAAAAGTATTTGGACATCATCAAAAATAAGTCTTGATCTAAATTTTACATTTTTTCTGCAAACAATACTGAAAATACTGGAGTCATTTGGCTGCCTTGCAGTAGTTTAATACATTATCAAGCTGTCTAAATCAAGAAGGCCTAAATATAAAAACAACTTCTTCAGCAACAAATCATATACTGTAGAAAAATGTTTTTTTCACTAAAAACAAAACAGTTTGGCAAGCAGATTTGGATTGTCTACAAGTAATCATGGAAATCCAGCTATGGTTTGACAATACTCATAGTCATAAACAGTTGGAAACACAGTCAGTACCCACACAAACCAAGTACATGAATTGAAAAAATAAATTGTCTTCTTTATGGATATAGCAAGAACATTCTTCAAATACGTCACAGAGTTAAAATGTGATTGTTTCAATCCATGTACCAAACACAGTCCTAATAATTGATTCAACAGAGAAATTGCACATAACTAAAATTTATAATAAAAATATGGAGAGCCTTTAAAGACCCTTAAACATGCAAGCCCCCTTGAGAAAAAGATGTTTGTGATACCAAATATCTCATTAATGTCAAAATAAAAAAAGAAAACCTAAAGCACTGTCTTCTAGTAGATATTTCCCCAGTCAAGTTGGAACTACGTAAAACTATAGTCATAGTAAAACTATAGTCATATAAGCACAAAAACTTAAAGAAAATAAAACACTGGTCTGGTTTTGCTGTAGTAAAGAGCAGATGAAAATATGCATGTATCAAGGTCTTGAAATAAAGACTATTAGCACAAGAGCTATACAATAAAAAAAGCAATATAGTGAGAGATGTTCCAAACAGACTGATTACAATGAGGGTATTTTGGGGTGACTGGATACATTTGTTTATGACAACCTTTGTACGCTTTTCTAAACTGGAACCTTCCAAGTCAAAACAATGTTACAAAAATAGTCCTGTCAGTCATCATCAGGGTTAAAAAAAATTTAATCTGCTAGATTTTGCCACATTGTGGATATTTGTGGGAATAAAAAAGCCTGCAAACTAAAAATATGGGAAGGGGATACAGAAAAAAAGCCAGCAAAAAAAAAAAAAGCTGGACACTATTTTGAACCCTGATCATTGATGTGTATTGGGAAAAGAAATGTTCTTTGTCATAATTATGAGATAGTGCTTCTAACTGCACAATAAACTAGGTGCTTGTCTGTTTTTACTCAAAATCACACAAGTGTAACATCTCCCTGAGTGTTATCTGCCCACAACAAGCTTTCCAAGTGCTAAGTAGCATCCCTCAGGCCCATGACCCAAAAGTACATGGCTAGCAACAAAAACATGGTCGTGTGGTCTGTCATATAAATGATCTATTTCCAATGCTTCTACAATTTGTTTCTTGTTTTATTTAAATAATTAAGGCAAACCAGTTGCATTTGTTTATTGAGGGTTTGTTTGGGAATGATAAAAAAACTTAAAACCCTCAATTGGGAGTTGTCTTGTGGGCAGTTTAGATAGCTAATGTTCTGTTGGCAAGTCCAAATAAAATTAGTAAAATGGGGTCGATTTTTTATATATATACAATCTCGAGAGCTAAAAAATTGTAGCAGAAAACTTATCTAATAATTCACCGGGGCCAACTTGTAAGAGAAAAACCATTTAAGTGTTGAAATGGGTCACAGCTTGAGATCAATCCAATTAACAAAAAGTCCATAAAATATAAAAAAATTTATACCACTGCCTAATATATACATATTACACACATGAATTGGAAAACTCCCGTAGACGGAATTGATATCGACTTAACAGTGCACTTCTGCCCTCTTAAGAACGGCAGAATACATATCGAATCCCACATTTCTAATGTTTATAAAAAAGGAAATTCGCGCTATTTTATCTACACACGCACGCGTCTGTTTCAAGGATTGTAAAAAAGATGCGATAAGTGAAGTCCCAAAAAAAGATCCGTAACGGAATATAAATTAATTGGAAACAGCGTCCTCGAATCACATGTCTGTAACATGATTTATGAATATTCAATTCAAAAGCTTTACCCGCCAAAAAAAAAAAAAAAAATCGTGCTTCGCGGCAGGCATTTTCTTGGTGGCTATGGAGGTTAGGGAAACGAGAACCTTGCAAACGCGATGTCAAACCTTTGACCCAGTTATCATCAGGTAGTACGTACATTGGTTAAGGCTTTTTACGACTTGGACGATGGGGTAGAAGCTATCTGAAAAGCCGGCAGGCGATTTTTAGCGCGTCCTAAAAAATTGATGTCGCTTAGTGCTTTTGGAATAAACATTTATGTGATAGAGACTTAAAGTACTAATATACGAGTTACAATAGTTTAAGTGAGAAAATAAGGTACCTTTAGCTGGGAATAGACCCAATGGACGGCGAGTTGACAGAGTGATCCGGGCTCCATGCTTGGACTATCTTCGCTGTGTCGTGCAGTTAGCTCAACTTGTAAGCGGGGGAGTTTCAAAAACGCTTGCTTTTGGAAGATTTCCTCGATATTATTGGCAATAAATTCTTCTACCATGGCCAAAAGCTCTTGAACGTCGTTACGTACAGCAAAGACTCGGATAGCCAGCCACTCTGTTGGGAGGATTTCTTTCCTGATGAAATCTTCGAGGTCGCTGACGAGTTCGTTCATTCCTAAGGAACGGGCCGCGAGGTAAACATTCAGGACCGAGTCCGCGGGGACATCTAGGCAAGAAGTGTACAGGTAGTCCACGATCGCTTTCACCGCATTATGCTGTAGTCCTTCTAGCTTGATCTTGAGACCTTCCTTTCGGTCGCTTAACCGTTCAGAAAGGACTGGGATTGATGCTGAAAGGATGGCCCGATGTGCTGCTATTTCCGAGTCGCCCACTTCGAGCAAAACATCACAGAATTTGGTCGCTTTTCGCTGCTCATTCAACAACTCGAGTAATCTTTTTTCGTGGTTTTCTCGAGAAAAAGTCAACCGGGATTGGCTTTGAACGATAGATGGCATCTCCATTTCGATGATGTTTTCTAAAAAACGAGATTGCTACAAAAAAACACACAACTTCCATGAGATTTAGAATTTTGCGAGGTAAACTAAACGAGACAACGCGTCGCGGCAACAGACTAATTTTTTGAAGGTTAAAAAATAAAACCTCATGCTAATCCAATATAATTTGGAATATGTGTTTTAAGCTGTAATGGTTTAAATTATTCAATAAATACATCTTATATGTGTTTTGCATTACAAAACTAACCTGAAACTGTAAGGACGTGACTGTGAGTTTGGCCGCCGTGCGAGCTACACGTGGTTCAATGGTTTACCGTTAAAAAACTGCGGAAAAAGCAGTAAGTAAAACCATGTTAGTTATTCAAAGTACCAAAGTGTTTAGCAAGTCGCAAGGACCTACTGTGCGTTTGACAACTGCAAAGCATTTCAGCTACACAGCAAAACGCAAGCTTCGAGAAGCGATCGAAAGACCCGACTGGCGAGTGGCCTTCCCTCGGCTGTCAACCCCACACGTGATCACGCATAAGCGATTGCGTCACATCGTCAGAAGTTTTACCTGGACTGTCTTGATTGGTCGGAAGACAATGATTACTGTTATTTCGACTTTGTGATTGGCCTCTGGTGATTGGTAAATCTATTTTATTCGCTGGATGAGCTCTGTTGGATGGACACCTGACCCAATCCGTAACGTGGCAAGGAACATAGGGAGAACTGGTTTTTAGCCTGCAATTCAGGCGTTTACCCGGTGTTTTTATAGCGAAAAACCGGCCTCGAGCGATTCGTAGCCGCCATCTTGGATTTTTCCATTTTTGCTCAAAATCAAAGATAAAAACACCAGGTAAACGCCAGGTTTTGGGATAAGAATCTCACGCCAAAGCACATTCAAGTTAAGAGGTCTTTCCATGTGTTTTGTTTTGTTCAAACAGAAAATTTGTTATAGGGTAGAGACTAGCAGGGAGGTAGTGGCATGCTTCCCAGAAAAAAGTGGCTGTTGTTCTTTGGGACGTCAAAGTGAACTTTGCTTGTTTCCGTTTCCGCCGTTCTTTCTCAGACACGAGCGCGCATTGCATGATTGTTTTTCGCGTGCCGCTGTGCATGATGGGGCTTGTCTTGGCAGATGCAATCGATCGGCTGTGGGTTTGAAGACCGTGACATGGCTAAGAAAATACCGATTTCTCAACAGCAACCCAACCATTGGACCTGAATCCAACGCTATGCGACAAAGCACGGAACGCTTGAAGTCGTGATCAAACAACCTTTGTGAATGATTGTAGAAAATCCGTGCTAAAATAGGGGAGAAAACGGATATACTTCCTGAACTCAAACCGTGCTTCAATGAACCGTGTACACCTTTAACTACCTTGTCAATTTGGGTCGAAATTGTTGCCGTCTTCAAGTCATCAAGCCGTGAGGTTACACCATAGGTACCAGAGGATAACATATTGAGCATTTGACGATGGTTCTATGTATGGATTACAAACAAAACTGATTTTAAGCGGCGCGGTTTGAACCTTTTTTCAGCATTCTACTGTCACAGTGTTTTGATTCGAGATCCAAGCCAAGCTGGGATAGAAATACGCGAAATCCTCCCACAAAACTGTACCTATTTACAGATTTTTTACATCTTATCAAGGACTGGTGTGTTTGCTTTTCTCATTTCAGCTTTTTGTTTGTATATCGTATCAAATATTGGTTGAAATTTGATACGAAGATTGTACAAGCCCTTGAAGATTTCTTGATGCATCGTTTTCGACATTTTTTGTGGTAGCGGTGCTTCGAGCATCTCCCAAAGAAATCTGAACAACCGTTGAGGGTTTTTATAAACAGCTAAAGCGTTAATTTTGCAAACAAAAAATACCTTTGTTTTAAAGGGGTGAATTTTAGCGATAACACTTGTTGTGGTAATTGTAAACATATCTCAAGCCAACCGGATGTAGGAAATGGCAACTTCTTTAACTGTCATCACGTTTTGTGTCCACCACAACTAAGTGTTAAAAAAATGTCGGTAGTAAAGGAATTCAATGGGGACAACCTGGAAACAATAGGGGTGGCAGATCCCTCCAGAAGACAAAATGGAATAGGGTATTTATCGTCAATTTCAATGGATGAAGGATTAATGAATAATAATCCAAAACGTGAACAACCTACACCTATAATGAATGGAATTGCAACGCATAGTGAACAGGAGCATAGCTCGCATGATACCTCAAATGCACAGAGGCTAAAAAAGACGTTAAGTCTGCCGTTAGAACAGCAAGTAGTGGTCAGAGAAAGTCTTCCTCCGCCGAAGAGCTCTTGGTTATTAAGGCTGTTTGAGTCTAAGCTGTTTGATATGTCTATAGCAATAGCATACTTGTTTAATTCCAAAGAACCAGGAGTACTGACCTACCTCGGCAACAAGTTATTTGTGAGTATGACTTAATATTTACTGAAAGTAATAAATTAAACAAATTTAAGTTTTTTAAAACAGGATGTTTTACACCTGAGTGAAAACAGAGTGGTTTTGCTGACATTTAGAGCATTAGAACTCTGTGTTAAACCTGTAGCTCCAATAAATGGCTAATGCTCAAAACATTACCAAAACTACAGTACTTGTTTTTACAGTCGTAAAACTCATACCATTTCAACTTTGCATTTATTTATTTATTTCCTTGATTCAATTATGCCTATGCAGACCACCTGGTTATTCTACAACTTGTTTGTAGCTCATGCCACCTAGTAATTCTATAGCTTGTCTGTAGTTTTTCTGGTCATACACCCTAGCTATTCTACAGTTTGTCTGCTGCTTTTTCTGGTCACACCACCTAGTAATTCTACAGCTTGTCTGTAGCTTTTTCTGTTTATAACAGTAGTGGATCTAGAGGGAGGGTTTAGGGGGTTTAAACCCCCCCTTTTGGCTGCCAGAAAGCCATATGTAACCAAAAAAATACCCCCTCCCCCCTTTGTCACTGAACCTAACCCCCTCTTTAGCGAAAAGCTAGATCCGCCCCTGCATATTTACTTGACATACAATGCTTATCATATGTGTTTGCTACTCAAATATCTTGAAACTCAAGCTGACTTGGAATAAAATAAAATTAAGCTTTGGCTAAGAATTACCCACACACCTGAGCCATTTGTGTCCAATTGATTAATTAAAAAGGTTTATTTGAGTGTGACAGACCTCTTTCCAAACTGGTAAAATTTGCAAGCCGGCTAGTCTTCAGGACTATCCCATTAAGACAAACAGTAAGAATAAACATTTCAAGACTCTACAGCAGAAAAATTATAGAATATATCTTGATTGTTTTTCTGTCTCATATAACATTGTATTTAAGTCTATTGATCTGACTTCCATGATGCATGGTTTTGTAGGCTAAGAAAAGCTATGCAAATGACTCAAATGATTCAACTTAGTAGCCACCATGAATTTCTTGAATTACATACTATGAAATTCAACCTAAAAAATTTCTTAGTTTAACAATACAGAGAATGTTTATTTAAATCTTCGAAACAATAACAAAATGCTGAGTCGGGAAAACAGATAGAACACAAGGTTTTGCTGTATAGGGAATAGATGCTGTAAGCAGTGCTTGTAATACCATTCACTTCTAATCTGTTCTTACTGGGGGATGTGTGAGGATGACAGAGTGTTTGAATAAAGACATTCCTTGTGAACCACTCACATAACCACACTTATATAGATTATACTGAATCCCTTTAAGCATCCTACACATCCAGAATAAAAATGTATTTTGAGCCAACCCTGTTATTTATTACATATCCAGGCTCATATTAAATCTATTTTCTTATTTTCCAGTCTTTGGATGATGATGATGTCAGCTTTTATCTTCCTCAATTAATGTAAGTATTAGTTTGGGTAATAAATTTGTGTGTAGTTATAATCATCAAGTTGTGATACATAGGCCATTTTCTGGTGGTGTAATAAACTTCCTTGTTAAGAGGCTTCATTGAGAGGATTTTTGGAATTTTTTTAATGAGAGGGAGAGTTTATAGATCTTTTACATGCCATGTACTAGCCATTATAATTCAAAGGGGTTTCATATATATTTTACTGTATGCCATGTACTAGCCAATAATTCAATGGACTCTATTATTCATGTTGTAAGGGGTTATTGTTAATAAGTGTGGTATGTTGTTTTTTTAATCCTGTTTGTTTATTTTTAGTAACATGTACATCCACATGGATGATGTGGGTGATGTTGTTCATCGGTACTTGGTGGAGAGATGCAGAAGAAGCTTGAACTTTGCATTAGAGGTACACATGGAGTGTTAGTCCACATGGAGCGTTAGTCCACATGGAGCGTTAGTCCACATGGAGCATTACTCTTCTTCTACCTATAGTTTTCCAATCATTGACCTCTTTACTTGAGACATATTTTCAATAGGGAAACAGTGACAGAGGAGGAAGAGGAGTGTGGGATTTAATGCAAAAAAGATGCAAAACGGAGAAGAAAGCTTAGTTCTTCTTGCATCTACATTGTGCAAATTTTCACATGTGCTACAAGTGTTTAAGGGCCTATGGTACTATCTGGTTGCTATGAAAGGGAAAAGCGCTACATTCGCGTAAATAGACTAAAATTGCCCCATGTTTTCTAACTTAATTCCGTGGCCCAGTGGTTAGCACCTTTGACTCGTAAGCAAGGGTTCCATGTTCAATCCCCAATTGAGTCACTTTTTTTTTCGAAACCCCAGTTCTCACTTTTTTTCTTTTTTTCCAAGAGATTAAACTAAACTTTTGACATTTTGTAGAAGAAAATGCAATTTTTTTATGTTTTTCGAGAATAAAAACAGACGATGAAAAAACATGATGGCAGCCATTTCAGCACGAGAAAAACATGTTAATTTTGATCATTTTACAACAATTGTGATTTTTTTAAACTCAAACCATTGATATTACCATTCCTACCAACTTAGCACATGGGATTTTTGATTTTGAAGAAATGAAAAAGTTATTACCAAATATGTGGTTTTCGAAAAACAAAAAATTTCGCAAATCCGATGCGTGAAGTTTTAGAAAATAGTGATGATAAAATATTTCTGCCAAAAAAAAAATTATGTTAGATTTAAACAGTAGCTTCTACAGCATGTTTTTTTCTGTTCTGGGTAACGTGACCATGGAAGGGGTCAGATGACGTCATCACTTGGATCATTTATGTCTAAAACACTTATGTTGAAAATTCCAAGAGATTTGACAAAAAAACAGAAGCTTTTATAAAACAAACAAATTTCCCTTGCAAGGGACTCAAAAGATAGTGCCATAGGCCCTTAACATCTGCTCTTTCTTCTCCGTCTTCATTTCCTTTGCTAGTGGAAAGCTCGCTTTATAGATGGCATCCTGAGCCATAGCCTTGGGTGGTGTGAAGGTTATTGTTTACATTACTTTACTTTGTTTGATATTTAGCTAGCACAACCTCTATTTCTATGATTCAATAAAGTACTCAAAACATGCATCAATATCGCGAAGTCTTTGAATAACTTATGCATCTGCATGCTGTCTTTGATTATTTCTTCAGGTTACTTGTACAGAGTGCATATAATACTGAGCAAGATCATGCAAAAAACCTTAACACCAAAATCTCTTTTAGTATGTTAATATCCTTAAAAGGGGATTAAAGGCTTAGAATGCATAGTTTTCTGATTCTGAGTTGCTGATTCTTGTTTTTCACCATATTCTTGTACAGGCCACTTGGCTTCTAGAGGCATACTGTGCCGACGGCTGGCTCCCATCAGAAGAGTATACAAGAGGAACCAAGCTGCTGTCTATTATATTGAATGATACAAGTGTTGGGAAACCCAAGTTAGTTGGAACATTTATCATGAAACAATCCATACTCTTAGAAAAAGTGTCTACAAGTAATGGAAATCCTATGTTTTGCTAGTTTTATGTATTGTTATTTATGTTGCCAATTCTATGTATTTTTATTAATGTTGCCAGTTCTATGTGTTGTTATTAATTTTGCCAGTTCTGTGTAGTGTCATTAATATGCCAGTTCTATGTATTCTTATTTATGTTGTCAGTCATGTGTTGTTATTAATGTTGCCAGTTTATATGTATTTTTATAATGTTGCCAGTTCTATGTATTGTTATTAATGTTGCCAGTTCTATGTATTTTTGTTAATGTTGCCAGTTCTATGTATTGTCATTAATGTTGCCAGTTCTATGTATTGTTCTAAATGTTGCCAGTCCTAGGTGTTGTTATTAATGTTGCATTTTTATTCCTTTTCTACTTAGGTCCCCTGTTGTACCAATGCCTACCCATGGCCAGTTATCCTCATCACCTACATCACCTAGTGCGCTGAACACCCTTGGGTCGACCAAGAAGACCCACCACAGATCCAAGTCTGATGCTACAGCTGCTATAGTGGCTTCCAGCAGACTGATGGAGGTATAACATAGTGAATCCACCCCTCATTACCCCCAGCGATCCTCCTAAATAACCCACTCTCCCCTCCCTCCCCAGTAAGCCCCCTAAACCATCTCCCTTCCCTCCCCAGTTATCCCCCTCAACCATCCACACTCCTTCCCTCCCCCTGCCCCCAGCAAGCCCCCTAAACAATCCACCCTCCCCAGTTAGCCCCCTCAACAATTTACTCTCTTCTTCTCCCCAGTGAGTTGCCACTAAGAAATGTTGTCAGCCTAGTTTATGCCATAGTAATATGTAGTTTATGCCATAGTAATATGTAGTTTATGCAATAGTAATATGTAGTTTATGCCATAGTAATATGTAGTTTATGCCATAGTAATATGTAGTTTATGCCATAGTAATATGTAGTTTATGCCATAGTAATATGTAGTTTATGCCATAGTAATATGTAGTTTATGCCATAGTAATATGTAGTTTATGCCATAGTAATATGTAGTTTATGCCATAGTAATATGTAGTTTATGCCATAGTGATATGTAGTTTATGCCATAGTAATATATAGTTTATGCCATAGTAATATGTAGTTTATGCCATAGTAATGCCCTGCTTCTTGTCAGGCAATGGAGTCCAGAAAGCTTCACTGGCTAAGTAACTAATATTTAACCATGTGTTCACTTGCCATGTCTCAACTGCCAGCTAAAGCATATTTTCCCCATTGTCTTGGTGCCAATTGCTGGCAGATACCACCAAGACAATGCCCTACCTTGTATTTATCTTACCCATAAGAATAAGCTTAGGACAAAATTTACCAACCCCCAAATACCACATGTTAAAGTTATATTTAAAACTTTCTTTGAAGGCCAATGAATATGAGCCGAGTATGACATCTAGTGATTTGCGCTATGGCCACGCCTTCGATAGTTACTGTTCCAAGCATGCACCAAAGGTGTCTGCAAATGCTTCCAGCCCTCTCCTGATGGAACTTGCTAAATCACCTCCTTCGTGTAATTGCCAGGTAAGATGAAACAGCTAAGGTGGATCAGGGGAGGGGGGAAGGGAAGGTATCTCCAAATGGTAGGCTTGACAGTCAGGGGTACAAACAAAATATTTGTAATAAAAAAATTGTTTTTGAGGGGTTACAACAATGAGGCATTCCACGAGCAATGACCATTTTGTATAGTTTCTTATAGTTTCCAAAGACTTCAAGGAAAGTCACCTTCAAAATTGCTTTGGGATTTATTTGATAAGTGCATATTCAAAATGGTTTTTAAAATTTAAACAAAAATAATAACTACTTGGTATTTTTAGGACATTTTTAGGAATATTTTCAGGCAATCAATTTTATGTGCTTTGGTATTTTTTAGGGTGCTTTGCCTACAGCCATCCCTACCCTTTTTAACCTGCAGCACCCTCTCCCTAGAATCACATGGACTGTAACAATTCCTCCTTTTTTTCAATTCAATTCTATTTGCTTATTGCTTGTTTTGTGTACTAGAACCCAAGGCTTATTGCTCAGAGAGAGTTCATAGCCGCTCTCATCTCCGTCGGTGCAAGACTCAAATCTCTTCCCACTAAAGATCTCAAGAGTAAGTGTTGCTTGGCAACATGATGTTTTCTCTACTATGAGCTAACTTTGTCCAGAAGTGCTGCCATAGACTGAATTATTCTTATTTTACATCATTACACTTTTTCATCATCACTGCTACTTTCATCATCAGCCTCACTGGCATTGTAATACCATTACCTTCTCAATCACTATTATTGGGGGTTGAGGCCCCCAGGGGCGGATCCATCATCCTACTGATGCACCAAGGGGCGGATCCAGCATCCTATCGGTGCACCCAGGGGTGGATCCAGCATCCTACTGGTGCACCCAGGGGTGGATCCAGCATCCTACTGGTGCACCCAGGGGCGGATCCAGCACCCTACTGGTGCACCCAGAGGCGGATCCAGCACCCTACTGGTGCACCCAGGGGTGGATCCAGCATCCTACTGGTGCACCCAGGGGTGGATCCAGCATCCTACTGGTGCACCCAGGGGTGGATCCAGCACCCTACTGGTGCACCCAGAGGCAGATCGAGCACCCTACTGGTGCACCCAGGGGTGGATCCAGCATCCTACTGGTGCACCCAGGGGTGGATCCAGCATCCTACTGGTGCACCCAGAGGCGGATCCAGCACCCTACTGGTGCACCCAGGGGTGGATCCAGCATCCTACTGGTGCACCCAGGGGTGGATCCAGCATCCTACTGGTGCACCCAGGGGTGGATCCAGCACCCTACTGGTGCACCCAGGGGTGGATCCAGCATCCTACTGGTGCACCCAGGGGTGGATCCAGCATCCTACTGGTGCACCCAGGGGTGGATCCCAGCACCCTACTGGTGCACCCAGGGGTGGATCCAGCATCCTACTGGTGCACCCAGAGGTGGATCCAGCATCCTACTGGTGCACCCAGGAGTGGATCCAGCATCCTACTGGTGCACCCAGGGGTGGATCCAGCATCCTACTGGTGCACCCAGGGGTGGATCCAGCATCCTACTGGTGCACCCAGGGGTGGATCCAGCATCCTACTGGTGCACCCAGGGGTGGATCCCAGCACCCTACTGGTGCACCCAGGGGTGGATCCAGCATCCTACTGGTGCACCCAGAGGTGGATCCAGCATCCTACTGGTGCACCCAGGAGTGGATCCAGCATCCTACTGGTGCACCCAGGGGTGGATCCAGCACCCTACTGGTGCACCCAGGGGTGGATCCAGCATCCTACTGATGCACCCAGGGGTGGATCCAGCATCCTACTGGTGCACCCAGGGGTGGATCCAGCATCCTACTGGTGCACCCAGGGGTGGACCCAGCATCCTACTGGTGCACCCAGGGGTGAATCCAGCATCCTACTGGTGCACCCATGGGTGGATCCAGCATCCTACTGGTGCACCCAGGGGCGGATCGAGCACCCTACTGGTGCACCCAGGGGTGGATCCAGCATCCTACTGGTGTACCCAGGGGTGGATCCAGCATCCTACTGGTGCACCTAGGGGTGGATCCAGCATCCTACTGGTGCACCCAGGGGTGGATCCAGAAGTTCCAATAAGGGGGGAGGGGGCTAAGTAAGGATTTTAAGGGAAGACCAGATTTATTGCCCTTTCTTGGATATTTGACACTTGTTTATGCTTCTATGTAAATTCTCAGAAATGAGGGGGCTTGGGTTTGCTCAGCCCACTCCTTGATCTCAAATCTTTCAAATCGTGAGTTGTAGATTGTAAATTAGCCTACATACAACTCAAGCCGTAGAGTGTAAATCAACATATGACACTGCTACAACATTCAGCTACATAAGTCTGTGTGTAATTCAGGGCTAAGACATGTCATAGGCAAGTCACATATGACTAAATCTAGCTGTCTTAATCAGCCTTTAACTACTTAACCTCTTTGTAATTAGCATCCCGATTGTTTGCTGAGCTGTCTCTACTCAACCTCAACTTGCCTGCCAAAGTGTGTCTTCCGGTACACACCAGTAGAGTCGGCAGCCACTATGTTGTGAGGATTCCTCATACTGCTGCAGTGGTGCTAAATTCTAAGGACAAGGTGGGTATATATCTTAGCTGACGTAGAAAGATTTCCCATGTCTTCTTGCTGGCATAGAAAAAGGTTCCCATGTCTTTTGAGAGAAAGAAACCAATTGAATCAGAAGACACTGATGAAAAGTTCAATGACAAATTGAGAAAAATTGGGTGGTCCAAGCACCTCAAATTTATATTTTTAACCTGTCTTCAAGATACAACCTGTGCCCTTTAAACAGAGTTAGCATTTTTAAGTATTCCTTGCAGTTGCAGACCCCCCCCCCTTATCGCATCCTGACAACACGCCTGTTCCTCGATTGTTGTCCATACCATTCAAAAGAAATTTTTCTGTTGTCCTGTTCCTCAAAATTCTGTCCATACCATTCTGAAAGCTTTCTCTGTTGTCCAGGCTCCATACATGGTTTATGTGGAAGTTCTCTGCACTGATGGGGAGGATGACCCTCTTCCATCCAAACAATTTCAGACAAGCCAGAACCCTCTCAGGCAAACAAGGTACAATACAAGTCAGAACCCTCTCAGGCAAACAAGGTACAATACAAGCCAGAAACCCTCTCAGACAAACAAGGTACAATACAATGCGAAACATCCAATCAATTCCTGACAAGCCAGAACCCTTTCAGGCAAACAAGGTACAGTACAATGCCAAACATCCAAACAATTCCAGACAAGCCAGAACCCTCTTAGGCAAACAAGGTACAATACAAGCCAGAACCCTCTCAGGCAAACAAGGTACAATACAAGCCAGAACCCTCTCAGGCAAACAAGGTACAATACAAGCCAGAAACCTCTCAGGCAAACAAGGTACAATACAAGCCAGAACCCTCTCAGGCAAACAAGGTACAATACAAGCCAGAACCCTCTCAGGCAAACAAGGTACAATACAAGCCAAAACCCTCTCAGGCAAACAAGGTACAATACAAGCCAGAACCCTCTCAGGCAAACAAGGTACAGTACAAGCCAGAACCCTCTCAGGCAAACAAGGTACAATACAAGCCAGGACCCTCTCAGGCAAACAAGGTACAATACAAGCCAGAACCCTCTCAGGAAAACAAGGTACAATACAAGCCAGAACCCTCCCATGCAAACAAGGTTCAATACAAGCCAGAACCCTCCCAGGCAAACAAGGTACAATACAAGCCAGAACCCTCTCAGGCAAACAAGGTACAATACAAGCCAGAACCCTTCAGGCAAACAAGGTTCAATACAAGCCAGAACCCTCTCAGGCAAACAAGGTACAATACAAGCCAGAACCTTCCCAGGCAAACAAGGTTCAATACAAGCCAGAAACCTCTCAGGCAAACAAGGTTCAATACAATGCGAAACAATACAATACAATAATTTATTTATTTAATGTCGATAATGTGGGGAGTGGTTACCCAATCTCCCGAGCTTGAAAAGCTCATGATACATATGAACTCTACTGTCATACTAATTACACATTACATAGTAGTAGTATTTATAGAAAAAAGGCCAAAAATAAACTGATGTAGATTATTTTGTTCACAGGTCTGAAGAACATTTACCAACATACTGTCGATCAGATGCTATAAGAACATCAAGCTTCACGGTAAAGAATAATCTTTACAATAATCTTTAACAATAGTTTATTTTGGGAATAAATCCACTTGTTATTGATCCATAATTTTATAAACAGTGGTGAATTAAAAATATACTGATACCAAACGCTTCTAAGCCCTTAATTGTCTGCCTCTAGTCTATCTATTCAACCCACATAGCCCTCGATTTGCCACTTGCAAACTATAGATTTTAAAAGAGTTAGAAATGACAATGGTATCTGTTTATCTCTAGATTGGTGACTCAGATGATGAGTGCTGGTCGACAGAGTGTGAAGACCGCCAACCTGTTGCGAGCAGCGAGGTGGACGGAGTAGGTGACAACACCTTTGTAGCTGCAGCCGACATTCGTCAGAGGTTATCTGAGCACCTCAGCACCCCGACGACTCTCTTTAGAAATAACCCAGAGGATCCTTCTGGTATGTTGTGAACTTTCTCATTTTCGGTTGCCACGGTAGTGCACGTTGCATGGTAAACTTTTTATTGGTGGCCACGGTAGCGCATGTCGCATGGTAAACTTTGTATTGGTGGCCACGGTAGCGCACATCGCATGGTAGACTTTGTATTGGTGGCCACGGTAGCGCACGTCACATGGTAAACTTTGTATTGGTGGCCACGGTAGCGCATGTCGCATGGTAGACTTTGTATTGGTGGCCACGGTAGCGCACGTCGCATGGTAGACTTTGTATTGGTGGTCACGGTAGCGCACATCGCATGGTAATCTTTGTATTGGTGGCCATGGTAGCCCGCGTCGCATGGTAGACTTTGTATTGGTGGCCACGGTAGTACGCACGTCGTACCTTGAAACCCTAAGTATTCGTAACCTTTTTTAACGTTATATTTGGTTCCTACATGAAGCTGCTGTCTTAAAGGAGCCGTTCGATGAAAAGGAATCAAGGATACGAGCCTCCTCGCCTTATGGACATCTTCCAAACTGGAATATCCTTTTCATTTGACAAAATCTACTATAACCTCTCTAACATAACCCCTTGTTGTACTAAATATTGACTTCTGTTCATACTCGATTTATTCCCTAATGATATTTGATTAAAAATTATCTCAGTTACTCGATTGAATTAGCCGATGAAATTGGATTCTTAATGTGACCTGGTATTGAGCAGAAGCATAAAATGGCGGCGAGATTGGCCTTCCTTAACGTTTATCACAGCTGTTACCTATGATAGTGAAGTGTGGTGATGACTTACGGCAAGAACTGCTCGCTTACCAACTACTCTCCCAGCTACAAGCCATCTGGAAACAAGAGCGAGTTCCACTCTCACTCAGACCGTAAGTTTGTACTTTCACAAGGAGTCAAAATCCTCCCAGAACCATTTTTTTAAAAAAAAGATAAGCTTTTAACAAATTAATATTGTTATAGATAGTACTGTCAGCAATCGATACTTCCCTGCAAACGCACAGTCACCATCATCCAAAAGTTTAGTGCAAAAACAATTACGCTTTTTCTTTTCTTTTCCTCTTAGGCGAGGCGCTTATTCGAGCAATTTCGTTACCTCAGTTCTATAAGCACATCCAACCTAACCCTCCTGTTTTCCTCAGTTGTATAAGCACATCCAACCTAACCCTCCTGTTTTCCTCAGTTCTATAACCACATCCAACCTAACCCTCCTGTTTTCCTCAGTTGTATAACCACATCCAACCTAACCCTCCTGTTTTCCCCAGTTGTATGACCACGTCCAACCTAACCCTCCTGTTTTCCCCAGTTGTATGACCACATCCAATCTAACCCTGCTGTTTTCCTCAGTTGTATAACCACATCCAACCTAACCCTCCTGTTTTCCTCAGTTCTATACCACATCCAACCTAACCCTCCTGTTTTCCCCAGTTCTATAACCACATCCAACCTAACCCTCCTGTTTTCCTCAGTTCTATAACCACATCCAACCTAACCCTCCTGTTTTCCCCAGTTCTATAACCACATCCAACCTAACCCTCCTGTTTTCCTCAGTTCTATAACCACATCCAACCTAACCCTCCTGTTTTCCTCAGTTGTATGACCACATCCAACCTAACCCTCCTGTTTTCCTCAGTTCTATAAGCACATCCAACCTAACCCTCCTGTTTTCCTCAGTTCTATAAGCACATCCAACCTAACCCTCCTGTTTTCCTCAGTTCTATAAGCACATCCAACCTAACCCTCCTGTTTTCCTCAGTTCTATAACCACATCCAACCTAACCCTCCTGTTTTCCTCAGTTGTATAACCACATCCAACCTAACCCTCCTGTTTTTCTCAGTTGTATGACCACATCCAACCTAACCCTCCTGTTTTCCCCAGTTCTATAAGCACATCCAACCTAACCCTCCTGTTTTCCTCAGTTGTATAACCACATCCAACCTAACCCTCCTGTTTTCCCCAGTTCTATAACCACATCCAACCTAACCCTCCTGTTTTCCTCAGTTGTATAACCACATCCAACCTAACCCTCCTGTTTTCCTCAGTTGTATGACCACATCCAACCTAACCCTCCTGTTTTCCCCAGTTCTATAAGCACATCCAACCTAACCCTCCTGTTTTCCCCAGTTCTATAAGCACATCCAACCTAACCCTCCTGTTTTCCTCAGTTCTATAAGCACATCCAACCTAACCCTCCAGTTTTCCTTAGTTCTATGACCACATCCAACCTAACCCTCCTGTTTTCCTCAGTTGTATAACCACATCCAACCTAACCCTCCTGTTTTCCTCAGTTCTATACCACATCCAACCTAACCCTCCTGTTTTCCTCAGTTGTATAACCACATCCAACCTAACCCTCCTGTTTTCCTCAGTTCTATGACCACATCCAACCTAACCCTCCTGTTTTTCTCAGTTGTATAACCACATCCAACCTAACCCTCCTGTTTTCCTCAGTTCTATAACCACATCCAACCTAACCCTCCTGTTTTCCCCTAGATTTGCGGTAGTTGTGACATCGGATGACAGCGGTCTTATTGAGCCCATTGTGAACGCAGTGTCCCTCCATCAGATCAAGAAGAACAGTCAGATGTCGCTACTAAACTACTTTATCAAGGCAAGGGGTTCTTGCTTAGGTACATAGACTGACAAATGAACAGAGGGACAGACAGACACAGACAGACAGACAGACGAACCAACATACAGCTCCGACAAAGGGCTAACGCTCGAAACGTCAGCGCGACTACTCTGAGTCACAGACGCGTTTAACATACCTTTTCAACCTTGAATTCATTTATACCTTGTCTACACCACGCCTACGCAGACCATCTAGTTTTTCTACAGCTTGCCTGTAGCCTTTCTAGTTATATCATTCAAACAGATATACAGACTGATAGACAGTTGGACGATTAGGCAACCAGACATATCGACGTACAAAGAGATAATAACAAAGACTTTAAACCCTAAGATGGCACATGAAGTTTGTTATTATTTGAAGTTTCTTGCAAAAAGTCCCTTGTAAAAAGTAGACAATAACAAATGAATAGCTGATCAACATCCTTTAATGGTATCCCTACAGGAACACGGTGATGTCAATTCCGAGGAGTTTCTGACTGCACAGAGGAATTTTGTTGAAAGTTGTGCAGCGTACTGCCTTGTCTGCTACATACTGCAAGTCAAAGATAGGTAAGAAATCTCTCCTGCTCACCAGGTTCAGAAACACATAGCCTTCTCTGCAGGCCTCTCTTCTCATCGGAAAGAAAAATCGTTTTTTTTTTCGATGCGGGGTTCCTGTGGCGAATAGAGACGAACAATAACGCAGGGGGAGGGAGGTGAAAAGGCACCAGTCTCCCGTGTCCTAAAATGATAAACACAGGTATCCCGAATCTCTATAAAGGCCATTACAGAGTAAAGTTGCCAGCGGAGGAGGCTATAAGAAAAACACTTGAAGGGGGAGGGAAGGGTTCAAGAAATTTTGCCATGCACACAAGCTTATGACAATTTTGGCATAACAAAGACGGCTAGAATTTCATTTTTAAAGAACCACTCACAAACCGCTTCTAGGTTAGAGAAAACAGGCTTGTCCAGGCGTGATCGTCTTACCGGGCTCCTTGTCGTTTGACATGACCGTGAGGCAGCTTAGGGTCTCTGTAACGTCACAATTCTTATAAGACAGCCTGGGGCTAGGCTAATGGCGGGGTTGATATTGTTGATATTTTCAGGCATAATGGGAACATTCTGCTGGATAACTACGGTTATATCATCCACATCGACTTCGGGTTCATCCTTTCAAGCTCCCCTGGAAAACTCGGCTTCGAGAACTCGCCATTCAAGCTCACGCACGAGTTTGTAGAGGCAAGTCCCATCTTTGTCACGCATTCCACGGGTCACGCAATCCTCACGTCATTTAAACCGCAGGTCACGCATTCCATATCACTCATTCCGCAGGTCACACAATCAGCAGGTCACGCATTCTGCGGACCACGCATCGCATAGGTCACGTATTCTGCAGGTCACGCATTCTGCAGGTCGAGCATTCCATATATCACACAATCTCTGTAATGTTTGCCTCGTACTTGTGTCACGTCACCCCTGTGACGCTCTGCCCCATGCTGGTGTCACGCCATCTGACCTGCGTGACGCTGTTCGTTCCAGGTCATGGGAGGTATCGATAGCGACATGTACAACTACTTCAAGATTTTGATGCTCCAGGGCTTCCTCGCCGCGCGCAAGAACATGGACAAGTGCTTGCAGATCGTCGAGATCATGCAGACAGGTACGGGAACCCTGTGGCGTAAGGCAGCGCCTGTTTCTGGAATCACTTGAAGAACTACGGGATAACTACTGTAGAATAACTAGGTAGTCTGCGTAGGCACGGGGAATCAGTGAAATTTATCAACTCATGATGGTATGAAGTGGTATGTTTTTACGCCACCTGAAAACAGAGTTATTGCGCTGATATTTCGAGCGTTTGTCGGAGCAAAAGAGGCGGCCTACAGGTCGTCGAAGACAAGTATGGGAGCCCTGTGGTGTGCAGACAAATATGGGAGCCCTGTGGTGTAGACAGCAGCTGCCTCTGTCTTTGTTTGAAGGTTCTTATTCCGAAGAAGGGCTGATTCCCCTACGCCTACGCAGACCTAGTTTTTCTACAATTTGACTGTAGTCTAGTTCTAGTTATACAAATGTTTGTTATCAGGAGGATTGTCATTTTGAGTTTACCGTTTTTGTTGCTGCTTGCCTTGTTTTTCCCTCGCTTCTCAGGGTTTCATAGCTCATCGCTATGATAAGGAATTATCTAGTTACCGCTTTACCCAACTTGCCGTGATTCCCCTTTGCCCTTCAAGCTCTCTCATAATATAACACTGCAGTGATTTTGTTGATCCAGGGTCTAACTTGCCGTGCTTTATCCGCGGTGCGTCGACAATCCGCGCGATGAGAGAGAGATTCCACATGAACCTGACCGAGGAGCAGCTGGACTCTCTCGTCAACGGGTTGGTGGAGACAAGCATTTCCTCGCTCACCACCAAACTGTACGATGGATTCCAGTACCTCACAAATGGCATCTTATGATCCATGGTGGAGACAAGCTTTTTCTCTCTTAAAACCGCCAAACTCTACGATGGATTCCAGTACCTCACAAATGTCATCTTATGACTTCCTTATTTCACTGGATGAACTTGATGGCATCACTTCTTATCGTGACGTCACTATCTGATGACGTCACTACCCAAGGCCAGGAACTATGATGACGTCACGAACCACAGTTCGTAGTTTGAGATGTGCCTCATTATGGCATCACATGACACATGTAGCGTTAATATCCCATGACAAACCTAAGGCCACGTTTGAGACGGGATACAGTACCTTACGAAAAGCATTCCATGATGACGTCATCCGTTGAAGGCTCTATTGATGAAGTCACATTCTGTCTTGATATTGCCGAAGATTTATAATATCGACGATGACGTCATGATAATATTGCCGATGACGTCATGATGATATCGCCGATGACGTCATGATGGTATCGCTGATGACGTCATGATGATATCGCTGATGACGTCATAATGATATCGCCGATGGCGTCATGATGATATCGCTGATGACGTCATAATGATATTGCCGATGACGTCATGATGATATCGCCTATGACATAATAATATCTCCTATGACGTCATAATGGTATCGCCTAGACGTCATGATGAAGCGAAGTGAACATTCACCGCGCATCGCTAGCGGCATCTTAAAAATTGTTAAACGCACCCCAGCAGTGCTCGCTCAGTTATTGTCTCGCTTCAAAACGATGGAGTTGTTCCCTTACCGGGTCGCGCGAGGAACGGCGAAAAGAAATACTGCTGACTTTAGTCACGAAAAGTATATATTTCTTAATATACAAGACTATTTTGACCTGGTTTGGCCGAATGCAGGCGTTTACTCGGTGGCCTGGGGACGTCAGACATTACAAAATGGCGGAGCAAAAAAAGATGGCAATCGCAACTCCACGCATATCGCTTAATTTGCGCGAAAAACACCGATTAAATGCCTGAGCAGGCCATAGTTGATTCGCTAGTACAGGCAGGGCCTTACTTAGGACATACATAATTCGCACAACTGTTCCAAAACCTAGATTCGTGAGATTATAACGTAGGTAACGCGTTACCGCTTTGCCTTCATCTAGTCAAATGACAAGATGGTCGAAGCTTGTTCCGCTTTTGAAGTATTCTAGGTACGGCCCTGAGATCTTAACTTAAAGAGCCCTTGTTAGCCACGGCTTTGTTATTGTTTTCAACCCAATATTGGACCAATATTGGACGACAAATTATGAGAAGAAATCCCCAAGTAACAATCAAAAATAAAAATTTTATGATATATTTACTTAATTTAATCGAAAATAACGCGACATTTTTCCTTATGCAGCCGATGGAAATGGATGCTTTTCCACACTTGCGACTTTGCTAGGATGACAAAATGGATGCTTTTCCACACTTGCGACTTTGCTAGGATGACAAAATGGATGCTTTTCCACACTTGCGACTTTGCTAGGATGACAAAATGGCGGCTAACAGTGGCTCTTTAGCAAAAGGAATGAAGTACGATCTTGTTGGGTTTCTTCTTCCTATTTCGTGAATTATGAATTGCTTTAACACGTGATTCTAAATATAGACACAATTTTATTTTTCAATCAGTGAATGAAAAAAACGCGAAAATTATAGAAAAAGATTTTGCCGTCATGAATATCGCTATGATTTATTAAATACTTATTTGCACTCTTAGTTGATTGGATGGTGTTTCGTATTATTTATGAACCGTATTGAATGCAAATGCATGTGAATGAAGATGGAAAATGGTCTTGATTAATTTGCATTGAATACGGCTCATGAATAATACGACGTATGAACTTAGCCTAAGACTTTAAGTTATAATAAGTCATTCTAAAAAAAAATAGTTTTCTAAGCAGAGCTTTCTCTGTCTCTTGCCTCATCTGGTCTTGAGTGACACAGAAAAACGAATAAAACTTTTTATCAGCCGCTGACGTTTTAAGGTTTTTACGGTCAATATGGGTGTAAATTGACAGGTGGCGGAGATTCTCGAAATAATGCTGAGTGACAGAGATTCTCGCTAACCCAAAAACCTGACGAAATGATGCCGAGTGACGGAGATTCTCGCTAACCCGAATACATGACGGAATAATGCCGAGTGACGGGAATTCCCGCTTGACTGAACACCCGACAGAACAATGCCGAGTGTCAGAGATTCTCGTACCGCCCTAGACACCCTTTGTGTTCAGCGATGCGATAATCTCTGCCACTCGGCATTGTTCCGTTGTCCCTTCGTATGTTCGGCGGTTCGAGGATGTCCGCCGCTCGTAATTGCCGATCGTAGAGCTGTAGAAGGCCTCAAAATACTGGGTGTTCGGTTGGGTATAGCCTCTGGTCTGCAGGCTATCACAAAAGAATGACCATTTACATGCTTCCAGAATGCGACACGCCGTACATTCTTAGCCGTACAATTTAAAGCTCACCAGGGATTCTCAAGAAGTCTCTAGATAATTAATGTTTTTTTTTTTTTTTTCAGTGCAATGAGATGGTTATTTTAATTCATAATGCCATGGTCGGTTTGACGAGTGCTGGTTTATGCACCGAAATGGATATTGGTCCGAAAAGTGTTGTCTTACCCTCTTTATAAAGGGTTGATCAGTCTATTCTGGGTTTTCCTTTGATCTGTAATAAGCCGTCAATTTGTCAATGCTTCCATTCTACAGTATTAATTATTTCAATAAAATTATCATTTTTTTTACTTGTTTGACCTCGTTTTTTTATATTAACTAGATTAGATTAGCAAAACTCTAATTTTCTCGTTTGTCGACGACTGCACGATGATGGCTCTCCAGGGCGCGAGTGATCTACGACTATCGTGGACAAGTTCCCCGACGACTGCACGATGATGGCTCTCCAGGGCGCGAGTGATCTACGACTATCGTGGACAAGTTCCCCGACGACTGCACGATTATGGTTTTCCAGGGCGCGAGTGATCTACGACTATCGTGGACAAGTTCCCCGAAGTATGACGACGACTGCACGATGATGGATCTCTAGGGCGCGAGTAATCTACGACTATCGTGGACAAGTTCCCCGACGTTTGCCAACGACTGCTTGATGATGGCTCTCCAGGGCGCGAGTAATCTACGACTATCGTGGACAAATTCCCCGACGTTTGCCGACGACTGCACGATAATGGCTCTCCAGGGCGCGAGTAATCTACGACTATCGTGAGTTCCCCGAAGCATCATAGTTCCTCGGCCTGACAATCAGTCTTAGCACTTATCGATTGCTGTCGCTCTTCCTATAACCTTAGATCTAATACAGCTAATGTCCTGGTCTTTCTAAAAACTAGATGTGTAAAACTCTAGGGGACGTAGCGTTCGCTCATGCCGGTTAGAACTGTGGGACTAGTTACCATGTGATTGTATCGCGTGCAAAATCACTCTCAAAGTTCCGCTCGTTGCTTACCATTCTCGGAAACCCAGGGGTATTATCAAAATACCCTTGGGTTTCCGAGGATGGTTGCTTTTATTTATTTATATATTGTAATCCGCAAAGCGTGAGCATGAGGCGGATATTTAAAATTACAATAACAAAAGGAAATGAGATAAATGTAAAAGGAAAAAGAATACAAAATAAAGTAATAATGTAACACTACTGTCTCTTCATTTTAACATTATATGCAAAATTCACTGGATAACAGCTCCTTAAATTTAGCAAGAGTTGGTGCCTCTATTATGTTATTTGGCAGTAAGTTCCACTCTTTAATCGAGCGGGTTAAAAAGCTAAATTTAGAAGTATTTGTGTTCGAAGGCAGGTTTATGAACCTCTTGGGGTGAGAGGAGCGAGTAGATTGCTTGCGAGTTTGTAGGAGATCTTTGGAGATATTTATGTTTACAAGGCCATACACCATTTTGTAGAACATAGTAAGTCTCGCCATCTTCCTTCGTAGCTGGAGGGAGGGCCATTTGAGTTCTTTTAGTAAGCCTGTCACAGTCCCTGGTTCATAAATGTAGCAGTTCTTTGCGAATCTTGCCGCTCTCCTTTGTACGCTCTCTAGGTCCTTTATTTGCTTCTGGACATGTGGATCCCACACACTAGAAGCAAATTCCACACGTGGGCGCACGAGGGTAGTGTACGCTATTTCTCGAACAAAATCAGGGCAAGCCCCAAGATTTCTCCTTATAAAACCGAGTGATTTGTTAGCCTTTCCAACAATATTAGTGACATGAGTGTTCCAGTTCAGATTTGAGGACAACTCTACACCCAAGTATGGGTGGCTCTGAACAGCTTTTAATGGAGTCCCACCCAGCGTATAATTATAAACAATGGGAGACTTGGATCTATGTATTCTGATAATATTACACTTGTCGGCGTTGAATGACATTTGCCATGTTTTAGACCATTTAAAAAGGAGATCAAGGTCTTTCTGAATAACTGCTGCACTCTGTGGGCCTTCGATTAGGCCATATAAGATGGTGTCATCCGCAAAAAGTCTAATACGTGAAATAATCCCTGAGTTGATGTCATTGATGAACAAGAGGAACATCAGTGGTCCCAGGACAGTCCCTTGGGGGACCCCTGATGTGACTCTGGTTGATTTTGATGTCTCCCCCTCTACAACAACTGTTTGATTTCTGTGGATTAGCCAAGACCTGACCCACGTAAGTGGCTTTCCACGGATACCGTAAAAATCAAGTTTCTGAAGCAGACGCCCATGGGCAACCCTATCAAAAGCCTTTGAGAAATCAAGTAGAATGCAGTCGGTTTGGTTTCCTTGGTCAAGATTGTAACACAGTTCGTGGAGCACAGTGATGAGTTGCGTCTCGCAGGAATACTTTTTCCTGAAGCCATGTTGTATATGTAGGAGGATATTATTGCTGTCGAGATGGGACATTAGGTGGCGAAACAAAATGTGTTCCATGATTTTACAAGTGATTGACGTTAAAGATATAGGACGATAGTTAGAAGCTAGGGACTTATTCCCTTTCTTAAAAATTGCATGAATGTTAGCATTGCACCAATCCTTGGGAATCTGCCCAGTAAGAAGTGAGTAGGTGAACAGCTTTTGCAAAAAGGGGGCTAGCTCTTCAGCTGCAGTTTTTAGTATCCAACAAGGGATTTGATCGGGTCCACTAGCTTTGTGCACATCAACACTCTTTAGGAGCTTAGCAATACCACGTGTGTCAAACTGCAGATCAGCGATGTCAGGGAAGGATGATGTAGGCAGCACTGGGAGGTTGGATGTATCCTCAACTGTAAAAACTGATTTGAATTGATTGCTTAAAATCTCAGCTTTGGTCTTGCTGTCTGTGATGACATTGCCATCAGGCGTTTCTCGTAAACCAGCAACTCCCACCGTATCCCTGCGCCTAGACTTGACAAAGGACCAAAATCGTTTACCCATAGATGGCTTTTTGTCTTGTTCTGGAGGTTCGAGCAGGTTGGCAATATATGAGTGATATGATTCTCTTAATTGTTCTTTGACTTTGGCTCTGAGCTTTTTAAATTTCATCCAGTCAGACTGGCGTTGTGTGGTTTTGGCCCTATTGTAGAGCCTTTGCTTCTTCCTAATGGCTCTTCTGATTTCGCCGGTCATCCAGGGTACATTCCAACGACCAGATAAATGCTTGTGAGGGATATAAGTGTCCATAATGCTAGAAAGCGTGTCCTTGAAAAAAGCCCAGTATGTTTCAATAGGCTGGTCCCATTCCTGCCAATCAGGGGCTAGTGCATTAGTAACGGCTCCCCTTAGACCATAGACATCAGCCTTCTTATAGAAGAAAACCTTGCGGGGTTTTTTCTTGGGTGTACGTGTTTTTAGATTGACAGTGGAAAGGACTATGCTGTGGTCACTCATGCCATTGAGCACCTTAGTCCTGGAGATCAGATCCGGATTAGTTGTCAGCACCAGATCGAGGATGTTGTTTTCTCTAGTTGGCTCTGTTACACCTTGGGACAGAGAATGTTCATGGATGGTATCAATAAAGGCTTGATTAACCAGAACTCCATATTGGGGGTTAGCCTTAACAATATATTTATTCTCACAGTCCGTGCAGTCCCAGGAGATATCAGGTAGATTAAAATCTCCAGTGACTAGGACGTTAGGCAAACAAGGGCTTGATGTGATTTTGTTCAATGTAGAGTCTAGGTAGTAAATAGACTCGGGCTGGCGGTCTGGGGTTCTGTACATACACCCATTATATAATGGCTTGGTGCCAGCAATTTCAATTTTGCACCATACAGACTCAACATGTTCATCCTCAAGTGAGTGGATTCTAGAAGATATAATAGAATCCTGCTTTGTTGCAACCAGAACACCTCCACCTCCACATTTCCTGTCTTGACGATAGATTTCATAACCCTGAAGCCCTAGTTCAGCTGTAAGGACATTGTCGTCAATATGAGTTTCAGTGGCATTGATGATATCAGGTTTGAAGGTATCCACAAGGGACTGAAGTTCACATCTCTTCCTCTCACTTCTCAAACTTCGACAATTAACTGTCAAAATAGACAGGGAGTGCTTCCTTATAGGTTTAGATGATTGAGAACATGATGTTGTGGAGTCGGGTGAATACTGCTGATCGCCAGGAGACGAAGAAAGGAGAGGAGGGCCCAGAGTGGTATCAGAGGAATCAAGACACGAGAACTGGTTTGAACATTGGACCATAGCGAAGGAGTCCAAGAGGGAGCTCGAAAAATTGGGCATCCCGCAGGCGCAACATACCCAGACGCAAGATGAATTGGCGAGAGCGTCATATATAATCGTGTTCATGTTCAGGCAACGAATATGAGACCAAATATCACAAAAGTCACATTGAATTCCTCGCTGGTTTATCCGTACCGGTTTGCTGCAGATTCCGCAAGGGAATTTGTAGTTAGGCCCAGGATTTGGCTCGACAGAACCACTCAGCAGGAGTAAGGACAGAAGCGTGAAGAGTTTGGGCCGTTTTAAATCCAAGATGGCGGGCCTTGTAGCAGATACCCGGAGACGATGTAGAGCCTCTAAACCGATTGTTTCGGATGCATTGAACGCCGAATGCTTTCCCTGTGTTATTAACAAGCATTTCTTGTTTGATTTATCTTGGTTCGTACGAATATTAAGAGAGTAACAGGCGATGGTAAGCAATATCAAAGGAGCTACAAAATCCATGGCCGCCATGGCCGACGACCGCTGACCATCCGCTGACCGCTTACGCGCTAAAACTGTTCGAGTTCACGAGGTCACAGCTGGTTCGATTGGTTTATATTATGTGTGGTCAACTGGAATCAATACATTTACAATATTGTGTTAGCATGGCTACACAGTTACAGGAATAAATGGTCAAGCATGATCACTAACATGGTAACATTGGTGCTTGACAATCGTATAATAGTTTGCTAGAGCAGATCTTACGAATAAAACAAGAATGTATATTGAGCTAGATCACTTACCAACATTGGCGGGTATAAGTATAAGGTATCTCCGAAATCAACGATTCACAATCACAAAGATTCAAACAGTTTCGCGTCCAGATTCACTTTGTCTATTTGCGGGGTAATTTGAAAACTAAAATAAGTCATGTAACGAAACGTTAATTCCGTTAATTTGTTTCGTTTTTTTAGCACTTTAGAATATGTATATATATTATAGCGCTTTGTAACATCGTTCACTTAGATGTTTGCACATTTGAGCATTCAAAATCCCACAGAAATATAAACATAGACGGCACAAGCCAAAAATGTATTCACACCTGTCAATGTCTTTACACCTCTACAAAGAAAAAATCTCTAAGGGACGGACCATTAGATATTTGAGGGGGGGCTGGGCAATTCTTTTGTGCAGGATATTTTTTCTTTCGCTCCAGGCTGTGGCAGGATATTTTTTTACGCCATGAGTTGCTTGCAGGATATTTTTTATTTTTAAGTTTAACCTCGGAATGATCCATATTTATATGTTAGTACGTTTTTAATAAATTTTTAACGTTTTTAATTATTTCCCTTTTAAACACCTCGTAATTTTATTGTATTTTAAATATATATATTTTCTTTTCCCTCATTTCCATTGTAATAGCGTTGAACTGCATGATAGGAATCAGAGAATATGGAACTGCTCATAAAACGTAAGCAATAAAATGGTTTCTTATCCTTATATTATTAAACCCGATTTTTCATATTGATTTCGGAGATGCTTGTTACAGTCAAAACTAGTAGATTTTAAGAATGTCTTACTCTAGCTTCTTTTTAAACCCGGGGAAACGTTTTCATTCCGGTTACGGGACATTTCTCTAATTGCGCCCCTAAATGCGTTATTTCTAATGAAATAGATAAAAGGATTCGAGGCAGAACTGACAAAAGCTACCAGCTCAACTGCAATCCATACACGACGAAGCTCGGCGCTAAGGCATTCACTCGTAGTAAAAGTATGAACCAGAGAAGTTACAAGACAAGGAACCCAAAGAATGATGAATTGTCCTATAATAATTCCCGCGGTAATGTTAGCCTTTGCGCTGCGCAAGATTTCCCTCCGTGTCTCTAAGTCGATTGCGGGCCCTTCGTTCCTTATTCTTCTTCTCTGTTCGTGCGCGACTTTCAGTATTTTCCCGTAACAGAAAACGATGAGAATGAAAGGGAGAATGAAGGTGACAACCATGGATATAGTCCAAAGTCTGGGTAGTGATTGCGGATTTGTTGTAACAAGCCTTGCGCTTGCGAAAAGAAGAGACAAGAGCCATACAATTCCAGCTGCAAACTGGCATCGCGGTAGAGTGACCACGGATCCATAGCGGAATACGTAAGTGACGGCGATAAATCTATCCACGGTGACCAAACACAAAGTAAAGGTAGTTACCGCAGAGGTCTGTAACCACAAGTAATCAATAGTGATTTTAAACGGGTGCGAATGGGGTTTTTGCTCGACCAGGCACCGCGCAATCCAAATTGGGTTAATGATTATACCAACAGTAAGATCAGCGGCAGCTAAAGAAGCCAAGAGCCAGTTTGAAGGCGACCGAAGTCTAGGGATTTTAGCTATGGCAAGCAAAATCACACAGTTCCCAAACACTGCGATGAAGCCGAAGATGGCAAAAAGGCAAGCGAGGGAGACTGAAGAAGCTGTGGTTAGCTTGCCTGAGCACTCAGTAGCCATAGCGTCCGTGTTAACTGAAAAAAACGTTTATTGAAACACCTATTGTAATTAGGCATTCTTTTTCCTATCGTAATTAAAACTCCCCAAGCTCAAGTTAAAATTGAGCTACGAGCAGGTGCCAGCCTTTTATCCTTTAATAACCTATATTGCAAAAAAAGAAATCTATTTTAATGACACTTTTAAAGGATCACCAAAATTTTTTGACCAAGTAAAAATTGGACTAGCTTTTCTGACGGTTTTTTCACACCGCAAAATTGCTTTATTTGACAAATGATAATAGAAAAGGATGAGCAATTGTGCATTCATTTCATTCATTCCTGATTTCTAAGATATGCCATCTAGGTGCTTACTAGACCTATGGGTAGATTCTGGATATTCCGAAGGGGGGAGGAAGGGGAGTTAATGTGCGCGTGTACCGATGATTGGCTGAGGAAGGGTGGTGGTGGTGGTGGGGGGGGGGGGGGGGGTAGAATGCGCAACCATTATACGCACCTGTGTGTTTGGTTATATAGTACCTGACAAAATAAAGTGAAAAGATGGGTGAACAACCCCTCCCCTGGACTCTGCTGGATCGGCATAACTTGCACTCTTCTTCGCGCCTGGTACTGTGTGTGTGTGCAGGGGGGGGGGGGCGCCTGGTACTGTGTGTGTGTAGGGGGGGGGCGCCTGGTACTGTGTATGTAGGGGGGGGCGCGCCTAGTACTGTGTGTGTGTGTAGGGGGGGGCGCCTGGTACTGTGTGTGTGTGTGTAGGGGGGCGCGCGCCTGGTAATGTGTGTGTGTAGGGGGGGGGCGCGCCTGGTACTGTGTGTGTGTGTGTGTAGGGGGGGGCGCGCGCCTGGTACTGTGTGTGTGTAGGGGGGGGGCGCGCCTGGTACTGTGTGTGTAGGGGGGGCGCGCCTGGTACTGTGTGTGTGTGGGGGGGGGCGCGCCTGGTACTGTGTGTGTGTGTAGGGGGGAGCGCGCCTGGTACTGTGTGTGTGTGTGTGTGTAGGGGGGGGGGGCGCCTGGTACTGTGTGTGTGTGTGTAGTGGGGGGGGCGCGCCTGGTACTGTGTGTGTGTGTAGGGGGGGGGCGCGCCTGGTACTGTGTGTGTAGGGGGGCGCGCGCCTGGTACTGTGTGTGTGTGTAGGGGGGGGGGGGCGCGCCTGGTACTGTGTGTGTAGGGGGGGGCGCCCCTGGTACTGTGTGTGTGTAGGGGGGGGCGCGCCTGGTACTGTGTGTGTAGGGGGGGGGCGCCTGGTACTGTGTGTGTGTGTGTGTAGGGGGGGGGTTGGAGTGGGTTAACCAATCTCCCTTGAAAAACTTCCCTCAACCCCTCACAAAATAGCAAAAAGATTGGGAAAACTTCCAACATAGATAAGCACATTTGGACAAACCTGTTAAAATGATTAAGATCCCATTAATGTGTTTATTTTTGGATGAATTTTTACAACCATTACAAAAACTACAAACAAAGCTAAAAAAAAAAGGACAGAAAAAAAAACTTAACGTATGTTTAAGGTTAGTGTCTTTATTTTATATATCCCGAAAGTATTCACATGCCGTCTCTTGGTCTTCCTTATTTCATCCCAACATGTAGGCAACAGGAAGCTGAACTGAGCTCCAGTCCCAAACTCTGCTCGCGCCACATTTGTAAGTGAGGACCTGGTGAGCATAGTTGATTGCTTGGCAACGGGCGCATGTAGGATCACGTGCCTTGTCGCATGTCAGCACGGCTTTCACCAGCAAAAAGGGCTTCCGGTTAGAGTCTAAATCCGTCGCCCATCTAAAAGGACATTGATAACTATCCCGCCGGCCAAAGCCGCCGGACATCCTGGGCAGCGGCATTGGCTGGGTAGAACGCGCATTTGAAGGTGGCTTCACGAACATGTAGTTCTGCGTAATGAGGAGTTTCATGAGTGCGTAAGGGGTCTGCGGTTGGCACTTAAGGCACTGTGCAAGAGCCATCGATGGCTGGGTAGTCTGTGATTTCGCGACGGGGAGGAGAATGGAGACTGATAGGATAAACTAGGAAAACAAAGCAGAGGCAAGTTAGTGCGCCAACATGAAAATGACACTGGACATCTTTCGGGGGAGGGGAGGGGAGGGGAGGGGAGGGGGAGACATGTTAAATCGGCAAGGGCTACGAATCGACTTTTTTTCTTTTTCCCGCAAATTTTACGAGCCAGCATATACTTACAGCCTTTATACAGCTTTTGCTGTACTGTTTATCACAATTGTTGTTAAAATGTTAGGGCAAATTTTAAAATCATTCAATCAGAGAGGAGGCAAAATGCCTCCAATTGCATGTTACTCAAACCGTCATCTGGATCTTCTTTGTTAAAACAGCCGACATTGTGTCGTCCTAGCAAAGTACAGAGTCTCAGAAAGCATCAATTTTTACCAGCTGGTACGCGGGAACTGTTGTGATCTTTTTTATTCGGTAAATAAAGCATGTAACTTTTGTGGAGAATAGAGGAGAAGCAATATACTTTATACAAAAATAGGACTTTACAAGAATAGAGAGAATGGGGAAGAAAAGAGAAAACAAAGATGGAAGACCCTTTACAAATCAGAATCAACAAAAAAAAGAATTGAGAAAAAGATGCGCGACTTTGCACAAAAATAGGAATTTACAAAAATACAGAGAGTTGAGAAGATCGAAGGTGAAATACTTTAAACCTAGGTATTGACAAGATTAAGAGAGAGGAAAAGATAAAAGAGAAATAATTCTCACTCACCATTACCACATATCCGAACATCATGTTGAACTTGCAGAAAAGTTGAAACCTGTCTTAACACGGGTCTGTACCTCTCAAGCAAACTAGATCGCTCTTGGTAGCACTTTCGGTCCTCCTTTTATACATGTCGCATAATTTGGAAAACGGAAAAAAGCTAAAATGCTTGACTCTAAAAAGGCAGAAAGCCTTTTATTTTTACGAGTTATAATGTGCAGTCTTTTAATAACGTTTTAGAAGCCGGTCATCCTCGGCGGGCGAGCTAGCCAGGCCCACGCCTTTAACCATCCGCTATGGCGAAAGCTTTTAACAAGAAAGCAAGTTTATGGATAATTAGTAACGGACTTGCCAATCGCTGCGTGCTTACGTATATAGAAAACGTAAGTTACCAAGGCGAAGGTATTTTTGGCTGTCTTGTCATCTGTGTCGTATAGGTTGTTATTGTATCATACAGGGTTAAACGACGTCATCCTGGGATCGCTTGTCCCTTTTGCAAATACCCAGGAGACATTTTAATGTCTTAAAAGAGCCATTAGACACTTAAACCTGCATGTTGGTTTTTCATCGAGTTTATCCACTCGGTTTCGGTTTTCTTCCTGCTGCTATGTAAGATCAACAGAGGAAATTACTCTATTTCTTGGGAGTTAAAATGGAAAATTGCTCAAAAGATAAAAACAACTTAAACCGCATTGAGTTGTATGGTTAGTCCATGTTCGAATAGTCGCCAAGTCCATTTGCCACTCAGTGGGCAAGCTTCAGCTCCCCGACCAATTTCTTACTTGGATTGTCTTTAGAACAATGTCTAGATGTTAGTCTTTGTTGTATCATACAAGTCAGGCACACACTTACACACATACACACACTTTATTAGATCGTTTTCAGAAATCAAGGCAATTCTGCTGCTTTAATGCCCTTTATACCAGGATACATATAGGTTTGTATATATATATATACCCCGGCTGGTAGATTTTGGCATGCCGTGAATTGTCTTTTTCTCCACGAACGGCCCATCGAGCGTCGCTATCACGAATATTTTTAAATTCAAAAGAAAGATTCTCACCGCTCAAACGGCAAAACGGGGACAAAAAGGCGATCAAAGGGTATGGTTGGAAGGATAAATATGTGTGCTATGATTCTGCGAGGTTTATTTTGCCGTGCGAGTCTGGATTTTGAAAGGATCGGTGGATTTGTTGAGCACAATTTGGCAGTTGTCGGAGTTTGCAACCTTGTCTATTTTATATACAGAAGGCGACGGGAAAATTCGCAGCGGCTAAAACAGCTTAAAATGACAAGTAATGGCGGGTTTGAGTAGCAGCAACGTCAAGCTACTGTTTTATTTTCAAATCAGCATATTTATTTCAACGAGATTTGTTCGCTCATACAAACCCTGTTCGCTGATACAAACTCTGTTCGCTCATACAAACTCTGTTTGCTCATACAAAGTCTGTAATAAACCTACACTCGCCGTGAGCCTGGGCTACCTGTGGTCTTTGTAGATCTGTTTAAAAAGAGTTAACGTTTTGTTCCCTTTAAGGTATGAGGGAGTTTAACCAAAAGGGATGGAAAATATTGGCTTTATAGGGGGTCTGCAAATGTAGGGGGGGGGGGGGGGGCAATAGAGCTCTAACCTAGCTGTGAATACATTGCTGTGAATAATTTTTTTTTTATAAAGACATTCATTATCAAAATTCCTATTCCATACCCTTTTCGTTGTATAATGGATAGAAAGTAATTCCATTATGGACTAATTCCAGAAAGAAGAAGAAAGAGCTCGCTTCGGTAGCAAAGAGCTCCGTCGTGTTTTGCAGATTCTTCACCATGGTAGTTGGTGCAAGTTGCTGAAGACTGTTTGTTTCTGTGAACTAATAACACTAATACATCACAGCATTCTAGAAAAATAATTTTATTGTCTTAAGTGCATGAGATGAAACCTGGGAAATGGCTTAATCGCGAGATAACTAAAAGCAATCATTTACTAACCACGTTATCGCTAATTTCAAGATAAAAAAAACTATTTCGCGTCTATTTCACAACAAGGGACGTCATGCGAGCAACCGACACAGAGATGACGTCATGCAATTAGGGATTGCGTCACGAGCTTCACGTGAATATCGCCGAAAATAAGCGATCACCCCGGGTGCGGTGTGTGTATCGGGTGGGGGGTGGAGCTATTCGGTGCTGTGAGGAGATCCGCTGCAAGCATGGCCTCAATGATTTGTTCGATGTTTAATTTTTAGATCTTACTTTAGGAAGCTTTACTCGCTTAGCAGAATGACACGAGTGCTATTCTCACTAGGGAATATCGGGGAAAAATAGCCGAAATTAAGGCGAAATCGTGGGTAAACAGGTTTAGATATCAGCATGGGCCCCGGTTACATACTTTAGCACCTCTCTGGCTTTATATTCTGGATCCGATTCTGGATATTTCACTTCAAGTCCTTGCGACGCCACGGAGAAGATCTCAAGCCGTTTTCATCGCTGCGCGTCGTTATGGCCCATGTACCGATGAATCCCCCCAATGCTGATGTTGCCGCTGCCATCGACCCGGGTGTTCCGGGCCCCTTCCTGGCCAAGCGCCCCTTGCTGGCCAAGCGCCCCTTCCTGGCCAAGCGCCTCTTCCTGGCCAAGCGCCTCTTCCTGGCCAAGCGCCCCTTCCTGGCCAAGCGCCCCTTCCTGGCCAAGCACCCGTTCCTGGCCAAGCGCCCCTTCCTGGCCAAGCGCCTGTAGCCGCTCCTGTAAGTGTTTTTCTAGCGCTTGCGGAAGTTTTTTCCCTTTCTTTTGTGGCTTAGTTAATTTTCAGTTTTTCTACATTCGGTAGATGTTGGGAAAAATGGGTAGGCATCTTTGCTTGACTAATGTGTTTCAGCTTTACCAGCATTTGTGTTATTTGGATTATGTAAATTGTTAGCGAATGTGTATTTTAGCTTCTAGCATTCTTGCGAGACGGGTCTCCCTAATAATGTGCGTTGTTTATCAGTTTTGTAGGCGAAATGTGTTTCTGCCATAGAGATGGGTCTCTGCTAAAATGTTCATTAGTTTTGCAGGCGAAATGTGTTTCTGCCATAGCGAGATGGGTCTCGGCTAAAGTGTTTATTATCAGTTTCATAGGCGAGATGTGTTTCTGCCATAGCGAGATGGGTCTCGGCTAAAATGTTTATTAGTTTTGCAGGCGAAATGTGTTTCTGCCATAGCGAGATGGGTCTCGGCTAAAATGTTTATTAGTGGGGGGGACTGGGGAGTTTCAGAGGAACTGGTGGGAGGCGTGGATCGCCCCTCCAGGCCTCCCAGCACCGTCTCCCGTCTTAGGCCTGGGAGACGCGAATCGTCCCTCCGAGCCCCCCAGCTCCGTCTCTATATATCGAGCGTATAATGTTTCACGTACATAAACAACTGGCGATCGCTAATGTAGGCCGAATCGGTTTCACGTACGTAAGTTTTTGGCGACTGCTAATGTAGGCCAAAACGGTTTCGTGTACGCGAACAATCGGCAAAAGCTAATGTAGGCCAAATCGATTTCACGTACATAAACAATCGGCAAAAGTTAATGTAGGCAAAATAGATTTCGCGTACACGAATAATCAATTACGGCCGGTGTTTCGCGTGCTCGATTTCACGTACGTAGATGATTTTGGCCAAATCGATTTCAGATAATGTTTCACGTACATAAATAATCGGCAAAAGCATGGCCTAAAGTCCTCATGGTTGATGACGGCACGGAGTTCAAGGGTGCTACCACGAAGCTCCTAACAGACCACGGGGTGGAGGTCCGACGGGCTGAGCCTGGGCACCACAGGAGCCAAGCTTTCGCCGAGTCTTTCCATCGCTGGCTGGCGCAGCGCCTATTCCGTGCGCAGTACTCGAAGGAGCTTGCGTCCGGCAAGACAAACCGCGAGTGGGTTACTGCTCTGCCAATTGTCATCTCGGACATGAACGCAACGAAGACTCGCATGACTGGCCTTGCGCCTGAGGACGCCATAAAGCTGAATCGCGTGCCTCTCAAAGCCGAAAAGCCCCCTTAGAGGTCCCCTTGGAGGTAGGAACGGAGGTGTACATCGCCGTAAACGAGGAAGACCTTCAGGACAAGGGCCGACGGCGAGCGACGGACCCGTGGTGGACAAGCAAGGCGTACCTAATACTAAAGAGGGTCATGGAGCCCGGACAGCCAGTGTTGTATTACACGGCGTACTCTAAGCACGGCTTCACGCTATCGCAGTTGCGCGTTGCGTGATCAGCGCTTGTGCCTTCTATTGCAGCTAAGGCACGTGAGTCTGACATTCCACTTGTAGTGACCCTGACTGTCGTCCAGCCGGTCGATACTGAAGCATTGGGGATGGCTCTTGGTGTATCGTCTTTGTATTGGATCAGATGAGCCCCGTCGGCATGCTCGAAGTTAAGTAAGTGGTCGGTGCCCGCAAGGAGGTTTGTCAGATACGCGGCTTCCTCACGGTCGCGGACTACGATCGAGGACTCGTCGCCATGGCGAGCGCACTTGCCTACGAAACGGACAGCGAGATCTCGACCCTGCGAGTCTTCGCCGCCGGGGCCGGAGTGGGGGAACTTGATGGAGTCCTTTTTTCCGACGCTATACAACACCTCCCTCGCCGCGGCCATGGCGAGGTCACCCGAGTCTAGCAGGTCCTTGAGCTCTGGCGTGGTGATCCAGCCCTCGTTTTGTTCCAAGTGCTGCCCTACCCTCCCGGAAGTGTAGGGGTGGCAGGCCTCAGAGAACCCCCACTCGGTCAACTGAATGGTCCCGGTCAGTTGAAGAACCTCGCTCAATGGCCATCCCGCAACATCCGCGATACGATACACGTTCGTAGGGAAGCCGTATTTCCGTACCAGATCAATGGCGTCCGAGGCGCCGCCGAAGACACTGTCCTCGCATCCTAGGTACGCCGCACGCATGTCGATGTGAGCATGAGGCCGCGCCCCTAAGTTTTCCCTGCTATTCCACACTTTGGACTCAACCTGCGCCGCTCGCCAGACATCCCTGTATTTAGGAGGCGTTGGCCTGATGTTTTCTCTTTGGGTCCACTTCTTGAAGCAATACCCTATTGCGCCGCCCATCGAGTGCGTAGCTTCGATGTACTCTTGGTAGGCTGGGTGATCGTCAGGGAGCCATTGAGGATCATGTCCAGTCTCGTCTGTAAACGCCCTGTCGATAGCCCACCCGTCTTGTCCCGATCGGTACAGTTTGCCTTCGTGCGTGACTATAACACGCCCACACAGCCAGACCCTCGTGCTTCTGGGGATCGCCCTGTTTATGAAGCGGATGAGCACCTCCCGCACCTTCGCCTCGTGCGTTTTTGCGGCGGCACTGGTAGCGCGAGGCGCTGCCTCTCCCTGACATAACGAACGAAGCTCCCTCTCAGCCTCGAAGTCTAGGCCGTGGACGCTCGCGATCGCAGGTGGTTCAGTCGGAAGCTCAGCCCAGGCGTGGTTATTGTGGCAAGGGATGGTGATCCTCGTCTTAGTCCCGTACTTCCCCGAGTCCCACAGGGCGTTACCCAGGGCATCCACGGCTACTAGCTTTACCTCAAGCTTCCTTTCCATCTCAAAGAGGTCCTCTTTGGTGCACCCCGTGGTGGCCAGCTTCTTGTCAAATCGCTCGAGGATCTTGCCTCGTGTCTTGGTTAGACCAAGGGAGCGCGAGGTGCCTCCTCAAGAAGTCGGCAACATAGCTCACAACACAGTTAACGAAGGCGTCACCCCCCTCTCATACAAACATTGGCCCGGGCTCACCATTTTGCTCAGGTAAAGGGCGAAGCTCGTATCTCACGTAGACGAGGTACTCTCGCCCCTTCTCCCAAATACCCGCATCGATGCCTTCCAGGGCGCCGACTGCGATTTGACCCCCCCTTTTGACTAACAACCCACCGATCTTGTGCTCCGAGCGCCCTTCCTCCTCTGTGATTGGCGCCAATGGCTCTGCGGGGGCCTTACCAACGACCGTGAAGAGTCTGTAACGCCGGTCGGGGTCTACCATCCCGAGCACCAGCGGAAGCACTGCGTCCGCCCGCAGAGACTCTCGCTCGTGCGAGACCCACCACACCGAGCCGTCGTCATTAATATCAGGCCCCCGCACAACCGGCTTTAGAGCAATCACACCTGTCCCACCAAGATCTCGCATCTCCTGGTAAACACTGGCGCTTATGTCTCGGCCCCGTAGAGTAGCATCCACGCTTGGGAACCGAAGATGGGCGCCGCCGACGAAGAGAGAGTAGTACGTCTCGGGGTCTAAGCTCTCCGGGCCCTCCTGCTGCCGGGACGGCAGCAGAGGGTCGAACTCGCGCCAGACCTCCTCCGTCCACACCTTCTCCGGTACGAGCGGCTTAAGCAGCCTGTGTTTGACATCGTCGGGGATATCCTCGTCCAGGATGTTTTGGACCAGCCCTGCCAGTACGGCGGGCGCCTCTTTGTCACGCATGCTATCGAGAATCTCCTCTATGTAGACGTCCATGCTCGGGCACACCTTGAGCCACCCAGTCTCTAACTGAGAGTTGGGGTATGCCCTGCGCCACCCAGTCTCTAATTGACCGCACCGCGGGCTGCGATGTCAGATAGGACGAGCGCGAACCGCTTCCGAGCGCGCCTCTCGATGCCGCGCATCCTCTGCCCTTTACGATTCGCTCCGCAGGGGCGACACAGCCGCGTCTCCGACTGAGTCCCTATGCCGCAGACCCTGCACGGCACGGGGAGGGGGCTGCCCTTACGGAGCCTTTGGAGGTGCACCTTGCAGTAGGTGTCCAAGCACCTCCGGCCGCACGTGTTTGCGCGGCCGATCCTTAGCCACCCGCAGTAATCTTTTCCGCGCCCCATCCTTCGAACGCTCGGTATACCACAGGACATACGAATGTCTAATTGCAAACCCAACACCTAATTAATTATTCATGCACGCGAAACACCGGCCCTAATTGATTATTCATGCACGCGAAACACCTGCCCCTAATTGATTATTCGTGTTCGCGAAATCTATTTTGCCTACATTAACTTTTGCCGATTGTCTATGTACGTGAAATCGATTTGGCCTACATTAGCTTTTGCCGATTATTTATGTACGTGAAACATTATCTGAAATCGATTTGGCCAAAATCATCTACGTACGTGAAATCGAGCACGCGAAACACCGTCCGTAATTGATTATTCGTGTACGCGAAATCTATTTTGCCTACATTAACTTTTGCCGATTGTTTATGTACGTGAAATCGATTTGGCCTACATTAGCTTTTGCCGATTGTTCACGTACACGAAACCGTTTTGGCCTACATTAGCAGTCGCCAAAAGCTTACGTACGTGAAACCGATTCGGCCTACATTAGCGATCGCCGGTTGTTTATGTACGTGAAACATTATACGCTCGATATATAGAGACGGAGCTGGGGGGCTCGGAGGGACGATTCGCGTCTCCCAGGCCTAAGACGGGAGACGGTGCTGGGAGGCCCGGAGGGGCGATCCACGCCTCCCACCAGATCCTCTGAAACCCCCCAGTCCCCCCCATTAGTTTTGCAGGCGAAATGTGTTTCTGCCATAGCGAGATGGGTCTCGGCTAAAATGTTTATTAGTTTTGCAGGCGAAATGTGTTTCTGCTATAGCGAGATGGGTCTCGGCTAAAATGTTTATTAGTTTTGCAGGCGAAATGTGTTTCTGCCATAGCGAGATGGGTCTCGGTTAAAATGTTTATTATCAGTTTTGCAGGCGAAATGTGTTTCTGCCATAGCGAGATGGGTCTCGGCTAAAATGTTTATTAGTTTTGCAGGCGAAATGTGTTTCTGCCATAGCGAGATGGGTCTCGGCTAAAATGTTTATTAGTTTTGTAGACGAAATGTGTTTCTGCCATAGCGAGATGGGTCTCGATTAAAATGTTTATTATCAGTTTTGTAGGCGAAATGTGTTTCTGCCATAGCAAGATGGGTCTCGATTAAAATGTTTATTATCAGTTTTGTAGGCGAAATGTATTTCTGCCGTAGCGAGATGGGTCTCGGTTAAAATGTTTATTATCAGTTTTGTAGGCGAAATGTGTTTCTGCCGTAGCGAACAGGGGCGTAGCCAGGGGAGTGGCCTAGGGGGCCCGCCCCCCCCCCCCCCCTTTTAGCAGCCAAAAATACAGTAAATGTATAAAATATTACCTAAAATACAGAAGAAAATGCCTTGAAAGTCCCTTTTGGGCCCCCTTTCTGTTAAAAATCCTGGCTACGTCGCTGGCGAGATGGGGCTCAGCTAAAATGTCTTATCAGCTTTGTAGGCGAAATGTGTCTTTGCCATAGCGAGATGGGTCTCGGTTAAAATGTTTATTATCAGTTTTGTAGGCAAAATGTGTTTCTGCCGTAGCGAGATGGGTCTCGGCTAAAATGTTTATTATCAGTTTTGTAGGCGAAATGTGTTTCTGCCAGAGCAAGATGGGTCTCGTCTAAAATGTTTATTATCAGTTTTGTAGGCGAAATGTGTTTCTGCCATAGCGAGATGGGTCTCGGCTAAAATGTTTATTATCAGTTTTGTAGGCGAAATGTGTTTCTGCTGTAGCGAGATGGGTCTTGGCTAAATGTTTATTATCAGTTTTGTAGGCGAAATGTGTTTCTGCTGTAGCGAGATGGGTCTTGGCTAAATGTTTATTATCAGTTTTGTAGGCGAAATGTGTTTCTGCCGTAGCGAGATGGATCTCTGGTAAAATATTGTTACCAAATATATAGGCGAGATGTACTTCTGTCTCCGCGAGTATTGCTAAATCTTGTGAAGTTATTAGTTTAGTTGGCGGATACATTCCTGCCTTGAGTATTTAGGCATCAAAAAACGTTTTTCATGATCGCTATGACCCTTTTTGTCTTCGGGAATGTATCCCCAGGAGTATTAGGTCAGTGATCTGTGTACGGTTGGTGAAGTGTTTTTTTTCATTAACCGGTTAAGTTATATCAGGCGAGTTATAAATGTCTTTATTGTGGAATTTTATGCCTATGTGTGTTTTGCAGGACTATTGCAAGATTTTAGTTTGGTTTGGTATCTCTAGCGGCGAAGCTAGATGAGCTTCAAAAGCAAGTGTTGCATGGCTCTGTTGAAAGGGCTTTACAGACTGTGCGCCAACTGGTAGACCGTCCAAGTCCGCTGATACACGGCGCGGCTGTTATTGCAGCGCTAGAGCATTTGGTGGACGCGGCCAGATCCTCTGGTCACAAGGATATCAAGCGTTTCGACGCAATATTTAAGCAGTGTCGTCCCTTCGTCTATGATGAACGTTTGCCAGTCATTGTTGACCAGCTGTTGGGAGACGACGAGACCAAGAGAGTTTCACATCAGATCGGCAAAATTCTGAAATCCGCAACCCAGACAACCGTTGGAACTCCGCCTGTCGGAGTTCGGCATCCGTATTTCCGCCCTTCCCGTTATCATCGGGGTGGGATGCGCCCCCGCGGTGGCGTCCCTATAGAGGTTTTTCTTCGATTAGATGTTTTAATTGTAGAAAGACAGGCCATAGGGCTGCGTCCTGCCCGGAGCCTAAACAACTGTAGTTATACTGTACCCTGTAAATGTAAAACGTCATTTGTTTTGTTTGAATTGTAAAGAAATATGTGGTTAAGGCATAAAATGTTGTCAGCCCCTTGTAATAGCTTATGTTTTGATCCTTTCTGTTCTATACATGGGCGACTCGAGTAGCTCTGGTTTTGAAGTACATATCTATTTTTATTTTATTAGTAGTTTTTGGGCCTTTGCTCTTCTTGTCCTTTCCTCCTCGGGGGGCTCTCTAATGCCCTTAATTGCTCTTATGCTCTTATGTCTAATGCCCTTAATTGCTCTTATGTCTAATGCCCTTAATTGCTCTTATGTCTAATGCCCTTAATTGCTCTTATGCTCTTATGTCTAATGCCCTTAATTGCTCTTATGCTCTTATGTCTAATGCCCTTAATTGCTCTTATGTCTAATGCCCTTAATTGCTCTTATGCTCTTATGTCTAATGCCCTTAATTGCTCTTATGTCTAATGCCCTTAATTGCTCTTATGCTCTTATGTCTAATGCCCTTAATTGCTCTTATGTCTAATGCCCTTAATTGCTCTTATGCTCTTATGTCTAATGCCCTTAATTGCTCTTATGCTCTTATGTCTAATGCCCTTAATTGCTCTTATGTCTAATGCCCTTAATTGCTCTTATGTCTAATGCCCTTAATTGCTCTTATGTCTAATGCCCTTAATTGCTCTTATGTCTAATGCCCTTAATTGCTGTTATGCTCTTATGTCTAATGCCCTTAATTGCTCTTATGCTCTTATGTCTAATGCCCTTAATTGCTCTTATGTCTAATGCCCTTAATTGCTCTTATGTCTAATGCCCTTAATTGCTGTTATGCTCTTATGTCTAATGCCCTTAATTGCTCTTATGCTCTTATGTCTAATGCCCTTAATTGCTCTTATGCTCTTATGTCTAATGCCCTTAATTGCTCTTATGTCTAATGCCCTTAATTGCTCTTATGCTCTTATGTCTAATGCCCTTAATTGCTCTTATGACGGGGTATCCCGGGGCTGCTTGGACTTGGGGTTGTGTTGCCTTTTTCCTTTTTCTCACGCGGATCTTTATTCTTCCTTTTTATTTCGTTTTTACCAGCCACCCAGTAAAAGGTTTAAGAAGACCTTCAGACCCAGGTCTAAATTTACTATCAGTGGCGTGGCCGTGCGCTGGGTTGATTGGAAAGGTCGCATCCCCTGAGAAGGTTGCGAAATTAGAAGCTAAGGCGTCTGCCAAGGATTTACGCTTCAGGGACCCGGATGCTTTTCGTGCGGGTGAAATTCATCTCCATGTTTCGCAGTGGGAGAAGATTCTTTCAAGGCACGGAAAAGTTACAGAGATTTTAGGGAACATCAGAGATGAAGTAAATCCCGAAGAGTTTTTTGTACCTTTTAAAGGGGATTTCCAAGGAAAATTTTACAATACAAACACTCCTTCGCAAGCTCTGTTTCCAAATAGTAAGTCGCGCTTGGATTTCGAAGAATTTATCTCATCCACTCTTGATCAGCGTCTGCGTAATGGCTCGATTTCAGTTTGGGGAAAAGTTGGTTCCTGAAAACCCCCTCATCTTGTCATGCCTTTTACTATTGAGCCCTCAAAACCTAGGCTTTGTCATGATGAGAGATTTCTTAATTTGTGGGCAAAGGACCTTCCCCTTTCCTTGGACTATATCCCCAAATTGCCTCGCTACGTGTGTAAAGACTCGTTTCAAGCAACAATGGACGATAAAAGCGGTTATGATCATGTGTTTTTATCCCCCAGCAGCAGAGCGTATTTCGACTTTGAATAGCAAGGATATTTTTATGTCTACCATACTATTCCATTTGGATGGAAGGCTAGTGCCTACGTGTATCATACAATAGGTATGGGAGCCACAAGTTATATCCGTTCCATGGGAGTCCCATGCAGTCAGTCCATTGACGACCGTTATAAAACCGAGAAATCGCACCTGCTGGCTTGGAATCAGGAAAGACTTAGATAAACCAATGAAATAGGCCAGAGAGATGAGGACCGCCGCCGCAATGAAAGTGGCACCTTCTCCCAGTTCCTTATTCGACCAGACCTTTGCATCCTTCACAACCTGTAAAGTGGAGTCAAAGGACCTATGTTGTCGATTCTCAACGCCGGGCGTTCATACTCCCGGATGAGAAGAAGGTGAAATTTGCGGCGCTGCGAGAGTCCGTTCTACAGGGAAGCTCTACTTCGGTTAAGACTCTTCAAAGACTGGCAGGAAAAATAACATCTTTTTGTATCGCGGTTCCGGCTGCACAGTTGTACTCGAGGGAAATCTTTAAGGCAATCTCAGGGTACTCTAAGTCCTCGCGCCCTATTCGTATTACCCAGCAGCTCCGGAAGGAGGTAGAGCATTGGCGTTTCCTCGACACCTGGGACAGTTGCCTTACCTGGCCAACAGAACGGCACATCGTTGTAACCCTATTTACGGATGCATCCAGTTACGCTTGGGGGGGGGGGGGGGGGGGGGAATTAATTGTCCAGGTGATGATGCGTTTTCGATTAGAGATTACTGGGGTTCCGAGGAGCGTAAGTTTCCTATTGCGGTGAACCAAGCTCTTGCGGTCGTAAACGTTCTTTTGGCGGGAGAAAGTCTTATGTACAATGCTAGACTCGATGTGCATACTGACAGTACTACTCTAATCCATTCATGGACAAGGCAAGGTGGAAAAAGCCGCGCCCTTTATGAAGCCCTTAAGAAGCTGTTTGACATCGCTCTACGTCGGAATTTGCATATCACGTTTTCTTACGTCCTATCAAAGTCAAACCCGGCCGATACCCCGTCTAGACAGCTCTCCGACAAGAACTGTATGCTTTTCCCTTCTGCGTGGAATACTTCAGAGTTGGTTCGGTCCTCATTCTGTTGACCTTATGTCGCTAGATTCCGATACTCAGTGTGACGAGATGGGGAGGCCTTTGCGACATTTCACGCCTTTCCATACTCCTTTGTCTAGCGGTATTAATGTTTTTGCCCAAGACCTTACCCGCGAGGTTAATGTATATGTTTTCCCTCCTTTTGTTCTTATGGGTCCACTTCTTAGGTTGCTGATGGATGCCGATGTCAATGTGACTATAGTCGTTCCGAGGTTGGGCCCTCCTCCCTTCTGGTGGCCTATACTCCGCAGTATCTCCGTCGACTCGCTTCTGCTGGGATTGAAAGGACAGGAGAACGTTATTTTATTTCCCTCTCCCCAAGGTGGTTTCTCCTCCCGCAAGCTCCAATGGGATTTATATGCTTTTCGGATCCAACGCTGATGGCCTTTTATTCTCTTTTCATTTATGTTATAGTGTCCCCGGATTTGGCGTCCGGCTGTTCGATGTGAAGAATGTAGCTACCCGAACGATGACAATTTCTGTTTTTGCCAAAGATGTGGATCTAGGAGGTGGCCAGGCCTCCCCTCATAATCCCCTGTGTATAGATACCGCCAGCATAAATAAACAGATTAATGAGCTTGAGAGCTCTAGAAAGAAAAAGCCTTATGAGAAGCAAAAATCAGCGTTGGAGTTAGAACTTTCAAGATTCCTCGCTTTGCTTCCATCGCAGAAAGTTTTGGCTTCAGCGACACCCCGTGATGTTGTTTTATTTTTAGTATGGAAGGATAGGGGTGGGAGAACAAAAAGTTTATCGTCGTGACTGTAGTTTTCTCGGGAAAAACAGGTGTTTCTATATGCTGGTGTCCTACGCGCCTCGCGGCTAAGACTGTGGACTCCCTAATCGGAAAACTCAGGGCAATTTTCGCTGCAGCGGGAATGAGGGGAGACTGGGATAGTGGTCTGCGTGTTGTTAACCCCGCGCCCCATTCGACCGTCAAGTTGTACTTGAAGTCCATCAAAGAGGAGCAAGCTCAAGTTGGAATTTCTCCTAAAAAAGCCACCCCTCTGTTTCTTGACAAGCTAGAGAAGGTTTTGTTGTACATTTTGGGCATGATGCGTAAACTAGAAGTTCCCTCTCTTAAGTTATATTTGTATTCTCGCGATTGATGCTACTTTTCTGTCGATTTCTTTTCGATTTGTACGCTGTTAGGATTCGACCTTTCTGCAGGTTATTTGTTTCGCCTCTCTAAAGGAAATAGGGTAATTGAAGAACCGTTTACGGGCACTGCGGTTTATAACAGGCTTAAGTTTTATCTTGACATACTCGGTTTGGATAGTGGCGAAACACCCTATAGCTTTCGTGCCGGGTGTTCAATTACCCTTTCCCTTTTAGGGGCGAATGAGGAAGTTATCCTTATATGGATCTTAGAGAAATCTTTAAGGCAGATTCCCCAAGCGCGGTTTTAGCTGCAAATACTTCCTCTGAGGCTGTAGCTGCTGTCGTAAAAGCATACAAAGCGCATGACGATATTTCATCCTTTTTCCCTGTCCTCGGGACGGTGATAGAACCGAATTTTTACTATTTTTTAACTGTTCTCTGGTATTTGGTAATCTTATCATTTAGCGGTAAGATTTTCTGAGTTTTGGGGAGAAGTACCTCTTTTTGCCTCTTTTTTTTATTAAAAGGCCTCCGCTTCCCGCGGTTAAGTGTGTCACCTGGAAGTTTGTGCCGAAGGGCTCGCTCTCCCCATATCTTAGCCTTATCCTGAGGCATTGTTCACGGGTAACCCTAGTGGGAATATATAACTATTCTCAGTGGGGAATATCGGGAAAAAATAGCCGAAATTAAGGCGAGATCGTGAATAAACAGGTTTAGATATCAGCATGGGCCCCGGTTACATAACTTTAGCACCTCTCTGGCTTTATATTCTGGATCCGATTCTGGATATTTCACTTCAAGTCCTTGCGACGCCACGGAGAAGATCTCAAGCCGTTTTGCGACCCGCCCTCCTCCCCGCAGCGATGAAATCATGCTTTCTCACGGGGTCACCCGTTCGCAATTGCCTCGGGCTCGCTCTCCCCATATCTTAGCCTTATCCTGAGGCATTGTTCACGGGTTACCCTAGTGAGAATATATAACTATTCTGAACATTCTCTACCAACCATTCCCATTCCAGAATGATAGAAAAAAACACGCCCTTGGAAAAGCTATCGCGATATTTCGATCGAAATTGGTTAACAACGTAGTATAGAAAGGTTTTGATATCGAAATTTCCTATGATCTGAATGCTCTGCCCGAATAGCTCTCCCCACCCCCTCTCCCCCGGCCTCCTCCAACGCTTTTTCTTTTCCCATTCAGGAATTATGCCAACACACCAGCCATCGGCAAATCCTGAATTCGCACCTATAGTATAGGATCGACAACAAAAAGGCCGGCCAAACAATGACATGAATAAATAGAAAAGAACTGAAGATTGAAAAAAAGTTTAACAATCGAGGCCGAGAACCGAACCCACACCGTATCAGTTGAAATATGAGAAAAGAGTGAGACCATACTTCCAGAGCTTTACGGCTAGGCTGGAGATTTCGACCCCAGCACCGCTATCTAGCGAACTGTCTAACGCAAAGGAACCTGAGGAACCCGCGCATTAAGGAGGCAATAAACCAGGATTCCAGGCCTGTTTTAGTCAGTTATGGTGTGTTATCAGTGGTGGTGGTGATGGTGGGGGGGATGGAGGTAAGCGCCGTCATAGAGGATCTCTAATGATGCAATGGCAAATTACCACTAAAATGGACTATTGGTGCGTTTATTTCACAAAGTGCAGCCGTGGCAGTTACGTGGGGGTTTATGTCATCGCCAGCAGTATTCTGGGTAATCGTTATAAGAAGTTCCAGTTCCAAAATTTAGTCAAGATTACAAATAGCAAAAAAAAAAAAAAAACCTCAATGCAGCACTTTCCCGTGAAAATCGAAGATTCCACGAGTCCAAGATTCCACGGATTCCCGTGTTGACAGGTGAAATAAGTGGTTGCTTTCGTTTACGGTAATTCCGGGTGGATGACGAAATGTGAGGGCAATACCCGATGAGGCTGCATAAAAAGCGCGCCCTTATTCGCCACAAAGCCATTCGGTGCGTAGCTATTCACAGACCCAAGTGGATTTTGGCCTCCGGGTTTTGCAACTTGGTTCTTTCGCACGCTGGCGTTCCTTGCAGATGTGTTCTTGGGCCGTGGGACAAAATCGAGAGCTCTCCGCATCTCGTCTATGACTGCAGATGTGCCTTGTCTGGAAAGATAGTTATTAAGAGGGTGTTAACCTTAGTGACCTCTCTCCCAGGCCCCCATCCTTTTTCCCTCCCCTTGGTCCACTCCTTTGTAACAGACAGACAGACAGACAAACAGACAGACGTAGCGTGAGCTGCAATCTTGAGTATGCGCTATCTAAGACTCTCATGTCATTAACCTTAGGCTATTAGGGGACTTGAGATTCACGAGGGCTTAGAGTCTAAGACGGCGCACACCGTGTGCGAATGTAACGGCGCTATATTACACCGCGCGCTAAAAGAAAAATGCTTCGCCTGAGTCGCAATCTTGAGTGTGCGCCTTAAGACTCTCCGCGGTCTTGAATCGCTTCGCGTGAATCGTAAGTTCGCTAGTACTTACTTGGAGAGAGCCTTGAGAATCTTGCAGGAGCGCTCGTTATCACACACTGCGCATGAGCAGTTTTTCCCATGCTTCTTGCTCTTTAATTTCTTGAGCACCTGTTTTTCTGACCGCTGGACGGGACTCTCGGCTGCGGGCTCACCCTCCTTGTTATTCGCACGTTTTGGTGATGGTCTGCGGATATCGTGCAAGAAACGAAGGGCAACCTCGCGATCTGAAGACACGAAAAAAGATAGCTTGAGCAATACATCTAAGTCACGTCTTAGTTTAGGTGTGATTACGGTAACGTATTATCAATAATCACGGCCGAACGGTAGCATGTCACGGTCACCGTTTCTCATTAACGGTTTCTCATGTCACGGTCATTGTGTCATCAGGTAAGACGTCTCGTCGTGTCACGGTTTCTCATGTCACGGTCATGATGTCATCAGGTATGGCGTCTTGTCGTGTCACGGTTTCTCATGTCACGGTCATGGTGTCATCAGGTATGGCGTCTCGTCGTGTCACGGTTTCTCATGTCACGGTCATGGTGTCATCAGGTATGGCGTCTCGTCGTGTCACGGTTTCTCATGTCACGGTCATGGTGTCATCAGGTAAGACGTTTCGTCGTGTCACGGTTTCTCATGTCACGGTCATGGTGTCATCAGGTATGGCGTCTCGTCGTGTCACGGTCTCCGTTTCTCTACATGTCTAGGTCTCACGGTCACGGCGCCATTACTATCATTGTCATTGTCATTATCATTATTGTGCGTGGCCCTACCTTTCTCGTCGTGACTTGTCAACCATGACTGGATTCCTGTAATGGCTTCTGGTCGTACCATGTTGTCTAGGAACTATAAGATGACTATATGTAAGACTGGTTCCACATTTAATTAAAATGCAAGGAATAAGATGCAATAATTGTTGAGATGTAATGAATAGCCGATTTGCACGTAGAAATCGCGGGATTTTTTGAGTAGCAAATTTACGCCAAAATGACTATAGAAATGGCCCCGACGTCACGCCAAACAGCGATGTAAGTCTATTTATGGAAATAGCCCTAGAATTTTTTTGCCTGATTCGTTGCTTATTGTTGTTATATTGCCGTCAAAAGCCGGAGCGCGCGCAAGTTTGCCATACAAAAAGTCACGTGCTTTCTTAATGCAAGTCGCGTATGGACAGGCCCGTAGCTAATAAGTTACGCATGCACATCCACCGACGACCGCCAAAATGAGCATATCCCGCATCCTTCAGCAAAGCTTGCTACTCGAATGATGGATGTCCTTATGAACTATAAAATAGGTGCCTTACCTTTTCAAGATATCCCCGATCTCCAGCTTCAATAAGATTTCCTATGATTCGACGATCTGAAAATAAAAAAGAAAGATAATAATGTGCTTAGTAACATTACAGGGTCAAGCTTAAAACCAATATAAAAAACTCCCTTGACAAATGATCTAGCTCAATTATACGAAATGCCCCCTTGACCAAATGATATAGCTCAATCCTAAATGACAACAAACCGTGTTACCGTGGGATATCAACCCAATATAAAATGCCCCCTTGACCAATGATCTAGCTTGATCCTAAATGAGTACAAACCGTGTTATTGTGTGATATCAACCCAATATAAAATACTCCCTTGACCAATGATCTAGCTCGATCCTAAATGAGTACAAAGCGTGTTATCGTGTGATATCAACCCAATATAAAATGCCCCCTTGACCAAATGATCTAGCTCGATCATAAATGTGTACAGACCGTGTTACCGTGTGATATCAACCCAATATAAAATACCCCCTTGACCACTGATCTAGCTCGATCCTAAATGAGTACAGACCGTGGCTGTTTGTGTTCTTGTAGAGTTTGTCGAAGGAGGGCCGTACGTCACGCTTTAGACAAAGCGGGAGGGTGCACTGAGAAGAAGAAGGAATCTTAGGCATTTATTTCCAGGCATAACGGGGAAAGAGGGGGCATCATTTGCGCATAGAATTGTGTACATTTGAGCATGGAATTGTGTACATTTGAGCATGGAATTGTGTACATTTGAGCATGAAATTGTGTACATTTGCGCATGGAATTGTTTACATTTGCGCATGGAATTGTGTACATTTGCGCATGGAATTGTGTACATTTGCGCATGGAATTGTGTACATTTGAGCATAGAATTGTGTACATTTGCGCATGGAATTGTGTACATTTGAGCATAGAATTGTGTACATTTGCCATGGAATTGTGTACATTTGAGCATGTAATTGTGTACATTTGCGCATGGAATTGTGTACATTTGAGCATGGAATTGTGTACATTTGAGCATGGAATTGTGTACATTTGCGCATGGAATCGTGTACATTTGCGCATGGAATTGTGTACATTTGCGCATGTAATTGTGTACATTTGCGCATGGAATTGTGTACATTTGCGCATGGAATTGTGTACATTTGCGCATGGAATTGTGTACATTTGAGCATGGAATTGTGTACATTTTAGCATGGAATTGTGTTCATTTGAGCATGGAATTGTGTACATTTGAGCATGGAATTGTGTACATGGAATTGTGTACATGGAATTGTGTACATTTGAGCATGGAATTGTGTACATTTGCGCATGGAATTGTGTACATTTGAGCATGGAATTGTGTACATTTGAGCACGGAATTGTGTACATTTGAGCATGGAATTGTGTACATTTGCGCATGGAATTGTGTACATTTGCGCATGGAATTGTGTACATTTGAGTATGGAATTGTGTACATTTTAGCATGGAATTGTGTACATTTGCGCATGGAATTGTGTACATTTTAGCATGGAATTGTGTACATTTGCGCATGGAATTGTGTACATTTGAGCATGGAATTGTGTACATTTGAGCATGGAATTGTGTACATTTGCGCATGGAAATGTGTACATTTGAGCATGGAATTCTGTACATTTGAGCATGGAATTGTGTACATTTGAGCATGGAATTGTGTACATTTGAGCATGGAATTGTGTACATTTGAGCATGGAATTGTGTACACTTGCGCATGCATACTTCGAAAGTCACCGGTGAGTCTCTCTTGGCAGGACTGCTGGGTGGAGTCTGCACGGAGTCCTCAAAATCGTCAGGATTAAAATACCGCGTTTCTAAATAAACAAAAATACTCAGATATGTTCGTAATACGACGCGCGCTTCCGTGGCCACCATCACAAAGTTTACTATGTGACGCGCGCTTCCGTGGCCACCATCACAAAGTTGAAATGCATTTAGCCAATCAGCAAGCCAAATTGACAGTTTTGATTGACATGAGCTGAACACAAGAGGATTCCAACAGGCTCTGATGTAATGTCAAGCATTGACCAGTAAAGTTCATGTCAAACAAATAGTGCATCCTTATTGGCTTACTTCACAAAACTGTCAAGGTGGCCACGGTAGCGCGCGTCAGTGTAAATAAGGATTTCAGTTTAGTTATTCCGAACTACGATCGCCTATATCGACTAGAAATTCAAGTGATACTTTTTTACCTAAGGTTTAAAATAAGACTCTAAAAGGCAAAACAGAGGATAACAGAGAGCGAAAACTCGTAAACTTCTTCATAATTTTGCTGGTATTTAACGGTTTGCCTGGAACCAAGAACACCTCACGCATATTTGTGCGCCATTATTGTTTTTGACCAGCGGGCTTATTGGATTTTAAGGCTACTAACTATCATTTGCGACTAATTGTTTGTCTTACTTGGCATACAGATTGGAGAGCGGGGGAGGTCTCCATTTTCGTCCTCTTCATCGCATGTGGAAAAATATGATACATAATGTTATACATTGTTCATTTCGATTGAAAGTTGTCATGGAGGGTGGCAGTCGTGCGTCGTGTGCTGTAAGGGATGTAGAGCTTGGCAAGTTTCTATTGTGTTAGAGTGTATCCAGTTTGTCGTGAGAATTCAGACCCAGGATCTGACAAGTACACCCAACTGTCACATATTAGAACAAGGAGGAAGTGATAAGATGGTTGGGGGGGGGCTTTGTTTTTTCATAGACACCGGGGACCCCTTCGCGTAGAAAAGGAATTAGCAATTGTTAATCTACGTCGGGCGGGGTTCTGGTAGAAAAGGAATTAGCAATTGTTAATCTACGTAGGGTGGGGTTCTGGTAGAAAAGAAATTGGCAACGTCGGGTGGGGGCTTTCATAAAAAATGGGGGTAACCCGCGCCGCGCCCCGCCGCGCCCCCCAGCCTGTTCTCCGTTGTTTTTTTGTATGCCCCGCGCGGCATACCCAACGCCTGGGGTATACCGTCTGGGGGCCTCCGCTCCCTTTGGTCCTCCGCCCGCTACTGCATGCAGCAGGCTCATCCTGGTGCCCCGCCCCCTCGCCCCCCGGAGCGCCTAGCGCGCGCCAGGCGATAACAGGGTGGCTGGCCCCCCCCCAGCGCTTCGCGCGGTAACTCGTGGGAACCTTGCAATTAGACCCCCGTCTGTCCTGTAGTATACCGAGCATTGGATTGGACCGCCACCCTACGGAGCGCGGAATAACCGTTTTTCGGCCGTCAATTCGAAGCCGCTAGCATGGCGTTTAAGCTATAGACACAGCATGGGTAACGGCAAAGGCGCGCTTATACATTTTCCGCACCTGTCGATGATGCGTTATCTCGTTGTCTAGAACCGCCTGAGTGTCACATATTTTCTGGAGTCGGAAGCTTTGCACGTCGCCGCCGACGCCCTGCGTCATGTGCGTTTGCGGGCAAACACTGGGAAGCGAGGGGTATATGGCACCACCGCTAACGTCGCTGTTTGCCATGTCTGTTACGTCGGAGCTAGGTTAGCTCTAATACAAGGCGAACAGGCTTGCCCTTAAAGTCCACCCGTCTACCGCAGTCATCCCTGATCCATATTTGGATACTCGAGATCTCGAGATCTTCCTCTGATACTCTCAGAGGAAGATGCTGCGACACAAACGGGGATGTCGGGTCCATAGACGACTTTCTCGTGCGGTCTCCCGCGGGTTTCTAGGCAAGCGAGAACGTTTGAAGGCTCGCCTAAGGAGAGGCATTGCGTGCGATCTACGATATCGCAGCAGATGTAGAGGGCCTCTATTTTCGGCAAAGCCACCTTAAGTGGGGGTCCCCCCAAGGGCAGTGCGAGGCCCCGCTCCCCCAACTGATTGTCTTTAGCCTCTAGGCCAAATAGTGCGCAAAGCTCGGCATTCAGGAACGCAACGCAACTGGACATAAGCGCAATCTTCCCGGTGAGGGGATCCAGCTTCGCGGTCAGAATCTTGCTTTCAGCGCGGTTGATCATTTCCACGATGGACTCGGCCGTGTGGTGCCCGGCTGGCAGGGTAGCGATGGGCGGGAGGGCGGATATAGTCGTTATCTGATTCTCCTGCTCGAGATTTTACCAGCTGTTAAACAGCGAGCAGTGCCGGAGCGCCACGAAGCGTGGGCGCCTTATCGGCCGCACGAAGTAGAGCGTCTGTTCGCCTTTGGTGAGCACAATATGTAGGACCACCATTGTGTTGAACACAGCCCGCCTTCGTGTTTAATAGGACTGAGCATGGATTGGGAAGGCTGGCGGATGCTGAACGAGGAGGCGAAAGGGGCGGGAGAGACGACAAAAGCGGCAACTGCGGCGGGAGCCTCTATAGCCGAATATATCAAACACGCTATAGCCGAACAAGTCAAAAAAACGGTTTCCCTAGGTCTCTGACCCTCGGGCAAAAGCTGCTCTACGCCGTGCCCGCGACCCCCGTGGAGAACACGGCCTCAGACATCACCCCACTACTCACGCAGCTAGAGATACACGTGGCTGAGGGAAAATCATTCACGACTAGGGTCCGAGACATATTCAAAGAGACAGTGGTCACGCACAAGTCCGCCAAGGAGTCTGGCCGGTGGCTATCGGAGCCTTCCTATAGGTGCTGGCCACAGCAACACAACTTTTCGGTCTGGTGCGCAACCGCCGGATGCGGGGTGTCCCTAGCCGACCCCGCTTTTGCCATGCTCCCCTCTGTCATCAGGGAATTTCTAAGGTTTCACGTCTACTTTACCACGCGGAGGATAGTCCACGAGCTCGGCGCCCCCCTGCCTGGCGACAACCCGTTCACGCAAAAAGACAACCCCTACAATAAAGCCGCTTTCGGGCGTCTATGCATAGAGGTCGGTCTGCCGCGTAAGCCGGACTTCAGATGGAAAGGCGGGCGGAACCACGGGCTAGGCGATGTGTTTGTGTTCTACACCTCAATCTGTTTAGCGACGAAGGTGGGACGTACAATAGTGGGAAGCAGGTGGGTTTCATATGCAACGACGACCACGGGGGCGTGCAATTTAGCTGGTTTGCGCCTCCCAAAGGTGAGGGGCTGACAAAAGCAGGAAGACTCGATCGCTCGGTCGAGACGTTCGTCTACGCAGTGCTTGGCGCGCAGGTGAACGTCCGTTCCTCCATCGCGGGGGCCGGTGGGCCGGCCATGGAGGCGCAGGCGGGGTTCACGAAGCTGCTTGAAGACGCGATCATAGAAAACGACATCGCTTAAAGCGTGCAAAGGTACCAGTTAGTCGTGCAGGAGGCCAAGGTGAGACTGAGTGTTGCGGTCGCACCAGGAGTGTGGCTGATGCCGAGCGATCTGGTGATAAACACGCAAAAGCGTCGTGGGCTACAATAATAAACTGCAGAAAGCCACAGACTCCATGACGCTCGGCGCAAACGCGATCAAAACCGAGACAAAGCCAGTCGGTGCTCATAACATGGCCGGTGGGCATCCTAGGGTGCAACACGTGACTGATCCGAGGATCGACCGCGAGGTGCGAAGCAAGGCTTTCGCACCTGCGAAAGTGCACGCAGAGGGCGCGGCGCCTACCCCCTCTCCACGTATGCGCAGCATGACATCGCCCGGACCGGGCGGAAAGAGTGACCACACCGCCCCCAAGGCGGGGTTGTCGGCACTCGCGGTGGCCGCGGCGTATTACTTGTTCCGATGATTGCTTTGCATTCGACGAACCAAGAACGCGGCTACGGCTAGAATGAGCAGCCACGCATTTTCGCCAAGGAATTTCACCGCTTCTTCTGCAGCCTTAAACACGAAGTTCGCAATGCTGCCTACTAGCCCAGGGAGAAGCTAGCCTAGCTTTTTTCCGATAGCCTTAAGCCCGTTACCGACCCCTCTGGCCACGGAGGAGAGCGACTTGCCGAGTGACGTCACAATGGCCGCGATCGTCGTCGCTACGGCCAACCCGATAGCGGTGACGGTAAAGCAGTACTTTTTGAAGATGGCTTTAATGCAATCTATGAGCGGCTTTCGGTTCTCGAGCTCTCGGTTTTTGCGTTCTAGTTCGTCGATCTCGGATAGCCTTTCTTCGTTGCGCTCACGGGCCTCTTGGCGGCGACTCTCTGACGTGTTAGGGTCGTCGATGGTCTCCCTGTCTGTGGTTACCACCCCTTGCATCTCTTGGACTCGTTCTGTGTTCTCCTGGATGACCGCGTCTATCTCTGCCACAGACCCCATCGCCAGCTCGAAGCCTTTGAGCTTTGCAACGTCCTGTCGAATGCCCCCGTTCTCATTGAACAGCTGTCTTGGTTTAGTCCAACCTCCTTTGTCGAGGTTACGAAGCTGTATTAGCGTCTTTCCCCTCCGGTCTGACTGGAACCGTATCAGATTTTCGTTAAGGTCTGGGTATTTCTCCCTGAGGGACTGGAGACCGAGTCTTGCCGCTGCACCCTCTGTGGTAAACGAGGTTTCAGCAGTCGTCTGCGTCCGGGCCCCCCGCGATGACGTGGAGTAAGCAGTGAAGTAAGCAGACATTTAAACACAAGGGCCCCACCCATATCCGCACGTCCGTGCATTGCAATGTCGACGACGCAGCAAAGCAAGATTACAAAGACCATCACCGGCAACCGCCTGTTGGAGACTGACACACCTTTTTCGATGTATCGCAGTACATTGCCGACACATAATGGCGGCGAAGCGCATGTCCGACGAAGAACTCGGTGCGTTCCTTCGTCCTATATACTACGCCAGAGGTGGCTTCCAGGGAGTGACCGCTCTGCATGCCAAACTTCACAAGGGCTCAGCCTCCATAGATCTAGTGCGCAAGTGGGTAAGCTCGCAGCCCGTCGGGGGCTTCACACAGACACCCCCTCCTCCGACTACCTACGCCCATTTCTCGGTGCAGATACCAAACCGTATCCACCAGTCGGACCTGCTATTCTTGCCAACCGACCGCGGGTACAAGTATGCCCTGACTGTCGTTGACGTTGCTTCACGATATAAAGCCGCCCGCCCACTGAGGACTAAGAGCGCGGCCGTCGTCTCCCGCGAACTCGCTGACATCTATGCAGAGGGACCTCTCACATGGCCTAAAGCCCTCATGGTTGATGACGGCACGGAGTTCAAGGGTGCTACCACAAAGCTCCTAACAGACCACGGGGTGGAGGTCCGACGGGCTGAGCCAGGGCACCACAGGAGCCAAGCTTTCGCCGAGTCTGTCCATCGCTGGCTGGCACAGCGCCTATTTCGTGCGCAGTACTCGAAGGAGCTTGCATCCGGCGAAACAAACCGCGAGTGGGTTACCGCTTTGCCAATCGTCATCTCGGACATAAAAGCAACGAAGACTCGCATGACTGGCTTTGCGCTTGAAGACGCCATAAAGCTGAGGCGCGTGCCTCTCAAAGCCGAAGAGCACCCCCTAGAGGCCCCCTTAGAGGTCGGAACGGAGGTTTACATAAACGCCGTAAACGAAGAAGATCTCCAGGACAAGGGCCGACGGTGAGCGACGGACCCGTGGTGGACAAGCAAGGCATACCCAATACTAAAGAGGGTCATGGAGCCCGGACAGCCAGTGTTGTATTACACGGCGTACTCTAAGCACGGCTTCACGCGTTTGCAGTTGCGCGTTGCGTGATCAGCGCTTGTGCCTTCTATTGCAGCTAAGGCACGTGGGATGGGGTAGCGTTCGACGCGGCGATCGAGCAGGCCCACCCAAGCGATATGTGGGTGTGCTCTACCAACAAGTTGGGGGCTCTTGTTCAGCAGCGATTGATGGAGCACCACAGGAAAGACTACCCCCTTGGGTGGGCCCACTCGCGGTTTGTTTGCGCGACGCTAGGATCGGGTTCAAAGCGGATGGTTGCTGGCAATCGGGGGTAGTCTTTCCTGTGGTGCTCCATCAATCGCTGCTGAACAAGAGCCCCAAACTTGTTGGTAGAGCACACCCACATATCGCTTGGGTGGGCCTGCTCGATCGCCGCGTCGAACGCTACCCCATCCCACTCCTCTCGAAACACCTCAAGCTGTTGGGAATCTGGCCGACACCAAATCCGGTCCTTTATGTCGTGGAGCCTGGAGGAGGGCATGCCGTAGTATGTACTGTACGGCTTTCCGCAGTCTTCACACAGGCAGCGGTAGTCGGACTCGAATTAGCGGATGTTCCCTTGTGCCCAATCCTCGAGCATATCGTGAGGCCCCTCTTTATCTCCCCAGGACGGGACCTGCCCATAGTCGCCACAACACACTACCTGACACGGCCGCGTGGCGAGATACCCTAGGATGGCGCGTAGCACTTTAGTCTGTACCTTACAGCACTCGTCAATGATAATCACTTCTGCGAGGCGGTTGAGTTTGTGCCCCAGCTCGGAAGGTCTCCGCTTCTCTATCGGCTTCTCCGCTGGTAGGCAGAGGTAGTGGTGGTAGGTTTGAGCCTTCACCGCGAGGCGCGGGTTATTGCGGTGGTCGTGGGCGAGGTCGTTCTCGGGAGTGAGCACCACAATGTTGCGGCCGCGGAACATGCTCACCGCCCACTCGGTCTTCCCCGATCCTCCTTGGCCGGCTAGATACATCTTTGCAGAGGTTGAGGCCACTAGATCGCACGGCAGACTCGGCGCAGTGCTCGGCTCCCTAGCCAAGCTCCCCGACTTCTTCGGACCCCAAGCCGCTTCGGGTCGCTACTCGTACCCTACCCTACTCGTACGCTACCTCGCAGAGACTCTCGCTCGTGCGAGACCCACCACACCGAGCCATCGTCATTAATATCAGGCCCCCGCATAACCGGCTTTGGGGCAATGACTCCTGCTCCACCAAGATTTCGTATCTCCTGGTAAACACCGGCGCTTATGTCTTGGCCCCGTAGATTGGCATCCACGCTTGGGAACCGAAGATGGGCGCCGCCGACGAAGAGAGAATAGTACCTCTCGGGATCTAAGTATGTAAGCGTCCATGTTTGGGTATGCCCTGTGCCACCCAGTCTCTAATTGCCGTGTCGCAGCCGGCGGGACGAGTGTTTGGGTATGCCTTGTGCCACCCAGTCTCTAATTGCCCATATCGCGGGCTACGATATCAGACAGGACGAGTGCGAACCGTTCCCGAGCGCGCCTCTCGATGCCGCGCATCCTCTGCCCTACACGATTCGCTCCGCAGGGGCGGCACAACCGCGTCTCCGACTGCGTCCCTATGCCGCAGATCTTGCACGGCACGGGGAGGGGGCTGCCCTTAAGGAACCTTTGGAGGTGCACCTTGCAGTAGGTGTCCATGCACCTCTGGCCACACGTGTTTGCATAGCCGACCTTTAGCCACCCGCAGTAATATTTTCCGCACTTCATCCTTTGAATGCTCGGTATACTACAGGACAGACGGGGGTCTAATTGCAAGGTTCCCACATGTTACCGCGCGAAGCGCTGGGGGGGCAGCTACCCTGTTATCGCGCCGCCCGGCGCGTGCTGGGCGCTCCGGGCGGCGAGGAGGCGGGGCACCAGGATGAGCCTGCTGCATGCAGTAGCGGGCGGAGGACCGAAGGGAGCGGAGGCCCCCAGACGGTATACCCCAGGCGTTGGGTATGGCGCGCGGGGCATACAAAAAACAACGGAGAACAGGCTGGGGGCGCGGCGGGGCGCGACGCGGGTTACCCCCCATTTCTATGAAAGCCCCCGCCCGACGTTGCCAATTTCTTTTCTACCAGAACCCCACCCGACGTAGATTAACAATTGCTAATTCCTTTTCTACGCGAAGGGGTTCCCGGTGTCTATGAAAAAACAAAGTCCCCCACTGGTTGCGATGTACAATACCTTACCCTATGTCAACCTTGCTTTTGTTACTTATAAAAAAGCTCAATATCCACAAAAATGCCTTTAATAAAATTGAAAATACTTCCTTACGTATTTATTATTATATAGGGGAGGTGTGGGGTCGAGTTGAGTGGTTGTGAGGTTATGTCAACTTCAGTATAATCACACGTACCTTCTTCCTTTGATTGGAGCCATTGCTTCAGGCCAATCAGCGAGTCAGGGGAAAGCGTTCGCAGAAACTACGGTCAAAAGAATCGATTAGTCACTCCTCTCCTTTGCAATGTTAAAAGTTGAAACTACTACAGTCTATTTGCAGGAATACTTAAAAATAGCCATCCATTGAGGTCTGATCATCCTTGAAAACCCAGAGGGCGTCGATGGGGCGGAGAGGAAGGGGGTAGGTGGCGGGAGAAAGTTCTCGCGCCTCGTTATGCTGGCTTGTTGCCTCTAGGCTCCCGAGGATAAAGTCGAGGATAAATGCTTTCTTGACGCTATTTGATTAAATATCTCAGTTGAACTCGATGTCCACAAAGCTTTAACTAGCCGATGGAAATAAAAGCTTTGTGTGAAAAAGAATTATTGTGCAGGAGCAAAAAATGGCGGCCTGATCCAGCATGGTACAAAAGATGGTGTCACTAATACAATGTGCATTATCTACGATTTCCTAATCCAATATCTCCGGTTGAAAATACTTGTATTTTTGGGGGGTAAAATATTTAGAGTCAGGGCTGCGGTAAGTTTATAATTTACTTACCGCAGCCCGTGCATTCTTATGAATCCATAGAATGCACGGTCTATTTTTGGTAGCATGTTTCTATCCTTGGTATTTTTATGGTGGGAAATTTCGTGCGATGTTGGAACCCTCCCCCTGGTGTACACCGCTTATTATATTATATTATATTATATTATATTATATTATATTATATTATATTATATTATATTATATTATATTATATTATATTATATTATATTATATTATATTATATTATATTATATTATATTATATTATATTATATTATATTATATTATATTATATTATATTATATTATATTATATTATATTATATTATATTATATTATATTATATTATATTATATTATATTATATTATATTATATTATATTATATTATATTATATATTCGCTTACTATACCTTGACTAGATATCTCTTATCCCTAGCATCTAGTAACTCTTTGATGAGGTCTTGGTCTAGAAAAAAGAAAGGAAACCGGATAAATAGAGGTTAGTTTGGGATGGAGGACGTGCACAGCTCGACGATGACAAAATAGAAATACCAGCAATGAAGACGAGCCCTCTCACCCGGTAAGTTGCTTGGCCAGTACTTTTCCGATGCCTTCCTGGTACAGACTGCCCCGTGCCCCGGTCTGGGTAACTGAAAAGAATCACATGAAAAGAGTAACGCAAAAACAGTCTACGAAAAGAGTCACGCAAAAACAGTCTACGATCAAACATTCTTTATTTTCCGAACACGGGCTTTAGGATAGTTAGAGCAGATGATGTTCTGGCCACAAAGCATTGAGGTGGAGAAGGAAGGGCGGCCGGGCCAGACCTGGTAGTGTGGGGTGTGGACCGTACCTAGCCAGGGAGTCACACCCTCAGCTGCGAAGATATTTTACAAGAGGCCTGATGGCGTCAAACAAATGTGTTTAGGATTCACCAAGAGAGCATACGCTCTCTTGGATTCACCTGAGGTTAAATTTCACATTTACCCTTGGTACCAGTGCCTCTATATTACGGCTTGCTATATTACATACAAGGGCTCTAGTATGGTGCTAAAAAAGGTTTTGAAAAAAACTTTGTTCGGGTCGCCTGTGTTAAAAACAAACTTGAAACCGAGGCAGATTACAAGTATGCATTCAAAGACATGGAGGGCGAAAGCGACCCAACAGTTCGGCTTTCCAAGGGAAGTTGTTTGTGTGGACGCGTTACATTTGCTCACTACGGTCAAGTTGGACAAGTAATTAATTGCCATTGCACTATGTGTCAAAAACGAAGCGGATGTGCTTTTATTACATCTGTGGCCGTCAACGTGAAGAATGTACGAATGATGGCGGGCGAAGACCATCTGGTTATTTATCGGAGCTCCGAAACAGTCGAAAGGAAATGCTGCAAGACTTGTTTTAGTAATATGTTTTGGATTTCGTCAACAGAGCCGGATACAATCTGGATCACAACTGGAGTGTTTGATTCTAATCCAGGAATAGAGTTTGCAAAGCATGGATTGGCTGATATTTATATTCACGATAAACCTGCTTGGGGGGAAATATTGGCTGAAATGGCTTCAACAAAATATTCGGATAACTGCTTGATAAATCCTGGAAAAGATGTCCTGGTACAGAAGGACTGTTGATAATGTCACTGATAATAGGAACTGGAATGAAACAAAAAACAGGTTGCATTTTATGGCTACATGTATCCCAGTAAAATACTGTTGCACGAGTTGTGATATAGAAAAAACCCGAGCCATAGCTAGGAGTCATAAGTGACAAGTACGACAGAGAACATACAACCAAACTGTTTGGAATTCTTTTAATTGAACAAGCCAGCAATATTCTTTCAGCCCTTACTGTCGAGTCCGTTGTATCGCGATGCCAGATTTTTGAAACATCGATTTGTTTTTGTCTTTTGGGATTTTCTGTTCCATCAGTCCAATTATTCTAAGCCAATCAGATTCTTGCCATCTCTCGCCTAGTGCAGTTGCCTGGCTTTCTGTTGCGACACTGTCTGGTTTTCTTCCAGAGGATAACTAGGGAAGTGCACAAAGCGAGACTCTGATTGGCTCAGAGTGGTTTTACTGATGGAACAGAAAACCAAAACAAATCGATGTTTTGAAAATAAGAGTCGCGATACAACAGATTTGACAGTAAGACAGCAAGGCCACATTTCTATGATTCAAGCAAGGGCCATATGTTAGAAAATTAATTCAGTTAATATGCTACCGTCGTTTAATAAAAATTATTGCATTGTATTGTATTACCGAGGCCAAATCTTCGCCTCAAGTCCAGAACTTTGGTAATTGAATAACAACTGAAGGTGACCTATGTCTGCCAGCCTCTGGTGTCACTCAACACCAGATAACCAAATCAATAACCAAACAATAGAGGACTGAACAAAAGCACCCGTGAGGTGTGTGGGAGGCATGTGTTTGCTTTGTGGACAATGCAAGCCTGATAAGGAAGCGAAATGGAGAGTTTGATAAGTGAGTATTCAACAACAACCTTCGCTTCAACTAAGGAATAGGAACCTGGAAAAGGTCAATTCTATTTATAGTTTCTTACATACTTTGAGATCTCGAAAAAGCTCTCTAAAACCCTTCATACAACCCACTCACACTTTAACTTGGTGACCCATACTCTTGACCCAGCTATGATTACAAACAGCATTCCATAATTAAACTTATAGCCTGAGCAATGGAGAGCTGAGTCCCAGGGGGGGGAGGGGGGGTTCTTCAAGGTAAAAGTGATAGGGATGCTCATCAGAAAATTAAAAAAAAAATACCCCTAAAAATACCGGCACGACCAAAAATTGCTACCCTAAACAATACCTCAGGAGCCTTAAAAATACAATTTCTAAAAGAAAAGCCGATTTTTTTTTTGTTCGGATACCCCCTAAAGAATACCTGAGGCCTGATTTTGACCCTTGAAAATATGACAAGCACCCCTATCAAGTCAACATGGGAAGAACCCCTCCCCCCTCATTTGAGTTGCCTGGCTACCATTACTAGGTTTCCAGACTTATCATTTTAGGCTCCTGCCTGTAGGTAATAATAATACTCGTTTATTAGTCCTCTCGTAGCCTTAAAAGCTAAATTACAGGATTCCAATATCAAATATAATAAATAATGATTAATTGATACAATATAATAAATATAAAGGTAGTATGGGCAGTCAGATAGCCAAGGCCAGCGCGTGTTTGTTTGTGACAAAGTTGACAAATCTATTGGTCGCAAAAGGTTTGATGTGATTGCCAGTGCGCGTTCTTAACTGGTAGCTATGGGTAGTAGCCTCAATGCGGTCTTGCACAAGCCGGTACACTGGGTTTTGTGGCGTCAAACAAGAGATAAACCTACAGCAGGCATCAGTCCGACGATCTTCAAGGGTGGCTAGGTTTGCCCTAAGGGCCTCCTTGTAATCCAAGCCCGGATAGATAATGGCGAGGGCGTTTCTGGACTCTCTCCAATGAATCAGAAAGGTAGCGTGGCAGGTCTGCGAAAACGACGCTTGCGTACTCGAGCGTGGATCGCACAAGGGAGCGATAAACCACTATAATGTCATCAATAGACACGCTACAGCGCTTTAGCTGCCTTATAGCATACAGGCGCCGGTTTTCTTTTTTCACTATAGAGTTTCTTACATACACTATAGAGTAATACATACACTTTGCCAAAAACTGAGAGAAGACCAGCCCAGGCTCGTCTGTATGGCTAAGAGATGCCTGCAGAGGCAGTAACATGGAGGAGTCTACACAACTGTAACTGGGTTCCCTGTGTTACCTGTGTTGGTGATGACACGGGTGATGTTTGTGGACTGGGTTCTGGTAGCTTTTGGTTCTCCAGTTCCTCCCTCTTTAATAGTCTCTGCCCTGCAACAAGTTTATAAACTTTTTGAATGTCGATCAACCGTTATTTTTGTTATTGTTACAATTGAAAACAAAAGAAACATTTCATTTCAGTGCGATTATTCACTAGAAATTCCAGGAATTTAGGTCACTACAACACGGCATCGTCGGTGAGGACATTTAGTCGCCCGCGAACAGTACGTAAGCGGTCTTCATTGCCCTTGACTACGTAAAGATGGCGTCTTAGTTGGAAAAGCCCATTGTATTTCAAACCAATCAAAAACAGCATATTTTAAGCCACCAATATGCAAATGATCCAGGGGAAGCGGGTTTTTGGCCTTGAGGACAGAAAACGGCATCAATTTTGCTAAAATTCTCGAGAAAATCGACCTATAATGATGGCAATCGAATTCCCCCTCGATAAAAATATTACCCATTTAGCTAGGAATGGCTTCATTTTGCTGTCTTGTCGGAGTTTTCCAAGGAAATCTGAGGGTAACTGGTCGAAGTATTAGCTCTCATGAATGGAATCACGAGGTAAGTTCGTGTCGCGAATGATTATTAAACATTCTACGATCTTTTCCGTCTTGGCATGTTTTGTTGGTTGTGTATCGCATCGCCATTAGAGGCTTCACCTGTTTTTATTGATTGTGGCTTTCAAATTGGTTTAAGTTAGTCGCTTACTATCATAATGCTATGGTTTCAGAAAACCTCTACGATAACTCTAAGCAACTTAAATATTTTGCAAGCTTCTACAATAATTAGTATGAATATTATGTTTTCGTATTTCGTTTGCTAAAATAATGGAGTCTGCCTGATTCAACCGAAAGCTATAAGTACTTACTTAATTTATACAAATATATACAATGATATCGGCCTTTAATTCTAACTTCTAACTTCATTGCTTTTCTTTGCTTTTAAGATTACGCCGTTTCTTCTCAGGAATAACGTTCCTGTTAGCCGGTGCAACGATCACGTAGTGATCTTAGATGATGGCTTTAAGGCGATTTGTAGCCGGCTTTGTTTGGCTGTGCGTACGGTGCAGGGCCTGAAGCTCATGGTGGATTGATTCGCCTCCCTGCTCCCCGAAAAAGCCCAAAGGGAATCTCCAGCGCCTGATGAATTCCACGACGTGGTGCTCCAGCATGTTGAACTTGGAAGGGAAAGACTCATCAGGAACTGTTTCGCGGTAGTAACCACATAGTAGTTTGATATCTTGCTCTGTTGGCGAAAAATAAGTCAAAATAGGTTTGAATATTCAGGTTGTAGAATGGCACTATTTCAATTCGTATTTACCCAGAATTGATAACTGTTCTTGGGACATCGGGGTCGCAGAATTGTACTTGAAGTGGCAAACACTGAATAAGCTGAACAACTGTTGGAATTTTGCCTTGACAGTTCTTGCCTGGCCAAGTAGTTCTGGACACTCAGTCTGGCAGACCTCAATGACTCTGTGGCAAACCGCTTCGATATTCTTGGGCTTTGTGAACAAAATGTGGACAAAATCCAGTAACTAAACCACCTGTCGTAGCGAAACAAATACTTTAAGATATGTTGCTATTTCAACCAATTATTTCGTTTCTAACAAAGGATTAATTTAGATTTTTATAAATAAAAACCTACAGCCTAAGCTTTCCAAGGGCAAACCAAGGTAGGCGGAGGTCAGCTTTCATGGCCAAGGCCTCTCCCTCTGGATTCTGCAAGATGAGTTCCTTGCCAAGGGCTTTCTTTAGAACTGCCTCGCGCTCCTTCTTCTCCCTTTGTCGCAGGTGATGGATAACCAGGGTGTCCATCTCCCCACCCGCGCTTAGCCTCCCACCGACCTTCTGTAAATGAGAGACCCTTCTTCTCAAATGCCGGACAGAAACCTCGTCATTTGGCTTTTGGGAATTTGGCGTGTGTTTTAACACCAATGACTGTGGATCAAAAACAGTAATTAGCTTATTTTGACAAGAAGAAATGGTCAAATTGAATGTTTTTTTTTCGGGGGGGGGGGGGGGGGGGGGGGTATTTACCTTTCCGTGGCATGGTAGTGAGACGGTTTTGTCAGCTGAGCGCTTTGAAAGTTCTCGCACCACTGCAGTCCCCAGTTCGGCAACCTCCCTATTCATTTTCCCATCTCTCGGGTCTTTTAGGGCCTCGCTGATTGTCTGGGACAATCTGTTCTGAAAACCGTTCTGAAAAATTATCAATCCGTCGACTTGCAATCTCTTTTGTCACATCGGCTATTTGATCTTGTAACGCCGCAACAGAGTCTACAAAGGAGATCCGTCGCTGCGCTTTTCTTGTGTTTCCACCACCTCGCTTTGACTTTTTTGGTCTTCCTCCTTTTCTTGCAAACTCTTCTTTTTCGCAAGTACTGCAAGTGTCAGTGTGTTTTTCCCAAAAAAACGACCTCGCGAGTGTTGATGCGATACGACCGAAAACACTCACGACAGAACTTCGATGGGTGAATCGTCTGATCGTCCTTTTCAATACTCAAATTGTAGGTTTCAGCAAGAAATACTACGTGGTCCTTGCAATTATAACTAGTTTCGAACCGGTCTTTGTATTTCTTGAGGCGATTTCCACAAACTCTGCAATTTTTTTCAAGATTTTGTAGGTGAATACTGTTAATGCGTTCACCTTCCGAGGTCGCGCCGGCCATGAACTCCAAATATTAAGTAAGTTCAGAAATCAGTCAAAAAGCATTCGCGATACCGTATGAGTGTAGAAATGAGAACTGTAAAGGGGGGAGATTGCATTGAATGCAGTGGTTGCGATATAAAAACTCAGGCAAGATCATAGTCTGAACATGAAGTCATTTATTTTGCGCAATTTGTTTCCGCCATTAATTGCCTTAGCACTGTAAAGTAAACTCTTCTTATTGTTACAGTATTCATGGCACTGCCGCTTATAGCACCTTATCTGTGAGGTAATTTCCTAAATATTCTAAAAATGCTCATTGCGCACACTTGTCTTTCAACACTAGCTGGTACGCATCACGTTTTTTACTTCCAAGTATCGAGGAAGCGTGCGCCCAGCGCCGCGCGTTAGTCATTAACAGAGTTAATAACCACGACTTCCGGTCTGTTATTAAAAGCGCGGTCGCTCAGCTAAATGTCCTCTTAGCGGTTGTTTGAAATAGCCGTGACAATTTGGCAAATACAGCAATTGTTTGAAAATGATGGAAATTTCAGCAATTTTAGTCATTGCTGAATTTCTGGATTTTTATTTTTCCTTATGAGAAGCACTTTTTAAGGTTGGCAATACAGGGGCGTAGCAAGGGGTGTGGCAGGGGGTGGGGCAAGGGGTGTAGCAAGGGGTGGGGCAAGGGGTGTAGCAAGAGGCGTAGCAAGGGGTGGGGCAAGGGGCGTAGCAAGGGGTGGGGCAAGGGGCGTGGCAAGGGGCGTAGCAAGGGGTGGGGCAAGGGGCGTAGCAAGGGATGGGGTAAGGGGTGTAGCAAGGGGCGTAGCAAGGGGCGTAGCAAGGGTTGGGGCAAGGGGTGTAGCAAGGGGCGTAGCAAGGGGTGGGCAAGGGGCAGGGCAAGGGGTGAGGCAAGGGGTGGGGCAAGGGGCGGGGCAAGGGGCGGGGCAAGGGGTGGAGCAAGGGGTGGAGCAAGGGGTGTAGCAAGGGGTGGGGTAAGGGGTGTAGCAAGAAGTGGGGCAAGGGGCGTAGCAAGGGGTGGGGCAAGGGGCGTAGCAAGGTTTGGGGCAAGGGGCGGGGCAAGGGGTGTAGCAAGGGGTGGGGCAAGGGGTGTAGCAAGGGGTGGGGCAAAGGGGGCACTCCCCCCACCAAACAATTTCAACAATTATCAGAAAATGAAAAGTAGGGGTGTTGCTGTACATGCAATATTTTCTTAAAGTTTCTGTATCCTCCCCTCTCCATATATTGAGGCCTGCTACGGCTCTGTGATACAAATATTGTTATAGGTTTTTTAACCAGAATCACCATGGGAATGAATCGGTGGAACACGAAATTAGGAATGTACAGAGCAGGTTGAAATGATTTTTAAAAGATGGCTATGATCGAATTCAGAGTATAGCAAAGTATTAGTGCATTATTAGTGCATTAGCTGTATGATAACTGTGCAGCTTACTTTGCTGTATTGTTTGGATGGGAGACGAAGCCTTGTCCGCGCTCTTTGGCTCTTGTGCTGTATCTGAATAAAAAGAAGGTTCCCACTTCACACAATCCTGACGCATGAAAAGTCCATGAAACAAAGAGCATTGTCAGCTAAGCATACTTAATTCATCCCACCCCTCCCAAAAACGTAATAAAATGTTAATAGGCCATTCCAGCTATAAGTATACGCGCGCACTCACCATGGAAACCTACCTCAACTACCGTCATGCAGCGCGCGCTTTGTTTGCTGCAACCTTAAAAAGGCGCGCGCAGCATTCGGGTAGTTGAGGTGGGTTTCTATGGTAATGTGCGCGCAAACTTATAGCTAGAATGCCCTTTTTAAAAAAGTTATTTTACATCGCAGGCGCGTTATACCAGGCATGGCGATAGGGGCGATTGATTGCCCCGCCCCTCCCCTCCGACCGCCATAAAGCGGTCTTCCGATATTGAAGAATATGTATGTCTGCACACCTTCTAGCAAATCCTGATTATGCAGCCTGCATATGAAACACACCCGTAAAACCACTGACATACAAAAAAATGGTAAATCCACGAAACTGCCATTGAAGTCAATTTGCTCAGGATCGAACCTCATCCAGATCAGTGAATTGAGAAAAAAAATAGACCATACATCCAGACAGCCGCTGAATCACCGTATGGCAGCTAAAGCTTTACGGCTAGGCTGGAGATTTCGGCCCCAACACCGCTATCTAGCGAACTGTGTAACACAAAAGTACCAGAGGCACACGCGCATTAATAGGGAGGCAATAACCAGGTTCCTAGCCCTTAAGACCTAAGTCTTATACGGTTACGCCACACACAGCTCGATGTGACGTAGACTGAAATATAACGGGGCCTTTTTTATGGTAGCGTCTCTTGGGAGATGGTTTGTTGCTATAGTAGTGAAAAGATTTCGTCATCCTACACAGAACACTGGGACCAACGTCTGCCTTAACGGTTTCTTGTTCAGTCGCGCACGTGCATATGACATATTCTATGCACGGATTTTGCGGAGACTACGCGATATAAAGATGGTTTATGTGCTCAGTTTAACAAGGCACCGTGTCTGTGCTAAAAAGCTACGACTACGGCGCTGGCGCTGTTTATCCTTTGCAAAAAAACAAAGTGTGAAAAAACATCCATTCCCATCGGCTGATTCGAGGAAGCTATTGTGATATTTTTTATTGAATTTTCCAAGTGATTGGCTAAAATTTTGTTTTAGATCGTTTCTTCGATATTTCCTCACAATATGTCTTCCGATATGAGATGAAAACAATAAAATAGGATGATCATCTCTTCTATTTTTATCTTTTCTTGAATGAACTCCACCTTCTCCTGTAAGCCGTACTTACGAAAGGCGCCATTGAACTTTTCGTAGAATCTCTGAAGGGACTCTCCTGTCGGGAAGCAAGTGAACGCCGCGTCATCCGTGATATTCATGGCCGGGACCAGCTCGGAGGGGAGGCGCCAGTTTAAGAAATTCTAGGGGCAATGATTTGTGCTTTCATTATACTTTCATTATACCTTTGACGCTGATTCTCACTGGATCGCAAGCTCAAGAGTAAGCGCAAGAGAACGCAGCTGCTTGATGTGTTTGACCGATTCCCATTTGTGTTGCGCTTGTGTTAGTGCTTGCTTTTGCGTTCTAGTCTAACCAGATTTTTGCACTAAGTTTCGTGTACTATTTGGCGGATTATTCCGTTTCATAACATGCTAGTTTTCCAGGGGCTGCTTTTTAAAATTTGGTTCTCATTAGGTTGCAAGCGCAATCAGTATTTGACCGATTCTTTCTTGTGCTGCGATTGCGTTTGAGCTTGCTCTTGCGCTCATCACGCGAGCTAGAATGTCGAACGCAATGGGAATCCTTGGGTCTGGACTAAAGCCCCATCTACAATAACACTTTTTAGTTGACAATTTTTATGTGACACTTTTGATTTGCTAGTGTAGATGGAGCAAATTGGACAATTTTTACGTGGCAACTATAGTTTCTCAAAAGCTATCAGGTTTGCTTTTTCTCGGCAATTAAAAACTGTCACATATGAAAAATTACTAGTGTAGATGCCAAGAAATATAGTTGTCAACTAAAATTGTCAACTAAAAATTGTAAGTGTGGATGCGGCTTAACATCCTAGTGAGATCTAGCCTTTACTTTCCCACTACTAAAATAGTGCGCCAAGACGCAAAGACGTTAGAGCGAGCAAACGAACATGCAACTCTAGTTTTCTAATTATGAGATTTCGTAGCATTACTAGTAACAAGCTACAAGGATTACTGCCCTAACTAGCTCAAAGACATAATTAAACTTTCATGCCTGAAATAACTCAACGGATCAAATAAAAAAAATTCGAAGGCTCTGTTTACCTTTGAGGGATGTGGCCTGTTGCGTCGCGTTGCCGAGCAGGGCCTCGGGATTGCAGGCTGTCCCACCTTCTTTACGTAGTCGATAGAATAAGAAGACGTGTAAGTGTTATTTACATTGTGCTGTAAGATCATTTCCCGAGTCAAGTCGGCCGGGATCTTTGGGAACACATAGCGCGAGTCGTCGTTTCTCTTTTTGCGCTGTTTCGCAAGGATAGCTCCTCCTCGCGGAGTTTTACGATCGTCTGACATTTTCCAGGATTGCGTGTTATTTTTTTATCGGGATAAGGGATTTCCAGGATTGTTGGAGCCCATCCCGTTTGATCGGGATATCTGGCGTTGGTTTTATCTGTGACGTCAATAGAGATAATGATTTTTTTCAAAATTAGTCTAATTAACAAACCAATTAAAATTATAACTGAGCGAACTGGCAATTCAACAATTTGAGACAGGAACAAATTGATTTGAAATGGCATAAAAAACATAAGCCAAGCGCCATAATGCTTTGTAGTAACTTATCGCTTCGAAATAATTCTTTCTATGACAACTCCTCTTCTTTGGCGCGCGTCGCGCAAACTTGAATAAAAATTAACCGCTTTTTTTAGCCGGGTGTTTTAATACGAAAAATTATCTGAAAAACCCGCGCAATGTATTTTTAGGCTGAAAACGCAATAAAAAATCCGCAAAAAATCAAGTTTTCAGCAGTCAACAAAACACGTTTTTAATGTGTGCTCGAGCCTTCAGTACTTTTATCAGCGGACTTACCCCATCCCAATAAACAATTTTCAATATGGAGGCTCGGGAAGTCATACGTTTTCTCTCATACAAAATGACGGAGTTTCAGCTATTTGACGAAATAACGGTAAAATTAGTCTTATGGCATAGCGCTCAAGTATTCCTCGGACTGATGTATTTGTGTTTTGTTAAATTTTAGGTGAATTTGCTGATAGGGAGCGTATTTTTACTTGTTGTATTTACCCTCATGATTTACTTCATTCGCAAAATACGCAAAAAAGGTACTTCGGATTTTACTCTTTGTTTTCTAGTTTTGCAATATGTCATGAGTAGAGCGGACTAACAATTGGATTGTTTGCTTGCAGAGAAAGAACCCGTGGCTGTATCACCAGTCCTTCCCAAGCCAAGATTTCGTAAGAGAGATAAAATGATTTTCTACGGAAAGAAAATGCTGCGAAAGGTAAGAGATGAACTTTGAACTATTTGACAAGAAGATCATGGTCGAAATGAAGCTGTATTTTTTAAGCTTCCATGAGAATGCCACCAGAAATCTATTTAGCCTACTACAAGTCGTTATTTTTTCACCAAAACATAAAGATTTGAATTATATTTAAAAACACGACACTATTAATTCATGATATATTATACAGCTCCATAACAAAAAAGTATGACATCAGTGGGCGAAGTGAAACTGATTTGTAACTACTATTTAAAATAATTTAATAGTTCTGAGTTTGTTGTATTTAAGGTGCAATAAGAATTTGGATAATAATAATGTCTAGTTTTATTGTAATAATTTATGTTTGTTGTTTTAAACACTAAAATCTTTGACCATAACAGGTCTTTTGTTTGTTTAAGTGACAAACAAAACAATAAGCACATGATCTCTTACATGTCAAATTTGTATAACAAGGAAATATAGACGACTCTTTCAGTTTCATGTCCAAGACAGTGTGGATCATACAAAATCTCACCACATATTTATTCATCCTCAAAAACTCATCGAAATTCTGTGTATTAATGCTGGATAATAGGAGATAGGATAGGATAGCATCTAGGTGCTCATTACAGACGCTGTGTGCCTGTCTCCACCCCTACTGTAGCTGTGTGCATGTGTCCCCACACCTACTATAGCTGTGTGCATGTGTCCCCACCCCTACTGTAGCTGTGTGCATGTGTCCCCACCCCTACTGTAGCTGTGTGCATGTGTCCCCACCCCTACTGTAGCTGTGTGCATGTGTCCCCACCCCTACTGTAGCTGTGTGCATGTGTCCCCACCCCTACTGTAGCTGTGTGCATGTGTCCCCACCCCTACTGTAGCTGTGTGCATGTGTCCCCACCCCTACTGTAGCTGTGTGCATGTGTCCCCACCCCTACTGTAGCTGTGTGCATGTGTCTCCACCCCTACTGTAGCTGTGTGCATGTGTCCCCACCCCTACTGTAGCTGTGTGCATGTGTCCCCACCCCTACTGTAGCTGTGTGCATGTGTCCCCACCCCTACTGTAGCTGTGTGCATGTGTCCCCACCCCTACTGTAGCTGTGTGCATGTGTCCCCACACCTACTATAGCTGTGTGCATGTGTCCCCACCCCTACTATAGCTGTGTGCATGTGTCCCCACCCCTACTGTAGCTGTGTGCATGTGTCCCCACCCCTACTGTAGCTGTGTGCATGTGTCCCTACCCCTACTGTAGCTGTGTGCCTGTCCCCACCCCTACTGTAGCTGTGTGCATGTGTCCCCACCCTACTGTAGCTGTGTGCATGTGTCCCCACCCCTACTGTAGCTGTGTGCATGTGTCCCCACCCCTACTATAGCTGTGTGCATGTGTCCCCACCCCTACTGTAGCTGTGTGCATGTGTCCCCACCCTACTGTAGCTGTGTGCATGTGTCCCCACCCTACTGTAGCTGTGTGCATGTGTCCCCACCCCTACTATAGCTGTGTGCATGTGTCCCCACCCCTACTGTAGCTGTGTGCATGTGTCCCCACCCCTACTGTAGCTGTGTGCATGTGTCCCCACCCTACTGTAGCTGTGTGCATGTGTCCCCACCCCTACTGTAGCTGTGTGCCTGTCCCCATCCCTACTGTAGCTGTGTGCATGTGTCCCCACCCCTACTGTAGCTGTGTGCATGTGTCCCCATCCTACTTTAGCTGTGTGCATGTGTCCCCACCCCTACTGTAGCTGTGTGCATGTGCCCCACCCCTGCTGTAGCTGTGTGCATGTGTCCCCACCCCTACTGTAGCTGTGTGCATGTGTCCCCACCCCTACTGTAGCTGTGTGCATGTGTCCCCACCCTACTGTAGCTGTGTGCATGTGTCCCCACCCCTACTGTAGCTGTGTGCATGTGTCCCCACCCCTACTGTAGCTGTGTGCATGTGTCCCCACCCCTACTGTAGCTGTGTGCATGTGTCCCCACCCTACTGTAGCTGTGTGCATGTGTCCCCACCCCTACTGTAGCTGTGTGCATGTGTCCCCACCCTACTGTAGCTGTGTGCATGTGTCCCCACCCCTACTGTAGCTGTGTGCATGTGTCCCCACCCTACTGTAGCTGTGTGCATGTGTCCCCACCCCTACTGTAGCTGTGTGCATGTGTCCCCACCCTACTGTAGCTGTGTGCATGTGTCCCCACCCTACTGTAGCTGTGTGCATGTGTCCCCACCCCTACTGTAGCTGTGTGCATGTGTCCCCACCCCTACTGTAGCTGTGTGCATGTGTCCCCACCCTACTGTAGCTGTGTGCATGTGTCCCCACCCTACTGTAGCTGTGTGCATGTGTCCCCACCCCTACTGTAGCTGTGTGCATGTGTTCTCACCCCTACTATAGCTGTGTGCATGTGTCCCCACCCCTACTGTAGCTGTGTGCATGTGTCCCCACCCCTACTGTAGCTGTGTGCATGTGTTCTCACCCCTACTATAGCTGTGTGCATGTGTCCCCACCCCTACTGTAGCTGTGTGCATGTGTTCTCACCCCTACTGTAGCTGTGTGCATGTGTTCTCACCCCTACTATAGCTGTGTGCATGTGTCCCCACCCCTGCTGTAGCTGTGTGCATGTGTCCCCACCCCTACTGTAGCTGTGTGCATGTGTCCCCACCCTACTGTAGCTGTGTGCATGTGTCCCCACCCCTACTGTAGCTGTGTGCATGTGTCCCCACCCCTACTGTAGCTGTGTGCATGTGCCCCACCCCTACTGTAGCTGTGTGCATGTGTTCTCACCCCTACTATAGCTGTGTGCATGTGTCCCCACCCCTACTGTAGCTGTGTGCATGTGTCCCCACCCCTACTATAGCTGTGTGCATGTGTCCCCACCCCTACTGTAGCTGTGTGCATGTGTCCCCACCCCTACTGTAGCTGTGTGCATGTGTCCCCACCCCTACTGTAGCTGTGTGCATGTGTCCCCACCCTACTGTAGCTGTGTGCATGTGTCCCCACCCCTACTGTAGCTGTGTGCATGTGTCCCCACCCCTACTGTAGCTGTGTGCATGTGCCCCACCCCTACTGTAGCTGTGTGCATGTGTCCCCACCCTACTGTAGCTGTGTGCATGTGTCCCCACCCCTACTGTAGCTGTGTGCATGTGTCCCCACCCCTACTGTAGCTGTGTGCATGTGTTCTCACCCCTACTGTAGCTGTGTGCATGTGTCCCCACCCCTACTGTAGCTGTGTGCATGTGTCTCCACCCCTACTGTAGCTGTGTGCATGTGTCCCCACCCCTACTGTAGCTGTGTGCATGTGTCTCCACCCCTACTGTAGCTGTGTGCATGTGCCCCACCCCTACTGTAGCTGTGTGCATGTGTCCCCACCCCTACTGTAGCTGTGTGCATGTGTCCCCACCCCTACTGTAGCTGTGTGCATGTGTCCCCACCCCTACTGTAGCTGTGTGCATGTGTTCCCACCCCTACTGTAGCTGTGTGCATGTGTCCCCACCCCTACTATAGCTGTGTGCATGTGTTCTCACCCCTACTATAGCTGTGTGCATGTGTCCCCACCCCTACTGTAGCTGTGTGCATGTGTCCCCACCCCTACTGTAGCTGTGTGCATGTGTCCCCACCCCTACTGTAGCTGTGTGCATGTGTCCCCACCCTACTGTAGCTGTGTGCATGTGTCCCCACCCCTACTGTAGCTGTGTGCATGTGTCCCCACCCCTACTATAGCTGTGTGCATGTGTCCCCACCCCTACTATAGCTGTGTGCATGTGTCCCCACCCCTACTGTAGCTGTGTGCATGTGTTCTCACCCCTACTATAGCTGTGTGCATGTGTCCCCACCCCTACTGTAGCTGTGTGCATGTGTCCCCACCCCTACTGTAGCTGTGTGCATGTGTTCTCACCCCTACTATAGCTGTGTGCATGTGTCCCCACCCCTACTGTAGCTGTGTGCATGTGTCTCCACCCCTACTGTAGCTGTGTGCATGTGCCCCACCCTACTATAGCTGTGTGCATGTGTCCCCACCCCTACTGTAGCTGTGTGCATGTGCCCCACCCTACTGTAGCTGTGTGCATGTGTCCCCACCCCTACTATAGCTGTGTGCATGTGTCCCCATCCTACTGTAGCTGTGTGCATGTGTCCCCACCCCTACTGTAGCTGTGTGCATGTGTCCCCACCCCTACTGTAGCTGTGTGCATGTGTCCGCACCCCTACTGTAGCTGTGTGCATGTGTGCCCACCCTACTGTAGCTGTGTGCATGTGTCCCCACCCCTACTGTAGCTGTGTGCATGTGTCCCCACCCCTACTGTAGCTGTGTGCATGTGTCCCCACCCCTACTGTAGCTGTGTGCATGTGTCCCCACCCCTACTGTAGCTGTGTGCATGTGTCCCCACCCCTACTGTAGCTGTGTGCATGTGTCCCCATCCTACTTTAGCTGTGTGCATGTGTCCCCATCCTACTATAGCTGTGTGCATGTGTCCCCACCCCTACTGTAGCTGTGTGCATGTGTCCCCACCCCTACTGTAGCTGTGTGCATGTGTCCCCACCCCTACTGTAGCTGTGTGCATGTGTCCCCACCCCTACTGTAGCTGTGTGCATGTGTCCCCACCCCTACTGTAGCTGTGTGCATGTGTCCCCACCCTACTGTAGCTGTGTGCATGTGTCCCCACCCCTACTGTAGCTGTGTGCATGTGTCCCCACCCCTACTGTAGCTGTGTGCATGTGTCCCCACCCCTACTGTAGCTGTGTGCATGTGTCCCCACCCCTACTGTAGCTGTGTGCATGTGTCCCCACCCCTACTGTAGCAGTGTGCATGTGTCCCCATCCTACTTTAGCTGTGTGCATGTGTCCCCACCCCTACTGTAGCTGTGTGCATGTGTCCCCACCCTACTGTAGCTGTGTGCATGTGTCCCCACCCTACTGTAGCTGTGTGCATGTGTCCCGCACCTACTATAGCTGTGTGCATGTGTCCCCACCCCTACTGTAGCTGTGTGCATGTGTCCCCACCCCTACTATAGCTGTGTGCATGTGTCCCCACCCCTACTGTAGCTGTGTGCATGTGTCTCCACCCCTACTGTAGCTGTGTGCATGTGTCCCCACACCTACTGTAGCTGTGTGCATGTGTCCCCACCCCTACTGTAGCTGTGTGCATGTGCCCCACCCCTACTGTAGCTGTGTGCATGTGTCCCCACCCTACTGTAGCTGTGTGCATGTGTCCCCACCCCTACTGTAGCTGTGTGCATGTGTCCCCACCCCTACTGTAGCTGTGTGCATGTGTCCCCACCCTACTGTAGCTGTGTGCATGTGTCCCCACCCCTACTGTAGCTGTGTGCATGTGTCCCCACCCCTACTGTAGCTGTGTGCATGTGTCCCCACCCCTACTGTAGCTGTGTGCATGTGTCCGCACCCCTACTGTAGCTGTATGCATGTGTCCCCACCCTACTGTAGCTGTGTGCATGTGTCCCCACCCCTACTGTAGCTGTGTGCATGTGTCCCCACCCCTACTGTAGCTGTGTGCATGTGTCCCCACCCCTACTGTAGCTGTGTGCATGTGTCCCCACCCCTACTGTAGCTGTGTGCATGTGTCCCCACCCCTACTGTAGCTGTGTGCATGTGTCCCCACCCTACTTTAGCTGTGTGCATGTGTCCCCATCCTACTTTAGCTGTGTGCATGTGTCCCCACCCCTACTGTAGCTGTGTGCATGTGTCCCCACCCCTACTGTAGCTGTGTGCATGTGTCCCCACCCTACTGTAGCAGTGTGCATGTGTCCCCACCCTACTGTAGCTGTGTGCATGTGTCCTGCACCTACTATAGCTGTGTGCATGTGTCCCCACCCCTACTGTAGCTGTGTGCATGTGTCCGCACCCCTACTGTAGCTGTGTGCATGTGTCCCCACCCTACTGTAGCTGTGTGCATGTGTCCCCACCCCTACTGTAGCTGTGTGCATGTGTCCCCACCCCTACTGTAGCTGTGTGCATGTGTCCCCACCCCTACTGTAGCTGTGTGCATGTGTCCCCACCCCTACTGTAGCTGTGTGCATGTGTCCCCACCCCTACTGTAGCTGTGTGCATGTGTCCCCACCCCTACTGTAGCAGTGTGCATGTGTCCCCATCCTACTTTAGCTGTGTGCATGTGTCCCCACCCCTACTGTAGCTGTGTGCATGTGTCCCCACCCTACTGTAGCTGTGTGCATGTGTCCCCACCCTACTGTAGCTGTGTGCATGTGTCCCGCACCTACTATAGCTGTGTGCATGTGTCCCCACCCCTACTGTAGCTGTGTGCATGTGTCCCCACCCCTACTATAGCTGTGTGCATGTGTCCCCACCCCTACTGTAGCTGTGTGCATGTGTCTCCACCCCTACTGTAGCTGTGTGCATGTGTCCCCACACCTACTGTAGCTGTGTGCATGTGTCCCCACCCCTACTGTAGCTGTGTGCATGTGCCCCATCCCTACTGTAGCTGTGTGCATGTGTCCCCACCCCTACTGTAGCTGTGTGCATGTGTCCCCACCCTACTGTAGCTGTGTGCATGTGCCCCATCCCTACTGTAGCTGTGTGCATGTGTCCCCACCCCTACTGTAGCTGTGTGCATGTGTCCCCACCCCTACTATAGCTGTGTGCATGTGTCCCCACCCTACTGTAGCTGTGTGCATGTGTCCCCACCCTACTGTAGCTGTGTGCATGTGTCCCCACCCCTACTATAGCTGTGTGCATGTGTCCCCACTCCTACTGTAGCTGTGTGCATGTGTCCCCACCCCTACTGTAGCTGTGTGCATGTGTCCCCACCCTACTGTAGCTGTGTGCATGTGTCCCCACCCTACTGTAGCTGTAAAGAATAACAATCTTGTGTTTCACTGAACCCAAGTATTTGTGTACTAGGTGAAGCAGTTGTCTGAAGCAAGAGATGAAGGGTACAGACGCACCATTAGGAAAAGGCAAAAAGTCATGTTCAACTTTGCAAAACAGTAAGTGCCTCTCTGCTTAAGGCTGTTCTCATTTTACCAGACCATGTGGTGTGCACCAGCCCCTTTTTCATCAATAGACCAAGATTAGGGAAGGGAGGGGTGGGGAGGTGTACATCACACTATTTTAATCTGTGTTTTTTTATTTTCCTGATTCCACCACGCCTACACAGACCCTCTAGTTTTTCAACAGCTTATCTGTAGCTTTTCTAGTCATACCAGTTTGTTAGTCATTTTCCAGTTCTGAAATGCCCTTCTTTGGCACACCAGAGCTACTTTCAGCTTTAAGCGTGCAATCCCAATTAAGTTAATATAATGGTTATTAGGGAGTATTTTGTATATTGTTTGTCTTTCATCTACTTTACCTGCCGGCAGTGTTAAATGAAGCACAAGATTTTGCAAATGGTTTTGTTATTGTTTATAATGAGTGCCCTTATAATATATGCCTCCTGTCTATTAAACGCCCCCCCCCCTTGGACCATCGAAAACGCCCCAGGCATTTATTAGATAAATTAGTTTATTAAAATTTCCATAGTTGAAAAAAACAATTATTGAAAAAATCTTTTGCTTTTATTCCTTTTTGAAGACTCATTTTTCTCAAAAAACTTTATTCTCAAATAACTTGTTAGATGGTACTAGTTAATGGTACATTGCTTTATATCACATCAAACAGTCCAGGATTACCTATCATTTGCTTTTATGCAATAAGAATTGGTGTTTACAAAATTAGGTGTTCAAAATCAGCAAGATAGGACAAAGTTATACAGGATACCGGCAACACTTATCTCTTTCACATCAATGGTTTGGTTTTAACCTCTCCTTTTCAAATATATTATTTGTTTTACCCACAACTTCTAAGTTGTCTCCTTAGAAAAAATGCATCCTTGAATTTTGGTACCGTAGTTATTAATTAATTATTTTTTTTTTACTTTTTATTAACATACAGTATAGTGTTCTCTCTAAGAATACTCTTGTTGAAATAATTTTCATATAAAAACGGCATTTCAGCATATTCCTAAAGCTCAGCTTCAAGAGTTTTCTCTATTCTAGGAGGAAATAAGTTAGTTAGTAGTTATTTTTGTCCTTGTTTTTTAATTATTCTATCTAAAAATACCCTATGCTAAAATTATTTCATGAAAATAACTTTTTACTTAAAGCTCGCCTCCAACCTTTTTTCTCTTCTTTAGGACTTAACTCTAAGTAAAGATATACGCCATATGAAAGTACATTAACGTAGAGATGGCGTTATAAGTAGCAGTATAAATAGTATAAGCGTGGGAACTGCTGAAATGTAGAATAGTTAAAAAAAGGGAATTTGATATATTATTATTATGGTGCACAATATCCTGTTGGTATTTCTATCATATAATATATCATATCTTATTTTGATCGCTATGAACAATGCTCCTATCTCCAAGTATTTCTCACTTAAGTCTGATTCTCTGCTAACACCCGAAAGACTGAGGATCTCAAGACTTCAAAACAATTTGACCACCTGTTAATAAACCCCCTTGCTACCCGCTCGCTCAGTAAACACGGAGGGAAAAGCATTTATTATTCATGATCATTCCGAGGTCTCGTTCTGTACAGTCGACTATCTAAAGTGACAGCTATCGAGCTGTATGCAGCATCCTTCTATTGTGACCCGGTAACAGTTGCTAGAAACATCGGAAAGGAGGTCGCAGGGAGAGTAAGTCATACGTGGAGAACTTATCATGGTCTTGTTGAACCGTTCTTCTTGATGGAATCCGTTCAAGACTTCACCTCTGATGTTCTCAGTACTTGCTTCAGCTGTAAGATTTTCGAGCCGTGGTTCGAGTGGCCCTTTAGGTACGGAGTATAATTTGCATCCCTCTTTGTTCTTTTCGTGTTTTTTTTTTCTTCAAAGCTCGCATCTCTAGCAAGTTGCTTCTGCTGCTTACTCAAGAATTGACATAGCATCCATCGCTATCAAGCTATTGAAGCTCACAATATTTTATTCCTTTTATCTTCTAAAATTGTTCCTATCTTCTTTCTCTTTTTTATTTCTAAATATTAAATATTTCCCAAAGAATGGCAGCTTTTCATACTCTTCCGCACCGCCGTTTGGTTTGGTAAGGGCTGATTACCATATCTGGACCAGTATATCCAACCGCGTTGAGTGTGTACCATCATACCTCTTGCTTTTTTAGCCCATGATGCTTTTGTTCTCTGGTGTAACCGAATAACCCCTTCATGTAGTGTAGATTTATTGACATAATTAATTACGCCCTCTTATAGACTTGTTTTGATCTAGTTATTGACATAGCATGAGGCGAGCGATGTCACGCCATAGATCGAGTTATTGACATAGCATGAGGCGAGCGATGTCACGCCATAGATCTAGTTATTGACATAGCATGAGGCGAGCGATGTCACGCCATAGATCGAGTTATTGACATAGCATGAGGCGAGCGATGTCACGCCATAGATCGAGTTATTGACATAGCATGAGGCGAGCGATGTCACGCCATAGATCGAGTTATTGACTTAGCATGAGGCGAGCGATTTCACGCCTTTGATCTAGTTATTGATATAGCATGAGGCGAGCGATGTCACGCCATAGATCGAGTTATTGACATAGCATGAGGCGAGCGATGTCACGGCATAGATCGAGTTATTGACATAGCATGAGGCGAGCGATGTCACGCCATAGATCGAGTTATTGACATAGCATGAGGCGAGCGATGTCACGCCATAGATCGAGTTATTGACATAGCATGAGGCGAGCGATGTCACGCCATAGATCGAGTTATTGACTTAGCATGAGGCGAGCGATGTCACGCCATAGATCGAGTTATTGACTTAGCATGAGGCGAGCGATGTCACGCCTTCGATCGAATTATTGACTTAGCATGAGGCGAGCGATGTCACGCCTTTGATCTAGTTATTGACTTAGCATGAGGCGAGCGATGTCACGCCATAGATCGAGTTATTGACTTAGCATGAGGCAAGCGATGTCACGCCTTCGATCGAGTTATTGACTTAGCATGAGGCGAGCGATGTCACGCCTTTGATCTAGTTATTGACTTAGCATGAGGCGAGCGATGTCACGCCATAGATCGAGTTATCGACATAGCATGAGGCAAGCGATGTCACGCCATAGATCGAGTTATTGACATAGCATGAGGCGAGCGATGTCACGCCATAGATCGAGTTATTGACTTAGCATGAGGCGAGCGATGTCACGCCTTTGATCTAGTTATTGACTTAGCATGAGGCGAGCGCTGTCACGCCATAGATCGAGTTTTCGACATAGCATGAGGCGAGCGATGTCACGCCATAGATCGAGTTATTGACATAGCATGAGGCGAGCGATGTCACGCCTTTGATCTAGTTATCGACTTAGCATGAGGCGAGCGATGTCACGCCTTTAATCGAGTTATTGACTTAGCATGAGGCGAGCGATGTCACGCCTTTGATCTAGTTATTGATTTAGCATGAGGCGAGCGATGTCACGCCTTTGATCTAGTTATCGACTTAGTATGATGCGAGCGATGTCACGCCATAGATCGAGTTATTGACTTAGCATGAGGCGAGCGATGTCACGCCATAGATCGAGTTATCGACATAGCATGAGGCGAGCGATGTCACGCCATAGATCGAGTTATTGACATAGCATGAGGCGAGCGATGTCACGCCATAGATCGAGTTATTGACATTGCATGAGGCGAGCAATGTCTCGCCATAGATCGAGTTATTGACATAGCATGAGGCGAGCGATGTCACGCCATATATCGAGTTATCGACATAGTATGAGGCGAGCGATGTCACGCCATAGATCGAGTTATTGACATTGCATGGGCGGCGATGTCACGCCATAGATCGAGTTATTGACATTGCATGAGGCGGCGATGTCACGCCATAGATCGAGTTATTGACATAGCATGACGCGAGCGATGTCACGCCATAGATCGAGTTATTGACATAGTATGAGGCGAGCGATGTCACGCCATAGATCGAGTTATTGATATAGCATGAGGAGGCGATGTCACGCCATAGATCGAGTTATTGACATTGCATGAGGCGAGCAATGTCTCGCCATAGATCGAGTTATTGACATAGCATGAGGCGAGCGTTGTCACGCCATAGATCGAGTTATTGACATAGTATGAGGCGAGCGATGTCACGCCATAGATCGAGTTATTGACATAGCATAAGGCGAGCGTTGTCACGCCATAGATCGAGTTATCGACATAGTATGAGGCGAGCGATGTCACGCCATAGATCGAGTTATCGACATAGCATGAGGCGAGCGATGTCACGGCATAGATCGAGTAATTGACATAGCATAAGGCGAGCGATGTCACGGCATAGATCGAGTAATTGACATAGCATAAGGCGAGCGATGTCACGCCATAGGTCGAGTTATGGACATAGCATGAGGCGAGCGATGTCACGGCATAGATCGAGTAATTGACATAGCATAAGGCGAGCGATGTCACGCCATAGATCGAGTAATTGACATAGCATAAGGCGAGCAATGTCTCGCCATAGGTCGAGTTATGGACATAGCATGAGGCGAGCGATGTCACGCCATAGATCGAGTTATTGACTTAGCATGAGGCGAGCGATGTCACGCCATAGATCGAGTTATCGACATAGCATGAGGCGAGCGATGTCACGCCATAGATCGAGTTATTGACATAGCATGAGGCGAGCGATGTCACGCCATAGATCGAGTTATTGACATTGCATGAGGCGAGCAATGTCTCGCCATAGATCGAGTTATTGACATAGCATGAGGCGAGCGATGTCACGCCATAGATCGAGTTATCGACATAGTATGAGGCGAGCGGTGTCACGCCATAGATCGAGTTATTGACATAGTATGAGGCGAGCGATGTCACGCCATAGATCGAGTTATTGGTATAGCATGAGGAGGCGATGTCACGCCATAGATCGAGTTATTGACATTGCATGAGGCGAGCGATGTCACGCCTTTGATCTAGTTATTGACTTAGCATGAGGCGAGCGATGTCACGCCTTTGATCTAGTTATTGATTTAGCATGAGGCGAGCGATGTCACGCCTTTGATCTAGTTATCGACTTAGTATGAGGCGAGCGATGTCACGCCATAGATCGAGTTATTGACTTAGCATGAGGCGAGCGATGTCACGCCATAGATCGAGTTATCGACATAGCATGAGGCGAGCGATGTCACGCCATAGATCGAGTTATTGACATAGCATGAGGCGAGCGACGTCACGCCATAGATCGAGTTATTGACATTGCATGAGGCGAGCAATGTCTCGCCATAGATCGAGTTATTGACATAGCATGAGGCGAGCGATGTCACGCCATAGATCGAGTTATCGACATAGTATGAGGCGAGCGATGTCACGCCATAGATCGAGTTATTGACATAGTATGAGGCGAGCGATGTCACGCCATAGATCGAGTTATTGATATAGCATGAGGAGGCGATGTCACGCCATAGATCGAGTTATTGACATTGCATGAGGCGAGCAATGTCTCGCCATAGATCGAGTTATTGACATAGCATGAGGCGAGCGTTGTCACGCCATAGATCGAGTTATTGACATAGTATGAGGCGAGCGATGTCACGCCATAGATCGAGTTATTAACATAGCATAAGGCGAGCGTTGTCACGCCATAGATCGAGTTATCGACATAGTATGAGGCGAGCGATGTCACGCCATAGATCGAGTTATTGACATTGCATGAGGCGGCGATGTCACGCCATAGATCGAGTAATTGACATAGCAAAAGGCGAGCGATGTCACGCCATAGATCGAGTTATTGACATAGCATGAGGCGAGCGATGTCACGCCATAGATCGAGTTATTGACATTGCATAAGGCGGCGATGTCACGCCATAGATCGAGTTATTGACATTGCATAAGGCGAGCGATGTCACGCCATAGATCGAGTTATCGACCTTACATGAGGCGAGCGATGTCACGCCATAGATAGACTTATCGACATAGTATGAGGCGAGCGATGTCACGGCATAGATCGAGTTATTGACATATCATAAGGCGAGCGATGTCACGCCATAGATCGAGTTATCGACATAGTATGAGGCGAGCGATGTCACGCCATAGATCGAGTTATTGACATTGCATGAGGCGGCGATGTCACGCCATAGATCGAGTTATTGACATAGCATAAGGCGAGCGATGTCACGCCATAGATCGAGTTATCGACATAGCATGAGGCGAGCGATGTCACGCCATAGATAGAGTTATTGACATAGCATGAGGCGAGCGATGTCACGCCATAGATCGAGTAATTGACATAGTATGAGGCGAGCGATGTCACGCCATAGATCGAGTTATTGACATTGCATGGGCGGCGATGTCACGCCATAGATCGAGTTATTGACATTGCATGAGGCGGCGATGTCACGCCATAGATCGAGTTATTGACATAGCATGACGCGAGCGATGTCACGCCATAGATCGAGTTATCGACATAGTATGAGGCGAGCGATGTCACGCCATAGATCGAGTTATCGACATAGTGTGAGGCGAGCGATGTCACGCCATAGATCGAGTTATTGACATAGCATAAGGCGAGCGATGTCACGCCATAGATCGAGTTATTGACATTGCATGAGGCGGTGATGTCACGCCATAGATCAAGTTATTGACATAGCATAAGGCGAGCGATGTCACGCCATAGACCGAGTTATCGACATAGTATGAGGCGAGCGATGTCACGGCATAGATCGAGTTATTGACATAGCATAAGGCGAGCGATGTCACGCCATAGATCGAGTTATCGACATAGCATGAGGCGAGCGATGTCACGCCATAGATCGAGTTATTGACATAGCATGAGGCGAGCGAGATCACGCCATAGATCGAGTAATTGACAAAGTATGAGGCGAGCGATGTCACGCCATAGATCGAGTTATTGACATTGCATGGGCGGCGATGTCACGCCATAGATCGAGTTATTGACATTGCATGAGGCGGCGATGTCACGCCATAGATCGAGTTATTGACATAGCATGGCGCGAGCGATGTCACGCCATAGATCGAGTTATCGACATAGTATGAGGCGAGCGATGTCACGCCATAGATCGAGTTATTGACATAGCATGACGCGAGCGATGTCACGCCATAGATCGAGTTATCGACATAGTATGAGGCGAGCGATGTCACGCCATAGATCGAGTTATTGACATAGCATAAGGCGAGCGATGTCACGCCATAGATCGAGTTATTGACATAGCATGAGGCGAGCGATGTCACGCCATAGATCGAGTTATCGACATAGTATGAGGCGAGCGATGTCACGCCATAGATCGAGTTATTGACATAGCATAAGGCGAGCAATGTCACGCCATAGATCGAGTTATTGACATAGCATAAGGCGAGCGATGTCACGCCATAGATCGAGTTATCGACATAGCATGAGGCGAGCGATGTAACGCCATAGATCGAGTTATTGACATAGCATGAGGCGAGCGATGTCACGGCATAGATCGAGTAATTGACATAGCATAAGGCGAGCGATGTCACGCCATAGTTCGAGTAATTGACATAGCATAAGGCTAGCGATATCACGCCATAGATCGAGTTATTGACATAGCATAAGGCGAGCGATGTCACGCCATAGATCGAGTTATCGACATAGTATGAGGCGAGCGATGTCACGCCATAGATCGAGTTATTGACATTGCATGAGGCGGCGATGTCACGCCATAGATCGAGTAATTGACATAGCATAAGGCGAGCGATGTCACGCCATAGATCGAGTTATTGACATAGCATGAGGCGCGCGATGTCACGCCATAGATCGAGTTATTGACATAGCATAAGGCGAGCGGTGTCACGCCATAGATCGAGTTATCGACATAGTATGAGGCGAGCGATGTCACGCCATAGATCGAGTTATTGACATAGCATAAGGCGAGCGATGTCACGCCATAGATCGAGTTATCGACATAGCATGAGGCGAGCGATGTCACGGCATAGATCGAGTAATTGACATAGCATAAGGCGAGCGATGTCACGCCATAGATCGAGTTATCGACATAGTATGAGGCGAGCGATGTCACGCCATAGATCGAGTTATTGACATAGCATAAGGCGAGCGATGTCACGCCATAGATCGAGTTATTGACATAGCATGAGGCGAGCGATGTCACGCCATAGATCGAGTTATCGACATAGTATGAGGCGAGCGATGTCACGCCATAGATCGAGTTATTGACATAGCATAAGGCGAGCGATGTCACGCCATAGATCGAGTTATTGACATAGCATAAGGCGAGCGATGTCACGCCATAGATCGAGTTATCGACATAGCATGAGGCGAGCGATGTCACGCCATAGATCGAGTTATTGACATTGCATGAGGCGGCGATGTCACGCCATAGATCGAGTAATTGACATAGCATAAGGCGAGCGATGTCACGCCATAGATCGAGTTATTGACATAGCATGAGGCGCGCGATGTCACGCCATAGATCGAGTTATTGACATAGCATAAGGCGAGCGGTGTCACGCCATAGATCGAGTTATCGACATAGTATGAGGCGAGCGATGTCACGCCATAGATCGAGTTATTGACATAGCATAAGGCGAGCGATGTCACGCCATAGATCGAGTTATCGACATAGCATGAGGCGAGCGATGTCACGGCATAGATCGAGTAATTGACATAGCATAAGGCGAGCGATGTCACGCCATAGATCGAGTTATCGACATAGTATGAGGCGAGCGATGTCACGCCATAGATCGAGTTATTGACATAGCATGAGGCGAGCGATGTCACGCCATAGATCGAGTTATCGACATAGCATGAGGCGAGCGATGTCACGCCATAGATCGAGTTATCGACATAGTATGAGGCGAGCGATGTCACGCCATAGATCGAGTTATTGACATAGCATAAGGCGAGCGATGTCACGCCATAGATCGAGTTATTGACATAGCATAAGGCGAGCGATGTCACGCCATAGATCGAGTTATCGACATAGCATGAGGCGAGCGATGTCACGCCATAGATCGAGTTATTGACATAGCATGAGGCGAGCGATGTCACGGCATAGATCGAGTAATTGACATAGCATAAGGCGAGCGATGTCACGCCATAGTTCGAGTAATTGACATAGCATAAGGCTAGCGATGTCACGCCATAGATCGAGTTATTGACATAGCATAAGGCGAGCGATGTCACGCCATAGATCGAGTTATCGACATAGTATGAGGCGAGCGATGTCACGCCATAGATCGAGTTATTGACATTGCATGAGGCGGCGATGTCACGCCATAGATCGAGTAATTGACATAGCATAAGGCGAGCGATGTCACGCCATAGATCGAGTTATTGACATAGCATGAGGCGCGCGATGTCACGCCATAGATCGAGTTATTGACATAGCATAAGGCGAGCGGTGTCACGCCATAGATCGAGTTATCGACATAGTATGAGGCGAGCGATGTCACGCCATAGATCGAGTTATTGACATAGCATAAGGCGAGCGATGTCACGCCATAGATCGAGTTATCGACATAGCATGAGGCGAGCGATGTCACGGCATAGATCGAGTAATTGACATAGCATAAGGCGAGCGATGTCACGCCATAGATCGAGTAATTGACATAGCATAAGGCGAGCGATGTCACGCCATAGATCGAGTTATCGACATAGTATGAGGCGAGCGATGTCACGCCATAGATCGAGTAATTGACATAGCATAGTGCGAGCGATGTCACGCCTTTGATCGACTTATTGACAAGCCCATAATCGAGATATTTATAAGGTTGCATGAGGCGAGCGAGGCTCTTATCTCGGTTAATATTTCTCTAATTCAAACAATCACCAACCGTCCTATATACTACTACATGGCGTTGTTTTTTTTCCAATTGATCGTTTAATCGACGCATGTAAATGAAACCCCCGTGTTCCGGAATATTAGCTTTTAATTAAGACTGCATTGGCCATATGTAGTCGATCGGTTACCCTGTGGTTTTGGCGGGAACTTGACTGCATGCTCTTGCGTACATATAGTGCCCTGTCCGCATTAACAGGGTTGGTTTGCGATATCGCTAATGCTCCACGTTAATGTATTTCGTAGGCTGGTCGGATTCGATGAGTCCGAGCCTGAGCGTCAGCTAAAAGAGCCCCCCGCGGCGTTTTTGGAGGCAGATGCGGCGGAAGTGGATTTCAGCGAGCCAAGACTTCCGCCGGAAGTCATATACATGCTCAAAAGCGTCAGGTACGTGAAAGATTATACCACGTCATACGAATACGGATCGATTATCTATACTACGTGATACGAACGAGGATCGATTATCCATACCACATCATACGAACGAGGATCGAATATCTATACCACGCCATACGAACGAGAATCGATTATCAATACCGCTTTGTTCGGACTAGAATCGAATATCCATATCACTTCATATGAACGAGAATCGATTATCCATACAACGTCATAAGAGCGATAATCGATTACCAATACCACTTGGCTAGTACTAGAATCGAATATCTATACCACGTAATTCGGACGACAATCGCTATCCATGACATCTGATTCGGAGTATAATAAATACCACGCACTACAATTATCAGTAGCGCGTCTAACGGACTAGAATATACTATTTACTTAGATTTCTATTTGCTGCGTCCTTAGGGTGTTCGGCCACTTCGAGAAGCCGCTTTTCTTTGAGCTGGTCAAGTACATCGAGACTAAGTTTGTACCCGCAAATGCATTGCTCTTCAGACAGGGTCATGTGAGTTACAACATACGAACGCTTCATCACCCATAATATGATTACACGCGTTATCCTTGTAACGGTTTTAGTAGCCACCCTGACGAAGGACTGTAAGTAAAGTCCAAAACGTTGGAATCTTTTGATTTCTGTTTTGTCTGTTTTCCCTATACTTTTATCACCTGTTTGTAACGCGTCGTTGTAGTCTTCATTACACGTTAGTTAGTATACGTGTCTTTGTTCCCCGAAGAACACTATTTACTGTTACCCACCGTACTAACACGAGTCCTTTGTTCCCCGAAGAACACTATTTACTGTTACCCACCGTACTAACACGAGTCCTTAGTTCCCCAAAGAACACTATTTACTGTTACCCTCCGTACTAACACGAGTCCTTTGTTCCCCGAAGAACACTATTTACTGTTACCCACCGTACTAACACGAGTCCTTTGTTCCCCGAAGAACACTATTTACTGTTACCCACCGTACTAACACGAGTCCTTTGTTCCCCGAAGAACACTATTTACTGTCACCCACCGTACTAACACGAGTCCTTTGTTCCCCGAAGAACACTATTTACTGTTACCCACCGTACTAACACGAGTCCTTTGTTCCCCGAGGAACACTATTTACTGTTACCCTCCGTACTAACACGAGTCCTTTGTTCCCCGACGAACACTATTTACTGTTACCCACCGTACTAACACGAGTCCTTTGTTCCCCGAAGAACACTATTTACTGTTACCCACCGTACTAACACGAGTCCTTAGTTCCCCGAAGAACACTATTTACTGTTACCCACCGTACTAACACGAGTCCTTTGTTCCTCGAAGAACACTATTTACTGTTACCCACCGTACTAACACGAGTCCTTTGTTCCCCGAAGAACACTATTTACTGTTACCCACCGTACTAACACGAGTCCTTTGTTCCCCGAAGAACACTATTTACTGTTACCCACCGTACTAACACGAGTCCTTTGTTCCCCGAAGAACACTATTTACTGTTACCCACCGTACTAACACGAGTCCTTTGTTCCCCGAAGAACACTATTTACTGTTACCCACCGTACTAACACGAGTCCTTTGTGTTCAGGTTGATGACTCGATCTATGTTGTTCAGAGCGGGAAATTACGGGTCTCGCTTGTAGAAAAGGTATAGGCTGTCAGGATATTAATTTTAATCATATTGTATCGCTAAAAAATGTACTCGTACGTGTCACTCGCTTGTTCGTCGAACCTGGATCACTTATTTAGTCGTTGTCGATTTAGGATGGTACTGAGCTGCCGATGAAGGATGTTAGCCAGGGAGACAGTCTACACAGCGTGCTTAGTATATTGGACCTGCTAACGGTATGAGTCATTACTAGATGATGGAGGGAGGAGAGGGTGGGGGATTGTCTACACAGCGTGCTTAGTATATTGGACGTGCTAACGGTATGAGTCATTACTAGATGATGGAGGGAGGAGAGGGTGGGGGAAAGTCTATACACAGTGTGCTTAGTATCCTGGACGTGCTAACGGTATGGATCATTCACTAGATAAGGGAGGGAGGGGAGGGTGAGGGTAGTCTACACAGCGTGCTTTGTATATTGGACGTTAGCGTGCAGTCCTTCGTGATTGTGATTCTCGCATTTAAATTGGCTAACTCTCCTTAAACTTTGTATTGGTGCCCACGTTAGCGCGCGTCGCATGGTAAACTTTGTATTGGTGCCCGCGGTAGCGCGCGTCGCATTGTAAACTTGGTCTTGTTGGCCACGGTAGCGCGCGTCGCATAGTAAAGTTTGTATTGGTGGCCACGGTAGCGCGAGTCGCATAATAAACTTTGTCTTGGTGGCCACGGTAGCGCGGGTCGCAAGGTTAACCTTGTATTGATGGCCACGGTAGCGTGCATCGCATGGTTAACTTTGTCTTGGTGGCTACGGTAGCGCGCGTCGCACTAAAGGTATAGGAACGCCGCTTGAAATGTCTATTAGCCACCATTTTGTCACCCTAGCAAAATACCAAGTGCGAGAAAGCATCCATTTTCATCGGATGATTTTGGGAAGTCAATGCCAATGATGATCAATGATTATTTCGAACTTTCGTCACATTATGTGACTTTCAATATTGAATAAAAACATAGAGATAGATAGGTGTGGCCGACTATGGTTCTTTAATGAGGTCCGTTGAAGGAGATGTGGTCTCTTTTCAGGGTCACCCAATGCCAGTCCCGCAGATTCGCGCCAGAGCACTTGTTGACACACACGTACTAAGGTAAGAACCTCGTAATCCACACATGCTACTGTAGTAGTATAGCGGGGACCAAAATAGACCCTTTTTGCGACGCTATGGGGTAAATTGGTGGCGCTGTTGACAGAGCGTCCCTCTGTAGTGGTTGTACCCCTCACTGTCGGGTTCTGGGTTTGATTCCCGGTTCTAACTTGAGTGTCTTGATTCTTGCCTTTGCTCCGAAGGTGTTTTTCTACGGGTTCTCTGGTTTTCCTTCCCCCACAGAAACCAAAAATTTTAATCTAAGCTGTGCTCGTATGGCGGTTGCTTGAGGCTCCTTCTACTCGACCAAGTTTGATCTGTGGTCTTGTAATCCATTACTCAAAAAAGTAATTTTGTAACTCTGTACAGTTTTTGAAATCCCTACTCGAACTTGTTGTGGAATGTGTTTCTAGGCTATCTAGAGCGTGGCGCGTTCTATTTTCTGAGAGCTTTTTGTTTTCGCCGTTTTGCCTTACCCAAATTATAACGTGTCTTAATTTTCCACAGGCTACCCGGTAAAGCTTTTCAGGAGGTGTTTGAGCAAAATCCAGAATCACTGGTTCGTGTTGTACAGGTAAACAGGGCCATCTTGATGAGCGATACTTTGAGGTTTTTACGTAAGTTGTGGGAGAAAGGGTCTGTTCCAGCGTTGGGGTCAGTCCCAGACCCCAAGTAGCCTCACGGTTCGTCTCCGCCCTCCTTTTTTTCGCCAAAAACGCTGGAGTGTGATTGGTTGTTGTCTTGTGCTCGCAGATCATCATTCTTCGCCTACAACAAGTCACATTCACCGCGCTCCATGGCTTCCTGGGACTCAGCTATGAGCTCATCAGCTCGGTGAGTATCTCGAGGGACCTTTTAGAAGGGTGATGATTGTATCTACTAGCAATCGAATTTTCAGAAACATATATGGAAATAAACTAAGGACATTATTTCTACAGTAGTGATATTAAAAAAAACTCGTGAAACTATGTTTTTTTTAACAAGGGTGTTCGCAACAACAGAGTTAATTGTAGTTGACAAGACTCTTGCTTTTATTCCCAGAGCACTCCATCATCGCGACGTATTCAACCTTCAGGCACGACCTCGAGAACGCGACCCGTCGACACCACAGAAAGCCCGCGCGGGGCCTTGAAAAAGCCGCAGACCTTAGAAACTGCGGGCGCGGACGCGAGTAATGGCAGCAGTGCAGCTGCAAGTCCGGACAGTGGGCTGGCTAGTTTTTCCGCGGGCTCAGATCCTAAAGGTAGGCCATTTCTCCGAGAGTTTAGCTCAGTTTTGGCCGAACACAGGGATTATCCGTCAAATTTAGGTAATGAATAGAAGTTTCCCGGAAAATTGCCGGGAGTGACTATGTGAGAGTTTACAAGTTGAAAGCAAGGGCTCAAGATAACTGTAAAAATATCACGAAGAACTTTTTCTCTTTTGCTATCTTTCCTTCTATTCGTTCTCACAGGGGGTACCCTAGTGATTGAGAAAGCCTTCTGATTGCCTCGACTCGCCATTACTTTTATTTGAAGCAGAATCTTATGACCAAAGTTTCTTAAAAAAATCAACGGTGAAAAGCTTCACCAAATTAAATTACTGAAATGAATACGAAAACAGCAGAACAATGTAAACGTAGTCTTCGTGGTTTAAATCAGTTTAGGCTCAGTTCTCAAAAATATAATAAAAACAGAACTAAGCATAAACTTGATGGCTAAAGACACCAGCCACTCTCGTGATTCGGGCGCGTGTAGGCCACAGTAAAACTCTGGGAAAACGCCAGTGGTTCGCCTGCCCCCGGGCACCTCCCTGGCCACGCCATCTTACACTTCCTCTTACATGAACACTATGATAATGATACTGGTTATTGTAGTATCAGCTCCCGGCAACTCAGACGACCATTCACCATCCAAACCCATCCCCGTGGGGGGTAAGGTGCTCAGACGCAGTGTCAGCTTCACCGAACCCGACACCTCCCCCCATCGTAAACAGCCTATTGGCCGCTGCAACTCGCTTACGTACATGTCGCGCTGGGCCGCCGCATGCGACTCTACCCAGGACTCCGCGAACGCTGAAGGTGTTTAAAAAAAGCTCTGCTATTTTTGTCGTGGTGTGCCGTACTTTGTTCCCGTTCCGTGTGTTTTTATGTACTTGTTTGTCTTGAATGTGTCGTATCGTTGCAGGCAGCTAGACTAGATCTAACACTAATCCTGTAAGCACTAATCCTGCACTGACCAGCACAATCTAACGTCAAAGCCAGGTTTTCACTAGCCAAGTAAACGGGGACGGGGAAAAGCCGTAATTGCTTGAGGCCGAGTGGAAATCAGCTCGATGGAGACGTAAGCGAGAGGGGAGAAAATGAACCGTTCATTCTCCGCTTGCGTATTCTTCGCACCGATATCCACGTAGAGTGAGAACCTTGCGTCCTCGCTTCCTTCTCCGTCCCTGCTGACTTCCCTTGTGAAAATAGGCCTGAAGTAGCTGACATAACCTAACACTTGGCCACTCGCGAATAGTAAAACATGTGTACCTAACACTTGGCCACTCGCGAATAGTAAAACATGTGTACCTAACACTTGGCCACTCGTGAATAGTAAAACGTGTGTACCTAACACTTGGCCACTCGCGAATAGTAAAACATGTGTACCTAACACTTAGCCGCTCGCGAATAGTAAAACATGTGTACCTAACACTTGGCCACTCGCGAATAGTGAAACATGTGTACCTAACACTTGGCCACTCGCGAATAGTAAAACATGTGTACCTAACACTTGGCTACTCGCGAATAGTAAAACATGTGTACCTAACACTTAGCCGCTCGCGAATAGTAAAACATGTGTACCTAACACTTGGCTACTCGCAAATAGTAAAACATGTGTACCTAACACTTGGCCACTCGCGAATAGTAAAACATGTGTACCTAACACTTGGCCACTCGTGAATAGTAAAACATGTGTACCTAACACTTAGCCGCTCGCGAATAGTAAAACAGGTGTACCTAACACTTGGCCACTCGCGAATAGTAAAACGTGTGTACCTAACACTTGGCCACTCGCGAATAGTAAAACATGTGTACCTAACACTTGGCTACTCGCGAATAGTAAAACGTGTGTACCTAACACTTGGCCACTCGCGAATAGTAAAACATGTGTACCTAACACTTGGCTACTCGTGAATAGTAAAACATGTGTACCTAACACTTGGCCACTCGTGAATAGTAAAACATGTGTACCTAACACTTAGCCGCTCGCGAATAGTAAAACAGGTGTACCTAACACTTGGCCACTCGCGAATAGTAAAACGTGTGTACCTAACACTTGGCCACTCGCAAATAGTAAAACATGTGTACCTAACACTTGGCCACTCGCGAATAGTAAAACATGTGTACCTAACACTTGGCCACTCGCGAATAGTAAAACGTGTGTACCTAACACTTGGCCACTCGCGAATAGTAAAACATGTGTACCTAACACTTGGCCACTCGCAAATAGTAAAACATGTGTACCTAACACTTGGCCACTCGTGAATAGTAAAACATGTGTACCTAACACTTAGCCGCTCGCGAATAGTAAAACAGGTGTACCTAACACTTGGCCACTCGCGAATAGTAAAACGTGTGTACCTAACACTTGGCCACTCGCAAATAGTAAAACATGTGTACCTAACACTTGGCCACTCGCGAATAGTAAAACATGTGTACCTAACACTTGGCCACTCGCGAATAGTAAAACGTGTGTACCTAACACTTGGCCACTCGCGAATATTAAAACATGTGTACCTAACACTTAGCCGCTCGCGAATAGTAAAACAGGTGTACCTAACACTTGGCCACTCGCGAATAGTAAAACAGGTGTACCTAACACTTGGCCACTCGCGAATAGTAAAACGTGTGTACCTAACACTTGGCCACTCGCAAATAGTAAAACATGTGTACCTAACACTTGGCCACTCGCGAATAGTAAAACATGTGTACCTAACACTTGTCCACTCGCGAATAGTAAAACATGTGTACCTAACACTTGGCCACTCGCGAATATTAAAACATGTGTACCTAACACTTAGCCGCTCGCGAATAGTAAAACAGGTGTACCTAACACTTGGCCACTCGCGAATAGTAAAACGTGTGTACCTAACACTTGGCCACTCGCAAATAGTAAAACATGTGTACCTAACACTTGGCCACTCGCGAATAGTAAAACGTGTGTACCTAACACTTGGCCACTCGCAAATAGTAAAACATGTGTACCTAACACTTGGCCACTCGCGAATAGTAAAACATGTGTACCTAACACTTGGCCACTCGCGAATAGTAAAACATGTGTACCTAACACTTGGCCACTCGTGAATAGTAAAACATGTGTACCTAACACTTGGCTACTCGCAAATAGTAAAACATGTGTACCTAATACTTGGCCACTCGCGAATAGTGTGCGTTCTTGGGTCCGTAGATGGCTATTCCGCGGGCGCCTTTTGTATAGTTTTCGTTCGTACCAGTTTTTCCATATATGGGCTTCCTTTGGCGAACCCAAGTATGAAACAGGAGTATGTGTGTGTGGGTGGTGGTGGTGGTGGTGGTGGTGGTGGTGGGGGGGGGGGGGGGGATGAAGAAGATAAGGACGTTGGTAATTAGAAATACAGCTTTTGACGATCAAACTCCACCGCCCTTATTCCATCTTTTCTACCCCCCCCCCCACAGACCCCCCCCTGCCTTGTTGGTACCTAGACACAGCAATTGATCACATTCATATATAATTCTTCCCACCCCCTACCCTAGCTTGTTTGGCACTTTGTCAATCAGTATGAGCCCTTAACACACATCGTCACACTCACCGTTCACACCAATCCGCCTTCTTGCCATTCTTGCACCCCTCATCCATGTCTAACAATATGATGGTAGAACGTTTGTTGCGGAAATTTCGGTCGGTGGATCCGGATTTAGGTCAGGTTGCTTACAAAAAGGACTTATTTTGGGGAAGTTGAGTAACCAAGACCTATTTTTAGGAAGTTGAGTAACCAAGACCTATTTTTAGGAAGTTGAGTAGCCAAGACCTATTTTTAGGAAGTTGAGTAACCAAGACCTATTTTTAGGAAGTTGAGTAACCAAGACCTATTTTGAGGAAGTTGAGTAACCAAGACCTATTTTTAGGAAGTTGAGTAACCAAGACCTATTTTTAGGAAGTTGAGTAACCAAGACCTATTTTTAGGAAGTTGAGTAACCATAATGCCATATAGAAGAGTCAATAATTCAGAGAATCAGCTAGATTGATTTTAGTAACCCAGGTTGTCTTCCTTGATTATGAGTGCCTACATACGGCATTGGCAATATTTAGAGCATAATTTGCAAGTTGGACCTGATCGGAAACTCCCGGAGGTACTCCCTTGTACAGCCAAGCGATCCAACAAACCATTTTACAATGCTCTCATGCAGGATCATATCGATCACCCAACGACTTTGACGCGGCCTGTGGCCGAGCGCGTGTCGTCACCCTCGGAGAGCCATCGGGAGCGAGTCGCAGCGCAACGTTTGAATGTGGTAGCGATTCGGAGCCGAGTCCTACTTCGCTGGATGCACGGTTTGACTTCGCCACCGGCGGACTATCAATGGAAGTGGATGAGGATGATGAACTACTACAAACAGCGACGAGGGAGATCGCCAAGAAACTAGAAATACCGGTTAGTCGACATCCAAACTAGAAAAACCGGTTAGTCAAAATCTAAACTAGAAATATTAGTTTAATCAACATGTAAACTAGAAATACCTGTTTAATCAACTTCTGAACTAGAAATACCGGTTTAAGAAAGTTGGTATCGAGACAAGTGGACGTTTTATAGAAGTGTCTGAAAACTGCTTTTTAGTAAGCAATAAATATTTTGAGATTGGTGGAATAAGGAAAAAACAAGAGATAATAGGGAAAATTCCTCGAGACAAGGATTATTAAATGTGAAACCAATTAGTGAAACGGGGGGGGGGGGGGGGGGTTAAAAAGAACTACTCCGCCAACTATGCAATGAGAATGTGATTGTTGTTTGTTTAGGTGGAGTCGCTCGAGAGCAGGGTGAATATCGCTGTTATCCCATCCGGGACATTCCTAATCCACCAAGGAGATCATGTAAGAGTGAAACCATCGTAACATATCGCGAGCTGCATGGGATATCGCGCTATTTGGGTACATCGTGAATACATCACGTTAGAATCCTGCTAATGCAAATAAAAACATCAGCCTCACTTTTCTGTCGAGAAGCGCATTAAACGTTTTGCACTTTGTGGAACAATCTTGTGTATTTTGCAGTAACATTGCGCGCATACGTTAAGCAAAAATTGCGAACACTGCGGTAAAATCGCTTAAGTTTTTGTGGTCAGACTGTCGGAACATTGCACTCTTGAAGGTGATGTTGGGCGTACTCCTATTTCCGTTCGAGCACGATCTGACTGGTACGACAATGCACCTGCCGTTTGGGGTAATATCGTGCCATGTTTTTGGTGAACATGTCCCAGAGCCACAGTAGAATTTTTGACATTTGCAGGCTTTATGAGAATATGTGACTGTATTCTAGGATGTGAACCTCCATTTTGTCTTGACGGGCGCACTAGAAGTGACTCAGAGAAGCATGAGTGAGGCAAAGGATAGGGTACGTACTATAACAATATTTTAATCTTGATAGTAGGAGAAAGTATATCGCATCTATAACAAGATCTTTGTTGGTTCTCTAGTATGATGATGTCCTGTACACGGCTGTGCCAGGGGAGTTTCTTGGGGAGATGGCGGTGATCACGGGCGAGCCATCCTTCTTCTCGGCCAAAGCCATCAACCAGTGCCACGTGGCCATCATCACCAAGACGATATTCTACAGGTAGCAATCTGAAGGGGTCTAACCCACGGGTAAGGAGGTGGAGGTGGGGGGTATATGGGTGTGGCCATCTTCACCAAGGCGATATTCTACAGGTAGAAATCTGAAGTGGTCTAACCCACGGATAAGGAGGTGGGGGTGGGGGTATATGGGTGTGGCCATCTTCACCAAGGCGATATTCTACAGCTAGAAATCTGAAGGGGTCTAACCCACGGGTAAGGAGGTGGGGGTGGGGGTATATGGGTGTGGCCATCTTCACCAAGGCGATATTCTACAGTTAGGGGCTCTGAAAGGGTCTAACCCACGGGTAAGGAGGTGGGGGAGGGGGTATATGTACGTTTCTAATATCACCAAGGCGATATTCTACAGGTAGGGACACTAAAGGTCTAAAACCACGTGTGAGATATTTGGGTGTGGCTATCTTCACCAAGGCGATATTCTACAGGAAAGGTGCACTAAAGTTCTAAAACCACACATAGGGGAAGGGGTATTTTGGACGTCGCTGTTTTGGGCCATAAGCATAACTCACATTTGAAATGAATCTTCATAACACGCACAACCTGAATGTTTCATAACTTGCTGTGTAAGCATCGTGCTGAATGTGGCATAGTTTAATAACTTGTGAAACTCCCCTGTGTCACATCATCTTGAATGTGGCATGGTTTTTATAACTCGTGACATTGGCCTGTGTACAGCATTATGCGTGAGAGACCGCGTGTCATCTTGAATGTTGCATGCTCCCTGGTACAGCATCTCTCACCCTTCCTGAGGCAGATTGACTATGCGCTCGACTGGATGCACATCGAGGCTGGCAGAGCTGTCTACAGGTAAGAAAATTACCACAAGCATCATCACCAGCAATAACATCAGATTATAACCAGTACTTGTCCTCGCTCTGTTGTGTCTTCTGTGGCAGTTTAGCTGATCTGAATTATGAGAAGTACCGAAACAATCATTATTATCATTCAAGTAACCCATCGGTTGTTGTTTCAGGCAAGGCGAGCAGTCAAACTGCATCTTCATCGTGCTGAACGGCCGCTTAAGGTCCGTCGTCACGCTAGAGGATGGCAAGAAGGAGCTGGTCAGCGAGGCGGGCAGAGGAGAGCTTATCGGCCTGGTAAGCATGGAGGACCAGTCAAGCTACTATGGCCAAGCCACCTATGGCCAAGTCTTGGTGCCAATCAAACTACCAAACCATTTACAAACTTATGGCCAAGTCTTAGTGCCAATCAAACTACCAAACCATTTACAAACTTATGGCCAAGTCTTAGTGTCAATCAAACTACCAGACCATTGACAAACTTATGGCCAAGTCGTAGTGCCAATCAAACTAACAGACCATTAACAAACTTATGGCCAAGCCTTAGTGCCAATCAAACTACCAGACCATTTACAAACTTACGGCCAAGTCTTAGTGCCAATCAAACTACCAGACCATTTACAAACTTATGGCCAAGTCTTAGTGCCAATCAAACTACCAGACCATTTACAAACTTATGGCCAAGCCTTAGTGCCAATCAAACTACCAGACCATTAACAAACTTATGGCCAAGCCTGAGTGCCAATCAAACTACCAGACCATTGACAAACTTATGGCCAAGCCTTAGTACCAATCAAACTACCAGACCATTAACAAACTTATGGCCAAGCCTTAGTGCCAATCAAACTACCAGACTATTGACAAACTTATGGCCAAGCCTTAGTACCAATCAAACTCCCAGACCATTGACAAACTTATGGCCAAGCTTTAGTGCCAATCAAACTACCAGACTATTGACAAACTTATGGCCAAGCCTTAGTACCAATCAAACTACCAGACCATTGACAAACTTATGGCCAAGCCTTAGTGCCAATCAAACTACCAGACTATTGACAAACTTATGGCCAAGCCTTAGTGCCAATCAAACTACCAGACTATTGACAAACTTATGGCCAAGCCTTAGTGCCAATCAAACTACCAGACCATTTACAAACTTATGGCCAAGCCTGAGTGCCAATCAAAATACCAGACCATTGACAAACTTATGGCCAAGCCTTAGTGCCAATCAAACTACCAGACCATTTACAAACTTATGGCCAAGTCTTAGTGCCAATCAAACTACCAGACCATTCACAAACTTACGGCCAAGCCTTAGTGCCAATCAAACTACCAGACCATTTACAAACTTATGGCCAAGTCTTAGTGCCAATCAAACTACCAGACCATTCACAAACTTATGGCCAAGCCTTAGTGCCAATCAAACTACCAGACCATTAACACACTTATGGCCAAGCCTTAGTGCCAATCAAACTACCAAACCATTCATAAACCTATGGCCAAGCCTTAGTGCCAATCAAACTACCAGACCATTGACAAACTTATGGCCAAGCCTTAGTGCCAATCAAACTACCAGACTATTGACAAACTTATGGCCAAGCCTTAGTACCAATCAAACTACCAGACCATTGACAAACTTATGGCCAAGCCTTAGTGCCAATCAAACTACCAGACTATTGACAAACTTATGGCCAAGCCTTAGTGCCAATCAAACTACCAGACTATTGACAAACTTATGGCCAAGCCTTAGTGCCAATCAAACTACCAGACCATTTACAAACTTATGGCCAAGTCTTAGTGCCAATCAAACTACCAGACCATTAACAAAATTGTGGGCAAGCTCTATCAAGCTACCAAGCCCCATGAAAACTTACGATCAAACTCTGGAATATAATGCCAAAACTCTTTGCAATCCAGCGGCCAAATCATGTACCAGTCGAGTGTCTAAACCATTCCAAACTCATGGGGACCCGGGACTCCCAGCCCAGGCAATGGCTACATAGTGAAGGAAATCATTTGATACTTACAAATATTTGATTCTTAAACCCTACACACATTTCTGCTCAAACATTTGTGGTGACTGATCTACTTTTGTCGTTTTTAAGGTGGAAGTCTTGACCCAGTCACCCAGGGCAACAACAGTACACGCTATCCGGTGAATACTACCATCTTCTTTCTTCTCTAAAGAAAGTTTATCAATTTATAATTTGGTTTTGTTTCATTCTTCAGCCAACCATTCAAACAAATGATCAAACTGATTGAATTTCTATTTCAGCGACACCGAGATAGCTGTGATTCCGGACGGACTGCTCAACACAATCAAGCGCTACTTCCCCCAGGTAGGGTCCATTACAAGTTATACCCACTAACCCTTACTTCCAGTGGGAATTCCATTGACCTAGTTATAAAATGTATACTGCAAATACCTCACTGATTCTCCTCTTTCTATGTATCGTATCAAGGTGAGATACATTAAGCGTTTTCTCTTGTCTTCAGGTCGTGTCACGTTTGATACACTTACTCGGTGAACGCTTACTCGGCCAGTACAGGCGAGGCGTGGGACGTACAGAGACGCTACTAGGTGAGTCGATACAGACGTACAGAGACGCTACTAGGTGAGTCGATACAGACGTACAGAGACGCTACTAGGTGAGTCGATACAGACATACAGAGACGCTACTAGGTGAGTCGGTACAGACGTACAGAGACGCTACTAGGTGAGTCGGTACAGACGTACAGAGACGCTACTGGGTGAGTCGGTACAGACGTACAGAGGCGCTACTAGGTGAGTCGGTACAGACGTACAGAGACGCTACTAGGTGAGTCGGTACAGACGTACAGAGACGCTACTAGGTGAGTCGGTACACACGTACAGAGACGCTACTAGGTGAGTCGGTACACACGTACAGAGACGCTACTAGGTGAGTCGGTACAGACGTACAGAGACGCTACTAGGTGAGTCGATACAGACGTACAGAGACGCTACTAGGTGAGTCGGTACAGACGTACAGAGACGCTACTAGGTGAGTCGGTACAGACGTACGGAGACGCTACTAGGTGAGTCGGTACACACGTACAGAGACGCTACTAGGTGAGTCGGTACAGACGTACAGAGACGCTACTAGGTGAGTCGATACAGACGTACAGAGACGCTACTAGGTGAGTCGGTACAGACGTACAGAGACGCTACTAGGTGAGTCGGTACAGACGTACAGAGACGCTACTAGGTGAGTCGGTACAGACGTACAGAGACGCTACTAGGTGAGTCGGTACACACGTACAGAGACGCTGCTAGGTGAGTCGGTACAGACATACAGAGACGCTACTAGATGAGTCGGTACAGACGTACAGAGACGCTACTAGGTGAGTCGGTACAGACGTACAGAGACGCTACTAGATGAGTCGGTACAGACGTACAGAGACGCTACTAGGTGAGTCGGTACAAACGTACAGAGACGCTACTAGGTGAGTCGGTACACACGTACAGAGACGCTACTAGGTGAGTCGGTACACACGTACAGAGACGCTACTAGGTGAGTCGGTACAGACGTTTAGAGACGCTACTAGGTGAGTCGGTACAGACGTACAGAGACGCTACTAGATGAGTCGGTACAGACGTACAGAGACGCTTCTAGGTGAGTCGGTACACACGTACAGAGACGCTACTAGGTGAGTCGGTACACACGTACAGAGACGCTACTAGGTGAGTCGGTACAGACGTTTAGAGAAGCTACTAGGTGAGTCGGTACAGACGTTTAGAGACGCTACTAGGTGAGTCGGTACAGACGTACAGAGACGCTACTAGGTGAGTCGGTACAGACGTTTAGAGAAGCTACTAGGTGAGTCGGTACAGACGTTTAGAGACGCTACTAGGTGAGTCGGTACAGACGTACAGAGACGCTACTAGGTGAGTCGATACAGACGTACAGAGACGCTACTAGGTGAGTCGGTACAGACGTTTAGAGACGCTACTAGGTGAGTCGGTACACACGTACAGAGACGCTACTAGGTGAGTCGGTACAAACGTACAGAGACGTTACTAGGTGAGTCGGTACAGACATACAGAGACGCTACTAGGTGAGTCGGTACAGACGTACAGAGACGCTACTAGGTGAGTCGGTACAGACGTACAGAGACACTACTAGGTGAGTCGGTACAGACGTACAGAGACGCTACTAGGTGAGTCGGTACAGACGTACAGAGACGTTACTAGGTGAGTCGGTACAGACATACAGAGACGCTACTAGGTGAGTCGGTACAGACGTACAGAGACGCTACTAGGTGAGTCGGTACAGACGTACAGAGACGCTACTAGGTGAGTCGGTACACACGTACAGAGCCACTACTAGGTGAGTCGGTACAGACGTACAGAGACGCTACTAGGTGAGTCGGTACAGACGTACAGAGACGCTACTAGGTGAGTCGGTACAGACGTACAGAGACGCTACTAGGTTAGTCGGTACACACGTACAGAGACGCTACTAGGTGAGTCGGTACAGACATACAGAGACGCTACTAGGTGAGTCGGTACAGACGTACAGAGACGCTACTAGGTGAGTCGGTACACACGTACAGAGCCACTACTAGGTGAGTCGGTACAGACGTACAGAGACGCTACTAGGTGAGTCGGTACAGACGTACAGAGACGCTACTAGGTGAGTCGGTACACACGTACAGAGACACTACTAGGTGAGTCGGTACAGACGTACAGAGACGCTACTAGGTGAGTCGATACAGACGTACAGAGACGCTACTAGGTGAGTCGGTACAGACGTACAGAGACGCTACTAGGTTAGTCGGTACACACGTACAGAGACGCTACTAGGTGAGTCGGTACAGACGTACAGAGACGCTACTAGGTGAGTCGATACAGACGTACAGAGACGCTACTAGGTGAGTCGGTACACACGTACAGAGCCACTACTAGGTGAGTCGGTACAGACGTACAGAGACGCTACTAGGTGAGTCGGTACAGACGTACAGAGACGCTACTAGGTGAGTCGGTACACACGTACAGAGACGCTACTAGGTGAGTCGGTACAGACGTACAGAGACACTACTAGGTGAGTCGGTACAGACGTTTAGAGACGCTACTAGGTGAGTCGGTACAGACGTACAGAGACGCTACTAGGTGAGTCGGTACAGACGTACAGAGACGCTACTAGGTGAGTCGGTACAGACGTACAGAGACGCTACTAGGTGAGTCGATACAGACGTACAGAGACGCTACTAGGTGAGTCGGTACAGACGTACAGAGACGCTACTAGGTGAGTCGGTACAGACGTACAGAGACGCTACTAGGTGAGTCGGTACATACATACAGAGACGCTACTAGGTGAGTCGGTACAGACGTACAGAGACGCTACTAGGTGAGTCGGTACAGACGTACAGAGACGCTACTAGGTGAGTCGGTACATACATACAGAGACGCTACTAGGTGAGTCGGTACAGACGTATAAAGACGCTACTAGGTGAGTCGGTACACACTTACAGAGACGCTACTAGTTGAGTCGGTACAGACGTACAGAGACGCTACTAGGTGAGTCGGTACAGACGTACAGAGACGCTACTAGGTGAGTCGGTACATACATACAGAGACGCTACTAGGTGAGTCGGTACAGACGTACAGAGACGCTACTAGGTGAGTCGGTACACACGTACAAAGACGCTACTAGGTGAGTCGGTACACACTTACAGAGACGCTACTAGTTGAGTCGGTACAGACGTACAGAGACGCTACTAGGTGAGTCGGTACAGACGTACGGAGACGCTACTAGGTGAGTCGGTACACACGTACAGAGACGCTACTAGGTGAGTCGATACAGACGTACAGAGACGCTACTAGGTGAGTCGGTACAGACGTACAGAGACGCTACTAGGTGAGTCGCTACACACGTACAGAGACGCTACTAGGTGAGTCGGTACAGACGTACAGAGACGCTACTAGGTGAGTCGGTACACACGTACAGAGACATCACTAGGTGAGTCGGTACACATGTACAGAGACGCTACTAGGTGAGTCGATACAGACGTACAGAGACGCTACTAGGTGAGTCGGTACACACGTACAGAGACGCTACTAGGTGAGTCGGTACAGACGTACAGAGACGCTACTAGGTGAGTCGGTACAGACGTACAGAGACGCTACTAGGTGAGTCGGTACACACGTACAGAGACGCTACTAGGTGAGTCGGTACACAGGTACAGAGACGCTACTAGGTGAGTCGGTACAGACATACAGAGACGCTACTAGGTGAGTCGGTACAGACGTACAGAGACGCTACTAGGTGAGTCGGTACACACGTACAGAGACGCTACTAGGTGAGTCGATACAGACGTACAGAGACGCTACTAGGTGAGTCGATACACATGTACAGAGACGCTACTAGGTGAGTCGGTACAGACGTACAGAGACGCTACTAGGTGAGTCGATACAGACGTACAGAGACGCTACTAGGTGAGTCGATACACATGTACAGAGACGCTACTAGGTGAGTCGGTACACACGTACAGAGACGCTACTAGGTGAGTCGATACACACTTACAGAGACGCTGCTAGGTGAGTCGGTACAGACATACAGAGACGCTACTAGGTGAGTCGGTACAGACGTACGGAGACGCTACTAGGTGAGTCGGTACACACGTACAGAGACGCTACTAGGTGAGTCGATACAGACGTACAGAGACGCTACTAGGTGAGTCGGTACAGACGTACAGAGACGCTACTAGGTGAGTCGCTACACACGTACAGAGACGCTACTAGGTGAGTCGGTACAGACGTACAGAGACGCTACTAGGTGAGTCGGTACACACGTACAGAGACGCTACTAGGTGAGTCGGTACACACGTACAGAGACATCACTAGGTGAGTCGGTACACATGTACAGAGACGCTACTAGGTGAGTCGATACAGACGTACAGAGACGCTACTAGGTGAGTCGGTACACACGTACAGAGACGCTACTAGGTGAGTCGGTACAGACGTACAGAGACGCTACTAGGTGAGTCGGTACAGACGTACAGAGACGCTACTAGGTGAGTCGGTACACACGTACAGAGACGCTACTAGGTGAGTCGGTACACAGGTACAGAGACGCTACTAGGTGAGTCGGTACAGACATACAGAGACGCTACTAGGTGAGTCGGTACAGACGTACAGAGACGCTACTAGTTGAGTCGATACACACGTACAGAGAAGCTACTAGGTGAGTCGGTACAGACGTACAGAGACGCTACTATGTGAGTCGGTACAGACGTACAGAGACGCTACTAGGTGAGTCGGTACAGACGTACAGAGACGCTACTAGGTGAGTCGGTACAGACGTACAGAGACGCTACTAGGTGAGTCGGTACACACGTACAGAGACACTACTAGGTGAGTCGGTACAGACGTACAAAGACGCTACTAGGTGAGTCGGTACAGACGTACAGAGACGCTACTAGGTGAGTCGGTACAGACGTACAGAGACGCTACTAGGTGAGTCGGTACATACATACAGAGACGCTACTAGGTGAGTCGGTACAGACGTACAAAGACGCTACTAGTTGAGTCGGTACACACTTACAGAGACGCTACTAGTTGAGTCGGTACAGACGTACAGAGACGCTACTAGGTGAGTCGGTACAGACGTACAGAGACGCTACTAGGTGAGTCGGTACATACATACAGAGACGCTACTAGGTGAGTCGGTACAGACGTACAGAGACGCTACTATGTGAGTCGGTACACACGTACAAAGACGCTACTAGGTGAGTCGGTACACACTTACAGAGACGCTACTAGTTGAGTCGGTACAGACGTACAGAGACGCTACTAGGTGAGTCGGTACAGACGTACGGAGACGCTACTAGGTGAGTCGGTACACACGTACAGAGACGCTACTAGGTGAGTCGATACAGACGTACAGAGACGCTACTAGGTGAGTCGGTACAGACGTACAGAGACGCTACTAGGTGAGTCGGTACACACGTACAGAGACATCACTAGGTGAGTCGGTACACATGTACAGAGACGCTACTAGGTGAGTCGATACAGACGTACAGAGACGCTACTAGGTGAGTCGCTACACACGTACAGAGACGCTACTAGGTGAGTCGGTACAGACGTACAGAGACGCTACTAGGTGAGTCGGTACAGACGTACGGAGACGCTACTAGGTGAGTCGGTACACACGTACAGAGACGCTACTAGGTGAGTCGATACAGACGTACAGAGACGCTACTAGGTGAGTCGGTACAGACGTACAGAGACGCTACTAGGTGAGTCGGTACACACGTACAGAGACATCACTAGGTGAGTCGGTACACATGTACAGAGACGCTACTAGGTGAGTCGATACAGACGTACAGAGACGCTACTAGGTGAGTCGGTACACACGTACAGAGACGCTACTAGGTGAGTCGGTACAGACGTACAGAGACGCTACTAGGTGAGTCGGTACAGACGTACAGAGACGCTACTAGGTGAGTCGGTACACACGTACAGAGACGCTACTAGGTGAGTCGGTACACAGGTACAGAGACGCTACTAGGTGAGTCGGTACAGACATACAGAGACGCTACTAGGTGAGTCGGTACAGACGTACAGAGACGCTACTAGTTGAGTCGATACACACGTACAGAGAAGCTACTAGGTGAGTCGGTACAGACGTACAGAGACGCTACTAGGTGAGTCGGTACAGACGTACAAAGACGCTACTAGGTGAGTCGGTACAGACGTACAGAGACGCTACTAGGTGAGTCGGTACAGACGTACAGAGACGCTACTAGGTGAGTCGGTACATACATACAGAGACGCTACTAGGTGAGTCGGTACAGACGTACAAAGACGCTACTAGGTGAGTCGGTACACACTTACAGAGACGCTACTAGTTGAGTCGGTACAGACGTACAGAGACGCTACTAGGTGAGTCGGTACAGACGTACAGAGACGCTACTAGGTGAGTCGGTACATACATACAGAGACGCTACTAGGTGAGTCGGTACAGACGTACAGAGACGCTACTAGGTGAGTCGGTACACACGTACAAAGACGCTACTAGGTGAGTCGGTACACACTTACAGAGACGCTACTAGTTGAGTCGGTACAGACGTACAGAGACGCTACTAGGTGAGTCGGTACAGACGTACGGAGACGCTACTAGGTGAGTCGGTACACACGTACAGAGACGCTACTAGGTGAGTCGATACAGACGTACAGAGACGCTACTAGGTGAGTCGGTACAGACGTACAGAGACGCTACTAGGTGAGTCGGTACACACGTACAGAGACATCACTAGGTGAGTCGGTACACATGTACAGAGACGCTACTAGGTGAGTCGGTACACACTTACAGAGACGCTACTAGGTGAGTCGGTACAGACGTACAGAGACGCTACTAGGTGAGTCGGTACAGACGTACAGAGACGCTACTAGGTGAGTCGGTACAGACGTACAGAGACGCTACTAGGTGAGTCGGTACAGACGTACAGAGACGCTACTAGGTGAGTCGGTACACACGTACAGAGACGCTACTAGGTGAGTCGGTACACAGGTACAGAGACGCTACTAGGTGAGTCGGTACAGACATACAGAGACGCTACTAGGTGAGTCGGTACAGACGTACAGAGACGCTACTAGTTGAGTCGATACACACGTACAGAGAAGCTACTAGGTGAGTCGGTACAGACGTACAGAGACGCTACTAGGTGAGTCGGTACACACGTACAGAGACACTACTAGGTGAGTCGGTACAGACGTACAGAGACGCTACTAGGTGAGTCGGTACACACTTACAGAGACGCTACTAGGTGAGTCGGTACAGACGTACAGAGACGCTACTAGGTGAGTCGGTACACACGTACAGAGACGCTACTAGGTGAGTCGGTACACACTTACAGAGACGCTACTAGGTGAGTCGGTACACACTTACAGAGACGCTACTAGGTGAGTCGGTACAGACGTACAGAGACGCTACTAGGTGAGTCGGTACAGACGTACAGAGACGCTACTAGGTTAGTCGGTACACACGTACAGAGACGCTACTAGGTGAGTCGGTACAGACGTACAGAGACGCTACTAGGTGAGTCGGTACAGACGTACAGAGACGCTACTAGGTGAGTCGGTACACACTTACAGAGACGCTACTAGGTGAGTCGGTACAGACGTACAGAGACGCTACTAGGTGAGTCGGTACACACGTACAGAGACGCTACTAGGTGAGTCGGTACACACTTACAGAGACGCTACTAGGTGAGTCGGTACACACTTACAGAGACGCTACTAGGTGAGTCGGTACAGACGTACAGAGACGCTACTAGGTGAGTCGGTACAGACGTACAGAGACGCTACTAGGTGAGTCGGTACAAACGTACAGAGACGCTACTAGGTGAGTCGGTACACACGTACAGAGACGCTACTAGGTGAGTCGGTACACACTTACAGAGACGCTACTAGGTGAGTCGGTACAGACATACAGAGACGCTACTAGGTGAGTCGGTACACACGTACAGAGACGCTACTAGGTCAGTCGGTACACACGTACAGAGACGCTACTAGGTGAGTCGGTACAGACGTACAGAGACGCTACTAGGTGAGTCGGTACACACGTACAGAGACGCTACTAGGTGAGTCGGTACAGACGTACAGAGACGCTACTAGGTGAGTCGATACAGACGTACAGAGACGCTACTAGCTGAGTCGGTACAAACGTACAGAGACGCTACTAGATGAGTCGGTACAGACGTACAGAGACGCTACTAGGTTAGTCGGTACACACGTACAGAGACGCTACTAGGTGAGTCGGTACACACGTACAGAGACGCTACTAGGTGAGTCGGTACAGACGTTTAGAGAAGCTACTAGGTGAGTCGGTACAGACGTTTAGAGAAGCTACTAGGTGAGTCGGTACAGACGTACAGAGACGCTACTAGGTGAGTCGGTACAGACGTACAGAGACGCTACTAGGTGAGTCGGTACAGACGTACAGAGACGCTACTAGGTGAGTCGGTACAGACGTACAGAGACGCTACTAGGTGAGTCGGTACACACTTACAGAGACGCTACTAGGTGAGTCGGTACAGACGTACAGAGACGCTACTAGGTGAGTCGGTACACACGTACAGAGACGCTACTAGGTGAGTCGGTACAGACGTACAGAGACGCTACTAGGTGAGTCGGTACAGACGTACAGAGACGCTACCAGGTGAGTCGGTACAGACGTACAGAAACGCTACTAGGTGAGTCGGTACAGACGTACAGAGACGCTACTAGGTGATTCGGTACAAACGTACAGAGACGCTACTAGGTGAGTCGGTACAGACGTACAGAGACGCTACTAGGTGAGTCGGTACACACGTACTGAGACGCTACTAGGTGAGTCGGTACAGACGTACAGAGACGCTACTAGTTGAGTCGTTCCTCTGAGTTTTGTATCTGTCTGTCTGTCCGTCTGTATATCCGTCAAGCTCTCTTTTTCTTCTTCCGTCCGTTTGTTCGTCTGTGTGTTTGTCCATCCGTAATAGTTTCTCCATTTCTCTGTCCGTCTGTCCATCCGACCGTTCGTGCGTCCGTCCGTCCGTCCGCTCGTCAGTCAGTCTGTGCATTCTCCGCCCGTCTTTCCATCCGACCGTTCGTGCGTGCGTCCGTCCGCTCGTCAGTCAGTCTGTACATTCTCCGTCCGTCTTTCCATCCGACCGTTCGTGCGTCCGTCCGTCCCTCGTCAGTCAGTCTGTACATTCTCCGCCCGTCTTTCCATCCGACCGTTCGTGCGTCCGTCCGACAATCCCTGTGCCCCACCGTTCATCCATCCTGTAGGTTCCTTGACTTCTAAACCCTTTTTTTCCCCTCTAGAGAACCACCGCCCCGTGGATAACCAGATATTCGGAGGGTCCAACCTGGGCACGGTGGCGGTCATACCAGCCTCCACGAGCGTGCCGCTATCTAACTTCAGCTTTGAGGTCAGCCTTGCTCTACAGGCCATAGGTACGCTGAAGACGACGACTTATGCAGTTTTGGTTTTAATCAAATAGTGGAATATTTTAGTTTTTTGCAAAATATTATTGTCCATAGATTTTTACACTCTAGCAATAGAATGGAGCCGTATTTATTGTAGGATGGATTGAAAAAGCACCCGGTAGAGACCCACTCAAAGTTGCAGCGGTAGCAGAACATTTCAATGTTTGACCATGTTGCATTGACCACGTCATCTTATTGTTCCCAGGTCCCACTCTTAATATCAATTGATCTTTTTCCTCCTAGGTCCCACTCTTCTCTTGACTAGCAACTTCGTCCGCAACACACTTGGCAGTTCTGCTCTCGATAGGTATGCACAGACAGACCTCGGTGTTTTATATGAGAAAAAAACAATAAAACAAACTATGATAAATACTTAACACCCGACAAAAACCACACAAGCTCTAGCCCCTCCCTCCCCCCAAAAACAAAACAAACAATGATAAATACTTAACACCCGACAAAAAACACACAAGCTCTAGCCCCTCCCTCCCCCCCAAAACAAAACAAACAATGATAAATACTTAACACCCGACAAAAAGCTCACAAGCTCTAGCCCCTCCCTCCCCCCCAAAACAAAACAAACAATGATAAATACTTAAGTGCACCAGTCCCTTAGATTCAACTGAGGAGTTCCAAATAAGAAATTTCAAAATCGCTCAAAATTGGTTTAAAGTTAGCCCCTGGTTCTCTTATCATGTTTAAAAAGTTTGAGTTACATACAATAAATATTTTTCGAGAAATTCCGAATTTACGATTTTGCCTATAAAATCGCCGATTTGGGGGCATTTTTCACCTTTCGTACAAAATCGCAAAATATTCTTAAAATATACGCGGAATTAAAAATAGCGATACAGATCCTTAGAAAGGAGTTGATAAGGTATAAATCGAGTGGTTTCTTTACTTTTTCCGGCAAAAAAAAAGTATATTTTATTGCTGTCTAAACATGTCAATAAAAAATGTCGACTTGAATAAAAGCTTAAATTTGGGGCTTATAAAACCGATGGTACATGGATTTTCGCAGAGATTTTGCACTTTAAGCAAACATTGGTGTTATTTCTTTCGATTCAGCAAATAAAAAATTGGGGGAATCAAATTCCCGAATTATAATGAAGCCGAACGCAACCCCATGTCGAGCTCAAATAACACGCGATTTTCTTGACAGCCGTCTTTATTAGATACACATACCTGTTTGTACAGGAGACAAACCACAGATAATAAACTCTACCCTTACTGTATACTAATCTCAGATGCTGTATAATTGTCTTGGTTCATCCTTGGAAGTTACTGGAAGTCAATAAAGACATTACAACGAAAAATATTTGCTATTTTGTACAGACTTCAGTTCAGAACACCTGCCGGAATGGCAAACTTTGAAGGATTTGTTTGGGTTTTAAAGTTTCTTTACGCTCAATTGAAGTAAAAGATATTCAAACACGTCAGTTCTTACCTTCTGCCAAGAGGTTTCTGGGAGAAAAGCCGATTTGTAAGATTAATTTCAATGAAAGGTCAAGTACTTGAACAGGAGTCTGGTTTCAGATGACAACTGATCAGCGGTCTACCAGATGAGCATGCATGAATTTGCAAAGGAAACCCGATATAAAGAATAGTTCAACTAGTCGGCTTGCAGTTTTTATTCTAGATTATTTCTTATTTTATGTTCTTCATTCTATAAAAAAAAAATATTAATGATGCCAAAATTATTTTAAAAAGATACCGTAGGAAACACCAATCGAAGAATAAAACACAAATACCACAAGCAAACATGCTTCGTTGACATAAGGGCATAAGCTAAAAGAATTGTCACACTCCCTCAATTCCGATACAGACGACGATCTACTCCCCGTGTTTGAGGGGTAAAATAATACTTTCGCTAAACGAAAGATATAATGCTGATTGACATTGTTTTAATGCGAGGGATGTTTTAGCCTGTGAGCTAGTCTGTACTTTTGCGCAAAGTCCGTAATGAAAAATCAATCTCCGTCGCATATCCCCCCCCCCCCCCCCCCCACATACACACACACACACAAACATCGGAACACACATAAACTAATATAAGGAAAGCAGAGGTGCGCGATAAATAAGTCGAGTCTACGAAACGGGAAGTTGAGTTGAAATAGGGACTCCCCAAAATATGCCCGGGGGGGGGGGGGGGGGGGGGGGAGGGGGGATGCAGGGTGTGCGCCCACAGCGGCCGAGGGTCTACTTTCGGTTCCCAATTGACGTGCTATTTGTAGACAAAACTATAAAGCATAAGCTAGATGACCCTGGTATGAAGCCAAATCCGACAATAAAAGTCCCGTGAAGATACTGCAAAGGCATAAAAAAATCCCTCTTTGTTCTTTCGGGGGTAGTCAGATTTCTATTAGAGAACTCATTTCACTCGTCGTCGCCTTACTCGTCCCCTCTCAGAACAGCCGAATTCCGAGCTACGGACAAGCAACCATTGCCTGGGCTACCTGTGATTACATTTGCGTTTCAAGAGTCACCTACGCGCGCGCTTAACAAATACTCCGGTCGTTAAATCATGATTCACTTACCAGCTCTAGCAAGAAGAAGTTCCAACTCAGTTTAAAGTTTAAGAACGCACTTTGAATTGCTCGAGCAATCGACACTAGGGCCACAAGGACCACCCACACAAACAGCGTAATGACAGGTAGTCATGATCAAGAAAAATATCAAGCATTATCTGAATTACAATTTTATGCTTGCCTGATTTTATAAGAAGCAGCCTCATGTGATCTCTTTGTGTTGCCCTAAAGCCTTTTGTGGCTAACGGTTCAATCTGTCGCAAGCTCCAACTGATTTTGTAACCCTTTTCCAGGCAGTCTTGTTGGCATTGCACAGTTGTTGTTCTTGTTATATCAAGCAAAGTAGCCAATAACGAGTTAATGTTCTCACGGCAATCTACGATTGTGCTTGTGCAGAAGGGAAGTAGCCCATAGAGGGTTACTGTTCTAACGGCAATCAACAGTTTACATTGAGTTAACTGACAGCTCAGTGGTTGGACAGAGGGATATTTGTTTTCTCTTGCTACAAAGTAGCGAAGCAGCCCATTTAAAGTCACTATTCTCACGGTAGTCGCCGATTTTCCAGCTACCGATTTTTCAAACTACTCCAGTCACCTGGAGCAAGTCCGTAATGAAAAAGAAACTCCGTCCCACCGGCGACCAGCAACAACGGCACATTTACCCTAGGGACTCCCACGCAAAAGGTAAAACCTTTAAAAGAAAAAGTCGACAACAACGCAGATTTATGTTTTTTAGAACAATATTTCGGCTGGCCAATACCTGCCTTCTTCAGCTTCAGGTTATAAATGAGTTACAATGGCATGTTACAGCTAGTATATGTACAAAGTTCATTGATGATTAACTAACAAAAGGTAAAAATAGTAATTGAGTAAGTGGTGACTTATGGAAGATGGTAAATAGGGTGGTGTGGATTACTAAGTAGCTAAACAGTTTCTTCACATATGTTTGTGTATTAAAAAATAAATAAAATAAAAATAACCCGGTCCGCCGAGGTCTGGTCCGCGTAGGTCCTGTCTTCATTTTACAAAGACCCGCTCCCATTATTGATAAAAATTTCTGCAGTAATCAAGCAGTGCTCATGCGCACACAACTAATATGCAGATAAACGTAACGTATACAATTTTTACTCTTACGCCTAAGTTCTTTACCAAATCATCAGATGTTTTTGAAAATAGACAAACAAGACATGATATCGCCTTTTTTAAAATATGATTTTCTAATAAAGAAAGACTAGGACTCAAAACGGTATGTTCTTATCGGGATTAGGATACCTGTGGAAAGTCACGCATTTTCATCTGGCAGACCGCTGATCAGTTGTTGTCATCTGAAACCAGACTCGTGTTGTAGTACTTGACCTTTGCATTGAAATTAATCTTACAAATCGGCTTTTTCCCTAGAAACCTCTTGGCAGAAGGTAAGAACTGACGTGCTTGAATACCTTTTACTTCAATTGAGCGTAAAGAAACTTTAAAACCCAAACAAATCCTTCAAAGTTTGCCATTCCGGCAGGCGTTCTGAACTGAAGTCTGTACAAAATAGCAAATATGTTTCATTGTAATGTCTTTATTGACTTCCAGTAACTTCCAAGGATGAACCAAGACAATTATACTGCATCTGAGATTAGTATACAGCAAGGGTAGAGTTTATTTTCTGTGATTTTTCTCCTGTACAAACAGGTATGTGTATCTAATAAAGACGGCTGTCAAGAAAATCGCGTGTTATTTGAGCTCGACATGGGGTTGCGTTCGGCTTCATTATAATTCGGGAATTTGATTCCCCCAATTTTTTATTTGCTGAATCGAAAGAAATAACACCAATGTTTGCTCAAAGTGCAAAATTTCTGCGAAAATCCATGTACCATCGGTTTTATAAGCCCCAAATTTAAGCTATTATTCAAGTCGACATTTTTTATGGACATGTTTAGACAGCAATAAAATGTACTTTTTTTTGCCGGAAAAAGTAAAGAAACCACTCGATTTATACCTTATCAACTCCTTTCTAAGGATCTGTATCGCTATTTTTAATTCCGCGTATATTTAAAGAATATTTTGCGATTTTTTACGAAAGGTGAAAAATGCCCCCAAATCGGCGATTTTATAGGCAAAATCGTAAATTCGGAATTTCTCGAAAAATATTTATTGTATGTAACTCAAACTTTTTAACCATGATAAGAGAACCAGGGGCTAACTTTAAACCAATTTTGAGCGATTTCGAAATTTCTTATTTGGAACTCCTCAGTTGAATCTAAGGGACTGGTGCACTTAACACCCGACAAAAAACACACAAGCTCTAGCCCCTCCCTCCCCCCCTTAAAACAAAACAAACAATGATAAATACTTAACACCTGACAAAAAACACACAAGCTCTAGCCCCTCCCTCCCCCCAAAAACAAAACAAACAATGATAAATACTTAACACCCGACAAAAACCACACAAGCTCTAGCCCCTCCCCTCCCCCCCAAAAAAGTGATAACTCCCCTCCCCCAGAAATTTCATGTTTTTATTGGTTTTTACCGTAAGGCACTTTGTGGTTCCCATATATCGGCATTCTTGTGCTGTATCACTGTGTTTATTTTTGCCAGTATCAATGAGTATCGCCTGGCGAGCTGGCTGGGCCAGCAAGAGGATCTGCATCGCATGGTGCTATACCAGGCAGATACCTACATGTCCGCCTGGACAAAACGGTGCATCCGACAGGTAGGGGGCATACAACTATAGGCGATATACACACATAGTGCTATACCAGGCAGATACCTACATGTCCGCCTGGACAAAACGGTGCATCCGACAGGTAGGGGGTATACAAATATAGGCGATATACACACATGGTGCTATACCAGGCAGATACCTACATGTCCGCCTGGACAAAACGGTGCATCCGACAGGTAGGGGGTATACAAATATAGGCGATATACACACATGGTGCTATACCAGGCAGATACCTACATGTCCGCCTGGATAAAACGGTGCCTCCGACAGGTAGGGGGTATACAAATATAGGCGATATACACACATGGTGCTATACCAGGCAGATACCTACATGTCCGCCTGGACAAAACGGTGCATCCGACAGGTAGGGGGTATACAAATATAGGCGAGATACACACATGGTGCTATACCAGGCAGATACCTACATGTCCGCCTGGACAAAACGGTGCATCCGACAGGTAGGGGGTACACAAATATAGGCGATATACACACATGGTGCTATACCAGGCAGATACCTACATGTCCGCCTGGACAAAGGGGTACACAAATATAGGCGACATACACACATAGTGCTATACCAGGCGGTGCATCAGACATGTAGGGAGAAGACGATTTTTTACATATACTTTACGAATTTTTACTATTTACATTTTTTCAACAACTAACAATTGTATAGATAGGAACTGAGTGTTGTTTTGTTTTAGGGTTTATTGTATCAATAGGAAGTGACTGTAGTTTTGTTTTATGGTTTATTGTATCGAAAGGAATTGAGTGTAGTTTTTTATGGTGTATTGTATCGATAGGAACTGGAGGTAGTTTTGTTTTCTGGTTTATTGTAGGCGGACTGCATCTTGATCGTGGGCTCAGCTGACGAGGATCCAGCTGTAGGTCAGGTAAGCGTAGATCCTTCATGTATGGTTCACTATAGTAATGGTTAGGGACACTATAGCGACCCTTATAGATGGTCGTGCTTATAACGCTTCTTGCAAAATGCGCAAAACTAAACACTCAAGTAATGTAAATGCCAAAATAGTCGCGTCCGTAAACCAGAGTAAGGAATATACCCCACCAAAAACTGATATTCGTCTATGGCAAGGGCATCCAAATTTACATTAAAATTGTGAGTTCCTGACTGGTATTGGCTAATCTTTGTGTGATTGACAGCTCGAGCTGCAGTTGGAGGGCCTGCAGGTGCGTGCACAGAAGGAACTAATTCTCCTCCACCGCACGGTAGACAGTAGTCACCGGATATCGGGAACCGTGCACTGGCTCAATGCACGCGGCTGGATCTCTGCACACCATCACGTGAGTGCCGTGTTTTCACGCGAGCGTTACCATGTCCGTGATTGTGAGAGTTACCATGTCCGTGATTGTGAGCGTTACCGTGTCCGTGATCGTGAGCTTTCCGTGTCCATGATTGTGAGAGTTACCGTGTCCGTGATTGTGAGCGTTACCGTGTCCGTGATTGTGAGCGTTACCGTGTCCGTGATTGTGAGCGTTACCGTGTCCGTGATTGTGAGCGTTACCGTGTCCGTTATTGTGAGCGTTACCGTGTCCGTGATTGTGAGAGTTACCATGTCCGTGATTGTGAGCGTTACCATGTGCGTGATTGTGAACGTTACCGTGTCCGTGATTGTGAGCGTTACCGTGTCCGTGATTGCGAGCGTTACCGTGTCCGTGATTGCGAGCGTTACCATGTCCGTTATTGTGAGCGTTACCGTGTCCGTGATTGTGAGTGTTACCGTGTCCGTGATTGTGAGCGTTACCGTGTCCGTGATTGTGAGCGTTACCGTGTCCGTGATTGTGAGTGTTACCGTGTCCGTGATTGTGAGCGTTACCGTGTCCGTGATTGTGAGCGTTACCGTGTCCGTGATTGTGAGCGTTACCGTGTCCGTGATTGTGAGCGTTACCGTGTCCGTGATTGTGAGCGTTACCGTGTCCGTGATTGCGAGCGTTACCGTGTCCGTGATTGTGAGCGTTACCATGTCCTTCATTGTGAGAGTTACCGTGTCCGTGATTCTGAGCGTTACCGTGTCCGTGATTCTGAGCGTTACCGTGACTGTGATTGTGAGCGTTATCTTGTCCGTGATTGCGAGCGTTACCGTGATTGTGAGTGTTACGGTGTCCGTGAGTGTTAACGTGACCACCTTCGTCATCCTGCTAGCATCGGTGTAGCAAACTACATATTTTTATATTGCGCCCAAAATCCTTGTGGTATGTAATTTGTTGATTATTTTGTTTTTAGGTCCGTTGTCCAAAAAAGATTTTCAGTAAGCGGTTCCTGGCGGACCGGGTAGGTTTAATCTGAAGCATTTTCAGAGCTTTATAGCTCGTAGTATCATTTGATTGGCATGCACAAGAAGGTTGTTCATCTGTTTGAGCGTCACGTATACACTTTCAAATAAACTTTTATACTTATATGCATATACTGCATTTCAGTACGCCCGGAGTCCGGCCTCCTACAACCTCCCAGCGAGGTATGTAATTTACTATGTTTTCATTCAACCTTATATTCCTATCCTGGAGGTTTGTTACTCCATCCCTCTCTTAATTAGCCGTGCAAGTATCTATTAAGGCATACTCCCCTGCGCTGCCTATTTAACTGACAACATGTCAGTAGAGACTGCTCCAAGGAGTTTACAAACATGTGTATAAGTTAGTTTGTAAGCACTGTCACTGAAGATGATCCCACGGGCCAGCGTCCCTTGCGGTAACAGTGTGTTTTGCGAGATTTCACTTCCGGTCCTTATCAAAGAAGGCGAAGGATTCGCCGTACCTCTTAAAAAAAACAAGTTGACCTGACCTTGGATTAAACCCCGGTCCACTGGCCTGAGAGGCGAAGCGTGTACCAAGGACTAATTTAATGATATTGCAGGAGTTCTGACTTCGCCCGTCTGGCGCGTCGCCTGACTGGTACGTCTATCGGGCTGGTTCTGGGCGGTGGAGGTGCCAGGTGAGTTGTACGCCTGACTGGTGCGACTAAGTTCGTGAGAAGGTTATGGCTGTCTAGACTAAGGCCCTTTAAGCCTGGTGCAGGAGGATGCCAGGATTTATAGGGTGGGGGGTCCACTTAGTGTACCATCGTACCTTCAGTTTTTCTAACCTTCCTATTGAGTGGGAGAGTTCTTTCTACACTCTCCACCCTCCCTTTTTTCTAAGAACTTTGATCTAAGAACCATTTTCTAAGAACTGTTTTCTAAGACGTTTTTCCTCATTCATTGGTTTCAGGGGATTATCACATGTGGGTGTAATCAAGACCCTAGAAGAGAATGGTAAGCTGGCAACAAATTTTAACTTAAGCTTAACATCAGTATGTTCGTGAAGTGATGGTCATTAAAAATCTACCATGGCTATGGATATGGAAGTTCTAACCTTTTCTTGATCAGGGATTCCTGTGGATATGGTGGCCGGGACCAGTATGGGGGCCTTTGTCGGAGCTGCGTTCGCAGAGTATGGGGACGTCACCAAGATGACGCAGAAGGTCCGCGAGTGGTCATGGGTAAGTTTTACTGTGGCGTGTCGTATTGTTAACGTGTTCACTTGTGTTGTATACTGTGACCTTGGGGTCCTTGACCTTGTCAGGCCGGGCCCTTGTCAGGTTTGTGACTTCATCGGGTCTGTGACTTCATCGGGTATGTGAACTTGTCGGGTTCGTGAGCTTGTCGGATCTGTGACCTTGTCGGGTCTGTGAACTTGTCGGGTTCGTGAGCTTGTCGGGTCTGTGAACTTGTCGGGTTCGTGAGCTTGTCGGGTTCGTGAGCTTGTCGGGTCTGTGAACTTGTCGGGTTCGTGAGCTTGGCGGATCTGTGACCTTGCCGGGTCTTCACCTTGTGAGGTACGTGACCTTGTGGGGTCTGTGACCTTGTGAGGTACGTGACCTTGTGGGGTTCTGTGACCTTGTCGGGTTCGTGACCTTGTCGGGTCCCATGACCTTGTCGGGTTCGTGACCTTGCTGTAAGTCCGGTTCTAACTCTGGCTGTGTTTCTGTTTCAGGACATGAACTCAATGTTCACCAAGATTCTCGACCTGACCTATCCCTTCACTTCCATGTTCTCGGGTGAGTCTTATAGGTCCAGAAGGAGGGTAGGGGATGCTGGTCTAACCGTCAACTATATTCGACCTGACCTATCCCTTCACCTTCATGTTCTCGAGCCCTATGGGCGCAGGGATAGAGAAAAGTGTTGGGCTAGCAGTGATTTCTTGCCTTGTGGACAACCCGCCCTTACCCGTATACTATATGTACTGTATGGCCCCGAGAGTCAGCAAAAACGAGGGCTGACTGCATGAAAAACCCCTGGGGAGGAAGTTTGACTTCCAAGTGAGAGGGAAGCGAGCTAAATCATTTCTCGCATTCGCTTTTTGCTCAAATATGTTTTGTTTCTCCAGGTAGTGGCTTTAATGCCAGCATCCGCAGCTCATTTGGAGAGCGTCAAATCGAGGTAAATAAACCTCGACAGTTTTGTATTGGACATCTCTAGCAATTGATTCACCTTTAAACGACGGCCTGCTTGTAGACGGACCGGCTTGGGGACGAACCGACAGTGAACCTCTAAAATATTGATGCAATTAATTTCATAGCTGAAGCAAGTCTTTCCATTATTTTGTTCAGGTTTTTCCCTTGCCTACAAAGCTTTCGGGGATTGGGGTACAAACGTTTTTGGAGTTATGACAACCTATTCCTAATATACTTTTCTTTTTTTTAGGATCTGTTACTCCCCTATTTCTGTATAACTACAGATATCACCTCGTCGCGCATGCGTGTGCACACAGACGGTGAGAAGAATCTAGACGTCATTGAAGTCCTTTCACCCGACTTGCGTGACGATGTTTATGTCATTACGTGACGTGTTGATGTTTGTTATTTATTCTTATTCAAAACCCATCAATTTTTATGGTGTCAACTTTTTTCCATTATTTGATACTCCAGATCTGAGCTATTTTAATTGTAGAATGTATTGAAGTGCACCGTGATTCAAGCGAGTTTAATTCAATATGAGAGACGAACATCCATTTGCATAGTGTTTCATACCCTACGAAACCACGCTTAATCATTTGCTTATAATATCACTTCCACCCAGCGTCGTAATCATATCAATCCTATTGCTCCAGGATCCCTGTGGCGGTATGTCCGGGCCAGCATGTCTCTGTCCGGTTATCTTCCTCCGCTCTGTGATCCTAAAGACGGCCACCTCCTGCTGGACGGAGGCTACGTCAATAATCTTCCAGGTATGGACCGCCTGTACCCGGCGAACTCATTCAAGCACCCGTCTCCGTCGGTATACTCGAGATACTTATTACTAAGCTTTGTTCGATTGCATGCATTTATATTTTTACCGTGAAAAGAACAAAAAAAAATAGACTTAAGGCCACATAAAGAATATTTCGTTTCTGGTTGCGATTTCTTCTTCGGGAGCATGCGGGCGGGCAGTTTTTATTTTTGTTTATTTTCTTCGAATCCAAAAAGTTTGTTGCATGCGGCACAATTTCTGGACGCGGTGCCGACCAGAACGACAATATTTTTGTGGCTATTTTTAATTTAATTTCTATTTGTTTGTCTTTGCTTGTTCTAGCGGATGTGATGAAGAAGATGGGTGCCCAGACGATCATTGCGATCGACGTCGGCTCCGAGTATCACGGCGAACTCATGAACTATGGGGACCAGCTGTCAGGGTGGTGGCTACTCTGGAACCGGTGGAATCCCTTCGCTGAAACCGTCAGGGTAAGTGCCACGGCTTTTTGTCTCATCCACATAGCTGCATACTATCCTATCTCACCTCTCCAACCTTATACCTCCTACACCTGGCCACCCAGGTTTTCAGAATGCCAATTACAGGGTTCTAATGCATAACAAGTTCCCTACTTATCTACTGCCGCTCGGGTGACCCGTGGCAAACGGAGTATAGATGGTATTATAATTACTTCTGGCATGTAACCTGTTTGACCTGTTTAGATCCCGGATATGGCTGAGATTCAGTCGCGGTTGGCGTATGTGTCGTGTGTGCAACAGTTGGAAGAAGTTCGAGAAAGTTCGAACTACGAGTACATCAGACCGCCTATTAACAGGTCAGCGGCACCAACATCATATGCCCATCAACATCATATGCTTGTATGCGTGGTGCATACTTCATGACGAATCACGTGCCTGTTCAGGTGTCACGTGTTTTTAATTTGTCACGTACGTCATCATGAGTCACGTGCCTGATAAGATGTCAAGTGTTTCATAAGGTGTCACGTACTTCAGCATGAGTCTCGTGCCTGATAAGATGTCAAGTGTTTTATAAGGTGTCACGTACTTCAGCATGAGTCGCGTGCCTGATAAGATGTCGAGTGTTTTATAAGGTGTCACGTACTTCAGCATGAGTCACGTGCTTGATTAGATGTCACGTGTTTTATCATATGTCACGTACTTCAGCATGAGTCACGTGCCTGATTAGATGTCACGTGTTTTATCAGATGTCGCTCTTGTTCTTTATCCACAGAAGGCGACATAAATCAACACTGGGAACACTGCAGTGTGTTTTATTTGTACCCTAACCCATCGGTTTCTTTATTCAGGTTTAAAACTCTAGACTTCGGCCTTTTCGACGAGATCGTGGTAAGTGAGATTTGTCATTTGATATAAACATATTCATATAAGGGGTGTCATGGAAACAGCATGTTGACGTTCTTATTGTCGTCATGGAAACAGGAGGTTGGTTACCAGCACGGCAAGACAGTCATCGGGGAGTGGACTAAGAAATCACGCTTACAAGAAATACTGCAAGAGCAGCCGAGCAGAACGCATATCCACCCCACTGAAAAGGTGAATATAAACACATGTACACCAAGCATAAATGGTGAATATCAACACACATTCCCCGTATATAACACATATACAACCCAAAGGTAAATACGAAGACCTATACACTCCACTGAAAAGGTTGGTATGAACATATATCCACCCCATTGAAAAGGTTGATATGAGCACATATATCAGTTGTAGTCACTGCGATAGGCACTACCATCCAAAACGCTTTCTCTTTTCGCAGCCTCATAGTTCACACAAACACGGCAAATCGTTTTCTGACCTTGCCGAGAAGATCTCCCGCATCGAGCCCCCTGTACGAAGTCTATCGTATGAGGACTGGCGTCCGTACGGCCGTGATTCCGAAGTCATCTACGGCTCGAGCGCGCCCGAGACACGGAACATGTTCCGAGGGATTTCCGAAGACGAGGACGACGACGAAGAGGTCCCGTTGAATTATCGACCGCGTACCGGCTCGCTGTCAGAGCATGAGGACTTGCTGGAGCTGAAGGCCCAGGCACGCGCGGTAGCGGAATTCGAGCGCAAGGCTGGGCTCGGTTCATTCAGCGCTGACGAGGCGGGATATGAAGTGAGTAGGGAACCTTGCTAATGTGGGCAGTGGAGAAGACATGAATGTAGAATGCTTTACTTTACCCTCACTAAATTGACCAGTAGTGGTTAACGCTAAAAGCAGGGAGCGTTTCGTTGTTTTCGTTAACCCACAAATGGGGTTTTGGTATTTCCAGTGGATCTTGCAATCCTCGCTATGAAAGCATATCTATGACTTATATTTGGTGTTGGCGAGCATATCGACTGTGTGTATCTGTTTGTAGGCACCCTGTTAGACTGGGCGGTGTACAAACTGATAGGTTTGATATAACCCTCGCTATGTTGAGCACCAACTAACTTTATGGTATCTTATCAATGACAAGTGATGGTAATAACCCTCGCTATGTTGAGCACCAGCTAACTTTATGGTATCTTATCAATGACTAGTGATGGTAATAACCCTCGCTATGTTGAGCACCAACTAACTTTATGGTATCTTACCAATGACTAGTGATGGTAATAACTCTGGCTATGTTGAGCACCAACTAACTTTATGGTATCTTACCAATGACTAGTGATGGTAATAACCCTCGCTATGTTGAGCACCAACTAACTTTATGGTATCTTATCAATGACTAGTGATGGTAATAACCCTCGCTATGTTGAGCACCAACTAACTTTATGGTATCTTATCAATGACTAGTGATGGTAATAACCCTCGCTATGTTGAGCACCAACTAACTTTATGGTATCTTATCAATGACTAGTGATGGTAATAACCCTCGCTATGTTGAGCACCAACTAACTTTATGGTATCTTATCAATGACTAGTGATGGTAATAACCCTTGCTATGTTGAGCACCAATTAACTTTATGGTATCTTATCAATGACTAGTGATGGTAATAACCCTTGCTATGTTGAGCACCAACTAACTTTATGGTATCTTATCAATGACTAGTGATGGTAATAACCCTTGCTATGTTGAGCACCAACTAACTTTATGGTATCTTATCAATGACTAGTGATGGTAATAACCCTTGTTATGTTGGACACAAACAAACTTTAAGATATCTGATCAAAGACTAATGATCGTATAATGACCCTTGCTATGTTGGACTTTAACTCACTTGATTGTTTTTGATAACCCTACAGTCTGACGATATTCACCTGCGCAAGAGGACAGGACCTCAAGTCATCCGAGCTGATTCAACGCCGTAAGCCCGAGCTGATTCACTGATTCAATGTTGCCCAGCCACCACAAGAACGTTGAGAGAGATGCTTTTGTATAACAGGGAATGCAAATACGATGACATTGCCTGGGAACATTTGGGGGGGGGGGGGGGGGTTCGATACCCAGATCTAAGTAATAGCCATCGCTTGGTTTGATATTCAAACGTAATGATTTTCAGGTAGAGTAGCTATCACTTAGGGGACTAGCGTGAAATCCCACTCTCTTTGTTCACTCTATGCAGTACCTAGTAATGGCTTAGTGAATGTTCTTAGTAGAGCTGTCTAGTCCCTGGCATGCTGATTGGGTTTCCTGTGGTGGGATAGTGTGACGTCACAGGTTGAATAAAACAGAGAGAACGGGATGAGCCTTGGTTGTAAGGCTGACATTATTAGGTATTGCCCTTTCGCGTCTCCTTTTGTGTGGTAACAATTTGGTTTCTAAAAGAGTGCATTTTTTTTTGCTTGGAAGAGTATATTATTTTTAAAGAAATTTGTGAAAATGTAATATAATTAAATGATTGGGTTTATGCAAAGAGTTGTGCTCGTTACTAATACCGGTCAGCGGTCAACCCTAGTTTGTCCACTTGACAGAAACCTGAAGGGAATAATGACCCCAAAGTCTAGTTATTTAGGTCCCACAAAAGGTCTTTCAGTGTCCATTTCTGCATACAATCGTGATGTTCCAGCAATTTAAATTCCATGGTTATGGAAGATCCCCTGAGAAAATCGTACTTCCGGTAAAAGCAAAAATTTTAAAAGCTGGCGCGCAACTAGAGAGGGCTCCCTTACCCTCATGGAAACAGTACACCACCAGCAACTTCCTTAAGGTTCCAGCAAAGCTTTTCATGTTATGTGTTCAACTTTGAAGACTTTTTACCGATCTGGACGAAAACAAAACGTTGTCTTATTACGCTCATAGTATGTGCTGTTAGCGCTTGATGTTACAGGAGAGTACTGGCCTTTACATTGGGTGGGTGGGGTGGTTGCGTTTATGTGCTCCTTGGTCCCTCCCACCTTGACTTCCTTCCTCCCACATAGAGCAAAAGAAACAGGGATGGAGTGTCTATCCACATTCTCCAACTTTGACCTTCCCACCACATAAGCGCAAGAGAAACAGGGATGGAGTGTCTATCCACATTCTTCAACTTTGACCTCCTTCCTACCACATAAGAGCAAGAGAAACAGGGATGGAGTGTCTATCCACATTCTCAAACTTTGACCTTCTTCCTACCACATAAGAGCAAGAGAAACAGGGATGGAGTGTCTATCCACATTCTCCAACTTTGACCTTTTTCCTAGAGTAAGCACGCAGCTGCTTTGTCTCCTATTATCTTTGTTCTACAAAGGAGTTCTTTTGTCTCTATTCTTCTCGCTCTTTGTGTCAAGGTGCGGATATTGTTCATTTGCCCAATCAAATTGCAGCTTGTAAAAGCTGCTTACTGACCCTCTTCCCACCACAAGAGTAAGAAAAACAGGGATGGAGTGTCTATCCACATTCTCACACAATATACTTGGTAAGGATATTGTCATAAATTCACATGTCATATTTTTGTCGTAGAACCTATTATTTCTCAATTACATGGATTATAAATAGCAATCCACTTTTTTACAATTAAAAATACAAACCCTTGTTGTTTACTTCTATTTTTACAGGGAAAATATTACGCTAAAGCTTTATTTTATTTCTTCCTTCAACCTAATGGTACTTTATCAATAAGGGACTGGCCATTTCAGTTCCTAAAAAAATCGAACAAACTAACCTAGGCTAGCAGGCACAGGGAAATTCCAAAAAGCATTGAACCCATATTGCTGCAAGCAAATATTGAGGAGAGAAAATCATTACTTCCCTGTTGACCATCTTGATCCCTAACCATTTTCTGGTTTACACCATGTGAATCATATATCGAACTGTCTGCATATCCAGATTAACACCATGTATTTGTGGATATCAAATGGTCAGCACCTGACAGTATGTACAACAGCAATTCAGTTTACACCATGTGACTTGTTAATATCAAGTGGTTGTTTCCTAACAGTCTGTAAAAAATCATTTCCAGGTTTCCACATTCGTTTTTAGCATTAAGTTTTATTCATCATTGCAGCTCCAGCATGAGTCTCAACTGCTTCCTTCACGCGGTCGTACCAGGGTTTCATGGTAGTATTTGCCATTAAGTCATTATGCATGTCGAGACCTTCTAAACCATGTAGCACACCATACACAGCCTGCAAAACCAGACATAATGACACGTCATATACCAAATCGAGTCACAAGTCACAAGCAGAAAACAGGACAAAAATGACATGTCAGGGGAAAGGGAGTAGTGGTCAGTATATTGAACCAGTAATTTAAACAGCTCCTTACCAGGTCAGCAAGGTTGGGAGAAGCTCCACCCATGAACTTCCTCTTACCAACCGCTTTCATCCATTTTTCCGCTTCCTCATACAAAGACTCTCGTACATCATCCTTTAACCTGTACCTGATGTGAAATATTGCACTGTAAACAACTTTATTCAGTTATCTTAGAGATACTGTAAGTTCCACAATTTTGAAGGAGGTCATTAGTTAATGATATCATGCCTTAAAGGTATGGGTGTGTAGCCAGAGTTTTTATGAGGGGGGTAGAAGATTTTACAATTCATTAACAAGAATCCCTAGTTACAAGTCTAGAATGAACATTTTACAGTAATTACTTAATATGTCTTCATATAATTATTTTTATGAACTGATATACCGTACTCATACTGTATGACTTATAATATACTTTTATTTTTTTTCAGGGTCCGGTATCCATTAAATCGCGTGCTCTGAATGGCTCTCGTGAGGTCCGGTATCCTCTGCTCTGGACCCCGCGATACCGATACCATATCTAGAATCATTGACTTTAAGGAAAATCGGCTTCAAACTCCCTGTGTTTTGACAATTTCCCGCCATAATGATTTTGCAATAAGCGCAACAATTTCAAGTTTGCCGAAAGTTTATTTGGGATAAAAAAGGCAGAAAATTGTCTCTGCATAACCAGCTTAATGTATACACATTCAAGAGAAGTTCTTTAGTGAATATATCTTATCGTCTGTGGAGGATTTAAAGCGAAAGAAGACATTTCTGCAATCAATTTGAGTTGAGAACGACATATCAATTTTGACTAAATTATTTTACAAAATTGTTGGTCAAAACTCAGAGAATGTCTTCTTTGAAGGTTTTGTATTTCTGGGTGATGAAAAGCGTAGTGTGGAAATAAGAAATGTAGTTTATTGATGATCATAAGCAAACAAAATCTTCACAAACATCAACAAAAGGAAGCGAAACCTCGCCTCGTGCAACCATAAGCCCGTAAGGTGAACAAAGTTGGATATCTATTGAGGAAAAAAATAAATATGTTATTTCCCAGCTAAGGGTCAGTCCATATCGTGAAATACCGTGACCTCGGCCTTGAACTCGGCCACGGTATTTCACGAAATGGACCTCAAAGCTGGTAAATAACATATAAAATGAATTATGACTATTGTACCTCGTCTTTAAATGTTTTCCAAGGATGTACATCGTGAAGGCACCAAAATAACGGACAGAGTAGCGTTCCATAGTGCTGAAGTTTCCCACACTTGAGAAGTATTCAAATGCTTGCATGGCTTCTGCTGTTGTGCGGTAGATGTTTGGGGAGAGAGTGTGAACAAATGTCTTATCCACCCACTCACGCCATCTGCGCTCTTCCCTGAAAACAAACGTCATCAATTAAGTGAATTTCACAGTTTGTTGATACAAAGGCTCAATCTAAAAGTGTGAGAGCTCAATCTCTGCTTATGTACGTATAAGTAAGATAAACAGGAAAATAGATTTCAGTGTACAGTAGCTTGCATAAAGCAGACTAGTAGGACTTTGCTGTCCAACTAACTGTATGGTACATGCAGGAAAATGACAAATTGATTTCTGTCTGTTATATGTACATACAGTAGGTGAGTGCATATTTTATGTAAGTCTTAAAGGATTTTTTTATTAGGGGAAAATTAAACAGGATTATTTAAAAGGTCTTCAGACTTAATCCTGGCTATGCCCCTGTCAACCCCCTTGTTTTGTCCTAACCACACCCTGTGCACCCCCCTTTGTGAGTCCTAACCACACCCTGTGCACCCCCCTTGGCGAGTCCTAACCACACCCTGTGCACCCCCCTTTGTTAGTCCTTACCACACCCTGTGCACCCCCCTTGGCGAGTCCTAGCCACATCCTGTGCACCCACTTGGCAAGTTCTAGCCACGACCTGTGCACCCCCCTTTGTTAGTCCTAACCACACCCTGTGCACCCCCCTTGGCAAGTCCTAGCCACACCCTGTGCACCCCCTTGGCAAGTTCTGGCCACACCCTGTGCACCCCCCTTGGCAAGTCCTAACCACACCCTGTGCACCCCCCTTGGCAAGTTCTGGCCACGACCTGTGCACCCTCTTGGTAAGTTCTGGCCACACCCTGTGCACCCCCTTGGCAAGTTCTGGCCACACCCTGTGCACCCCCTTGGCAAGTTCTGGCCACACCCTGTGCACCCCCTTGGCAAGTCCTAGCCACACTCTGTGCACCCCCTTGGCAAGTTCTGGCCACACCCTGTGCACTCCCTTGGCAAGTTCTGGCCACACCCTGTGCACCCTCTTGGCAAGTTCTGGCCACACCCTGTGCACCCCCTTGGCAAGTTCTGGCCACACCCTGTGCACCCCCTTGGCAAGTTCTGGCCACACCCTGTGCACCCCCTTGGCAAGTTCTGGCCACGACCTGTGCACCCCCTTGGCGAGTCCTAGCCACACCCTGTGCACCCCCTTGGCAAGTCCTAGCCACACCCTGTGCACCCCCCTTGGCAAGTTCTGGCCACACCCTGTGCACCCTCTTGGCAAGTTCTGGCCACACCCTGTGCACCCCCTTGGCAAGTTCTAGCCACACCCTGTGCACCCCCCTTGGCAAGTTCTGGCCACACCCTGTGCACCCTCTTGGCAAGTTCTGGCCACACCCTGTGCACCCCTCTTGGCAAGTTCTGGCCACACCCTGTGCACCCTCCTTGGCAAGTTCTGGCCACACCCTGTGCACCCCCCTTGGCAAGTTCTGGCCACACCCTGTGCACCCCCTTAGCAAGTTCTGGCCACACCCTGTGCACCCCCTTGGCAAGTTCTGGCCACACCCTGTGCACCCCCTTGGCAAGTTCTGGCCACACCCTGTGCACCCCCTTGGCAAGTTCTGGCCACACCCTGTGCACCCCCCTTGGCAAGTTCTGGCCACACCCTGTGCACCCTTTTGGCAAGTTCTGGCCACACCCTGTGCACCCCCCTTGGCAAGTTCTGGCCACACCCTGTGCACCCCTCTTGGCAAGTTCTGGCCACACCCTGTGCACCCTTTTGGCAAGTTCTGGCCACACCCTGTGCACCCCCTTAGCAAGTTCTGGCCACACCCTGTGCACCCCCTTAGCAAGTTCTGGCCACGACCTGTGCACCCCTTGGCAAGTTCTGGCCACACCCTGTGCACCCCCCTGGCAATATCTGGCCACTCCCTGTGCACCCCCTTGGCAAGTTCTGGCCACACCCCTTGACCTTACATGAGCTTCTCCTGCAATTTCTTGTCCACTCGGTCCAAGTACATGATTGCATGTCTGTTGGCATACTCCACTTTCTCCTTCCCTTTCTCATCCTTGTACTTCATCTCTGGGTAAAAGGGAAGGATGGTCTCAGGGGACTGACCCGTGACTTGTGATGAATACAGAGTGCTTATGATCACAGAAGAGTCATTTATCTGTATAGTAAGAAAATAATATTGTGATTTAACTATTCAACCACTTGATGACAAAGACAATTTTAGCAGATATCTAATGTAATGTACATTAAATAAAAATAATCTAAAATAAAAAGATTTTGAAAGCTAACCACCCTTCTTGATGCTTTGGTTCTAAATTAAAAGGGTGAAGATAGCATTTGGTTGTGTCAAAGGTATACTATGTTGCTGCTATAGGATTCAAGTCTGACCACAGAACACAGCTTTAAAATGGTAATTGCGGTTGTTTGTGCATTCCCCTGTCCAGCCACTCTTGAAAGATTGGCAGCTTAGCAGACTGGGGGGACCAGCCTTGGAGCCGATGCAAGAACCACCATACAACAGGCACAACACCATACAACATGCACAACACCATACAACAGGCACAACACCATACAACAGGCACAACACCATACAACGGGCACAACACCATACCACGGGCACAACACCATACCACAGGCACAACACCATACAACAGGCACAACACCATACAACAGGCACAACACCATACAACAGGCACAACACCATACCACAGGCACACCACCATACCACAGGCACAACACCATACCACAGGCACAACACCATACAACAGGCACAACACCATACAACAGTCACAACACCATACAACGGGCACAACACCATACCACAGGCACAACACCATACCACAGGCACAACACCATACAACAGGCACAACACCATACAACAGGCACAACACCATACAACAGGCACAACACCATACAACAAGCACAACACCATACAACAGGCACAACACCATACCACAGGCACAACACCATACAACAGGCACAACACCATACCACAGGCACAACACCATACCACAGGCACAACACCATACAACGGGCACAACACCATACAACGGGCACAACACCATACCACAGGCACAACACCATACAACAGGCACAACACCATACAACAGGCACAACACCATACAACGGGCACAACACCATACAACAGGCACAACACCATACAACGGGCACAACACCATACAACAGGCACAACACCATACAACGGGCACAACACCATACAACGGGCACAACACCATACAACAGGCACAACACCATACCACGGGCACAACACCATACAACGGGCACAACACCATACAACAGGCACAACACCATACAACAGGCACAACACCATACAACAGGCACAACAACATACAACAGGCACAACACCATACAACAGGCACAACACCATACAACAGGCACAACACCATACAACAGGCACAACACCATACAACAGGCACAACACCATACAACAGGCACAACACCATACAACGGGCACAACACCATACAACAGGCACAACACCATACAACAGGCACAACACCATACAACAGGCACAACACCATACCACAGGCACAACACCATACAACGGGCACAACACCATACAACATGCACAACACCATACAACGGGCACAACACCATACAACATGCACAACACCATACAACGGGCACAACACCATACAACGGGCACAACACCATACAACAGGCACAACACCATACAACAGGCACAACACCATACCACAGGCACAACACCATACAACGGGCACAACACCATACAACAGGCACAACACCATACAACAGGCACAACACCATACAACAAGCACAACACCATACAACAGGCACAACACCATACAACAGGCACAACACCATACAACAGGCACAACACCATACAACAGGCACAACACCATACAACAGGCACAACACCATACCACAGGCACAACACCATACCACAGGCACAACACCATACAACAGGCACAACACCATACCACAGGCACAACACCATACAACAGGCACAACACCATACAACAGGCTCAACACCATACAACAGGCACAACACCATACAACAGGCACAACACCATACAACAGGCACAACACCATACAACAGTCACAACACCATACAACAAGCACAACACCATACAACAGTCACAACACCATACAACAAGCACAACACCATACAACAGGCACAACACCATACAACAGGCACAACACCATACAACAGGCACAACACCATACAACAGGCACAACACCATACAACAGGCACAACACCATACAACGGGCACATTACCATACAACGGGCACAACACCATACCACAGGCACAACACCATACAACGGGCACATTACCATACAACATGCACAACACCATACAACAGGCACAACACCATACAACAGGCACAACACCATACAACAGGCACAACACCATACAACAGGCACAACACCATACAACAGGCACAACACCATACAACAGGCACAACACCATACAACAGGCACAACACCATACCACAGGCACAACACCATACAACAGGCACAACACCATACAACGGGCACATTACCATACAACATGCACAACACCATACAACAGGCACAACAGAGTGGCGTTGAAACAACTCCCAGCATTTTGAATAGATAAAAAATTCAAATGATATGTCACTCAATAATGATTAGTTGATTTGCAATAACGCATACTCACTTATTCTTGTCACATCAATTTATTGATAATTACCGATAATGATCGATTTTATCAAAATGTTTAAAAGACGTCCCTTGACTCAACTGTTTTTTTATCGATTGCTTGACTTGCTTACAGTAATTTATTAAGTGATATCGATTATCGATCCTAATGATTGAATATGTTGGGAGCAGCCTAGGCAACACACCTGTTTCCCATCCACGATAGCAATAGGCACTTTCCTGTACTCTGTAGAAAACTCGATTTCTTTCCTTGTCAGAGGGTTAACTTCAACTTTAGTGTAATCAATTCCAAAATATTCTAAGTAAGCCCTGACTTTGCAGCAAAAAGGACATGTCTGGTACTGATACAGTGTTATCTTTGGCTGATGCGAGGCTTCGTTGGATGCTGAATTTTCAGATGAATAATTTTCCTGTTCGATCTCGCGAGCAATACGACTCTGGGTCTTCAAGGAATACAAAACTCCAAAACTTATGCCTGCGAGAGCCCCAACACCAAGTAAAACGCTCCGATTTTTAGCTGCATGTGAAAAGGTTGCATTGTTTCTTCTGGTAACGAAGGATAATTCTTTGTAGGGGCATTTGTTAAAGAGGTTTCTGCCTCGAGAGAAACACGATGACATCGGCCTTGTGTAGGCCGCCATATTGGAATTACATAATGATTTTTATCGCGGGCTCAAGAACCACAAGCAACCTCTTTAACTATTTTATTATATTGCGATGAGGGACTAATTAAAATTGACTACTTATTTCCTTTTTTTTCAATGAAGAGGATACTATGATAGGAGATAGATATACGAAAACTAAAAACTATCAAAGTCACCAATTTGTTCTTTATAGAAAAATTAATGCTGGGCTACCTGTGGTGTCCCTTGTTTCTTTGCGGGCACGTGCTCAATGGCGGATGAATTTTGCTCCTAAAATTCATGCAATACTGGAAAGCTATTTCACCACAATTGCGCCATTTAGTTAAAAATAACTTATTTCTTAATAGAGAGTATTTAAGTCTAAAGCGTTCTGCAAAGATCTGGACTAGTACGATGGATTCTTCATCTAGTAATGGCGCCGAAAACACAGCGAAGGATGTTGCACCGGCGAGTGAAGAGGCACCGGCGAAAACTGCCTCTCAGTTGAAAAAAGATGCGAAAAGACAAGCTAAGCTAGATAAATTTAACAAGAAGCAACAGAAAATGACATCTGATAGCAAGGAAAGCAACAATGGGGTGAATATGCGTGATCAAAGGGTGTTAGCAGTATTTCCATTTGGCTGATGTAATGTTATGGTCACGTGTCGTAAAAATACACACTGTAACATGAACATTTTTTTCTGTAATTCCTCTATTTTTCCACTTTTTACTTTTACTTTTAAATCTACAGTTTTTTCAATTTTCCCCATCTCTTTATTTACCCACTTTTAAGATGTAGAGAAAAATGTATACTAATATTGTCCATTTTTTGAATTAATCAATACATTGATGATTGATGCTGATTAAGGGGCTCTGTCAGCTGCCCTTTTTTCATCCTTTCAAAGTACCAAGTGTTCAAGCATCCATTTCCATCGGCGTATTTGGGAAAGCTATTGCAATATATATATTTTTTTTAAATTTGGGAAATTTGTTTATTATGAAATTTCATCATAGAATTGATTTTCCAGTGTAAAACCTACCACAGAGGTGTGGCTGTCAAGGGCTATTTAGGACAAATTTGAAGACTGATAATCAAATTTGCTTAGTGATTATAATTGGTGACTTAATATTGAATAACACTTTTTTGTCCCCTTTTTTAATCAGAAAAAAGAGAAAAAAAAGAAGGAAACAACTAAAAAGGTTTTTGTGTACGATAAAGACACAGCTCCAGGAGAGAAAAAAGGTTAGTGATATACTGGAAACCAATAAGAAATAACTAGGTATCACTAACAAGCAAATGATAATTTCCATAATTTTTAAGCATCCATCTCACTCTTATTAGCTCTGTAAATAGAAGAACCACCTGCTATACCGACTTAAATCTATGCTGCTCAAAACTCAGTAGGGAGAAAGAAAAAGGGAGCTCCTTTTTCCAATTCTGCAATCTGCCTATGGAACAGTCTCCCTATTGGTATAAGGCAAACTGAATGTCCTGCATTGGAACAGTCTCCCTATTGGTATAAGGCAAACTGAATGTCCTGCGCCCTTGGCATTTTCAGAGCAGCCTCTTTTACACCATTTACATTAACAGTTTTTTACTTTCATTTTTTGTTTATATTAGAGACACTAACACTGCACTATTTATGCCTCCACTCATGCGAAGTGTTTTTGAATGATGGTGATGGTAGGGGGAGGGGTGAGGGGAATGGAGGAAATAAAGGTTAGCACCTCCGTCCATAATTTTATTGCCTCAAGTTTTCATTTATTCAAAAAAGGCTTATTCCTTACTCCTTTCCTCAATGGAAGATTAATCTGTATTACTTTTATTAATTTTTTTTTTTTAAATTGGGTTGATCACAAAGTATTTACTTTTTTGGCAAATGTGTGTTTTGTGTGTTAGATGTTTCAGGTAGCATGCCTGATAGTTACAGCCCGACGTATGTTGAAGCGGCATGGTATGCATGGTGGGAGAAACAAAACTTTTTCAAGCCTGAATACCAGGTACCGGTAATGTCAACCCTTCAAGATGTCACCCATGGGTCCATAGAAACCTGGAGAGGGGGGATGTACACTACTAACACGTGTTCTATTCCTAACCCTGTTTTGGTGCATTTAGGGGTGTGTATACGTGTAGGGGTGCATATAGGGGTGCCCCAAGGGTCTGTAACCCATAACTTGTTCAGGACAACAGCCCATATTTATGATCACAGAATGCCAGGGAACCTTGGAAACCTCATGCGAAAAGACTTGATGGCATTCTACAATTGGCAATTCATGTGAACAGAAAATAATAAAATCAGAACCCTGTTTAGGACAGAGGGGCTAGAAACATATACACACTGTTTAGGATAGATAATTTTAAATATAAAATTACTGTATATACCCTGTATAGGACAAGTAAGAAACCCTACCTACTGTACCCTACCAAGCAGCATGTCCAAGCTAAGGAATCTTTCTAATGACAGTGTGTTTTCCATGCAGTGTGGTTTTTAAAGAGTTTTGAAAAATACATTAATAAAAAGGTTGTTGTCAAAACAGTACCATACAGGGATAAGTTACTTTTAAAATGGCTAAAGTTGAAACTCACTATCTGATCTTATTTTTGTAGCATGATAATCTGAAGAAAATTGGCTCAGACAACATGTTTATGATGTGTATCCCTCCTCCAAATGTGACCGGCTCTCTTCATCTTGGTCATGCTTTGACAAATGCTGTGGAGGACTGCCTCACGAGATGGTATTTATGTTTGCAATGTGTAAAATAGTTTTACCGTCTATGTCACCATTAATAGGTTATGTGGTGAATGACTCTCTTAAGGTATAGTAATTCACCCAAGCCTGGTTGCCCAGGTGGATCCTTAATGCAGAGGAAGACCTGTTTATACAGGAAAGGCGGTTTAGCCACCTGTTTCTGTAGGCACTTGTGTTGAGGAAGACCTGGAATCAATCAATCATTTGGTGGATTCTTTGGAACAAGGGTTTATATTGAGGGGATGGTAATTCTCAGAAATAAATGTAAATATTACAATTTCAACAAAATGGAACAAAACATGACAAAACCAACTCACAAGAGAACTATCATAGGGCAGAAATGTGTTATTTCAAGAAAACACTCATATGTAAGAGGGATTTGCCATGTAACACATCACATTTGGTCTGACAGAATGCCCATTAAAACCAAAAGCAAGAGTGCATAGGAAACCAATATTTTCTATTGTTTCTAGGAACCGCCAGTCAGGAAAGATGACATTATGGAACCCAGGTTGTGATCATGCTGGCATCGCCACCCAGGTATTATCATGGACAATCTTGTTGAGATTCAAAACCAACCAGTTACAGTAACTACAGTAGAATTCAAATATTGAATAGCTGGTGTTGTTCGTTGCATGGACTACATATATCTGGAAAAAAGTAGTGCTGTGTACTTACATAAAAATAAATCCTGGATATTATTTGCCATAGACGACTTATAAACTCTGTTATCATGAAACTCAGGAAGACAAAAAAAAAACAATTTAAACTTGTCAAAAAGATTGAGTTATCCAAAATAGAAATGACCAACAAAATTGTTTGTTTGTATAGCAGGGAGTTTGTGTTGTTTTCAAGTTATCAGGGTTTCAATGGATTATCAAGAAAATAATATAAAGCAATGATAAAATTGTTGTGTCGCAGGTTGTAGTTGAGAAAAAACTGATGAGAGAGAGAGGCTTGTCAAGGCATGACCTTGGCAGAGAAAAGTTTGTTGAAGAAATCTGGAAATGGAAAAATGAGTAAGCTTGATCTTGTCTTTTCTAAACAAAACAGTCTAGAGTCTAGTAGGCAGTTGTTGTGTGTCTTTTCTAAACAAAACAGTCTAGAGTCTAGTAGGCAGTTGTTGTGTGTCTTTTCTAACCAAAACAGTCTAGTAGGCAGTTGTTGTGTGTCGTGTCTAAACAAAACAGTCTAGTAGGCAGTTGTTGTGTGTCGTGTCTAAACAAAACAGTCTAGTAGACAGTTGTTGTGTGTCTTTTCTAAACAAAACAGTCTAGTAGGCAGTTGTTGTGTGTCTTTTCTAAACAAAACAGTCTACAGTCTAGTAGGCAGTTGTTGTGTGTCTTTTCTAAACAAAACAGTCTAGTGGGCAGTTGTTGTGTGTCTTTTCTAAACAAAACAGTCTAGTGGGCAGTTGTTGTGTGTCTTTTCTAAACAAAACAGTCTAGTGGGCAGTTGTTGTGTGTCTTTTCTAAACAAAACAGTCTAGTAGGCAGTTGTTGTGTGTCTTTTCTAACCAAAACAGTCTAGTGGGCAGTTGTTGTGTGTCTTTTCTAAACAAAACAGTCTAGTGGGCAGTTGTTGTGTGTCTTTTCTTAACAAAACAGTCTAGTGGGCAGTTGTTGTGTGTCTTTTCTAAACAAAACAGTCTAGTAGGCAGTTGTTGTGTGTCTTTTCTAAACAAAACAGTCTACAGTCTAGTGGGCAGTTGTTGTGTGTCTTTTCTAAACAAAACAGTCTAGTGGGCAGTTGTTGTGTGTCTTTTCTTAACAAAACAGTCTAGTAGGCAGTTGTTGTGTGTCTTTTCTAACCAAAACAGTCTAGTGGGCAGTTGTTGTGTGTCTTTTCTAAACAAAACAGTCTAGTAGGCAGTTGTTGTGTGTCTTTTCTAAACAAAACAGTCTAGTAGGCAGTTGTTGTGTGTCTTTTCTAAACAAAACAGTCTAGTAGACAGTTGTTGTGTGTCTTTTCTAAACAAAACAGTCTAGTAGGCGGTTGTTGTGTGTCTTTTCTTTAACAAAACAGTCTAGTAGGCAGTTGTTGTGTGTCTTTTCTAAACAAAACAGTCTACAGTCTAGTAGACAGTTGTTGTGTGTCTTTTCTTAACAAAACAGTCTAGTAGGCAGTTGTTGTGTGTCTTTTCTTAACAAAACAGTCTACAGTCTAGTAGGCAGTTGTTGTGTGTCTTTTCTAAACAAAACAGTCTACAGTCTAGTAGGCAGTTGTTGTGTGTCTTTTCTAAACAAAACAGTCTAGTAGCCAGTTGTTGTGTGTCTTTTCTAAACAAAACAGTCTACAGTCTAGTAGGCAGTTGTTGTGTGTCTTTTCTAAACAAAACAGTCTACAGTCTAGTAGGCAGTTTTTGTGTGTCTTTTCTAAACAAAACAGTCTACAGTCTAGTAGGCAGTTGTTGTGTGTCTTTTCTAAACAAAACAGTCTACAGTCTAGTAGACAGTTGTTGTGTGTCTTTTCTAAACAAAACAGTCTAGTAGGCGGTTGTTGTGTGTCTTTTCTAAACAAAACAGTCTAGAGTCTAGTAGGCAGTTGTTGTGTGTCTTTTCTAAACAAAACAGTCTACAGTCTAGTAGACAGTTGTTGTGTGTCTTTTCTAAACAAAACAGTCTAGTAGGCGGTTGTTGTGTGTCTTTTCTAAACAAAACAGTCTACAGTCTAGTAGACAGTTGTTGTGTGTCTTTTCTAAACAAAACAGTCTAGTAGGCAGTTGTTGTGTGTCTTTTCTAAACAAAACAGTCTAGTAGGCAGTTGTTGTGTGTCTTTTCTAAACAAAACAGTCTAGTAGGCAGTTGTTGTGTGTCTTTTCTAAACAAAACAGTCTACAGTCTAGTAGACAGTTGTTGTGTGTCTTTTCTAAACAAAACAGTCTAGTAGGCGGTTGTTGTGTGTCTTTTCTAAACAAAGCAGTCTACAGTCTAGTAGACAGTTGTTGTGTGTCTTTTCTAAACAAAACAGTCTAGTAGGCAGTTGTTGTGTGTCTTTTCTAAACAAAACAGTCTAGTAGGCAGTTGTTGTGTGTCTTTTCTAAACAAAACAGTCTAGTAGGCAGTTGTTGTGTGTCTTTTCTAAACAAAACAGTCTAGTAGGCAGTTGTTGTGTGTCTTTTCTTAACAAAACAGTCTAGTGGGCAGTTGTTGTGTGTCTTTTCTAAACAAAACAGTCTAGTAGGCAGTTGTTGTGTGTCTTTTCTAAACAAAACAGTCTACAGTCTAGTGGGCAGTTGTTGTGTGTCTTTTCTAAACAAAACAGTCTACAGTCTAGTAGGCAGTTTTTGTGTGTCTTTTCTAAACAAAACAGTCTACAGTCTAGTAGGCAGTTGTTGTGTGTCTTTTCTAAACAAAACAGTCTAGTAGGCAGTTGTTGTGTGTCTTTTCTAAACAAAACAGTCTACAGTCTAGTAGGCAGTTGTTGTGTGTCTTTTCTAAACAAAACAGTCTAGTAGGCAGTTGTTGTGTGTCTTTTCTAAACAAAACAGTCTACAGTCTAGTAGGCAGTTGTTGTGTGTCTTTTCTAAACAAAACAGTCTAGTAGGCAGTTGTTGTGTGTCTTTTCTAAACAAAACAGTCTACAGTCTAGTAGGCAATTGTTGTGTGTCTTTTCTAAACAAAACAGTCTACAGTCTAGTAGACAGTTGTTGTGTGTCTTTTCTTTAACAAAACAGTCTAGTAGGCAGTTTTTGTGTGTCTTTTCTAAACAAAACAGTCTACAGTCTAGTAGGCAGTTGTTGTGTGTCTTTTCTAAACAAAGCAGTCTAGTAGACAGTTGTTGTGTGTTTTTTCTAAACAAAACAGTCTAGTAGGCAGTTGTTGTGTGTCTTTTCTAAACAAAACAGTCTAGAGTCTAGTAGGCAGTTGTTGTGTGTCTTTTCTAAACAAAACAGTCTACAGTCTAGTAGGCAGTTGTTGTGTGTCTTTTCTAAACAAAACAGTCTACAGTCTAGTAGGCAGTTGTTGTGTGTCTTTTCTAAACAAAACAGTCTAGTAGGCAGTTGTTGTGTGTCTTTTCTAAACAAAACAGTCTACAGTCTAGTAGGCAGTTGTTGTGTGTCTTTTCTAAACAAAACAGTCTAGTAGGCGGTTGTTGTGTGTCTTTTCTAAACAAAACAGTCTAGTAGGCAGTTGTTGTGTGTCTTTTCTAAACAAAACAGTCTAGAGTCTAGTAGACAGTTGTTGTGTGTCTTTTCTAAACAAAACAGTCTAGTAGGCAGTTGTTGTGTGTCTTTTCTAAACAAAACAGTCTACAGTCTAGTAGGCAGTTGTTGTGTGTCTTTTCTAAACAAAACAGTCTACAGTCTAGTAGGCAGTTGTTGTGTGTCTTTTCTAAACAAAACAGTCTAGTAGGCAGTTGTTGTGTGTCTTTTCTAAACAAAACAGTCTAGTAGGCGGTTGTTGTGTGTCTTTTCTAAACAAAACAGTCTAGTAGGCGGTTGTTGTGTGTCTTTTCTAAACAAAACAGTCTAGTAGGCAGTTGTTGTGTGTCTTTTCTAAACAAAACAGTCTAGTAGGCAGTTGTTGTGTGTCTTTTCTAAACAAAACAGTCTAGTAGGCAGTTGTTGTGTGTCTTTTCTAAACAAAACAGTCTACAGTCTAGTAGGCAGTTGTTGTGTGTCTTTTCTAAACAAAACAGTCTAGTAGGCAGTTGTTGTGTGTCTTTTCTAAACAAAACAGTCTACAGTCTAGTAGGCAGTTGTTGTGTGTCTTTTCTAAACAAAACAGTCTACAGTCTAGTAGACAGTTGTTGTGTGTCTTTTCTTTAACAAAACAGTCTAGTAGGCAGTTGTTGTGTGTCTTTTCTAAACAAAACAGTCTAGTAGGCAGTTGTTGTGTGTCTTTTCTTAACAAAACAGTCTAGTAGACAGTTGTTGTGTTTCTTTTCTAAACAAAACAGTCTAGTAGGCAGTTGTTGTGTGTCTTTTCTAAACAAAACAGTCTAGTAGGCAGTTGTTGTGTGTCTTTTCTTAACAAAACAGTCTAGTAGGCAGTTGTTGTGTGTCTTTTCTAAACAAAACAGTCTAGTAGGCAGTTGTTGTGTGTCTTTTCTAAACAAAACAGTCTACAGTCTAGTAGGCAGTTGTTGTGTGTCTTTTCTAAACAAAACAGTCTACAGTCTAGTAGACAGTTGTTGTGTGTCTTTTCTAAACAAAACAGTCTAGTAGGCAGTTGTTGTGTGTCTTTTCTAAACAAAGCAGTCTAGTAGGCAGTTGTTGTGTGTCTTTTTTTGGTGGATTATTGTAGATAGATCAGGAAGTGGACAGTTCTAACGAACATACCTTTTTATGATATGATAATCCATTTATTAACCCTATTGCAGGTTAAACCTGAATAACAGGGCAATCAGCACAATGAGCACACAATAAATAATTACATAAATACTACTGGTAACAATTCGTACAGAAATTGTTCATCCTATCAGTGTGCCCTGTAATTGGGTCTGCTCCAGACGGCAGGCCATAGCCATGGGTACTGGCTACTGGGACAGGAATAATATAAAAAATATATAATTTATCTGACCTTGACACTCTTGTCTTGTCTTCTACAAAAATCTGTACTGTTTTTCACCTGCATTTCTTCTTCATATTCCCAGAACAAGGTGTTTTAAGTAGCTGTTTGTTAAAAAAAATGTATCAGGAGAAGAAGTGTTAGTACGTTTTGTGAGAAAAAAAAAGATATCAAGGCATAAGTGCATACCATGGGTGTTGAGTAACTTGATTGGTTACATTGCTTTAGTTACATTACGTTGCGTTACATTTCCTGTTATCTGTAGGAAGGGAGATACTATCTATAACCAGCAGAAAAGAATGGGCATCTCGGTTGATTGGGAAAGAGCTTGCTTCACTATGGATCCTGTGAGTAAAATAGCGGTTTTGCAATTGACACAATCATCTCTGAAAATTAAAACTAATGAAAGGATGGGGTAAAAGTGTCCGTTTCCTATGTTGGAAAGGTATGACAGGATACTTACAAAGTGCATGGTACTCAGAAATATTATCAGTTGGATAAGTATCTCGGATCCTTTGTTGTAGAAACTTTGCACTGCCGTAACAGAAGCATTTGTGCGCCTGCACGAAGAAGGACTCATCTACAGAAGCAAGCGGCTAGTGAATTGGTCATGTACTCTCAACTCAGCTATTTCAGATATTGAGGTTTGTTACAGGATGCTTGCACATCATTTACCCAAAGAATAATAACAGTCAAAGCTATGTCCGTGCGCGCTAGCGCTCGCCGCTCGCCCCTTCGCGAAATGCGAGTTTCTTCACCATGTGGCAAATTCTATTACTAAATACGTTCGCCACGGTGGCGAATGCTCGTTACATATACTCGTGAATTTTGAATCACGGTCTTTCACCTCGAAATTATATTTCTAATACGTCAAGATAACGTACTGATGAAAAACGCAAATCGGAAAAACACCAAAGAATGAACTCTCTCTCTCGTTTTGTGCCGTTTCCTAGTTCCGGGTAGCATAATATTTTTACAAAGAGGATAATTCTTGACAATCTCCAGTTACTATTGGTTACCATATTGTTACTTTAATTCGCGGGCACTTAATTTCGCAAAAAAAGGATCGGCATATTTCGCGAGATTTTGCGATTTAGGTGCAAAATCATTTTCAATTTCGTAAAAATGTCAAAACCGCATTTCTCCGAGAATTTCATTAAACATTAAAACAAAACAAAACTGAAGAAATCATATCATACTATTTATGTATCTAAAGACTCCAGAGGGAGGTCTAACAGCCTAGGACAATAATGGGCCTACTGTAATTCCATACCCCCAAATATCCGACTTTTTCCCATTCATTCATTTCTACTTGATTAACTCAAACTCCTCGCTAACTCTGAAATGGTTTGCTTTGAGGGTACATGTTAACAGAGTTCCACTGCATTGCTTTGTCATTTTTAGGTGGACAAGAAAGAGTTGACTGGCCGGACAATGCTGACTGTTCCTGGCTATGACCACAAGGTGGAGTTTGGAGTCCTGGTTCATTTCTCGTACCCTGTGGAGGATTCGGCCGAGAAGCTGATAGTAGCCACGACCCGTCTAGAGACCATGTTGGGAGATACTGGCATCGCCGTGCACCCGGATGATGCAAGATACAAGGTACGTATGCTACTATATCACATTTTTGTTGCTTATGCAGCAAGGGCGCATCCAGGGGGGCGGATCCAGGGGGGCAGTCCTCCACTTCCTTCGCGCAGAAATTTTATTTTTGTGGGCGATATATGTTACATATTTAACTTTTTTGTTCTCATCGCTGTCTTTTTTGCCCAAATTTTGTTCCTCCATCGATGGAAACTCGGCCGACTTGATAAACGAATTGCTTTTGTTGTTAGCATCTACACGGGAAGTACGCTGTCCATCCTTTCTGCAACAGGCGGCTCAAGATCGTGTGTGATGACATGGTGGACCCTGCATTTGGAACAGGTAATGTTATGGGCTATTGGAACAGGTAATATTATGGGCTGTTGGAACAGGTAATATTATGGGCTGTTGGAACAGGTAATATTATGGGCTGTTGGAACAGGTAATATTATGGGCTGTTGGAACAGGTAATTTTATGGGCTGTTGGAACAGGTAATATTATGGGCTGTTGGAACAGGTAATATTATGGGCTGTTGGAACAGGTAATATTATGGGCTGTTGGAACAGGTAATATTATGGGCTGTTGGAACAGGTAATATTATGGGCTGTTGGAACAGGTAATATTATGGGCTGTTGGAACAGGTAATATTATGGGCTGTTGGAACAGGTAATATTATGGGCTGTTGGAACAGGTAATATTATGGGCTGTTGGAACAGGTAATTTTATGGGCTGTTGGAACAGGTAATATTATGGGCTGTTGGAACAGGTAATATTATGGGCTGTTGGAACAGGTAATATTATGGGCTGTTGGAACAGGTAATATTATGGGCTGTTGGAACAGGTAATATTATGGGCTGTTGGAACAGAGGGGCTTGCATTGTGTGCAGTTTTGTCACTCGTACGACTTTCTGTGTTGGTTTATCAGTCTTTTGAATTTACACCTATCGCCTTAGAATGTGCGATTCCAAAGACGATCCGTACCTCCCGCTATGCAAGGTTTTTCAACATTTTTTTACGCGGGTTTTCGTATTGTTGTCAGTCGTCTCTATTCGGTTAGCCCTGGTCTGCGAAAAGGGGACTAAAATATTTTCTGTCTTTACTGTGACTTTGTGCCTTGTGGAGAGATGGCGTGATTGAAAACAATTTCGGTAGTAGCCAATAAAAACGCACCCTGGATACCAGAGGCTCGAGCTCCAAGCTTCTCTTGGAGCTTCTCTGGTGCCTAGGGTAATAAAAATGATCCTGTGTGAAGGAAGCCAAAATGCAATTTAGCTGTTAGAAATCATCGGCAAAGAATATTTTAGCTGCAGTTAAACTTTTCTTTTATTATTGTAAAAGGTGCTGTGAAAATCACGCCTGCTCATGATCACAATGACTATGCCGTTGGCCAGAGGCACGACCTACCATTCATCACCATGATGGACGACAACGGCTTTATCCGGGACGTCGGCGACTTCCACCAACACTTCAAATCCTTTGTGGTACGAGTTATAAACAACACCCACGCGCCAAAAACCATATTTGGTATGAGCCGCGCTCGAATACCCGGGAACTTAATGTTGCAAGGCGGGAAAATACTTATCACTCAATCATTCATCTGCTATTTGTTCATCATTGAATACTGAAACGTGTAAATTATTAGCGATTTTATACAATATAGTATATCAACCTGTGGTGTTCAGATATTTGTTCTTTATTTCTTTATATCTTTGTCACCGCTTTTTATCCCCTGTGGAAATAGACTCCAATAATCAATAGCTTTTGCACAAGTTATTAATTTTTTAAGAAAAAGACGAAATGGAGATGCACATAAAAATGTTGTTCGAATCTTCGTCATCTCTTCCTTCTCGTGTCTCCCTAAAGGTTACAGAGAGAGATTCGTCCGGTGGATTATACAGGGATTGCTATATTTATTGTTTTTATAATAGTGTCTGTGATTGTAACCCGGATGCTCTCCACATTTCAGGGACTCAAGCGATTCAGCGCAAGAAAGGACATCCAGACTGCCCTTGAGGCAAAAGGACTCTATGTGAAAACAGAGGACAACCCCATGGTCGTACCAACATGCAGGTAAGACTGCGTTCACACTGGCTATAAAAAGGACATTTGGACTGCCCTAGAGGCAAAAGGACTCTATGTGAAAACGGAGGACAACCCCATGGTCGTACCAACATGCAGGTAAGACTGCGTTCACACTGGCTATAAAAAGGACATTTGGACTGCCCTAGAGGCAAAAGGACTCTATGTGAAAACGGAGGACAACCCCATGGTCGTACCAACATGCAGGTAAGTAGTAGGGTTTTGGCGCAGCTGGCGCAACTTTTTGATCTCCCCAAATTTCATTCCAAAAGTGGCGCAAAAGTCTCCGCACACCTCCGCCAAGCCTCGCGACCTGCGCATGCGCGAGTTTGCCAGAGATCTCTCGCACGACCAAGCCCACCTGTCAATCACTTTGTCACGTGATAGCCAAGCCCACCTGTCAATCACTTTGTCACGTGATAGCCAAGCCCACCTGTCAATCACTTTGTAAAAAACCTGTCAATCACTTTGTCACGTGACGGCCAAGCCCACCTGTCAATCACTTTGTCAAAAACCTGTCAATCACTTTGTTATGTGATAGCCACGCCCACCTGTCAATCACTTTGTAAAAAACCTGTCAATCATTTTGTCAAGAACCTATCAATCACTTTGTCAAAAACCTGTCAATCACTTTGTCACGTGATAGTCAAGCCCACCTGTCAATCACTTTGTCACGTGTCGCACCTAGGGGGAGCTCGGGAGGCTAGCCTCTAAGCTTCACATCTAAAAAAGCTTTTGAAAAGTGGTTTAAAGACATGACTGGTTTGATAGAAATGGAGAACCTGAAGGTGAAAGATCTGAAAGCCCTCGCCAAGGAGCGGGGTATCCCAAGATATTACTGGATGCGGAGAGACGAGCTCGTCGGGGCGCTGACCAGCACGTCACCACCACCACCACCCCGACGGGTTCCTTTACCCAAACTTGTCAAAGGGCTGCCACGACCACCCCGCATTACCCCGTCCAACACGTCGGAGAGTATTCTCGACGGCCCGATACCTGAGATTAATGTCCCTATTCTAAAACCCTCCCAACCCCCACGGAGTTCCCGCGTCCAATCACTCAAGCATTTTGCAAACAGGGCGGCCAACTTGATCAAGAGCGAGTTAGACAAGTTTGCGGATTGGATACTATCTTATGTCCCCGAGCCCGTCAAAAAGACCGTCAAAGAGGCTGCAGATAAACGGGTCGAACGTCTGAAGGAGAGGATTAAGCGTCTACACGAGGAGGTGGAAGATCGCTTCACACCCAAGGAACAACAGACGGCGTTGAAGGGGTATCTTAAAACCCACGGAATAGCCGGGCAGAGAGGTTACGACCCCAAGACATTCATCGCCAGAATCAAACCGAAAGTCTTAGAGCTCATCAGTCGACAAAAAAAGCCTATCAAAGTGAAGTTTATCTTTACTTGCGGGTTTATAAAAGAGGATCCGGCTACAGCTCAGATCGAAGAAGAACTGGGATATTTTCATACAGAGAAGCCCGAGATTGTGACAGAGTCGACTGATCTCTCTGATTTGTTCGATACGATGACAAATTATTTACTCGGATTAGTTGAGCTGTTCCAGAAGCAAGGCTCCGGATGGCAGTTTGACCAAGTGGAATACTTTGACATCAACATAGATCCCTTTGAACCGCTTTCTGGGTCTTCCTATATTCCGCTGCCGCCGAAACTAGCGTCTAAGAAGGCGATCATCAATGTTAAGAACGAGAATGATCACGAATGTTTCAAGTGGGCAGTAACCTCTGCTGTGTATCCTAGGGAGAAAGATCCTCAAAGGTTCAGTAAACAAATGATAGAGAACTCTGAGAAATTCGACTGGTCAGGGATAGAGTTCCCCGTCTCACTAAAACAGATTGACAAGTTCGAGAAACAGAACCAGTATACGGTTAATGTGTTTGGATACGAAACCAAAATATATCCATTGAGAATCAGTGAGAAGGATCCAGATAATGCAATCAACTTACTTCTCATCTCGGATGATGAGACGAATCATTACTGCTGGATAAAGAATATGATGAGATTAGTATCTACTCAAATTGATGAGTTTCATCATACTCGTTTTTTATGCTGTAGATGTCTGAACTCGTTTCGGTGCAAACAATCATTAGAAAAACATTCTGAATGCTGCGGCAATCATGAAGCGGTTGGAATAGAGATGCCTAAGATAGATAAGGATGGAAATCTACCCCACATTAAATTCAAAAACTACAACAGAAAAATGCGTGTCCCCTTTGTTGTCTATGCCGACTTTGAGAGCTTCACAGAGAATATAGACACATGCTCTCCAGATGAGAGTAAAAGCTTCACTAAGCAATACCAGAAACACAAACCGTCTGGTTTCTGCTATCTCATCAAGTGTTTCGACGGAGATATATCCCCATCCGAGCTTGTACGATACACAGCTGAATCTCCAGACGAAGATATCCCACAGCTTTTCGTAGAGTCTTTGGAGTCAGACATTAAGAAAATTTATGATAAGTTCAGGTTCCCTAAGAAGGTGAAAATGACTCCGAAGGACAAAATCGCCTATAACGACGCCACTCACTGCCACATCTGTGAGGGTGAATTAGGGGAAGACAAGGTTTTGGACCATTGCCACCTTACAGGGAAGTACAGAGGTGCTGCTCACAACGCATGCAACTTAGATCACAAAATTCCAAAGTTCTTTCCTGTTATCTTTCACAATCTGTCTGGGTACGACAGCCATCTATTTATCAAGAACCTTGGTACATCGGAAGGTAAAATAAACTGTATACCTAATAACGAGGAAAAGTATATTTCTTTCACAAAACAGATTGTAGTCGACAGTTTCACGAACAAGGAGGGCAACAAGATTGATGTTAAACGTGATATCAGATTTATCGACAGTTTCAGGTTTATGTCGGCCAGTCTCGACAGTCTAGTGGGTAATATGTCAAGGGAGTGCTTCAAAAACCTGGCGGAGTACTATGAGGGGGAGGAGCTTCAGCTGTTGTTGAGGAAGGGTGTTTTCCCTTACGACTGGTTCGACGGCTTTAGCAAGCTCGACGCAACACAGCTCCCACAGAGAGAGGCGTTCCACTCCAAACTCAACGACACCGACATATCGGAGGAGGATCACCTGCACGCGCGGAGAGTGTGGGAGGCCTTTGGGATGGGGACCATGAGGGATTACCACAATCTGTACCTAGAGTCGGATGTGTTGCTTTTAGCTGACGTTTTCGAGAACTTTAGGGACGTTTGTCTCAAGAATTACGGTCTGGACCCCGCTTGGTACTACACAGCGCCAGGGTTGGCTTGGGATGCAGCGTTGAAGACCACCAAGGTGAGGCTAGAGCTTCTAACGGACTATGACATGTTGCTCATGATTGAGAAGGGCATCCGTGGGGGTGTCTCCATGATAAGCAACAGACATGGGGAGGCAAATAACCCTTACATGAAGGAGTATGACCCTGACCTACCCACAAAATATATCACCTACCTTGATGCTAACAATTTGTATGGCTGGGCGATGAGCAACCCTTTACCGACTCACGGTTTCAGGTGGATGGGTGACCAAGAGCTGTCAGGTTGGAGAGACCGCCCATGCATTCTGGAGGTTGACTTGGAGTACCCTCACCACCTACATGACTTACACAACGATTACCCACTAGCCCCGGAATCTATCGGGCTAGGCAATGTGGACAAGTTGGTCCCCAACCTTAACGACAAGACAAAGTACGTTATCCACCATGAGACTCTGAGACTTTATGTGAGTTTTGGGCTAAAAGTCACCAAGATTCACAGGGGTGTCACTTTTGAGGAGTCTGCTTGGCTGGAGCCCTACATTGACTTGAACACCGATCTGAGAGCCAAGGCGACAAACGATTTTGAGAAAGATTTTTTCAAGTTAATGAACAACTCCGTCTTTGGTAAGACTATGGAGAACATTAGGAACAGGGTGGACATTCGGTTGGTGACGGACGAGAAGCAGGCCAAGAAGCTCATATCAAAGCCGAACTATCAACATCGCACCATCTTTTGCGAGAATCTAGCCGCCATCCACATGAAGAAGACAAAGCTGATCTTCAACAAGCCTGTCTACTTGGGTATGTCCATTCTGGACCTGAGTAAGACGCTCATGTACGATTTCCACTACAACTTCGTCAAGCCTAAGTACGGTGAGGATGCAAAGCTCTTATTCACTGATACTGACAGCCTGATGTATGAGATCGAGACGAAAGACTTTTACGAGGACATCAGCGGGGATGTGAGGTCCATGTTCGACACCAGCAACTTTCCGAAGGGTCACCCATCTGGTATTGAGGTGGGTGTGAACAAGAAAGTCATCGGAATGTTTAAAGATGAGGCTGGGGGCCAGCAAATCACAGAATTTGTAGGACTGAGGGCCAAACTTTACTCGTACAAGATGGATGAAGGTAAAGAAGAAAAGAAATGCAAGGGCGTCAAGAGAGCAGTCGTCAAGAAGAGCATCGGTTTCGATGACTACAAGGATTGCTTATTTGGTAAGAAACCTCAGATGAGACTTATGAATGTCATCAGAAGTCATAAGCATGATGTTTACACTGAAACGGTGAACAAGGTCGCTCTATCTCATGAGGATGATAAACGGGTCATCTGTGATGATGGTATTCACACCTTCGCTCACGGTCATTTCAGAACGCTATTAGGTGGTGGCTCAGTATCTTCAGGGACGACTTGAAGTTCTTCCCTAACGAACGACCTCCTTGGAGCGCCTTCGGAGAGGTAGTACAACACAGGCTGCCCAACCGAAACAACACTGCGTGATAGATCAAACACTTTCAAACTCCAAATGGGGTCTGTGGCTCGTCTGCGTTCACCTCCTTCCTCTTCTCCAGGAGCTAATAGATATCTAACTCTAACCCCTGGTGGTAGTCTAACTTCGTCAAGTCCAACAGGCCGCTTATACGTTGGAGGGTCAATATCAACCTCTTTCAAACCAATAGATTTTACAGGCTCTTTGCCAGTAATTCTTATGGGTTGACTATTCAGAGTCTTCAAAACATCTGGCAATCGTTTCACCCAAACTCTGGACCGATCATCGCTAATCATTTCTTGAGCATACTGATGAGAAAACAACCTCTCCGCCAGTGTTCTATTGGCGCGTTCGACAAAAGCCTGTGCGCGATGGTTCCCAGCTTCGCTTCGCTGGATGGTAACCCCCTTCTTTTTCATAATCTTCGTTACCTCTCCCCTAAATTCTGTCCCCGGATCGACAATCACCGTATGAGGCCATTTAAGTTTTCTGGAGTATATCTTTTCAAACCCTTTAGCAATTCCACTCGAATCCTTGGTAGTCAGTGCTTCTGCATCTTTATATCTCGAGGCAATATCAATCACGACCAACGCGTAACGGTAGGTTTTTCTGCCTACGTTATCGTGGGGCATAAACAACAGATCGGCTTGGTGAATCTGATTAGGTTTATTCACAGTCCAATGCGGTCTGGGGACATACTTTGGAGCTGGGAGATAGATCTGCCACAACGCCTGTTTTTCAAGCCACCTCTTAGCCTCGGCTTCACTGACTTTAGCGACACTAGCTAACTTATAAATAGCTGAATACCCTTTCCAGTATCCATCGGTGGAATAGTATATTTTTGATAACCTGCTTTCGTTACTCATTTAAAGATTATCTCTCTTTTCTTAAAATAAAAGATGGCACAAGCGATATCAGAAAAAATTAACCCAAACAGGATCCCACGGGAACCCTTCGGCCTGAAAGCGGAATCGTCGCTGAATCGGATTACATTCAATCCCTCATCGGCAAGTCCTGGAGAAACCCTCTATATAAATATTCCAAAACTTGCTGAAAATGTAGTGATTGTTCCAGGTAGTGTATCCTTACTATTTGACTTAAACGTCACAGGACACGCGAATAATACTCTCGTCAACAACGTTGGCCGGAACCTAGTGTCAAGGCTCAAGATTCTTTTCGGTGGAGAAACACTACAGGATACTCAAAGATACGATCTCTTCCAAACCTATCACGACTTATACTTACAAGCTGAAGATCGTGAGGATAGAATAAAACAAGGTATCTCCTCTGAAAACATGAGGAAGCTCAGGACAAATGCAGGTGACAAAGCGACATCAGATGCTAAGGAAGTAGCTCTTGCAGCAGTTCACAACACCAAGTACTGCATTCCACTCGACCATCCTATTCTCGGCGAGCATGGGGTCTTTTATCCAAAGGCGTTACCTCATCCGCTAATCTTTGAAATTACTCTAGCCCCAGTTTCCGACGTCGTTGTTTATGCTGACACGGTCAAGACTCCAACGTACACAATCACAAACCTCGAGTTGGAATATGCTTGCATCTCAAGTGAATACTTAGCTCGTGAGGCGTTGTCGGCTTATCAGGTTGGTAGAGGATTCTTTTACGAGAACGTCATTCTCCACAAAACGTTCACCATCTCCAAACCTAATGATGGTGTCATAAACGAGCACATTAATCTGCCGAGGAGGTCAATGACAGGGATATTGTGCCTGTTCACAGAGAGCTACACCGGAGGAGCAAGGGATTCCGAAAAGTTTGTCAATCCAAGCATCACATCGATCAACATTAATGTGGATGGCATGCCAAACCGTCTCTACTCCAAGGGGATGACACCGCCAGACCTCTGGGAGTCGGTAAAGAAACGTTTCGGTAGAGAGGGTGTTAAGCAAAAGGATTTTTACGCTAATAACAAGTTTGCTCTGTGGGTCGACTTGAGGGCACATCCAGATAACAGCATTCACGGAGGAGGTCTGGTCTTGAACAACACGCGGGACGGAGTAAAACTAGAAATGAAACGAAAAGTTGGAGGAACGGGAAACATCACCTGCTACATGTTTGTAGTAGCCGACGCGTTGATGGAGGTTATGAACTCGAATTTGAGAGCAATCATGTATTAAAAAGGACTTGTGTGATAATACAAAAAGAATGGAAGAATTACGGGAAAAAGTTCCTTTTCATTGTATTATCACAGGACCTACTAATTGTGGGAAGACAAAGTACCTCACGGAACAGCTCCGAGGGCCGTTCCGGCATGTGTTTGAATACATTGTGTTGATTTGTCCGACTTATGCGAAAAACAAGTCCTATCGTAGATTTGCTCACGGAGATAAACGTTTCTTGGTATTATCGCCGGATGCTAGTAACACCGATGAGATTAACGAGTTACTAACAGATTGTGCGGTGCTATTTTCTGGTACAAATACGTTACTCGTTTTGGATGACTGTGCTGTATCGAAAGATCTAAAGCAACGCTCGAACAAGTTTATCAATTTAGCGTTCTCAGGGAGACACGAAGGATTATCAGTGTGGGTATTGACGCAACAATTAACATCCATAGCAAAGCCCTTCCGTGATAACGTCGCCTGTGTGGTTACATTCCATAATCCATCTCAAATCGGTACCAAAACACTGTTTGAAGATTATGGGGGTGACTTAGACGTTGAGACTCGTAAAAAGTTTGTAGAACTGCTGAAAACTGAAAAGTATTCCAGACTCTGTTTCTGCCTACGACATCCATTCCAACGTTATTTGGAGATTCCTGCCACGCGGTGAGAGCTCGAGGGGCTGACCCCTCGAAGTGGTTTAAAAACATCTTGGTCTACTTACAAAATAAGATGGCAAGCATTGAGGATTATATGGAAGAGGAGCCTAAGTCTAAGGGGAGCTCGAAGGGTGAGCCTCTCGAAGACGATGTTGAAGTCAAACGAGAATCGCTGGCTATTCTCGCATCTCTTGGGACTACGAAGGAATTTCTTGGTGTGGACATGAGTTTAGGGGACATCAAGAAGCTCCCGGCGAAAGACGTCGAAAAGTACTTTGTTCGCTACCAGACTGTCTTAGGCAAACAAGTTACTGATGGATTAGTAGAATCAGCACTTCAAGTGGTGTCTCAAGTCATTTCCTACGTGGTTCCTGTAGATGACACCGAAGCGCTTAGCAAAGACTTACAGAACGACGAGTTGGTTAAACGCGAATTGTCAAACTTTGCAGGTCTCTTGGTATTGAAGGGAGGAAGGATGGTAGCACTTGCTAGTGCCGTCTTTCGGGTCGCTAAGCATGTTAAACTAACACCTTCACAGGAGACTTCCAACAAACTTCAAGAAGTTCCAAGCACAACTGAGCAAGCTCTTGAGCACAACTGAGCACACCTAAGCAAGCTCTTGAGCACACCTGAGCACACCTAAGCAAGCTCTTGAGCACACCTGAGCAAGCTCTTGAGCACAACTGAGCAAGCTCTTGAGCATGATGTGATTTAAAGATTCTTTATTCAGTGAGTAAAGAATCATGTCTGACGAAAATCAAGAGGTTGAACAAATTACAAAGGACCCTCCCCCCAGGAAGAAGAGTGCCGCTAAGGAAAAAGATCCTATAAAAGTCGCTTCTGGTAAGAGAGTTGCCGAATATAATAGGAGGTGTAGAGAAGCACTTGCTAGGGAGATGAAACGCGAGGCGGAGGCGAGTTCGGAAGACGCTGCACGAGCAGAGACACCCCACCAAGAGGGAGCTCGAGGGGATAGCCTCTCGGACGCTTGGATTCCAGAGCTATCGTTTACAACTGTACTGGCTCTAGTCGGAATAGGGCTCACCGCATTGGATATGTATATGCGTTTTTGCAAAAAGACGCCCGAGACCGAAACTTTCGAGAGACCTGCCGCTCGAGAGGCTAGCCTCCCGAACGCGACGCCAAAAATAGGAATGTTGTGATTTAAAGATTATCTGAATCTGTAATAAATAAAATCATGTCAACTGAAAACAAACTTGTGAAAACGATCACCGACTCAGCAGTCATCATCGGATTAGCCTCCGGTATGGGTTATGTTGCTAAAAAGGCTATGAAAGAGTCATTCATCAGCGACCCTTCGTCAAGTGTTACAAACTACGCTAAATGGGTTGCTGTCCTGTCCGGTAGTATGTATCTGAAAGATTATCTGGAAACACAAAAGATTTTGCCAAAACCGCTGTAGGTGACTTAAAGATCTTATAGATTGATTAATAAATGGCGAGTATAGCATTTATGATTGGTGGAGCTATTCTTAATGCGACGGCATTCGTTGGAGGGAGTTACCTAGCGAGATACTTATCTTCTGACGCTACTCATGTTGATAAAGAAAAAATAAGACACGATAAAGCGCTTGAAAAGTATCAACAAGCAATGGGTGATTGGCAGAAAAAACGACAGGAATATCAGGATTGGTTGGGGGAAGAATATAATAATAAACTTCGTGCAGACCAGAATGATAAGGAGACCGATCAGGCTTTCAAACTATACGCTCAAACACATCCAGATTTTGATTTGAAAGAGCCTGAGCTCTCAGATTACTACAGACCAAGTAGCAACCAAAAGATGGGAGAGATGGCATATGTTGGAGGTGGAATGTTAGCTCTTGGCTATGTAGCGAGTAGGTGGATATGAGCCGGCACGACTTAAAGATTTCTTATTTTCAAACAAAATAAGAAATGGATATAGATTTTGATCCCACAACAGAAGAAGGTAGAGAAGATTTGAATACTACTGTAGACGAAGATTATGACTCTCTTATTCCAAACGATGGTGAGGGAAGAGAATCATGGAATGAAAGGATTTCAAACAGATTTGGTAGAGGTGCAAGCTATGTGAGTAGGAGGTTGACTGACTTATGGAAAACACGAAACCCCGGGAGGGCTGTCCCCGAGTACATGGAGTTACAGAATATGGGAGGTTCTCCTTCAACGGACACACTTAGGGTAGACCTTTTGTTATCGAAATATCCAGATCTTGATGAAAATCTAGTTCAGATTTCAACGGATGAGAGAGGAAAACAATTCATTTCCTTCTATTCTGCGAGAAAAGGTGGTTGGACTAGACCAGAAAGGTTGTATAATGAGGATAGAACGGTGCGGAAGAGTGTTGACGACAAAATCAGATCCGGAAAGTACAAGCAAATTCAGATTCAACTCGATGAACTAGACGCTACAGGTAATACACTCAGAGAAGAAGAAGAGAGAAACACCGAGCAAATGAGAAAAAATAATGAGGAACGAAGTGAAACAACTAACCAAGAAAGACTAAGAGCTATAGATCGTAAAAATGAAGAGCTCAGCGAAAGAAATTCTGTCATAGATGAGACTTTGGAAGAGAATCAATTGGAGAGAGAAAATCTTGAAGAGAGAATGTCGTTGAAAGATCGTGTCAAAGCGATTTTTAAGAAATACGGATTTACAGTCGCTGCTGTCGTTACCGCTGTGGGCGTTGTTATCGGTGTTATTGTCTCTAATCTGAAAGCTGGGCTGACTAGTGTTGCAAAAGGTGTTGGAAATGGTCTGAAAACAATAGGCAAAAAATTAGGAGAAATACTCCCAGGAATGGTTGGTGCTATAGCTAGTTTCATATTTAGAACGGCAGGTGAAGTTGTTGGCTTTTTAGCTAAAAACGCATGGCTTCTCATCGTCGCTGTCGTCCTGTATTCCGTAGAACGATTTAAAAGGAGACGGAAATCATAACAAATGGTATTACTCTACATTGAAGGAAACGTTGGTGACTTTACTGTCTATTTAGAACAACCTATTGAAAAGCCGCGGTTTATCGCGCTGCGAGGATGTGCGTTTCATAATCGTTGTAACAGTCTCTCAAGCGAGGGAACGGTCTCCGACGGTGAGAACATTATCCTTAGGATCCCCGCGGGGCAGTATACGATCGAGACGCTAAAACGTCAAATAGATGGGGGTATGCGTCTTGGTGAAAAGTCAGTCTCTATTAGAGACTCGTCACTCGAAGTTCACCGGAACGTCGCGTTGAATGAGCCGCTCGCCTGCCTGTTAGGACTCAAGACCAGGGAGCTGGAAGCAAACACTCGCCACGAGATAAAGATGATAGGTCACGAGGCTATTTTTATCCACTGCGATCTTGTGAACGCGTCTGACTCCCTCCAACAAGGGGCGCCCTCACAAATCCTAGCAAGTGTAGAGCTTGATGAAGGAAAGATATACCTCAATCCAAGCGATCCGGTACGGGTTAGCACCACATCAGTCGGTTACGTGAGTAGTCTCCGTCTTAGTATAAAGGGTGGTGACGGAAACACAATAGAGCGCGGTCTCTACCCGATACGTCTAATTTTAGAAATCACTTAAAGAATAAATTCTCCCCATAATAAAGCTATGGAAGAGTACAACTCAATCTACCCGAACGTACCCCGAGGGGTCAGCCCCTCGGGTGATAACTTCAGACTCCAAAAGACCCACGATGTTTTGGGAAGTTTGGAGCAAGAAGTTAAACATTACGAGAACGTGAGGAAAAAGTATAAACGAGGGCAGAGCGTGTTTTCAAAGTTAAGTGTGGTCTTAGGACTCTTATCCGTCATTCTTGGGTCTAGTGGTTTGGGGACTTCTCTGTCAGGTTTTGGTATCGTCGTCGGAGTTCCGTTGGGTGCTTTGGCCGGTGTTTTCGGTCTTACGTCTGTAGGCTGTGCGGCGGTTTCTAAACGGCTGTCGCAAAAAGTCTCCAAGCACGACCAAACAGCGGCGATGGCAAAGGCAAAAGTAAATAGCATACGCGACCTGGTCTCTAAAGCTTTAAAAGACAACAAAATATCAGACGAAGAGTTCTCTTTAATCTTGAACGAGGTGGACAAGTTTGAGGCTCTAAAGCTCCAGATCCGTCAAAAGTCGGTAAGAGAGGACGAAAAAAACGTAAACATTACCAAGCTGAGGGAAACAGTAAGAGAAGAGATTTTGAAAGACCTGGCGAGTCGACCCGCTCGGTGAAATTTCTGTACGAGAGAACTCCCGTCGGATGGATCTATGAATTGAGATGCGTAAAGGACTGATTTAAAAACATCTTATATGTCATATAAGATGAAGTTTACAGAATTTGTGAAAAGGTACCCCTACTACTCACGCTTCAGGTTCTCTGCCGACGGGCACGGCAATGTGCAATTCGTTTTCAATGGGGACGAATACGATCCATTCGACAAGAATGGGAATCTAGTCAAAACGTTATATCACTTCCCTGGTAATAGCTGGAAACCCGAGAATATCCAGGATTTTCTAGTCGCCGACGACACACAAGCATACAAGGAAACGATCCAGCAACTGTTTGGGTTCCCAAAACAATACAGACTAGACGCGCGTGCAGAGTACAAGATATTGCCGTGGGACGAAAACCCTACGAGAAATAATTACGTCTCTTTTAATGTTTTTATAACACCAAAGGTGAAGACACACTTTGTTTTTAGGGACATATTCACCGACAGCTTGCTAGTATTCAGAACAGCAAAGGAGGCTAGTAGGTGGCTCGACGCCCCAAACCTCAGTTATTGGAGTCAAGCCTTAAATTTTGCTATGTTTTGCGCGACTGCTGGATGTGGTGTGACGCGTGACATGATTGACGACTCTCAAGTGGGGTCATTCTACAGATTTCACATCATTTTCACTATCAGACGAATATTAAACGAGCTACAATGCCCTCTTCCAAAAGATAGGCTCTTTAGTTGGAATAAAAACTTTTACAGCGAAGCGGCTTACCAAAAACTAAGAACAGAATTCCGAACTGGTGACGATTTCCGGTTCCTCAGACCGATAAATCACGGGTTAGGGAACGTTTATAATTATGATTATCACGGCTTGTCATCTTCTAACGACAAGTATAAGCCTTATGGCACCATTGATCAATTACACGACGAATGGGACGCTGCCAAAAGCGACCACGAACACATGAATCACTTTGAGATCGAGTACCTGAAAGACCTTAGAACTGGGTTTCAGTATGAGTGGTTCTTTCCGGAAAAATCAATGGGGTTAACCAAAGCTGGGTTGTCTAGGATAAACCAGAGCATCGAAGCCTTTGTCTACTGTATTCTAGGCGCGCAAGTTCAGACCCGGTCGTCAATCGTTGGTGATAGCGGTTCAGCTCAGGAAACGAAACAGGTCTTCACGAAACTCTTTGAAAGCGCGGTGGTGGAAAACAGTATATCGAAGAGTATACAACGGTATCAGTTTGCTTTACAACAGGCGAGACAAAAACTAGACTTGGCTTTCGCCCTCGGCTGTTGGTTAAGTCCATCGTATCTTGTGATAAATAACAACACTTCGATCGCTGGCTATAATAACAAGTTACAAAAAGCCACCACAGATATGAAACTGGGGCTGAATCCGATAAATAACGAGATAAAAACGATCCCAAAACATAATATGGGTCATTCAAAGATTGTGTTACCTCATACCGAGTCAGTCACGGCTCACAAACCGGAACCGGAGGCGAAAACTAACCCAAAGCCGGACGTGATTAAACCCACGAACACGCAGCATGAAAATAACCTTGTCACGATCACAGTCTTCACGGCTGGTTTAGCTTGGTATCTATTCCGGTAACATGCGGGGTGCATGTGAGCGGATGTGACGCACCGCAAGAAGACAATACCTGTTCACGCGCATACCAGACCACCCTGGCGACCGCGAACTCTCAATGTAAATACAAAACCTATTTTCAGAATCGCTAGTTGTCAGGGTGATTAGGAATGTATGTGTTTTGTAACGTGAGACGCGTTACAAAACTGAGTGGGTCAATGTTAATTTCCGTTACACGTTCTGCAATGGTGCTTTTGTCTATCATGTTCGCATATTTGAGACCCTCCGCATAACTTACAAAAGGGTCTCTGTTTGCCGTGTTCACACATCCCTTTCCCCTTGCAGTCTTTACAGACATATCTTGCTCGTCTGTGCTCACAAATGCTACCGCCGTTACATTCTCTGCACCGCGTTTTTCTCCGGTTGTGAGGGCAGATTTGCGATCCGTGACAATCTTTGCAATAATATTTCACTCTGCCATGAAGACACTTATAATCCGTTGTTCGCTTTACGGGGGATACTTTCGGGTCTTTCACCGTTTGGTTCTCCATTTCTATCAAACCGGTCATGTCCTTAAATCACTTTTCATTTTTTTACGCCTCGATACTCACCCTCCTAGCCGGCCGACGTCTACCTAGCGAAACACTCTTCCAACATTTCCTTCTCTTGCTCATCAAGACACCAGTCCCAGAACCTGTCTGGGTGCCAAGCTACTGGCATTAGTTCGTCCTCCAGCTTTCTACGGAATCTCACCTTGTGTAGCTTCTCCGGGAGCTCCTCATGCACGAGACTCCACCCCCAAGCTGCACGTAGCACCGCGAAAATCTTATGCAGATGCCAAAACCGTGCGTAGTTCATATGTACAATGAGATCGGTCGCGCCCCACTCCAAGCACAACCTCACAATCTCGAGGTTGCGAGATTCGATGGCTGGTGTTATAGCATAGTCCGGGTCAAACTCCCAGAAGTTTTCTCTCAGCAGCTTCAGAACCTCAACGTGCCCATTGTACGCCGCCTCAGCGGTGGCCCAACCGACATCGACATCGACACCTAGATCTATCAACAACTCAACAACCCCCACCTGACCTTCCGCCGCCGCAGCACCCATGGCCTCGGTCATGGCCTCTCCTCCGTCGGCACAATACTCGCCCATCACCTTCAAAACCTCTACGTGCCCGCCTTTCGCGGCCATGGACGCTGGATACACGAAGTCACAGGCGCCCGACTCACAACACATCTTAACGATCTCGGTGTGGCCGTTCATTGCGGCCCTGACCATCGGCTTTTCGAAATCCGTCGCACCCCAACTCTTACACAACCTCACGGTCTCGACGCACCCCTCCCACGCCGCGCGCTCCATAACGGCGTCAAAGTCTGCGGCTCCCCACCTCGCTAAGGTGGCGGCTTGATCCTCCACGGTGAGATTTGTAAGACTTCCAGCACTTTGCATATCCATTTTGTTATTACATCCACGTCTTTAAACCACTTTTTTCGAATTTCTTTAGACGTGTTAATTCACATCTACTCCGAACTGACAGTTTTCTGGAAATCCTGATTTCTCTGGAAATCAGGAAACATCATACCACACCAGGCGTACCCAGGACTGTGGCCACTTCTCTCGCTTTCCTACTGATGGTTAACTCGGAGACGCCCGTTCTTTCGGAGAATTTTTTAAGTGTAATATCGACCCCCTTTAGCCGTACCCAGTAATAGGTTAAAGCGACCGCAAAGGATTGTGGGCGAGCGCGATTCAACTCAGACGAGCGGTTCTTAGATCTGTAGTAGAGCTGGACCACCTCTCCCTTCTGTGCGGGGGACGCCGAGAATCTATCCATCACATCGTGAATGTGGTCCACGACGGTGGGAGACGTTCCGTGTAGTAAGTAATCTTTAGGCACGTTAATACTAAAGATTTTTAGACCCTTAAGGCAACTCTTCCTGCTCAATCCAAAAGTTTCCATCAAGGTTTTCGGTGTCTGACACTTACCGGACATCTTGTAGGCGTAGTAGATACACGCAAAGACGACCGCCTTCCGTGGGTCGCCGCGAAAAATCTGGCCTTTCGTCACCTGAGTGTATATCTCGTTAGCTTTGGATACAATTACCCCGCTAAAACCCATGTTCTCCACATCCTTGTCAATATTTCTATCCTCAGACCTACGTACCTGGACCCGACTTGGATCCGAAGACCGTTCGCCGTCGGAATGTCCGTAAAAACCCCATTCCCTTTCGTGCGCGATCACGCGCTGCATCTGTTCCCCGCACTCTAAGCAACTAGTGACCCCGTCTTCTGTGACTAGGTCGTCATGATTGCAAAGGGTGTTACTACTATCCCCGTCTCCCAAGGAGGCTCTACTAGTCTCGTATTCGGTGAGGGCTCGGTCAAACAGTGCAAATTCCGGCATGAGGGTGGGGACGTTAATCTCAGGCACCGGTCCGCCGGGGATATTATATGGTGGTGGTGACCGATCTTCAACCGTGCGTTCAACTGTTCGTTCCTCCATTTTATTAGACTGTTCACGTCTTTAAACCACTTTTCAAAAGCTTTTTTAGATGTGAAGCTGAGAGGCTAGCCCCTCGAGCTCCCTCTGGGTGTGATGTGTGTGGTTGCTAAGACTTCCGAAGGGGTCCGCGTGGGGGCGGTGCGGTCTAAAGCCTCCGCACCACATCCGTGGACTAGTATCTCACCCATCTTTTTTCGCCATACCGTGGCATGGAGACTAACATTGCTAGAACACCAAGGACAATTGTCGCCGCTCCGGCCACAAACCCAACGGGGTCGAAGCTTCCGTATTCTGAGTCTTCATAGTAATCAGCGTTACAACAGCAGTGTTCAGGCCCCGCATCCGCAGTGTTACTCACGTTCACCTCCGGCACCGAACAACCGCCGGCGGTAGCCGCACCGTTTTTAATCTTCACCTCCGTCTTTAATGTCATTTTATCTAGGGTCTCATACGTCTTTAGACCAGAATAGCCCCCAGGCTCCCCCTAGGTGCAGCACGTGACAAAGTGATTGACAGGTGGGCTTGGCTATCACGTGACAAAATGATTGACAGGCTCTTGACAAAGTGATTGACAGGTTTTTGACAAAGTGATTGACAGGTTCTTGACAAAGTGATTGACAGGTTTTTGACAAAGTGATTGACAGGTTTTTGACAAAATGATTGACAGGTGGGCGTGGTCATCACGTGACAAAGTGATTGACAGGTTTTTTACAAAATGATTGACAGGTGGGCGTGGCTATCACGTGACAAAGTGATTGACAGGTGGGCTTGGCTATCACGTGACAAAGTGATTGACAGGTGGGCTTGGCTATCACGTGACAAAGTGATTGACGGGTGGGCTTGGTCGTGCAAGAGATCTCTGGCAAACTCGCGCATGCGCAGGTCGCGAGGCTTGGCGGAGGTGTGCGGAGACTTTTGCGCCACTTTTGGAATGAAATTTGGGGAGATCAAAAAGTTGCGCCAGCTGCGCCAAAACCCTACTACTCAGGTAAGACTGCGTTCACACTGGCTATGAAAAGGACATTTGGACTGCCCTTGAGGCAAAAGGACTCTATGTGAAAACAGAGGAAAACCCCATAGACGTACCAACATGCAGGTAAGACTGCGTTCACACTGGCTATAAAAAGGACATTTGGACTGCCCTTGAGGCAAAATGACTATGTGAAAACGGAGGAAAACCCCATGGACGTACCAAATGTAGGTACGACTGCCTTCACCTTGTTTCCAAAACTGTAGCCTTAGATAGAGATTGTTGGTTTTTGAGGAACAAGAAAAAGAAAGTAGAACTTTGAGAAAATTTCATGGTTCAGAGACAAGAACCATACGTCGGGACCGTGAGTCCAGCACGGAACCCAGTGGTGAGAGGCACATGTATGGAGCCAATAGTGCCACCCTTTTCCATGTTTGGGTCCCTTACCGTCTCCTCTGTGTTGTAGTCGATCCAAGGATATTGTGGAGCCGCTGATTAAGCCTCAGTGGTACGTGGACTGTCAAGACATGGCTGCACAAGCCGTCAAGGTAAGCCCTACTCTATTTGCTATTCTACGCAGCGTTATTTTACTTTGAAAAATGCTCGTTTTTCATACAGTTTCAACGTTCGGTTTATATATCTAATCCATTTGAAATTTATTTTTCCGTCAACAATGCCAGCAAATTTTAAGGGCTGAATTAACCAAGGCTTATGGCAATAAAATAAGGGAAAAAGAAAACAGGCCGCCGATTAATTGTGAGATTCAGCTAAGTCCTATTGCAGAGAAGATTTCACAATCTTTTTTAAATATTTTTTTTGTTCTTTAACTTTGTAGTCTTAGTAGTATGGCTTTTATTTTCTGCTACGTTCTCTTACGGTAACGTAGGCCTGCACTCAACGAAGTCCCGTTGTGATTGACTTATAAAACGAGGAGCGAATGCACGCGGAACCTGGGTGAAGCTCCAGTATCATAGCACACGTTGTTATTTACCCACTGTTAATGTCTGCCTAGGTCGTTAGGAATGGTGAACTCAAGATTGTTCCTAGTATGCACGAGAAGACCTGGTTCAACTGGCTCGAAAACTGCAGGTAACGCCATATTAGGACCTCACCTACCATATTTGGAACTTCGTGACATGCCTAAATTCTATTGCATTTATTCAACTTCCATTTGTAGAAATTAAGTGTGTTCTCATGTATTGAATTTACCTGTTAATTTAGTCTCTACAATCGCGGCATACCATTTGAGGGTTTGCATACTAAGTCAATGTCGTGGCAGATTTGGTCGAGAGATACAAAGCAGCAAGTTTTGTTCCCTAAACGCTTTGGCTTGTGTATTAATGGTTGGTTCTCAATAAAACTAAAGAACAAACTAGAAAGAGAGTTAGTCTAACACAATCCCAATACAAGTGAGAATCGGTTAAACGCAAGCGCAACACAATGGACAATCGGTCAAACACAAGCGCAACACAAGAGAGAATCAGTCTAACACAAGCCCAATACTAGAAAGAATCGGTCAAACACAAGCGCAACACAAGTGAGAATCGGTCAAACACAAGCGCAACACAAGAGAAAATCGGTCAAATACAAGCGCAACACAATCGAGAATCTGTCAAACACAAGCGCAACACAAGTGAGAATCGGTCAAACACAAGCGCAACACAAGTGAGAATCGGTCAAACACAAGCACAACACAAGTGAGGATCGGTCAAACACAAGCACGATACAAGTGAGAATCGGTCAAACACAAGCACAACACAAGTGAGAATCGGTCAAACACAAGCACAACACAAGTGAGGATCGGTCAAACACAAGCACGATACAAGTGAGAATCGGTCAAACACAAGCACAACACAAGTGAGAATCGGTCAAACACAAGCGCAACACAAGTGAGAATCGGTCAAACACAAGCGCAGCACAAGTGAGAATCGGTCAAACACAAGCACGATACAAGTGAGAATCGGTCAAACACAAGCACAACACAAGTGAGAATCGGTCAAACACAAGCGCAACACAAGTGAGAATCGGTCAAACACAAGCGCAGCACAAGTGAGAATCGGTCAAACACAAGCGCAACACAAGTGAGAATCGGGCAAACACAAGTACAAGAAAATAAAAAAAAGGTTGCGTTCTCTTGCGCTTGCCTGTATTTGCATAGCTTTTAGTAGTTTGGTCTGTAAATCATGCTGTAATAAATACTGGATATTAAGTAGACGTTTTCTGTTAACACAGGGACTGGTGTATATCTCGTCAGTTGTGGTGGGGCCATCGTATCCCGGCGTACTTCGTAACCGTAGACGATCCAAACGTTCCTCGAGGGGAGGTAAGTTCATTTACAATTTAGGTATCTTAAACAGTCACTAAACAGTGCCATTTTGCAGTGCCAAAGTAAGAAGGGTAAAAGAAACTATCCATTTTTATTGGCTGGATTAAAGAAACTATTGGGATATTTTTCGATTGGATTCGTAATTAAAGCATTAGACTTTATATTTAAGTTGTTACTTTGAGATTACTTCTCATAGTTTGTTGTCCAAAATTGTTTAAAAACAATAACAAAGGTATTGCCGACAAGGACTCTGTTAGCTGCATGGTCATTTAGCTAAGAAGGATTTTGCCCCCCCCTCTTCCAGAACCTACGGACTGAGCTGAAGAGAATAAATTGATGGATAAGATATTCGTTATTAGGAGTGATCTAAGTGAATCACTAAGCGCTTCTCTTATATTTTAGTTTTTCTTTGCAAGTCATTTACGGATAAATGACAAAAAAAAAAAACATCCAGAAACATAACATCATCTTTGGCTTACCAAAAATATTATCTTTGAAAATGCCAAAGAAATAGTTGATATGACAAAATGGCGGCTGAAAGAAACCTTTTAACCCTGTGGCAATATTTATTTTGTCGGATTCTAAACCCCTCCCTACTCAGGAATTCATGCTCTCACACAGCCTAACTCATCTCTCTTTACAGGACATTGATGATAAGTACTGGGTTAGCGGTCGCTCTTTGGAAGAAGCGACAAAGAAGGCAGCGGAGCGGTTTGGTGTGACCGAAGACAAAATACACCTTAGACAAGGCAGGGCTGTTGTTTTTTTAATAATTTGCCAAATATTTTTGCACTTTTTCTTATTCTATTTTTGATCCCTGATTTTATTTCCTTTTTTTCTTTACATTTTTCAGATGAAGACGTTTTGGACACATGGTTCTCCTCGGGGCTTTTTCCATTTTCCATATTCGGGTGGCCTGAAAAGGTACAAAAAGGGAACTATAATTTTGTTAACACATTGACCCCTCAACCGGCTTGTATCCCACAACCAGAAACTCAAAAAATCATTAATGCATAAAGTTGGTTTCAAGAAAAGAAAGAAGAGTAGCTTATCACTTTCATCGCAGCTAGATGCTGAAATACGAGAACGGATATTAAGACGTGGTCGAGTTAAAGGCACGGGAGGGCGCCTCAGGCAGCCGCCATACAACTCATGTCTGACTACGGATCACAGAAAAGAAGCATTTAGGAGAGCTGTGGTGATTCATTTGAATTTTTTTTTCTCATCCAGGCAAAGCCAAACAAGAAAAAATATCCATGAATCCACCTTTGCTTGCAAATATCCATAAGCACAGCACTCAATTATGCCCCAATAGACCTAAGGATGTCCTTAGGCACTCTCCCAATATGCTAATAGCTGTATTTTTGTGAAAAATACAGGCAACCATCAACTTGTGGTCGCATTAGCACAGCGACAAGAGATTAGAGATGGGACCGCAAAGCACTGTTGGAAAGCTTGGATACCGCTGACTAGGCGCAGCGGTGTTTGACTTTGACCGACTGTAAAAAAAACTCAAAATGGGGGGGAGGTATCTGTTTTTGGTCTTTTGTAAATACAGCTGAAAAAACAGGAGTCATTGGGTTAATCTACATTGCGCATTTTCTATCTGTCTGTGCGTCTGTCTGACTTTCTTTCTTCCCGTCTGTCCGTTTCTCAAGCCGTATGACTATGACTTGTTTTTGACTCGCTAGACAGACGACCTCCAAGTATTCTACCCTGGCACGCTCCTGGAGACTGGGCACGACATCCTGTTTTTCTGGGTCGCGCGCATGGTAAAAATGGGGCTCAAGCTGACCGGTAAACTGCCGTTTCGCGAGGTCTATCTGCACGCCATGGTCAGGGACGCGCACGGCAGAAAAATGAGCAAGTCCCTTGGCAACGTCATTGATCCTGTTGACGTCATCAATGGGATAACGTTACAGGTATGGAATTCCCGCCAAAACCACAGGCATTCCGCTAAACACTCCTACAACAACAAGAACAACAAAACAGGCATTCAACGAATAAACTAGATAATGTCAAAAAGTCCTAAAAATAACAAGTATTCGATGAAGCCAGAGCACTTTTTATATTGATTTTTATTTGATTTATTTCTTCAAAAATCATGGTATTCCAGACATAAGCCAGTCTTTTATTCGCACCAAAAGCACAGGTAACCGACCCTGACAGCTTCTTATTGATGTTTTCGTGTCTGCTCACCTGGCTTGTGATTGAGGATTATTATTATTTTTTTATATTATTTTTTTTTATTATCAATATCAATATTTTTATAAAGTATGTAATATTTTAATAAAGTATGCTTTACACTAAGTTACGTACCAGACAAACAAACAAACAAAAAAAGGCCTACCTACATTTTCAATACTTCTTTCTTTTTTTTGTCATATACTTCTCTGGTATATATATATATTCTTTCTTTCTTTTTTTTCCTTTTTTTTTTGTAAATTTCTTGTTCTTGTTCTTTTATTATTATTATTATTATTTTCTTTTTTTTCCTTTTTACTGTAGGTAAGCGAGCAAGCTAGACACCTCACAACTTTATTTTTTGGCAATGCCAGCTGTTTCAGTATCTAATTGTGTGTTTAGATATATCAAATATGTTTTAAAATAAACATTTTCATTTTTCTTGCATGCTCCATAATTGTAGCGTTTTGCAAAGATCAGGCATAGATTCAGTGGTTGATTCGCTGTTTTTTCTGGGTGGAGGTCGTAAACAATATCCTTATATTCTAATGCAATGTCTTCACTATTTCTGTTGGTCCACCAATTATCAAAAGCACTCCAGAATTTCTTAACCTGTTTGTATTCAACAAACAGATGCTGTAAATTTTGGATTTCTTTGCAAATGCAGCACTTGTTAGAGTCTACGGTTTTATCTCTGAAGACAGAGGCGTTGCATGGGAGGATGTTGTGAATAAGTTTGAACTGAAACATTCGCAGCTGAACGTCCCTGGTAATGAGAAACGGGAGCACGTAGACATGGGCGAGGTTTTCCTGAAAGAAACCACATTTAATAATTCTTTTCTCGGCTGTTGGTGTTTGGAACTGCTTTTCACAGAGGATCTCTCTTGCTTCTCTACAAGTGGGCATTTTTAGAGTTGGTGCAGTTGTGTTCTGAGGCAGCGGTTCTGTTTTCATTCGGGACTTCCACTCATAGGGGATGGCTTTTCTCAATGCAAAGAGTGTTAGAAAGTTAGATTTTATGCCATACAAGCACATTAGCTCCTTTTCTGAAATCCAAATTCGTTGTTCATTTATTAATTGTTTGATTTGAGAAATTCCGTGTTTTTGCCAGCTTGGGTAAAAGATTGATTTTCCTGCAATTTTTACATTGCTTATTGTTCCAAATATACTCTTCAAACACCGATGACTTCTCATAAAGCTCTAAATCTTGCCAAGCCCTTAACACATCTTTGTAAAAGCTTGGGAGTTTAGGATTGAGAGATAATATTTTTATATCAAAATCACAATCGAAAAGGAATGTTCCTCCAACGGATTGTAGGAGGGAAATAGGGATGCGCTTCCAACTCTCCTCTTCTCGCTCGTCGTGTGTGCAAAGTCACTTGACCCAACTTGCTTTGATAGCCTTATTTATAATAAAAAAATCTGGCATGTTGAGACCGCCTTCGATTTTTTTTCCAATCATCGTTTTCGATTTAATTTTAGGCGGCTTTCTGTCCCAAATAAAAGTCCAGATTATTTTGTTTACTTCAGTCGTAAAGTCATTGTCAATTGATATCAAAGAAGCGACGTATGTAAGTTTTGATAGTGCCAAGGTTTTCACAATATTAACTTTTTCCCTCTAACGTGAGGTTTCTCATTTTCCAAACGTCTAAGAGTTTTTTCATGCTTGCAAGTTTAACACTGAGATTTTCTTTTTTAAGGTTATTTTATCATAAGTAAAATGGATGCCGAGTGCGTAAACTGATTTCTTTGGCCAGCGGATACCGAAAGGCGTTTCTTGACAATGTCTGTTTCTACCCAGCCAGAGGCCTTCTGATTTCGAAAGATTTACCTTTAACCCGGAGCATTCGTTAAATTTCTTTAAGAGCGCAAAGAGGTGATTTGCTGATTTCATGTCAGCTACAAAGATTGTCGTCTCATCTGCATATTGTGTTAATTTGAATTCTGAATTGTTGATATTAATTCCTCTAATTTGTTCATCTTTTCGTATTGCATTTCCTAAAATCTCGGCCGCTTAAATGAACAGAATCCCACTCATTGGGCATCCTTGTCTTAATCCTCTGTGGAGGCTGAAAAAGGGTTTGGCATATCCATTGTTTAGCGCACAGCTAGAAATGTTGTTGTAAAATGTATTAAACCACTTGATTATGTCTGGGCTAAAATTGAATGTTTTCAATGTTTTCCTTATAAAATTCCACTCAAGGCTATCAAAAGCTTTTTGAAAATCTAAGAAAAGAGCAATTCCAGGGATATCTTCTGTTTGCGTCACATCCATTAGATCGAAAATCATGCGCATGTTCTGCCCTATATATCGATTACGCACATAACCAGTTTGATTTGGGTGTATGATGTCTGGCAGCAGCTTTGCTATTCTAGTTGCTATTGTTTTTGATTTTATAGTCAACATTCAAAAGGGTTATAGGTCTCCAATTCTTTAAATAGAATCTATTGGTTGTTTTCTTTGGAATAAGAGTTATGACGCCTCGTTTTTGTGATATTGACATTTCGCCTTTTTCAAAGGCTGCATTAAAACATTGTACGAATTCATCTTCTAAGTGTCTCCAAAATCTTAAATAGAATTCAGCAGTTAAACCATCACTTCCAGGGCTTTTGCCCTTAGGGAAAGTCGTTAATATTTTTAAGCATTCTTTTTTTGACAATCTCCCTTCACATAGCTTTTGTTCGCTGTCATTTAGTATTTTACTTGGGGGTGTGCTAAAGAAACACTCAAATAGAACACTTCACATAGCTTTTGTTCGCTGTCATTTAGTATTTTACTTGGGGGTGTGCTAAAGAAACACTCGGAGCTAGTGGGCACGCCCTCATTTTCTTGAGATGACGTGTAAAGTTTTTCGTAGAAATCTTGTATTTCATTCATAATTTCTTTCTGATCTGTGATTTCTCTGCTATTGTCATCATTCAGTTTTGTAATGTATTTACTGTCATGTTGTCTTTTTAAGTTAAGGAAATATCTCGTATTTTTCTCACCCATTTCGTGCCACTTGGCTCGGCTTCGAATGATCGTGCCTTTTGTTTTTTGTCGTGCGAGCAAATCTAATTTGTGTTTGGTTTCATAAAATTTACACATATTCTCTTCGCTCATATCTTCGTTCAATTTTTGCTGCGCAATATTCAATTCGGCTTGTTATTCTCTCTCTTTATCTTTTCTTTCTCTTGCTTTTCCTTTGGAGTACTTCACGGAAAATGTTCTAATATCCATCTTTAGAATATCCCATTTTAGGCGTAAGTCTTCCATTGTGCGGTAGCATTGTTTTTGCGACGTGATAGTGTCTTTCAATTCGTCAAGAAACTTTGGACCTTTAAAAAGCAGGTTATTAAAACCCGCGTCCACGCTTGACAAAATCTTTGGATTTTAGTTCGATAATGGCGGCAGAATGATCAGAAAAACTTGTTGCAAGAATAGTCGAGTTTTCCATTATCGAAGCTGTTGAGTTTGAGACCAACCAGTAGTCTAGTCTGCATTGTATTTTTAAATTTCTATTGTGCCTCGTGTATTGTCTTATATTTTGGTGCTGATTTCTCCAAATATCAACAAGATCAAGCGAGGCTCAAGCTCTTTTTATTTCATCGATTACTATGTGTTTTTTGCTAACATCTGTTCCGCCGCTTTTATCTAATGGCGTCAACGCGCAGTTATGATCACCTGCCCATAAGATTTGTTTGCCGGAAAACGCGCGCAATTTTTCTTTGACTGTGTCGAAGAAGAGTTGCTGTTCTTATATGTCATTAGGCGCATAGGTATTGACAAGGACAAACGGAGAGTCTTCGATTGTGATTTCAAGGATCAAATACCTGTCATTTTTATCCGTAACAGAGTTTGAAATCTGTGCGTCAAGTTTTGGATTGATCAAAACCATCAAACTTTTGCTGTGATTACTTCCGTGACTATAAAATATTGGTCCACCCCATTCCGCCGCCCATATCTTCTCTAGGGACTTGCTGCTGTAGGTTTCTTGAAATTAGTCTGTATTTTTGATTGTGCAACCATCTAAAGATTTGCCTGCGCTTTTTTGTTGTGTTCATTTCGCGTGCATTTAAGGAGCAAGCAGTGATATTGAAAGGCATATTACGGTTTATAATGAGCTGTGCATTCAGAAAATAGAAGGAGGTGTGTAGCTGCTATTTGAAAGACAATGAACAGGAAAAAACATAAATTACAATAAAACATTGAAAAATGTCGCATGATGCATAAACAGTGCTGATTATTATGCGTACGGAAAAACAACAAGTTTTGCATCAACAATTTTGCTATCTGCTAGATGACAAATTTAAGGCCGCCTTTAAAACTGATCTAGAAATAATGGACTCAAGCGTAAATTCTACTGGGAAATCCGAGATAAAACGTTTCCAGATGAAACGTTTCCAGGCGGCATCTAATTTCCTAAGTACATTTGCAAGTATATATGGAGAGAAACTGATTTCAAGTGGTAACCTAATAAGCTCTATACCCTTCCGGGCCGGTGTAAAGCACACCGTTAATAAATAGCCTATCAAACTTAATGTGCGCCTTGCAGGCGGGCTGACTTGACTTGACATTTCTTCAAGCTTCGTGTCCGCCATCTTGAATTCTTCCTTGATCGTTATAATCTCTTCTTGCGTTTCTTGGTTTTCCTGTTCCAGAGTATAGATCTGCTTTTTCATTCCTTGTAGCTGTTTAATGGCTAGCATAGTTGAGTCGGGTTTTGCGTTCATTAATTCTAGCTTGTCCATGAGTAGTGCGTTCATTCCTTGTAGCTGTTTAATGGCTAGCATAGTTGAGTCGGGTTTTGCGTTCATTAATTCTAGCTTGTCCATGAGTAGTGCGTTCATTAACTCTAGCTTGTCCATGAGTAGTGCGTTCATTCCTTGTAGCTGTTTAATGGCTAGCATAGTTGAGTCGGGTTTTGCGTTCATTAACTCTAGCTTGTCCACGAGTAGTGCGTTCATTCCTTCTAGCTGTTTAATGGCTAGCATAGTTGAGTCGGGTTTTGCGTTCATTAATTCTAGCTTGTCCACGAGTAGTGCGTTCATTCCTTGTAGCTGTTTAATGGCTAGCATAGTTGAGTCGGGTTTTGCGTTCATTAACTCTAGCTTGTCCATGAGTAGTGCGTTCATTCCTTGTAGCTGTTTAATGGCTAGCATAGTTGAGTCGGGTTTTGCGTTCATTAACTCTAGCTTGTCCATGAGTAGTGCGTTCATTCCTTGTAGCTGTTTAATGGCTAGCATAGTTGAGTCGGGTTTTGCGTTCATTAACTCTAGCTTGTCCATGAGTAGTGCGTTCATTCCTTGTAGCCGTTTAATGGCTAGCATAGTTGAGTCGAGTTTTGCGTTCATTAACTCTAGCTTGTCCATGAGTAGTGCGTTCATTCCTTGTAGCTGTTTAATGGCTAGCATAGTTGAGTCGGGTTTTGCGTTCATTAATTCTAGCTTGTCCATGAGTAGTGCGTTCATTCCTTGTAGCTGTTTAATGGCTAGCATAGTTGAGTCGAGTTTTGCGTTCATTAATTCTAGCTTGTCCATGAGTGGTGCGTTCATTCCTTCTAGCTGTTTAATGGCTAGCATAGTTGAGTCGAGTTTTGCGTTCATTAACTCTAGCTTGTCCATGAGTAGTGCGTTCATTCCTTGTAGCTGTTTAATGGCTAGCATAGTTGAGTCGGGTTTTGCGTTCATTAATTCTAGCTTGTCCATGAGTAGTGCGTTCATTAATTCTAGCTTGTCCATGAGTAGAGTGCGTTCATTCCTTGTAGCTGTTTAATGGCTAGCATAGTTGAGTCGGGTTTTGCGTTCATTAACTCTAGCTTGTCCACGAGTAGTGCGTGGTTGCAAACACACTTGTAATGGCTGTCCTCCATTTCTGTTTGCGAGCTTTTCGTACGCGAACGCTTCCGTCGTTTTTCTGCCCTCTGACTATTTGTACTTGCATCTTGTGCTTTTACTTATTTCTCTGCCTCGCTCATCTCGAAAAGTTTGAAATTCTACATGACAAGCCGGAGCGATTTAGGACACGTCCATTCACTACAACAGCTAGTCCCAGTGATTGAGGATTATGGTTTTATCGCGGAGATACAGCTGAATTCACAAGGTTCCGACCCGCCTTTAAGCTTTGTGTTTGTGTTGTGTTTACTCATTTGAAAGCTGTTGACATTAAAAGCTTGTTGGGATTTTGCACGGAAATATTGCTCTATTGATATCTTTGTAAGCCATTTAACAGCTTTGTACGTTTTTTATGTGCATAGGACTTGCACAAACTGCTTGAGAACAGTAATCTGGATCCTCGGGAAGTTGAGAGAGCAAAGAAAGGACAGGTGAGGACAAATCACGGTACCATTCGGTCTACCAGTCATCTTTCGAAAGGGAGGCGGGGGGCTTCTTTGGTTAACGGGACTTTTTCTCGCGGTAACTCACCCCTAAGGGCTAGAGGAAGACCAATCGTGATCGACTGTTTATCTGTTTTCAGAAAGAGGACTACCCAAATGGCATCCCCGAGTGTGGAACAGACGCACTTAGATTCGCTCTTTGTGCTTACACGGCTCAAGGTGGGGTTCTGCTTGTTTGTTAAAGCGTTAGACAAAGACGGGCTCTTGATTGCACTGTTAGTTTCAGAGAGTAGTTTTAACTCCAAAAGGGGAGTAAAAAAACGAGGTACAAAATGACTCCCTTTTTGGAGTAATTTTTTACTCCCTTTTTTCTACTCTCTCAAGGGAGTAGATTTTACCCCTGTAGGGGAGTAACTAAAGGGAGTGATTTACTAGGTTGCTTGCTATTACTCCATTAAAGGAGTACAATTTACTCTCAAAATGGAGTTATTTTTTACTCCTTTTTTCCTACTCTCTCAGGGGAGTAGATTTTACCCACTTTAGGGGGTAGCTAAGTGGAGTAATTTACTAGGTTGCTTGTAGTTACTCCATTAAAAGAGTACAATTCACCCTCAAAATGGGAGTCAATTTTTACTCCCTATTTTGTTATTTCCCCCTACTAATTGGGTAACTAAAGGGATGATTTCAACCCCCTCCCCCCTGTTTTTACAAAATGGCCGTTTAAACTCCACCTACTTCAGGGGTTAATACTGGAGAAAGTAGAGTAATTTAGAAACACCAAGGAAAAGACGTTATTATGAATTTGACAAATCATTTAATTAAACAATTCAGTTTAAAAAATAACAAAAATATAAGTTGAAAAAATGTTTGAAAAATAATAGTCATTTGACATAAGGTATCCAGGACAAAATTACTAACAAGTGTCCCAACATAACAAAGCTGAAACAAACATAACACAATATTATTTTTCTATAACAACTTTAACAGCTTTTGAACATTACCCTTTTTGGCGTCATTACGGTTTTCCAAAAGAACTGCCTCCTCCTCCATCTTTGTATATTCAGATAAGAAGCTAGAAGCCCAATGCCTCTATATGCACCATTTAAATTTGAACCTGGTAGGCTAGCTTGAAAAGATAACTAGGTTCTTCATATGCAGGGTTTACTGTGATAAGAATATACGGACAAAAACCAACTACCGTAACGTAAGATATTCAAAATAAATATCTGGACAAATTTTAGGTGCAAGACTGATTACTAGGTTTTTACTTAGCTAAGTTATTCAATTTTGTGCTTCAAGTAACAGTTTATAAAGCATAGGCGCTTTAGATGTAAGTACAGTGATTAGTGAATAACTTAAGTTTACAAAGTTTTTATTCGTTTCTTGCGATTTACGCATTGATACATTCCTTATACCTCAAACTTCTTTCTTTTCTGGCTTTCAACTCGAGCACATTTTACTATCTCTATCTATGTCCTGCGAAGATAATAAGAGAAACACATAAGAAGGTAGTATTGCTTTGGAAGATAACAAAGAATCACAAAACATATCAATCTAGTTCGAGAAATCCGCTCACGAACGATGATTTGATGCTGAAGTTGGTCGCAGAAGTTACATTTAGTATTGAACCTATCACATTATAAAGCCCATTACACACTAACCTTTAACTTCAATCCATGTTCTGCCATCAAATCCTCAAAAAAGGTGGATTACGCGTAGAAAAGACGGGAATAAACGGCTATCTGTTTGGAGGTTATGATAATGGCTTTCGTTCGACCGTTATGATTTTGCGCCTTGGGCCCAAGCCCCTCTCGGCCACTAAAGCGAGGGACGCCCGGTACATTTTGGTTTTACGGGCCCTGGTGAGCCGTCTTCTATCTGCAAAGCGGGACTTCTTTTTTTTTTTTATAATCTCAAGTAGCATTTCTATTAGAAACAATATATATTATTTTATAATGTTCAAATCGGATCTAAGACTTTTATACAATTATCACCCTACCTATCTTTCTTTTCAATGCAGTACTAATTATTCTGAGCGAATTCTGAAAGTACACCACATAAAACTCATGTTAGAGTCCAAGCCTGTCTTTGTTTACATTTCTTATTGTTGTAGTATAACTGACAATATATGCAAGTATGGCGAGGCCTGTTCTTGTATTGAAAATGTTCTTTTAGCATTTCCTAAGAATTTCCTAAGAGTTCCTAAATTGTAGAACTTCAAATCTTCTTCCTAAGATTTTCTTATCCAAATTATTTCAATTTTCTGGTCTTCTGCTTATACTAGGAAATCCTAGGAATTTTTAGGAAGTTTAATCATATTTTGTTGTTTTGATCGAACTTAGGAAATCTTAGGAAACTCCTAGGCACAGGGTAGAGTTTTTTGTCTCAATACCAATAAATACCATAAATTATTATTTTTATCTTTTGTCTTATATAATAAAGACTATCGTTTTCCTTCTTAAATTCAGCTAATTCAGAGTAAAAAAACAACTCTCTTTATTTTATATATTTGGAGTGATTTGTTACTGCTCTAAAAAGATACAGCTGGAGTAAAAACTACTCTTTCAACACGAGATGGCTGGAGTAGTTTTTACTCTTCAAAACCTACCCCCTAAAAGGAGTACTTTTTTACTCCATTTCTTGACCATCTGGAGTAAAAATAACTCTTTTCACTTCAGATAGTTGGAGTAGCTTTTACTCTGCTAAAATTACTCCCAGAAAAGAGTACTTTTTACTCCATTATTTGACCAACAAGAGTGAAAATTACTCTTTTTCTAAAAAACATTCGATACTAATTCTCAGCAGAGTAAAACTTACTCCGTTAAGGGAGTAAACAAAAAAATTACTCCTCAGTGGAGTAGTTTTTACTCCAATAAAGGAGTTCAAATTACTCCTTTAAAAGTACTCCATCGCAAAGAGTAGTTTTTACTCTCTGAGTGGAGTAAAAATAACTCCCTGAAACTAACAGTGTGGGATAAATCAACACATTGTCCAAGTGCTTTGTTGTACTCCTTATCCGGCGTTAGGTTATTTTGCTCGTAAGTCTTTTGTTCGAAGCGTCAGTGAAACTAGTCTGTTTTCCCAATGACGTACAACACTCTCACCCTTGTTTGCCGATTCCACCAAGCCACCACCTGGCTCTGTCTTTGAGATGTTTTTTTTTTATGTGTTTCGGGCTCTTAGAAACGGTTTTTTTTTTGTTGATGCAACTCCTGAAGTTTTTTATAGTCTCTCAATCCAGGAAGTCTACCTATGAGACTAAATTTCTCATTGTTTCATACAGTCAATTAAATCGTGTGCTCAATCCGAAGGAAATTGTTCACATTTCCAAGAAATTCAAAAGTTTTGTTCACTTTGAAAGGTTAGCGCCTTACGGGAAGATGACTCGAACGAAATCCATATACTTGTTGTGTTGGTCCATATACGTGTTGTATTGATCCATATACGTGTTGTATTGATCCATATACGTATTGTATTGGTCCACATACGTGTTGTATTGGTCCACATACGTGTTGTATTGGTCCATATACGTGTTGTATTGGTCCATATACGTGTTGTATTTGTCCATATACGTGTTGTATTTGTCCATATACGTGTTGTATTGGTCCATATACGTGTTGTATTGGCTCTTGAATGGTGGAAGTTCTAACGCTTTGAATGGACCGACACAGCAAAAAAATGGCAAGAAATTTTCCAATTCTCAATATATAAGCTCAAGATTCCGCATACAAGGAGTTCCTTTGACCAAAAGCTTAATTCCAAATTTAAAAGAAATTAAAAAGATATGAAATTTAGATATTAGCGAGCAAAGTTGGCTTAATTTCTGATCAGAGCCCGAGTTCTTCCTAAAAACGAGGAGAATTCATACTTTGAACATTGTAAAATTGCTCTTCAAGCCTCATATCTGGAAGACGAATCCATTAGAAAAAAAACACTTTTTGATATTTTGGTTTACATAACATAAGGAACCCCTATGCAGAAATGCAAGCTTACCGAAGTTAACCAGACCTTATTTTGGGAAAACTTGCCCTGGACCTTCTTAACATGAGCTCGTAGGCTAAATTGTAGTATCATATGAGCTTTGACAACATGTACAGGAGCACCCATTTCAGACGTGACGTTTCTGGGGCGGATGTTACGTCAATTAGTCAGATTTGACGTGAGAAAAATAAATCAATACATGGTTAAATTGCCATGTTTTGCCAAAAGGAGTAAATAATAACACTTCAACTTACACATACCACCTACTTTTAGGACTAACGCCCGAAACATCAGCTGAACTACTTGTTTTCACGGATGTGTGATACATATATACAATCTAAACCTTGTGTTAATCTATTTCCCTGATTCACGCCTCCTCAGACCACCTAGTCATTCTACAGTTTGTCTGTAGCCATACCAAATTTGACGTGAGCGGGGGCGGATGTGACGTGACCGGGGCGGATGTGACGTGACCGGGTGGATGTGACCTGACCCGGGGATGGATGTGACGTGACCGGGGGCGGATGTGACATGACCGGGTTTGATGTGACGTGACTGGGCCGGGTGCGACGTGACTGGGCCAGATGTGACGTCATATCATATTTTGATTGTTCTTCAGGTCGTGATATCAATCTGGACGTGTTGCGTGTACAGGGCTACAGACACTTCTGTAACAAGCTGTGGAACGCTACCAAGTTTGCCCTCTCTGGTCTGGGGGAGGGCTTCAAGCCCAATCCGACTACTGAGGTACAGTGCGCCCTTCCTATACCGGACACTGCTTTTTTGTACTTTTTAACTTCTGAAGTACAGTGGGACCTTTCTATACCGGACACTTGCTGCTTTTTTTTGTTTTTTACTTTTTTGTACTTCTGAAGTACAGTGGGACCTTTCTATACCGGACACTTGCTGCTTTTTTTTACTTTTTTTGTACTTCTGAAGTACAGTGGGACCTTTCTATACTGGAAACTGCTTTTTTTTTTTTTACTTTTTTCTACTTCTGAAGTACAGTGGGACCTTTTTATACCGGACACTCGATGCTTTTTTTTTAACCTCTTTACTTTGGAGTTACCTTGGAACCTCTGTGTACATGATACTTAATGTTTTTTTGTACTTTTTTTAAATTCTGAAGTAAAGTTAGACCTTTAGATCTAACTTTAGATTTTATATTGATAAGGTTTTCACTAGATTCCCTAATCTCTTTCTTCACATATTAGTTGCTTGGCAACGAGAGTTTGATGGACAGATGGATTCTGAGTCGCTTGTCGTTCGCTGAGAAGGCGTGCAACGATGGGTTTACCGCGTATGATTTTCCCGCCATAACCACAGCCACCTACAACTTTTGGCTGTACGAGCTCTGCGATGTCTACTTGGTGCGTACAAAACACGTGACCATTGCTAGCAAATTGTGTTTCTCGGGGTGGGGGAGAGGACCTTCGTCCTTGTATAATAAGGGCTAAACGTGGCTATCTTGTCAGTGATGTTCTCTTGGGTTTTATATAAAGTGGCTCTTTCAGGCGCCATTTTGCCATCCTAGCAGCTTTAGGGTCAAGTAGAAATCCATTTTCCTCTCTTTACCCACGATTTCTTTTGTATTTTAACCAGCGTATTTGTTAAAACATAAATGAAGCTGTGTTTTTGGAATAATACATTGTTAATTTGCTCGTAAAAAAAATAAATAAAAAACAGAGTTTGATTGAGATTAAGGCTTACATATACGTTAGCGTAAGGATCTTTTTGTCGGCGACAGTCACTTCTGATATCATAACACAAGGCACTTCTGATATCATAACACAAGGCACTTCTGATATCATAACACAAGGCACTTCTGATATCATAACACAAGGCACTTAAAGAACCCATTACCATCGGCAAATTCAAGCATGTAGTTGATAAACTTTCATTCAAATATCGTGAATAAAGTATCAATTTCAATCGTTGATTTTTATTTTGTAGTTTTCTTGCCAAAAAAAACGTATTATATATTATAAACAATAACAAATAGTTGTATGCTTTTTTTTCTTGCAGGAGGCCATCAAACCAGTTTTACAAAGTGGCGACCAAGAGGCGATCCTCGCCACACGAAACACACTGTATCCTTGACGTTTTTTCGTAGATAAGAGTATGCCTATAAATGATTTTGCTATTGTGTTCTTCTGTATTGTTCATTGTTATTTATGACGTAGCTGTGTGAACCCGAACGAAAAACATACATATCCATTTAGTTCTATATTTGACGTTTTGCCAAGTGTGAGTAAGGCGCGCCTTTGTTCACGCTATTAACCCACAGCCAATAAGCAGTCTGTTTTTACCCCCCATTGTTTCAATAGAGTTCTTATCAATAGCATTTCACTTAGAAATTTGTTTTAACATTAAACAACTTTAGACGGGAAAGTAACGGTAATTAATCGGACGTCATTTAAACGGTATTTTCGACGTTTTTTAAATCAGTTTCTGACACATCACCACAATACTATTGCTCTCCGATTTCGCACGTGATTACGCACGGTGGTCTTGATTTCATCCTGGAAGTGACATCTGATAGAAGAGATGAGGGTAAACGATATCTTCTACTTTCTCGTAACCGTGAACTACAAGGAAATTAAAGAGGAAGCAAGCAGTGCACAGTAAAAACAGCACCAAAAAAAAGCAGAAGCAGACCCTATCGGACATTTTACAGTTTGAATATTAATAGTACCACCTGCTAGGTTAAGTTTTTTTTTCGCGGACGCTTGAATAAAAAGTACGAATAGCGAATATATGTATTCGGCCGTAAAAATATTATTTGGAGAAATAATTCCGTTCAAAGTGATATATACATGAATACATATATGGCTTTGCAAAGGTTGATATTGCGTGTTGTCCTCTCCAATTAAGGCCTCCCTTACCTCCCTCCCAGCAAACGACATAGTAATTTCGCTAAAATAAATCAAATTACTGTGTGAGACTTGCTAAATTTCAGAAAATGTTTGCAACGCAGGATTTAATTTAACGTGATCCTCACTGAGACTAGAACCCCACTGGACTTGGGTTTGTTATATTTTCATAGTTTGTAAAGAACGTCCCTCTCTAATAAACGCCCCCTCTCGGACCATCGAAATTTAGTAAACGCCCCGGGCGTTTATTAGATCATTTACTGTATATACATAAATGCATATATGGCTTTGCAAAGGTTGATATTGCGTGTTGCCCTTGACATGCCTCAGCTACACGTGTCTAGAGAAAGGGCTCCTTCTGCTCAGTCCCATGATGCCTTTTGTGACAGAAGAACTGTACCAGAGACTTCCTAGACGCAACGGCCAATCAGCGCCAAGCATTTGCGTCACACCATACCCAAAGAACGTAAGTACAGCCAATCCCCGCTCTACATTTGCGTCACGCCACACCCGAAAAACATAAGCACACAGAAGCAACATCCAATCACCGGCATGCATTTGCAACACGCCATTCCCAACGAACATAAGTACACAGAAGCTACGGCCAAGCGCCAACCAGTACATGTATCACGTATCATCCGGACAACCTTACTGTATGTAAAACACAGGCCAATTCTAATTCTGTTTTAGTTGCCATGGAGACAAGCTGAGTTGGAGGAGCAAGTTGAGTTCATGCTGAGCATCGTGAAGATCGTGCGGTCTATCAAGCAGGAGTACCAGGTGGTCAAAGCCAAGCCTGAAGGTGAGGAATGCACGTGCGCCTGTGCGCTATGCTTTACATGGCCCAGCTACACGTGTCTAGAGAAAGGTCTCCTGCTCCTCAGTCCCATGATATCAACAAATGTTTGCTACGCAGGTTTTAATTTAACGTGATCATGACTGAGACTAAAACCCCACTACATTTGGGTTTGTTATATTTTCCCCGGACGTTTATTATATCATTTACGGTATTTGATGCAAACTCGACAACTCGTCGACACCTGTTTGTGTTGCTAGTGTATGCTGTGTTCACGGATGACGCTCTCGCCAACTCCATCAAGCCGTTAGTAGACACGGCACTCTCTCTCGGTGGATTCAGCAAGCTCAACATCCTCGGCCACGAGAGGCCGCCGCAGGGCTGCGCAGTCGACACTGTAACTGGCAAGTGCGAAGTGCATCTGCTGCTAAAGGTGCGTAAGACATACCAGCAAGACATACGCGACACGAGAGAGGTCAATAGTAACTTTAAGGTGCATCTGCTGCTAAAGGTGCGTAAAAATGACCAGCAAGACATACGCGACACGAGAGAGGTCAATAGTAACTTTAAGGTGCATCTGCTGCTAAAGGTGCGTAAGACATACCAGCAAGACATACGCGACACGAGAGAGGTCAATAGTAACTTTAAGGTGCATCTGCTGCTAAAGGTGCGTAAGACATACCAGCAAGACATACGCGACACGAGAGAGGTCAATAGTAACTTTAAGGTGCATCTGCTGCTAAAGGTGCGTAAAAATGACCAGCAAGACATACGCGACACGAGAGAGGTCTATAGTAACTTCACGAATCCAACAGACAGGGGCAAATGGTTGCATATATCCGATTTCAATGAGAAACATGAAAGTGCTCGATTTTTTTGATCGGGGGAGGGGGGGGGGACCATTTTATTCTTGGACTGACTGTACATAAATACTATCAAAATCTTGGTTAAAATAAAGCGTGTGTCGGGGGGGGGGGGGGGGGGGGTACGGGAGTAGTTATTATCGTACGATGAGTTGAGTAAGATTAGTCTTGATGTCATCTAAAAGGATCAACATTTTGAATTCCGAGGAAGCGGATTTTTTTCGTTTGTGCCCAGTCCGGAAAATGCCAAAGGCTACACTTCTTCTTTTTTTCTCTTCTTTTATTGGGGGGGAGGGGAAGGGGGGACTCGTTATTTGAGAAATAAAAGCCTAAATGGGTTGAATCTTCACCCAGACTACATGAAAGACACAGCTGCCAAGTATGATTATTATTGAGATTTTTACGATTTTATTTCATAGTAGAATGAACGGCGTTAATTTTAACTATACATCCTTAGTACTCTACAAACGTCACACAGCGTGACATTGACCCCATTTTAATTTTATTCGTACATACAGTGGACTTGGTTGACCTGTACTACGACCCGTACTACCGTACCACCTTTAGACAATGTTTAATTAAAAATATATTTGTACCTAAAGGTTTACTCGAAAGGTCTTGTGATAATCACTTGTGTATAACTATTAACTCGCTATCAAACTTGGCTACCATTTTTCCATCTTGTATGTAAGAAAGCTCTTTAATTAATTCCTCAATTTGTTGGGCAATCTCAATAGGTTCTGTCTTCCTGAAATAAGGTGTAAGAGTTAGAAAATCCAGCAATAGGTTACCCTCGGTGGATTCTGCATCGAGGATATCTTTGAGGTCAAGATAAAATTTTACTGCGTGTTTCTCGAATTCCCAGCCATTCTCCTTGATAACGTCGGTAACATCCTCACTGCAGATATGACAGAAGGCTTTGCCTTTTAAACTTGCAAGCATCTTTAGAGTTTGGTATATTGGTTGCTGGGCTGTTCGCACAAGGCATACAATTATACCGCCGTTTTGGAGGTTGTCATACGACCAAGCTAAAGCTGTCTTTATATCCATGTAGTAAATACTATGCAGAAAGTGAATCATGAAGTACTTTCTCTCTCTTTGATTACCATTAGAGAACTCTTGGAAAGTTGTGGGGTGAAAAGAGAAAACCACTTCTGGAATATCGTCACTTGCAGCGGCTTTCTTAAAATCCACCAAAGATGAATTGCTGGGTTCCACTACCGTTTGATGTATTAAAGCTCTTCCCGCTTTATAGCCGGCTAAAATTGATCGTAAGATTACCATATCCAATTCGCCTCTGCCACTACCAACACTAAGAATACGGATAGGGTTTTCAACCGAAATAACTAGTTCCTTCTTGCTCAATATGTTTGGAATGACTTCTTTAAGGCAGGCAGCTGTTGATTGATCTATATTTGAGCACTTCCAAAACACAAAGTAGCTGTGGTTATAGTGGTCTAATATAGGTAACACAGACATAATATTTTCTGGTCCTCTTTCACAAGGCCAAAGCGAGACCTATCTGGTTTCTCTTTATCGATTGTGTATGTAAATTGATTTGTTCGGCTTCGTTGCCTAGTCGGTTATTTTGACTACGTTGGGTCAGTACGCAGCTCTTACAAGCTGCAATTTGATGGGCAAATGAACAATATCCGCACCTCGACACAAAGAACAAGAATAGAGACAAAAGAATTCCTTTGTAGAACAAAGATAATAGAAAACGTTTCGGGCAAAGGGTTCAAGCACAAAAATCCTTGTTCCACGGTATTTGATCACGTTGTTTGTGACTCTTAGTTTGTAGTAAACATATTGAGTTAAAATGAGCCGTTTAGGTCGCACTAGCAAGATGCTCAGGACATCTCTGTTTAGATAAGCTCAAAAACTGAGTAAGTACGCAGCTGCTTTGTCTCCTATTATCTTTGTTCTACAAAGGAATTCTTTTGTCTCTATTCTTCTCGTTCTTTGTGTCGAGGTGCGGATATTGTTCATTTGCCAAATCAAATTGCAGCTTGTAAGAGCTGCGTACTGACCCCAAAAACTGACAGATGTCCGTGACATGTTACGAAGCCAAGTGCAACCTATGTTCTTACGCAACACGACAAATTCGCCGGTCGGGACAAAACTTCAAAGGAGTCGATGTCCTGCCCGAGGACAGGAAATCTACCTGATGTCAGGGGAACTCTGCTTTTATTCTTATCGCGCAAAGAATGTCACTCACACAAAAAACGTAAATGGTCTCAAATAGCAACCTTCGCTTCGCCTTCAAAGCTAGAGGTGAATCCCTACCAAACTCGCTTATTTCCAACAATGTGGCGGCGTGAGGAACGGTCAATTCTAAGCCAAACATGTACGTCTTCGCTTTCGGTGCATAATAGACAACTACATTTGCAATTAACTGAGTAACAGTAACAGCTATGCATCCGACTAACGCAGCACGAAATGTCAATAATATTCGTACTTGGTTATGACACCTAGCAAAACAGACTTATTTTCACGGAGGAAAATAACGAAATATAGATCAACGTCATCTTTGACAACTAAATATCTTACTTTAATTAAACACCGACCTTCCTGAAGTTAAGAACCGTTATAAGTACGTTTTGTTTATTCAACTAAAAGGCGTCTGTTTGTTTAAGCAAGTTATATCGACAAAGTAACTTTAGCCGTTCCTATGAAATAGGATAACGAAAAGTAAAAAGTTGACCCAGTGGAAAAGTTGACCCAGTGGAAAAGTAGGAGTTGCGCGTCCCTTTTCCAGGGGCATTTGACAATCAGAATTTGGCCACCAATTCTCGGTTCGCGCTTCTTAACGAAGGAAGAAAAGTTAGATCTGAGTTCACACAGGGTTTGCTCTGTGTGGATTCAGACCTGGCCGTCGACGAAATTAGGATTTAGTACGGTTTAAGATTTTGAGTGCAAAAATGATTGGAATCTTGTCAATCATTATATTCATGTGTGTATCTTGCCATGCGCACTAGCAGTGTGACAAGTTAGTGTGTGACAACCGTAGTCAGTAGCAACATGTAAACATTACGTAAGTCACGGTAGCCCAAGGGTAACAAACCGACACACCCATGGGGGGTAGTTCGTTCCTAGGACGCCCATTGGCTGAAACCTTATCTAAACAGAGCTAAAAGCTTCCCATGGCTGTCAGTGTCGGATTACCTAAGGGACACCGTTGTCGGAACTTATAAAAAGGGGTGCGGTAGAAGCCGCAGAGTATATTATCGGGTAAACCTTGAGTTTGTAACAGCGAAGTAAAACCCGGTACCTGTACCGCCCCCACTACAGCCTACTGTCGTTATTACAGAAGTCTGTTTTGTTTGGCTTCGTTTGGCTAGCTAGTAAACTCCAGGTAGTTGCCGCTGTGCCGAGCGTTTCACTTCTCTCCCCAACAACTTGGTTGTGACACCACTCCGTGCAAAATTTGGGAGTGAAAAAAACTAACCTCAACCTTTTTGCAAGGCTGAACAGCTGAATCGCCATCCATCCTTGTTTTCGTTCTAAGTGTTATTCGTATGGCTTTTTTTAGAGCTGTCAGGACTCTGGAACAAGAAAATCACAGGCCGCGTATCAGGCGACTTTGTTTTTCAAATGTTGGAGAGGAAAAATAAAACTAAGCTGACATAAATGCCAGACGCAACGCCTGTCGCTTGCTTTAATGACTCAATCAATATAGAGCAATTATATAAGTAGTATTAAGGCAGCTTTACTGCATCCATATTTCCAGCGCTTTTAATACATCTAATAGACCTAAACTTAAAAAAAAAACGATACCGATAAGAAATAAGCGCACTATTTATATAAGGCCAAGGGGAGGGGGGACCTCTTCCTGGTTTGCATTTGATCATGGACGCCGTAGAGATATGACATCTACAAGCTAGGAACATTGAAAAGCTGAATTCTGTTTATGTTTACTGCGTAGACTCCAGCTTAACATTGCCTATTATAAAGAAAGCATTTCGCATGTACTCTGTGATACAATAAGTAGTCGCATACGATTCCCCAACGAGCTACAACAGCGAAAAATTGTTTATTGCGCTGGATCCAGTTTATTTGTTTGACAATTACAAATGGCAAGGCGCTCACAGAAAAACAATAAGGGCTTATGCGAGCCATGAGCTCCCCGAAAACATAAAGATGTTCGAACGAACAATTACGGATTGTTCGAATTTATGGGTAATACAGGCCTGTCACTCGGGCTATGTACAGAACTGAACAGCTAAACAGAGCTCACACGTCAGAGATAAACGCGCCGTTTTAAGATAGAGGTACCCTTGTACAGACTTGAACATTATTGGATTATTGCAAAGTATATTTGCTCACCACCAATCGCCTTTGTTCGGTAATGAAAAATCTTGTCAGTCAGGGTACGAGCTATGAATAATTGCAAAATATATTTGCTCGTAGGGAATGATTGACATCGCCAAGGAAATCTCTAAAGTTGAAAACAAGCAAGAAAACCTCAAAGCGCAACTGGAGAAGCTGAAAAAAGCAACTGAAGTGGAAGATTACAAGAACAAGGTGCCTATACCGGTGGAGAGGGGGGGGGGTACCGGTGGAGGGTGGGGGTGGGGGGGTAATCCAGAGACTGGATTGCAATGATATTTGTTTGGGACTTCTAATTACGATTGTACACACCCATTTCTTTATTTGCGTTCTATTTAGCATAGATAGAAGAGACTGCCTAAATAGCCTGTTTACACTAGCATTTGTCTCGTGCGACGCGAGCTAGAATCCCATGACCACACGAAACCCCTGACCGCACTAGCTTGAGAGCAAATTTGAAAAAAAAAAAATCGCAAACTGCTCCAAAGAATATAGTGCTTACGTTCTGCGTTGGGTTGCGGATTCTTCGTTTTTCGTGTGGTTACAGATGTTAACCTGTTCCGACATATTTTTAGGTACCTGAAAATATTCAACAACAAAACGAGGAGAAGGTATGTAGTTAAGTGTTCAAAGGTGTCCGAATGCTTGTCTTTTGATCATTTTGTAGTATTTTCCCTAGTACTCGCATATTTTTTTAGAGAACTCGCTGTGGACCGTGGCCGTGCTTTGTTTTCATTTTTGCTGTAGCTCTAACCTTATTTGTATTGTTTGTTTTTTTAATGTAGATACAAGAAACAGAGGCTGAAATTCTTAAAATGCAGCGCGCCCTGGAGTCTCTAAAGATGGCCGAGTAACGGCATACACTGTTGGCAAATACTTAAATCACAATGTATTGTTGGAATTATATTATGCAGCTTCGGTACAGTGTTGGACAATAGTCTTCTAGAATTCTTTCACAAATCCAGTTTATCAAAACTGTCCAAAATTCTTTAGTAGAGCGTATAGGGAATAAACAATTGTTATTGTAGTCTACTGTGCTTTGTACGCATTTGTTTTCCTATGCCTTCGACTTGTCCACGATGTGAGGTATGTGGGTGAGGATTGAGACCGATTCTGCCAATCAAGCCAAATCAAAACAAAAGAATTCCAAAAGCAATGAGTACCAAAACTAATAATTTATTATACTTCCAATGCTGACAATTGTAATCTTAGATTCTATTAAATACTATCTCTTCTCTGCTTACCAAACATTAAATATACGGCATCACGCGATGCTCAATAGCCCATTCCCAATTTCACCTCACCCACGCAAAGTGAATGCCACAACTTCTCTTTTCGTGCATTCACCTCCCCGATGTCTTCCCACAACTCTGTGATAAACCGAGTAAAAACTCAAAAAACTTTAATAAAATACTACCAAGTCAGTCTTGTCGTGTAACTCGTGTAAGAAAGCCAGAACGTCTCTCTATTTAATGGCCAGCGAGCTTGAGACGAGGTTCGCTGGCCACTAAATAGAAAGACGTTCGAGGCTCTGGATAGGCTTAAGTGTACCAAGATGCTAAAATAATGTAAACGTCACCCATGAGCCACTGCGGGTCACGATATATGGATTCTTGAGTGCAATCGTATTTAAAATAGGTGAATAACCAGGGACTGACCATAAGAAATATGAGAAAAAAAGAATTATCTTTACAGCCTCGAGTGCACGATAAATGACCTATCTTTCCTCAAATATCTTTTGGCCCGCCCCTTGACTTATTATTTTATAATTCAAAGTATCTTTTCAGTTGAAAAAAAAAATGTGTTTCGTTTTCCCCAATTCTTTTTAAGTTTATTTTAGTTTTCCCAAATCTTAGGACCAAAATATCTTCTAATATCTCAAACAAACACAAGCATCTTTGGAATGTTGAAATAGAAATTTGAACCTATTTTTTAAGCAATGGAACCGACCATAAAGTATTCATTATTTGCCATAACTTGTATTCTAAATAATCTACGTTTTGAGATTAAAAATTTCGCCTACTGCATAAGAACCCCTATGAATTTTCCTATTAAACATTACAATTTACGCAATTTAAGCCCTAATTCTAAAAAAGATTTATTGTCTGATCAAGAAAAAATCCTATTTTTCAATTACAATAGCATAGTATGTTCTACGGTACATCTGAAGAATACTATAAAATATGTTTTTAGAAAAATAGCAGAGAATGTGTTAGGATTGTTATCTAAAACAAAAATGGGTGTATGCATAAAAGCCTATCAGCCTGGTAGTGCCACATTTCATTCGGTTACGTTTTCTGGTTGTTATTAAACCTTATCTGGGTCTTTGTCACGTTGCTTCTTCTGTCGAGAACGCAAGCCGAGCCTGTTAAACAAAATAAAATAGGATGAGGACTCAGTCCCGGCAAGGTAACGTATTCTGAGGTAAACTAAGGGGTGGTAACGTAATGTTATCTAGGTGACACAATAAGGCTGAGTACTTATGTTATCTAGGTAATATTAGGTGGAATAAGGTAAGACGCGGAGGAGTAATAAGGCTGAGTACGTATGTTACCTAGGTGTCATTAGGTGAAATAAGGTATGGTGGAATAAGGGGAGACGCGGAGGAGTAATAAGGCTGAGCACGTATGTTACCTAGGTGTCATTGGGTGGAATAAGGTATGGTGGAATAATGTAAGACGCGGAGGAGTAATAAGGCTGAGTACGTATGTTACCTAGGTGTCATTAGGTGAAATAAGGTATGGTGGAATAATGTAAGAGGCGAAGGATTAATAAGGCTGAGTACGTATGTTATCTGGGTGAATCACGCTAGGTGGGTTAGGGTAAGGTGAACATAAGTGATTGGCAAGGTGGTATAAGGTGAGGTGCCGTGGAGTAGGATGAGACGTAGGAGTAGCGTGGAATCACGCTAGGTGGGTTAGGGTAAGGTGAACATAAGTGATTGGCAAAGTGGTATAAGGTGAGGTGACGTTGAGTAGGGTGAGACAAGGTGTAGGGTGCGGGAAGATGAGTGTGGTGCATGCAAGAAATGGTTTAGGTCGGCTTACACACGGTGGATAAGGGCTGGTAGAACTAAGTGTAAAACCAAAAATAAATTTAGCAAAATAAAAGATGATTGAATATGACAAAACTCCAAGCATCTTTCCCTAGACAGGAAGTTTCGAATCATTCTTCAATCACGTGACATACCCGATCAGTAAAGAAAACCCTTGCGCCTTCCTCATCATCTTCTAGAACACTAAAGTGAATCTCCTCTGACAACATGGAGCGCGGGCGCTCGCCTTGTAATGAGCCTGCGATATCACTGGCAGGCAGTTGCTCGTTGTATTCCGTCTCGTCTGTCTGCTGGCGGGCAAAGTTGATGAATACCTGTGATAAATAAAATCAGTTAAGTTATAGCGAGGGAGACGCGTACGATAAAGTTAAGTCCGATGAGGTGTTGTGCTGTGAGGTAAAGTATATGGAGAAAATTTGTGTATTCTAATGTTGTTGGGAGCCAAGATGTTGATTGAAATTATCGATATATCGAGTACAAATACTTCAATGTTCCATTGTAAACCAAGAAGGCTTTAAGGAATGTCGATCAGCCAAACCGTTGTTTTTGTTTACATGTTTTCATTTGAGAATACAACGGTCTTGTTGCGTGAAAACTGACGATGTCTGATTGAAAGCATCTATGTTACTTGAATTAGCCGATGAAAATAGATGCTTTGAGTCACACACTTGAAGCAATTTGCTGGAGCATAAAATGGCGGCTTCTTTTAAACACTCACATTGTCTAATGTTGTCTGGCTGACTGAGTAGTCCTCGATGCCCAGTCGATCCTGGTAGTCCTCGATGTTCCCAAAGATCTGATCCAGCGTCATGATGCCCGAGGGTATCTGGTACTGAAGCATGTTGTGATGACGTTCCTGTACACAAGAAGCCACCGGCACGTGATAAAGCCAACAAAATTAACCAATGGCAGCTAAAAGAGCTTTTGAGATGTCCCAAATTTACTTATAACTATCGTTATTTAAAACTAAACCAATAACACCTACGGAGGTTTCCAACCAAATAGCGTGATTTAGATCTATCAACTGGACACTTAATACGGCCCGGACACGCTTCGAGGCTATCTTCGCTTTTACTTATGACCGTCCTCAAAACTTAACCAATGAAAGGCTCGTCTATGCGCGCTTACTTCTCAGACCAATTTTGTGTACGGAGTCGGCCAAAATCTTACAGACGGACGCTACTCAATAGACTTTTGGTGGCAGGCCAATTTCTTTTCTCAGAAGCCGAGGAAAGGGCTGGATGACAGCTGCTCGTAAATGCTCTATCCGCCCGACACATCGGAGCGTCTAAATCATTGAAAAAGGAATTAAGCACAATCAACCACTTTTACTAGAGCGTGTAAAACGCAAAAAAAAACAGCTTTTCACAAGCAAAGTAAACGGAGACGGAAAAGTAAGTGCAGACATCAGACGCACACCAGCGTGTGAAAACCTCGCGAAGCAGACGTGAACCGCCCCTTTCATTCCTTCTCCGCTCGTGTCTCCCTCGCGAAGCAGACGTGAACCGTCATTTCCATTCCTTCTCCGCTCGCGTCTCCCTCGCGAAGCAGACGTGAACCGTCATTTTCATTCCTTCTCCGCTCGCGTCTCCCTCGCGAAGCAGACGTGAACCGTCATTTTCATTCCTTCTCCGCTCGCGTCTCCCTCGCGAAGCAGACGTGAACCGTCATTTTCATTCCTTCTCCGCTCGCGTCTCCCTCGCGAAGCAGACGTGAACCGCCCCTTTCATTCCTTCTCCGCTCGTGTATCCCTCGCGAAGCAGACGTGAACCGCCCCTTTCATTCCTTCTCCGCTCGTGTATCCCTCGCGAAGCAGACGTGAACCGCCCCTTTTATTCCTTCTCCGCTCGCGTCTCCCTCGCGAAGCAGATGTGAACAGTCATTTTCATTCCTTCTCCGCTCGTGTCTCCCTCGCGAAGGAGACTTGAACCGTCCATTTAATGTCTTCTCCGCTCGTGTATCCCTCGCGAAGCCGACGTAAACCGTCCCCTTAATTTTTTTTCCGCTCGTGTCTCCCTAGCAACTATTTTCACATGCGAAGTAAGCATCTTACATCCCCTCTTGCATCTTTGCTTATTTCAATAAATAATAGGCCTAACGTAAAATACAAAAGGAAATTGTTTAGATACCTTAAGAGTGGCCCGTGGGAAGTGCTCAGTAAAGTGTGTGATGGCGGGCTCAAGATTAGGGACGTCGCCTTGGATACGCACAGTGATGATATAACCTTCGCCAAACCTGCAGACATCATCAAAGCTAAGTATTTGTTTTCCTGTCTATCTTCTAAATCTTAATGCTCCGTTATAATTCTATCCTCCTGGTTCTAATGGCATACCTGTTTCCGGTCCTTGTGGCATACCTGCTTCCGGTCCTTGTGGCAAACCTGGTTCCGGTCTTCATAACATATCAGTTACCGGTCTTCGTGGTATACCTGATTCCGGTCTCCGTGGCATACCTGTTTCCGGTCTTCATGCAAACCTGTTTCCGGTCTTCATTGCATACCTGTTTCCGGTCTTCATTGCATACCTGTTTCCGGTCTTCATGGCATACCTGTTTCCGGTCTTTATGGCACATCTATTTCCGGTCCTTATGGCACACCCGTTTCCTGTCTTCATGGTACACCCGTTTCCTGTCTTCATGGCACATCCGTTTCCTGTCTTCATGGCCTACCGGTTTCCGGTCTTCATGGCATACCTGTTTCTGGTTTTAATGGAACATCCATTTCCGGTCCTAATGGCACACCCGTTTCCTGTCTTCATGGCACACCCGTTTCCTGTCTTCACGGCCTACCTGTTTACGGTCTTCATGGCCTACCTGTTTTCCGGTCTTCATGGCAATCTACCTGTTTTTGAGATGTTGACAGCTGCCGAGGCATTTGAACCGTCCGTTGACCATGATAGCGAGGCGACTGCACAAGGCTTCACATTCCTCCATACTGAAACAAATAAAGATAGCAGAACTCAAAGAACTATCTAGTCACCCGGGAAAGACTAACATAAAATCACTTGTCTTTACTAGCTTTTTTTAGAATTGATTCTCTTAGTGCATGTAAAATTAAAACCCTGAGAGCAAGGCAAGTTAACAACATCAACCGCCTTCTTCCCTATGCTGTGCCTTTGTTCGTAGGGGTATAAGGGAATGACTTTGAGTCAAGTCAACCCCGACAATAAATTGGCTGTTTCTAAAGTGAACACTAAGACATCAAGGAAATGAGCAAAACGGAACAGAAAATATGTAAAGTGAGAATTTATGTATAAGGACAACATTTGTAAAATACAGTTTCCTTGATAAACAGTATGTTCTATCACACAGATTTTGAATAATATAATTTTCGAAGCCTTTATCTATCAGTTAGAGCGCTTAGAGCGGAATTTCACGATACCAGTGACGTCATACCTGTGAGAGGTCAGCACCACTGATCGCCCATCTTTGACGATGTTCAGGATGAGGTTCCACAGGAAGCGCCGTGCACCCGGATCCATTCCTGTCGTGGGCTCGTCCTAGAAGATAACGAAGACGATAAGGGCTATTGTGGGCTCGTCTTAGAAGATAACGAAGACGATAAGGGCTATTGTAGGCTCGTCCTAGAAGATAACGAAGACGATAAGGGCTATTGTGGGCTCGTCTTAGAAGATAACAAAGACGATAAGGGCTATTGTGAGCTCGTCCTAGAAGATAACGAAGACGATAAGGGCTATTGTAGGCTCGTCCTAGAAGATAACGAAGACGATAAGGGCTATTGTGGGCTCGTCTTAGAAGATAACGAAGACGATAAGGGCTATTGTGGGCTCGTCTTAGAAGATAACGAAGACGATAAGGGCTATTGTAGGCTCGTCCTAGAAGATAACGAAGACGATAAGGGCTATTGTGGGCTCGTCCTAGAAGATAACGAAGACGATAAGGGCTATTGTAGGCTCGTCCTAGAAGATAACGAAGACGATAAAGGCTATTGTGGGCTCGTCCTAGAAGATAACGAAGACGATAAGGGCTATTGTGGGCTCGTCCTAGAAGATAACGAAGACGATAAGGGCTATTGTGGGCTCGTCCTAGAAGATAACGAAGACGATAAGGGCTATTGTAGGCTCGTCCTAGAAGATAACGAAGACGATAAGGGCTATTGTGGGCTCGTCCTAGAAGATAACGAAGACGATAAGGGCTATTGTAGGCTCGTCCTAGAAGATAACGAAGACGATAAGGGCTATTGTAGGCTCGCCCTAGAAGATAACGAAGACGATAAGGGCTATTAAAAAGAGGAATTTTATCAACCCAGATATTACAGCCAAATTCGTTGTTGCGCGACCTCGGTGAATCCAAAATCCTTGTCTCGTTTGTGAATAGCGCGTAGTCAGACACAAGCTTTGGGGGCGGTTTGTCTGGTTTTGATTGTTTGGTTTGATTGACTACGCGCTATTTTCCCAAACGAAGAAAGATATTGTCGGTTCTGGGAGGTCGCGCAACAACGAATTTTGCTATAGAGGGATATCACGCCTAATGCGCCTCGTGCCATATAGAAAAATTCGTAAAAACGACCAAGAAAGTCACTGGCTAAAAACTGGACAACCAGTTTACTTTACTCTAATTAGAATTTGATTGGTGGGCCACTTATGACGAAATACTTACTAAGAATATGATTGGTGGGCCACTTATGACGAAATACTTACTAAGAATATGATTGGTAATCGCCTATGACAAAATACTAAGAATATGATTGGTGGTCGCCTATGACGAAATACTTACTAAGAATATGATTGGTAGTCGCTTATGACGAAATACTTACTAAGAATTTGATTGGTGGGCCACTTATGACGAAATACTAAGAATATAATTGGTGGGCCACTTATGACGAAATTCTTACTAAGAATATGATTGGTAGTCGCCTATGACGAATACTTGCTAAGAATTTGATTGGTGGGCCAATTATGACGAAATACTAAGAATATGATTGGTAGTCGCCTATGACGAAATACTTACTAAGAATATGATTGGTAGTAGCCTATGACGAAATACTTACTAAGAATATGATCGGTGGGCCACTTATGACGAAATACTTACTAAGAATATGATTGGTAGTCGCCTATGACGAAATACTTACTAAGAATATGATTGGTAGTCACCTATGACGAAATACTAATAATATGATTGGTGGTCGCCTATGACGAAATACTTACTAAGAATATGATTGGTGGTCGCCTATGACGAAACACTTACTAAGAATATGATTGGTGGTCGCCTTTGACGAAATACTAATAATATGATTGGTGGGTCGCCTATGACGAAATACTAAGAATATGATTGGTGGGTCATGACGAAATACTTACTAAGAATATGATTGGTGGGTCGCCTATGACGAAATACTAAGAATATGATTGGTGGGTCATGACGAAATACTTACTAAGAATATGATTGGTGGGTCGCCTATGAGCGCTATAGCCGTGGAGAGCTTTCTCTTGTTGCCTCCACTGTAGGTCTTGCACGGGGTCTTTGCGTACTGAGTCAGGTTCATCTTACGGATAGCCCACTTCATCACCTACGAGGGAACAATTCTGGGAATGAAAAACAAGTTGGATGATAGCAATTCGCTCAAGTTACTGACGTGATAAAGTGCTCTAGTCGGCCTCACTCTCGTGATGGTTTCCATTTCATAATGGAAGTCAAATTATGCAAAGACATTTGTACATTTAAAACAATGTTTTATACTAAATTTATTAATTTCAAATTGAAATATCGCAATATCACAAATCAGTTAATGGAAATGGTTGCTTTTTCCAACTTGGTATTGTACTAGGATGACAAAATGGAACCTGACCGTTTCACTTTCTTTTCCGCCCCCACCTCCCCTTGAGTCTACAAAACCTGTTTCACTTTTCGGTACCTTCGAGACAATAGCTCTGACCTGCTTAATCTTCTTTTCCGGCACCCCCCATCCCCTCCCCTGAGTCTACAGCACTGACCTGCTTAATCTCCTTTTCCGGCACACCCCATCCCCTCCCCTGAGTCTACAGCACTGACCTGCTTAATTTCCTTCTCTGGCAACCCCCATCCCCTTCCCTGAGTCTACAGCACTGACCTGCTTAATCTCCTTTTCCGGCACCCCCCATCCCCTTCCCTGAGTCTACAGCACTGACCTGCTTAATCTCCTTTTCTGGCACCCCCCATCCCCTCCCCTGAGTCTACAGCACTGACCTGCTTAATCTCCTTCTCCGGCACACCCCATCCCCTCCCCTGAGTCTACAGCACTGACCTGCTTAATTTCCTTCTCCGGCACCCCCCATCCCCTTCCCTGAGTCTACAGCACTGACCTGCTTAATCTCCTTTTCCGGCACCCCCCATCCCCTTGCCTGAGTCTACAGCACTGACCTGCTTAATCTCCTTTTCCGGCACCCCCCATCCCCTCCCTAAGTCTACAGCACTGACCTGCTTAATCTCCTTTTCCGGCACCCCCCATCCCCCTCCCTGAGTCTACAGCACTGAACTGCTTAATCTCCTTCTCTTGCACCCCCCATCCCCTCCCCTGAGTCTACAGCACTGACCTGCTTAATCTCCTTCTCTGGCACCCCCCATCCCCTCCCCTGAGTCTACAGCACTGACCTGCTTAATTTCCTTCTCTGGCACCCCCCATTTCCCTCCCTGAGTCTACAGAACTGACCTGCTTAATTTCCTTCTCTGGCACCCCCCATCCCCTCCCCTGAGTCTACAGCACTGACCTGCTTAATCTCCTTTTCCGGCACCCCCATCCCCTTACCTAAGTCTACAGCACTGACCTGCTTAATTTCCTTCTCTGGCACACCCCATTCCCTTCCCTGAGTCTACAGCACTGACCTGCTTAATTTCCTTCTCTGGCACCCCCCATCCCCTCCCCTGAGTCTACAGCACTGACCTGCTTAATTTCCTTCTCTGGCACCCCCCATCCCCTCCCCTGAGTCTACAGCACTGACCTGCTTAATCTCCTTCTCTGGCACCCCCCATCCCCTCCCCTGAGTCTACAGCACTGACCTGCTTAATTTCCTTTTCCGGCACCCCCCATCCCCCTCCATGAGTCTACAGAACTGACCTGCTTAATTTCCTTCTCTGGCACACCCCATTCCCTTCCCTGAGTCTACAGCACTGACCTGCTTAATTTCCTTCTCTGGCACCCCCCATCCCCTCCCCTGAGTCTACAGCACTGACCTGCTTAATCTCTTTTTCCGGCACCCCCCATCCCCTCCCTGAGTCTACAGCACTGACCTGCTTAATCTCCTTTTCCGGCACCCCCCATCCCCCTCCCTGAGTCTACAGCACTGACCTGCTTAATCTCCTTCTCTGGCACCCCCCATCCCCTCCCCTGAGTCTACAGCACTGACCTGCTTAATCTCCTTCTCTGGCACCCCCCATCCCCTTCCCTAAGTCTACAGCACTGACCTGCTTAATCTCCTTCTCTGGCACCCCCCATCCCCTCCCCTGAGTCTACAGCACTGACCTGCTTAATCTCCTTCTCTGGCACCCCCCATCCCCTCCCCTGAGTCTACAGCACTGACCTGCTTAATCTCCTTTTCCGGCACCCCCCATCCCCTTCCCTGAGTCTACAGCACTGACCTGCTTAATCTCCTTCTCTGGCACCCCCCATCCCCTCCCCTGAGTCTACAGCACTGACCTGCTTAATCTCCTTTTCCGGCACCCCCCATCCCCTTCCCTGAGTCTACAGCACTGACCTGCTTAATCTCCTTTTCTGGCACCCCCCATCCCCTCCCCTGAGTCTACAGCACTGACCTGCTTAATCTCCTTCTCCGGCACACCCCATCCCCTCCCCTGAGTCTACAGCACTGACCTGCTTAATTTCCTTCTCCGGCACCCCCTATCCCCTTCCCTGAGTCTACAGCACTGACCTGCTTAATCTCCTTTTCCGGCACCCCCCATCCCCTTGCCTGAGTCTACAGCACTGACCTGCTTAATCTCCTTTTCCGGCATCCCCCATCCCCTCCCTGAGTCTACCGCACTGACCTGCTTAATTTCCTTTTCCGGCACCCCCCATCCCCTTCCCTGAGTCTACAGCACTGACCTGCTTAATCTCCTTCTCTGGCACCCCCCATCCCCTCCCCTGAGTCTACAGCACTGACCTGCTTAATTTCCTTTTCCGGCACCCCCCATTTCCCTCCCTGAGTCTACAGAACTGACCTGCTTAATTTCCTTCTCTGGCACCCCCCATCCCCTCCCCTGAGTCTACAGCACTGACCTGCTTAATCTCCTTTTCCGGCACCCCCATCCCCTTACCTAAGTCTACAGCACTGACCTGCTTAATTTCCTTCTCTGGCACACCCCATTCCCTTCCCTGAGTCTACAGCACTGACCTGCTTAATTTCCTTCTCTGGCACCCCCCATCCCCTCCCCTGAGTCTACAGCACTGACCTGCTTAATTTCCTTCTCTGGCACCCCCCATCCCCTCCCCTGAGTCTACAGCACTGACCTGCTTAATCTCCTTCTCTGGCACCCCCCATCCCCTCCCCTGAGTCTACAGCACTGACCTGCTTAATTTCCTTTTCCGGCACCCCCCATCCCCCTCCCTGAGTCTACAGAACTGACCTGCTTAATTTCCTTCTCTGGCACACCCCATTCCCTTCCCTGAGTCTACAGCACTGACCTGCTTAATTTCCTTCTCTGGCACCCCCCATCCCCTCCCCTGAGTCTACAGCACTGACCTGCTTAATCTCTTTTTCCGGCACCCCCCATCCCCTCCCTGAGTCTACAGCACTGACCTGCTTAATCTCCTTTTCCGGCACCCCCCATCCCCCTCCCTGAGTCTACAGCACTGACCTGCTTAATCTCCTTCTCTGGCACCCCCCATCCCCTCCCCTGAGTCTACAGCACTGACCTGCTTAATCTCCTTCTCTGGCACCCCCCATCCCCTTCCCTAAGTCTACAGCACTGACCTGCTTAATCTCCTTCTCTGGCACCCCCCATCCCCTCCCCTGAGTCTACAGCACTGACCTGCTTAATCTCCTTCTCTGGCACCCCCCATCCCCTCCCCTGAGTCTACAGCACTGACCTGCTTAATCTCCTTTTCCGGCACCCCCCATCCCCTTCCCTGAGTCTACAGCACTGACCTGCTTAATCTCCTTCTCTGGCACCCCCCATCCCCTCCCCTGAGTCTACAGCACTGACCTGCTTAATCTCCTTTTCCGGCACCCCCCATCCCCTTCCCTGAGTCTACAGCACTGACCTGCTTAATCTCCTTTTCTGGCACCCCCCATCCCCTCCCCTGAGTCTACAGCACTGACCTGCTTAATCTCCTTCTCCGGCACACCCCATCCCCTCCCCTGAGTCTACAGCACTGACCTGCTTAATTTCCTTCTCCGGCACCCCCTATCCCCTTCCCTGAGTCTACAGCACTGACCTGCTTAATCTCCTTTTCCGGCACCCCCCATCCCCCTCCCCTGAGTCTACAGCACTGACCTGCTTAATCTCCTTTTCCGGCACCCCCCATCCCCTCCCTGAGTCTACAGCACTGACCTGCTTAATCTCCTTCTCCGGCACCCCCCATCCCCTCCCCTGAGTCTACAGCACTGACCTGCTTAATCTCCTTTTCCGGCACCCCCCATCCCCCTCCCCTGAGTCTACAGCACTGACCTGCTTAATCTCCTTTTCCGGCACCCCCCATCCCCCTCCCCTGAGTCTACAGCACTGACCTGCTTAATCTCCTTCTCTGGCACCCCCCATCCCCTCCCCTGAGTCTACAGAACTGACCTGCTTAATTTCCTTCTCTGGCACCCCCCATCCCCTTCCCTGAGTCTACAGCACTGACCTGCTTAATCTCCTTTTCCGGCACCCCCCATCCCCTTGCCTGAGTCTACAGCACTGACCTGCTTAATCTCCTTTTCCGGCACCCCCCATCCCCTCCCTGAGTCTACAGCACTGACCTGCTTAATCTCCTTCTCCGGCACCCCCCATCCCCTCCCCTGAGTCTACAGCACTGACCTGCTTAATCTCCTTTTCCGGCACCCCCCATCCCCTTGCCTGAGTCTACAGCACTGACCTGCTTAATCTCCTTTTCCGGCATCCCCCATCCCCTCCCTGAGTCTACCGCACTGACCTGCTTAATTTCCTTTTCCGGCACCCCCCATCCCCTTCCCTGAGGCTACAGCACAGACCTGCTTAATCTCCTTCTCTGGCACCCCCCTGAGTCGGGCGTAGAGCAGGATGTGCTCCTCTGACGTCATCTCGTCAATCAGCGCGTCAAACTGAGGACAGTAGCCAATACACCGGTGAACACGATGGATGTCTGTCGCGATGCTGTTTAAGAGGACAAGAACTTTTCAAGGCTTTACTCCCGAAAAGAGAGACCAAACATAAAAACTGCAATAGTCCAGTTTCGAATTCCACTGTGCCTGCTGGTCAGAGGCACTGAGGACGCATAAATACAGTGCAAGCATCGGTTTCAATTGAATCGATTGCAAATACCAGCGAGATCGTGAAGTATTCACAGGTTTTTGCTTTGTTTTATTCCAAGCTCCAGAGGATTCTCGCTGGTATGCGCATGTAATTTGCCTCAAGTCGAGGCTTACAATGTATTTATGCATCCTTAGTCTGTAAGTCCAGCGGTCATAGTGGAACTAGAAATTAGGCTATTCAATCTCTTCGCCTTTCTTGTGATACTTTGGTTGCCTATGGGGGTATTCCTTAGTGATTTTATACAAGCTTCCATATTGAGAAAAATAAAAATTGTTGTCTTTATTTTTCAGAAGGGTATCAATATTTCTTTGCTCTCTTATTTACAGCAGTTATAATAATTCTTTAAACTCTAAAAAAACGCGAATCAAGTACGCGCCAAAGGCTCGTGTCAATCAAATCAGCGCAATTGGGTTGACCGACTAATTGCGGAAAAGATTAACGAATTACAAGCCAAAGCTCGCAAAACACTCGAAGATTCTTGATATGACTTGTAATAACAACAGTAAACATCAGTCGAATTTGTTATATAGTACCGGTACGAGTTGAGCACGGCATCGCCCGCCGTCATGGCAGTATCCCCTGTCAACATTTTAAAGGTACTTGTCTTCCCTGCGCCGTTTACGCCCAGCAGACCGAAGCACTGCGCAAAGACAAACAATAAAATTAGTTGCAAATAAATCAGCAGAGTAAGGTTGCATGTCAAGACATCTTTCATCCTCGAAAACACAGAGAGTTAAGGTCAGCGAGGCTGCGGAGTAGGAGGGGGAGGTAGAGAGGAGGAAGGAGGGAAAACACGTTATTTTTTTTCTTATCTCCCACCAACAACCCCTGTTTCCATGACACTTAGGAAGGTCATCAGTATTTCATTTCTTACCGACATGACAGAAAAGCACGACTTGAAAATAAGCTGATTTCGCATCAAATAAGGCGAAAAACTTAGTGAGTAATATCAAACAAAATAACAAATACGACTTTTTTTAAATTGATGCGACTTTTTGTAAAATGTCATTGAAGTTTGAGGTTTTGTCCCTGAGCTCATACATAGCTCAAGGAAAAAATTATCTTAAAAGCCAAAATTTCGGTATGTGCATCGGCCTCACGTTATTTGTATTTTGAAAAGGGAAAATCAGTCCGGAATACAAGGAACTGATGGCCATTTTAAGAAATTATATCTTCTTTTTCCATCTCTTCGAAGTGCGCATGTTCAGGGTTTTTTCCGTCACGTCTTTATTACCTATTATCAGTCATATTATATATTAACAAGTAAGATATTAATCGGTTTAAATATAAACGTTTATCTCAAACAATGTTTGTGTTTTCCAAATATTTTGCTGTCTTTCTGATACTAGCGAACAAGTTCGAAGCTCCAAGCAAGTGCTGGTTGTGACGTCATACCGCTACTCGACCAATCAAAAACGTTTGGCGAACACAGGTGGCGCTTTTAATAGTATAAATACGTAATACCAGGTCAGGTACATACCTCTCCCTGGGGGACACCAACGCATAACCGGTCCACCGCCAGGTGCTTGCCCCTCTTGCGAGAATAGTAAATCTGTAAAACACCACGGGAATAGTAAATCTGTAAAGACACCACTGGAATAGTAAATCTGTAAAGACACCACGGGAATAGTAAATCTGTAAAAACACCACGGGAAAAGTTAGTGTCCAAACGGTCGCATTTGCTGCTCTATTTTTTTCAAAATTTGACAGAAAATAATAAGTGCTATATAATACATTGCGTATTTTAACGCATATTTTTTTTAATAAAAGGGGGGGGGGTGTAAAATTTGTTTACAAGTCCTTTGCAAAGAGATTATAATCAAGATTAAAGGCGTGTTTTTTTAATCGTGATTCCGGCATGAGAATGATTAGAACGCTTATCCCGCGTTCTCATTCTGGAATGGAATGAAGGCCATTCCACCCATTTTACTACCTGTAACAGATTGACTCGAATGCCATTCTGAACATTCTCTACCAACCATTCCCATTCCAGAATAATAGGAAAAAAACGCGCCCTAATCTTTCTTAACAGAGGGAGAATGGAGGGTGGGGAGGGACGGGGCTTGTGTATTTAGAAACGCAACTGACCTTCGTGAGATTTTCGATCTTGACGAGATCGTCGTCGGCATCACCTCGGAGCACCCGATCTCGCTCGGCAGCTACGTCTTCATCTTCGGTTTCAATTGGAAGTTGGGAGACCGGGATACGCCTGAAAACAAAATCATACCCAAACCAAAGATTATCATATGGTCCTTTCAGTCTTCCATTGTTTCCCGCCGTACTTGTTATTGAAACTGATAGAGTCGCGATAGCTCAGCGGTACGGGCTCTGCCTTCGCTTTATATTGGATACAGTTAATTTCTCCGTAAGTCACGTGTCGCAAAACAAACTGCATTAAACTGTAAAAGAACCGATGGGGACGGTGGCCCGTGGCACCATCTTCAGTGACAGTGCTTACAAACTAGAACTTATACACATGTGTGTAAACAGTGTGGAGCAGTCTGTATCTTAACAAGCGCTGGTGAGTATGCGCTGGTGAGTATGCCTAAATAGATACTTGCACTATAGACATGCAACACATTTAATTTATATAACTATAGCTTCGCGCAAACGGCAAAACCATCACTTACCTCTTTTTCAAGAAAAACTTTCACTTACCGTCTTTTCAAGAAAAACTTTCACTTACCGTCGTTTCAAGAAGAAACGTTTACTTACCGTCATTTCAAGAAGAATTTGAACTCTATGTAGATGGTCAAGATGAAGAATGCGAAGCCTCACCGTCTTTTCAAGAAGAATTTGAACTCTATGAGGATGGTCAGGATGAAGAATGCAAAGCCTTACTTACCGTCTTTTCAAGAAGAATTTAAACTCTATGAGGATGGTCAGGATGAAGAATGCGAAGCCTTCCATGAGCATACACACGAGGTTCCTGCTGACGATCATCCATTCGAAAGGAGACTTGATCGAGTCTTCCTCGCCTGAAACAAGACAATAGGTAAATTTTCGGGTTTTTTTTTCAAACCATGACAACCGCTATGTTCAAAGCAAAACTTCCAAAAATGATCGGATGTACATTTACGCTTCCTTTCCCCACTTTCCCCTTAATTCTTAGAAATAAAACAAATTCTATGCGACCCAAAACACATCCACGCTAAAGGTTGTTCTCACTTAGACACAAGAGTAACTAAACTGTTTGATTTTCTTGTGCATGCACTGTGATACACTTGTTTGTGTAATTGCTCTTACGCTTGCTTCCAAGCAAAACCTGAAGAGGCCGGGGAAACGTTCTCATATTACCTATCTGTCTGTAGTACTCCGACAAGTACTGGTTGTACGCCAGATCCATGAGCCCTCGCCCCAGGCAGTAGTTGGGGAACCCCAGGCTGATCAACTTGATGACATCATTCACGTCTGTAAGTACCTGCCAATCAAACGTTTGATTAGAACATCACGAAAGACAGTATACAAGGACCTTGCTATATTGTAACGTGATACAAACTGTTGTTATGCTAAAGCATGCAAGCACGTTTCTGAGCGACGGATGGTAACCAGAACTTAAAAATTTTCCTACTTTGTAAAGTTTTTTTTGCTTCAATGCAATGAGAAAAGACGTATGTGTTCCACCACGCAGTCTCACATATAAAAAACCTGCTAACGTTGCGGTAGGGTTAAACCCAAAAACTTCCTACTTCCGGTTGCCGTCCTTCGCCCAGAAACGTGTTTGCCTGGAGTTATATGTCACTTGTGGGGCAACTATTACCTCATCGTCAGGAAAGAGCTGTAAGATGAATGTAGTGACGGTAGCAGTGACACCGACGAAGAGATTCAGCACGATCATAGCGACGTACGCCGAGCTCGCCTCACTGAAGCAGAACGCACTTGGGTACATCATAGGCGTGATAGACCAGCTGATCGTTGAGGAATACAATAGTTAGTATGGTAGAAACAGAAGGGGCACAGTTAAAACAACACTAGTCTAGTACAGTAGTTTAAGCGGGGCACGAGGGGCACGGTTAAAATAAGAAATACACTTGTCTAGTAAGTAGTTAAACGGGTACGGTTGAAGACTTATTTTACTGAAGGCTTAAAACAAGCAGTAGTCTAGTAAAAAAAAAACAGGACCCGGGAAGCACGGTTAATACAAGAAATGCACTAGTAGTCAAACGGGCACGATTTTTTTTACTGAAGGTAAAACGAGAGATACAGTAATCTGGTACAGAAGTTGAAGGGCGCGGTTGAAAAGTTATTTTACTGAAGGTTAAAACGAGAAATGCAGAAGTCTAGTACAGTAGTTAACGGGCACGGTTGATTTTACAATTGGTTAAAACGAGAGATACAGTAAAATTAGGGAAATACATCCAATATAAGGATAAAATGTGTGTTTAACGCCTCTGTGAAAACAAAGTAGTTCCCTAACGTTTCGAGCGTTAGACCTTCGTTGGAGCGGAAGGGACGAACAATAGGCAGTCGACAAACGTTGCGCGCGCGACCCAAGTGCAAAAAGGTTCGTTCAAACGTCGTAATAACCATAAACCATATTCATATAATACGATAATACAACGTTCTAATTTAGTCTACAAGAGATCCAGTATTCTAGAAGCTCAAGGGGGACTTGTACCATTTGGAAAGTTGTGTAGCTTCGTGTATTTGACAAAAAGAGGTTGGGGTGGTTCTGGGCAGCACAAGAATGAGTGCGTTAAAAAAAGCCTTACCCGTAAAGCATAAAGAGCCCTACGACAGCGGGGAAGTTCGTCTCAGAGGCGTAGGCGGGAACTCCAAATAGGTAGAGCAACGTTATACAAGCCAAGGCGGGGATGAGGTAGTTACACTAAGAATAAAGCAAAACAGGACCTATAAGGTAGTTACACTAAGAATAAAGCAAAACAGGACCTATAAGGTAGTTACACTAAGAATAAAGCAAAACAGGACCTATAAGGTAGTTACACTAAGAATAAAGCAAAACAGGACCTATAAGGTAGTTACACTAATAATACCAGGATCACCTCGGATTCTTTTGGGACGATTACTAGCAAAATTTCCTCGAAAACGATAGATGGTTCTAAATTTTCCTCATGCTCGCTGGCCACTAAATAGAGAGACGTTCGAGGCTCTGGGACCAGGGTAGGTTATTTTAATCAACCTACACGAAATGCAGGCTTGTTATAAAGTCCAAATAAAGGCCGATTTAGACAGCACGATTCAATCGTATGCGACCCGCCTACGACATGTCTTACTCCTAAATTACACACAAAGACTTTCGTAGTCGAGCATAGTAGCAGGCTATGATCTACAATCTGCGACTCGAGTTGTAGAGGTGTCGCATAATACTAAACCGTGCTGTCTAAATCAGCCTTAAAAGTTAAGATCGCTCACCATGTCCCATAGATAGTTAGAAAGCCAGTAAACGACAGGGTCGACGCCGCTGACAAACTGTAAGTGCTTCGCTTTGGTAGACCTCTCCGTTACGAGAAACACGACGAAGCTTGCAGGTACGAAAGACATGGCGATGATAACGAAGATGGCGATAACCAGATCCGTGCCTTGCCGCCTGGTGAAGGTGAAGCGAACAATCAAAGAGCCACACCTTTGCTCTTGTTTTATTTAACATTAAAGTTAAATATTTCATTTACCAAATTCATACGACAATATCGAAATAGCAAGCCTAAATCAGCCGATGGAAATGGATGCTTTCTCGCACTTGGTACTTTGATGACAAAATGGCGGCTGGCAGAGACTGATGGTGACAGACCCCGGCCTCGGATAACTATGCGTTTGCCATCGTCCAAATATTTAAAGATAGTGTTAAGAGGGTCACCACGATGATGCGCAGGGAAATGCGGTACCAAGGTTTAGCAGGGATCCTCTAGAGGAAAAGAGTCTCCGGTAAAGGGCCATTCTTGAGGCTAGTATGACTATAGGCAAGCTGTAGTATAACTATTTGGTCTGCGTAATCGTGGAGGAATCAGGAAAAACAGCAACCCAAAGTTGAAATGGTTATTCTACGCCTCTGTTAATAGTTTCGCTGAAGTTTTGAGTGTTAGCCATATATTGGACAAGCTCTTTTGCTTTGACGAAGGGCTAACGCTCTAAACGTCAACGAAAGTACTCCGTGTTCACAGGGGCTTAAAACATGTAATTTCAACCTTGTGTTGATTTATTTCCCTTTCTTGAGGCAAAGGTTTTATTCTACCCGCTATTAGATACGGTACTTACAAATAATCCGCTGACAGATGAACTGCAGACGTGGAGTTAAACGGGAAGGGATGGTTATAGGCTGTGATTCCTGGAAACAAACAGACTTACGTCAGCTTTATTCAGACGTTTTTCCGAGTTAAGAAAAAATACTAGCATTAATCCCATCATGCCCATCCGCAGTGTTTACTTCTTCTATAACTTTAAATTCGTAAACAAACCCATTGTTGATTTCTAAAATTTTTACTACTGAACCATCCATACACTACGAGGCTATAAATTTCTGTATGCAATGTTTTAATCATATTAAGCGGCCTTTTAAGGCCGCTTAATATGATTAAAAGCAGTGTGTTGGTGTCATTATGTATATACCGTATGCAACAGGAATAAATACAAAAAGCCCAAAAAGCAACAGAGATGCCCTTACTCTTGGGGATAGACGCGCTTATTCATCGATGTGCATGTACCTTACAATAAGCGACAGGGTTGCTTTTACTTTTGGGGATAGACACGCTTATTCATCAATGTGTATGTACATTACAATAAGCGACAGGGTTGACCTTTCTTACTCTTGGGGTTAGATGCGCTTATTTATCGATGTGTATGTACATACCATAAGCGGCAGGATTGCCTTTACTCTTGGGGATAGATGCGCGTAAAATAGCGTTATTCATCACATTCAGGTACGTCGGTAATGCGTGGTAACCCTTGTTGTTGTACCAAGACTACCAAAAAAAAAAAAAAAACTTAGAAATTTTTGTCTTGTGTTAGACTCACGGGGCGCAGGCTAGGGGCGAATAAGTCCGTTATAGGAGTGGTAATGTTTCACAATACATGCTTAAAGGAAGTCATATACCCCTCGCACTGGCTTTTGTGTCTTTCAAATGCGACTATAGTTTCTGGGCGGGAAAGACAATTATAGGAGTAAAAGAGTTTGAAAACAGTCCATTTAAGAAGTCATTAACCTTTGCTGTTGTTTTAACGGGGGAAAGGGCGTTTTGGGGCAGTTTAGGGAAGTATAGGATTAAACATGTTAAACAAGACATGTTCGTATAAAATCTAATGTACCTTGGAAGCTTCACGTATGGCGAGGCGTCTCACGGCATCGATATGAACACTGTCCAGCCTCGATGGAACAAACTGCACGACGTTACCAAACGACAGCGCCCCGTACCTGGACGCGATCAAATAGGTGCAGTCAAGAATAAATACTACAGCTATAAATAAATACAATAATATACTACAATACGGTAAATAAATACTAAAACAGGTGATAAGGTCACTCGATAGAATCTGAAACCAAATACGTAATACGTCAAGAATAAATACTACAGCTACTAAGAACTATTACATACTAGTAGCGGATCTAGGGAGGCCATGGGCTTCAGGATAAAATAAAATAAAAACTCATGGGTTACCTGTGCATTCTGAATGTCTGCGTGGTATAGAGCAAGTACTCGGACATGGGTTACCTGTGGATTCTGGATGTCTGCGTGGTATAGAGCAAGTACTCGGACATGGGTTACCTGTGGATTCTGGATGTCTGCGTGGTATAGAGCAAGTACTCGGACATGGGTTACCTGTGCATTCTGAATGTCTGCGTGGTATAGAGTAAGTACTCTGACATGTTTCTGCCGGTCACATTTTGAAGCGTGTCACGTGTTATCGTCACCAGTTCCTTGGGCTGCTTCCCGGCCGCGCCCTGATCGCACAAGTACCACGTGCCATTTGCCGAACACCGACATCCTGGCCCCGCCTTCTGATGCGTCACCGACTCTGACACATTCATAGAGCTATTGGTGTAGTAAATGTACGAGAATCGATGCTTATTCGGCTTCAGATAGACTCCCGAGACCTCGTCGATCGCTTTCCGACAAGACTTATCGAACATCAGGGCGACTTGGGACTTCGTGAGCTTCACTGTCGAGTTGAGCAAGTCGTACTGGGGATATCGTAAGCAGCACGTCGCACCGATACCGGACGACAACGTCAGGGTCTGCTCGAGCCTCTTTGCGAGGATGTTCATGCCTTTGGCCTCGTTGCCGAATGGTATGTAGTTGGGCTGATAGAACATAGAAGGCGATAGCTCCAAAGGGGGGAGGTCTGGCTTGGGCGGAAGTGAAAGTGCCATTGTCATGGCAATGCAAATAAATAGAGCAGGAAGGAGAATTTGCGAGATGACACCCTTGAAGTTACGTCGCGCGTAGTGAAAGCGTTTGAGCATCAGTGCGTAGAATTGCTGCCACTGGAGTGCCGAGCCGGTCAACGTATGACTTCCTACTCCTTCAAACAAACCAGCAGCGTGGCCGTTAGATGCCTCATCTGAAAGACGAATGAGATTAAACATGATTAGGCGAAGGCGACAAGTAGTTCAGATCTTGGTTCCAGAGCCTTGAACGTCTATACGAGCGTAGAAACTATACATGTTGTAAAGTTATCCTCTATAAAAAAAGGTTAATTGTATTGTATTCTGTGTTAGGTGATAGCTTACGAAGACCTATTTCGGCATACAGGTTCTGGAACCGATTACATAATTAAAGGAACTTTATCAATGTCGAATGTAAAATAGAATTATTATTTTTATTGACTATTTGTAAGAATAACAATATTGAGAGCTATACTTTAGCGATGACTTTAACAGAATAATATATATTTTTTACTTAAAGAGTTATTAATTCGGCATGGTATTCTCCGGTACTCAGAAGAAACATAATGAGATCCGGTGATTTCAGATGGTTATTTCGAAATTTCTTTCCGTTGTAAACAATTGAAGTTTTACATTTTTTAAAACAGGTGTCGGAACCACAAGACTTACCACACACCGTAGAACCTCGTTAATAAGGACACCGTTTGGAACCACAAGACTTACCACATACAGTAGAACCTCGTTAATAAGGACACCGTTTGGGACCACAAGACTTACCACACACAGTAGAACCTCGTTAATAAGGACACCGTTTGGAACCACAAGACTTACCACACACAGTAGAACCTTGTTAATAAGGACACCGTTTGGAACCACAAGACTTACCACACACAGTAGAACCTCGTTAATAAGGACACCGTTTGGAACCACAAGACTTACCACATACAGTAGAACCTCGTTAATAAGGACACCGTTTGGAACCACAAGACTTACCACACACAGTAGAACCTCTTTAATAAGGACACCGTTTGGAACCACAAGACTTACCACACACAGTAGAACCTCGTGAATAAGAACACCGTTCGGAACCACAAGACTTACCACACACAGTAGAACCTCGTTAATAAGAACACCGTTTGGAACCAAGACTTACCACATACAGTAGAACCTCTTTAATAAGGACACCGTTTGGAACCACAAGACTTACCACACACAGTAGAACCTCGTTAATAAGAACACCGTTTGGAACCAAGACTTACCACATACAGTAGAACCTCTTTAATAAGGACACCGTTTGGAACCACAAGACTTACCACATACAGTAGAACCTCTTTAATAAGGACACCGTTTGGAACCACAAGACTTACCACACACAGTAGAACCTCGTTAATAAGAACACCGTTTGGAACCACAAGACTTACCACACACAGTAGGACCTCGTTAATAAGAACACCGTTTGGAACCAAGACTTACCACATACAGTAGAACCTCTTTAATAAGGACAACGTTTGGAACCACAAGACTTACCACACACAGTAGAACCTCGTTAATAAGGACACCTTTCGGAACCACAAGACTTACCACATACAGCATTACCTCGTTAATAAGAACACCGTTTAGAACCACAAATCTTTCTGCAAGCGACTTCTCCCTTCGGCGTCTCCCTCCCCTATCTAATCTTTCTGCCCTCACACAAGTTTTCCCGCGCTCGGACTCACAAAAACGCTAGCTACGCAGGCTGGATGCGTTCATTTGGATTTTGTTTTGTTCTGGTTCGTGGGTACTGCTCACGGCCGGTACAGGCCGCTCTAGGGGTAATGGAGTTGGTAAGCGTGTCACGGCCGGTACAGGCCGCTCTAGGGGTAATGGAGTTGGTAAGTGTGTCACGGCCGGTACAGGCCGCTCTAGGGGTAATGGAGTTGGTAAGCGTGTCATGGCCGGTACAGGCCGCTCTAGGGGTAATGGAGATGGTAAGCGTGTCACGGTCGGTACAGGCCGCTCTAGGGGTAAATGAGTTGGTAAGTGTGTCACGGCCGGTACTGGCCGCTCTAGGGGTAAATGAGTTGTGAAGCATGTCACGGCCAATACAGGCCGCTCTAGGGGTTAATGAGTTGGTAAGCGTGTCACGGCCGGTACAGGCCGCTCTAGGGGTAAATGAGTAGGTAAGCATGTCACGGCCGGTACAGGCCGCTCTAGGGGTAAATGAGTAGGTAAGCTGGTCACGGCCGGTACAGGCCGCTCTAGGGGTAAATCAGTAGGTAAGCGTGTCACGGCCGGTACAGGCCGCTCTAGGGGTAAATGAGTTGGTAAGCGTGTCACGTCCGGTAAAGGCCGCTCTAGGGGTAAATGAGTAGGTAAGCTGGTCACGGCCGGTACAGGCTGCTCTAGGGGTAAATGAGTTGGCAAGCGTGTCACGGCCGGTACAGGCCGCTCTAGGGGTAATGGAGTTGGTAAGCGTGTCACGGCCGGCACAGGCCGTTCTAGGGGTAAATAAGTTGTGAAGCGTGTCACGGCCGGTACAGGCCGCCCTAGGGGTAAATGAGTAGGTAAGCGTGTCACGGCCGGTACAGGCCGCCCTAGGGGTAAATGAGTAGGTAAGCGTGTCACGGCCGGTACAGGCCGTTCTAGGGGTAAATGAGTAGGTAAGCGTGTCACGGCCGGTACAGGCCACTCTAGGGGTAAATGAGCTGGTAAGTGTGTCACTGCCGGTACAGGCCGCTCTAGGAGTAATGGTGTTGGTAAGCGTGTCACGGCCGGTACAAGCCGCTCTAGGGGTAAATCAGTAGGTAAGTGTGTCACGGCCGGTACAGGCCGCTCTAGGGGTAATGGAGTTGGTAAGCGTGTCACGGCCGGTACAGGCCGCTCCAGGGGTAAATGGGTTGGTAAGCATGTCACGGCCGGTACAGGCCGCTCTAGGGGTAAATGAGTAGGTAAGCGTGTCACGGCCGGTACAGGCTGCTCTAGGGGTAAATGAGTTGGTAAGCGTGTCACGGCCGGAACAGGCCGCTCTAGGGGTAAATGAGTGGGTAAGCGTGTCACGGCCGGTACAGGCCGCTCTAGGGGTAATGGAGTTGTGAAGCGTGTCACGGCCGGTACAGGCCGCTCTAGGGGTAAATGAGTAGGTAAGCGTGTCACGGCCGGTACAGGCCGCTCTAGGGGTAAATGAGTTGGTAAGCGTGTCACGGCCGGTACAGGCCGCTCTAGGGGTAAATCAGTAGGTAAGCGTGTCACGGCCGGTACAGGTCGCTCTAGGGGTAAATGAGTAGGTAAGCGTGTCACGGCTGGTACAGGTTGCTCTAGGGGTAAATGAGTTGGTAAGCGTGTCACGGCCGGTAAAGGCCGCTGTAGGGGTAAATGAGTTGGTAAGCATGTCACGGTCGGTACAGGCCGCTCTAGGGGTAAATGAGTTGTGAAGCGTGTCACGGCCGGTACAGGCCGCTCTAGGGGTACATGAGTTAGTAAGCGTGTAAGCGTGTCACCGCCGGTACAGGCCGCTCTAGGGGTACATGAGTTAGTAAGCGTGTCACGGCTGGTACAGGTCGCTCTAGGGGTAAATGAGTAGGTAAGCGTGTCACGGCTGGTACAGGTCGCTCTAGGGGTAAATGAGTAGGTAAGCGTGTCACGGCTGGTACAGGCCGCTCTAGGGGTACATGAGTTAGTAAGCGTGTAAGCGTGTAAGCGTGTCATGGCCGGTACAGGTTGCTCTAGGGGTACATGAGTTAGTAAGCGTGTAAGCGTGTCACGGCCGGTACAGGTTGCTCTAGGGGTACATGAGTTAGTAAGCGTGTAAGCGTGTCACGGCCGGTACAGGTCGCTCTAGGGGTAAATGAGTAGGTAAGCGTGTCACGGCTGGTACAGGTCGCTCTAGGGGTAAATGAGTAGGTAAGCGTGTCACGGCCGGTACAGGCCACTCTAGGGGTAAATGAGTTGGTAAGCGTGTCAAGGCCGGTACAGGCCGCTCTAGGGGTAAATGAGTAGGTAAGCGTGTACCCTTAGGGGGGGGACCACTGTATAAATTACCTTGGTGAGTGCCAGAGTCCGAGAGGGGCTGGTAACCAAGCAGCCGTTCAGTATCCTCTCCCCTGTTTCTTACGACATCACTCATTTCCAGTCCTTCATTGGTCGGCAAGGTTGGCAGGGGAGGGGAAAGTAGACTTGGCACCGTCTCTGCTTCGCTTGCGCTGTTTTCATCTAGAAATACCAAACAGTGTGATCACCTTTATTTTTCAATGATAAAATCAGTTGCTCTTCGAATAAAACAGTTTACAGTTTCAGCCGCCAACTTTTCAGCCTAGCAACATATCAAGGGTGGAAAGCGTCCATTTCCATCGGCTGATTTTGGAAAGAAAGTGCGATATTTCCTATTGAAATTGGTAAATAAATATATAATAGAATGTGGGGCGCGGATATATATATATATATATATATATATATATATACTAACAATTACGGAGTGAGGTGTCGATGAAATACACAGAACCTCCTTAGAACAACAGAACTTCTTCTTATGCAATCTGTATTCCATGCTATAAAGTATATCCCAAAGCGATATATATAAATGCCCGTTTAGATAAGAATAGATTGATTGTTCGATTCCATTTGACGTACTGGCAATGTAACAATAATTACACAAACCAGGATAAAATGGCGTAAAAATTTGTATTATTGCATTGAAGTCGTACATACATAAACAATTTTTTACCTTCGAGAATAGCTCACAAATACACATCAACCTCTCTTTCTTATGAAAAAAAAAAGATCGAAATCTCACTTAATCTAGACGAGATAACAGTTTTTACCCCGAGACACACATTTGCATGACTTGCAGTGTTAATTGTCCGAACTGCACAGTGACTGGTTCATTTCGATCTGTAAATAACCAAAGCTCGACGGAATTTCCAATAACACACTTAAATTGCTCGAGAAAAACAAACTTTCCAAAAGAAAAACGAGTTGTTTTATGTTTCATTTAAGAAGGATAATTTTCACGGATAAATTTCTCATTCCGTAAATTTCATGTTAGGAATTGAAGTTGAGCGAGCAAATTGTGGATTGAACGATATTATTCTGGAAGTAAAAAGTGAGCCCTGAGCGCTAACCTCAATACCTTAGACCGGGAGTCTCTCAAGCCCAGTCTACGCAATGAAAAGAATAACTTATATCTTCATCTAAACATCAAAACGTCGTGAGAAATTTTTATATGATCTACATAACAGCATTGACACAGCCACAGCCCCTTACATCTGCACCAATCTGCATACAGGAGTTTCGATCCGTTTCACAGCGAGGCTTGAAATATTTCATAACTACTAAACATTGCAGAGACTAACCAGCCGTGGATTTTAAACGAGGGTTCGAGAAGGATCTAAGAACAGCAAAACTAGTGGTTCAACAACCACTGAAATAAACGATGGGTACAAAACAACGCTTTTTATCCAGCAGGATGTGCTTGTATGCATGTAATTTTTTGTACTTTCATAAGCATCACAAAGAGACGGTTCCTTTCTTATATGGATTTTTAATTAAGAAATAATATTAAGAAAACAGGTGAAAAAGGTCTTATATCAACAGAGAACTTTTAATAAGAAAACAAAAAATTTAGAGGCAAACACTTTTCTAGAACAGCATGAAGGGGACAACACCATATATGAATTTTATTAACGGTCCACTAATAAGAACATGTCAATTATAATAACGTTCAAATTGCATTAATTTTGTTACTCGATGGCTTCTATACTACATTCTCATATCTATTTGTTGTCGTTTTTTTTTATTAAACCAAGGTTTCCAAGTTAATACATTACATTATTAAATGGTTTAAAAGAGTAAATTAAGCTTCAGTACCCGAGTAACGAACACAAATTTAATACCAACAAAAAGGGAAAATAATACGGACATTGAACTATGTTATAACTGAGGAAACTACAATTTGTTTAGCTTCTCGCTTTCACTTTGAATATGGTCCTATGATATCGCGGAAGGAATTGCGAAATTTTTGACTATGAACCCAGTAGATAAAAGGATTCGCAATCGGGCTTAGAAATTGTAGGTAGTAAAACACGTCAAGAAATAAAGACATGTTAGGCAGGCCAAAAACCATGACTAAGACAGAAGTAACAGAAAACGGCAAGAAGAAAATATTGTGCGATAAGATAACAAGTCCAAGGAGTCTAGCGACCTTTTTCTGAGCTTTCAAAGCAGATGAACTAGAATTCGTGCCAACTACTCTACTTCGCCTTTGTAAAGCTTGAACAATCTTGAAATAGGTGACCCACATGACAAGCGATGGGACGACGTAACACACCAAGAAGTGCACAACACCGTCAACCTTTGCCGACGCTAGGTTCTTGTCCAGGTGAGAATCGATCGCTGTATGATCGTCAAGTGTTGAATCAAGAAACAGGATGAAAGAAGGGATATTAAAAACGATTCCCAGAATCCATAAAACAGGAATAACGATCTTTAGTCTCCCTACGTTGGCCGCACCGAGTCTCTGGAATGGCTTCACTATCGCCGTGTACCGTTCAAACGAGATCGCAGTCACAGTAAAAATGGAGACCTCGACTACACAAAAGGCGACAAGTCTGACATTCATGGAGGATGTGTTATCACTAAGAAGGGCGAGAACAACACTCAACAAATCTAATACTCCGAGTACCATGTCCGAGATGGCTAGATTCACAAGCAAAAAGTTACAGAAGTTGTGCAGTGGTTTGGTCTTGATGATGGTAAGACATACTAGCGTGTTGCCGATGAAGTTAGGGAGAACGAGTGCAAGGTTAACGCCAAGCCATATATAACTGCAATGAACTGAGTCTCCACTTAAATTTGTACAATTGGACTCTTTGAAGTTGGTACAATTTTGGCTCCATGTTATATCCATTTGAAGACAGCGATAATAAACCAATACGTTACGCCTCAGTCGGAGTTAGCCCTTTGTCGGAACAGAACTGGGGACGCACTAACCGTTGTTCTCGATGAACTGTAGAGTATAATATGTTGGCTTCAAAGCATAGACGATGGCGTTTTGCTATCACGTCTGTCTACTGGGATGAAGGTATAATGGCTGTTTGCTTATAATGCCTTCCGTTGTCCCAGTCGGTGTATGCTTGTGATAAGAACAGCGTATTCATAACTACAGTTTTCAAAATTCTGCGAAGTTTGGCCGACGATTTCCAATATCTATATCGTCTTCATGGCTCCCGTCATTCAAAATCTTTGCGAAGCGTTTTCATTGGCCAGCACTGAATCACTTACCAATCGAAAAGCACCAAATATGATTCTTGACGAAAGCCAGAAAGCGGTTTAACAGTTGGAATTTATTGAATATATAAAATCGCAGTAAAGACATTATTTCCATATGTTAAATTTGAAGTAGACTAATTTACTTCCTTAACTCAATCTAAAATAAACAGTAGTCTCTTCATTTGATAAGTAAATAAAGTCCAATAATATTTTCCCAAGCGACAAAAACAATACACCGCCTTATAATTTTTTTAGTTCAAACTCAATCTAAAATAACAACTAAAAAAACCCAGCACTATGTTCATTAAAAAATAAAAAAAAAAAAAAATGTGTAACGGAAATAAGATCTTTTCGTGCTCTCGAAATGAGCGGGAAGAAAACAATAAAGAACTAGTACAGTAAAAACAGAAAAAAACAATAATATAAGAAAAATACGGCTCATTTAATAATACTCATTAGCAAAACAGAAAATACACATGCAGCGCGGCCAATGAGATGTCATTATTTACATGTAATCTGTATTACATATGTTTGACCCTATGGCCGCTTGTTCTTGCTATGTCGCTTGAGATATCAATAAAAAAAAGCCGTATTTTCAGCTTATTTGAAGAATGGCGCTTAGAGAATTTAACAGTAAGGGACGGAACATTCTGATATTTAACGAGGGATCTGCTTAGAAAATAAAAATCTCTAACCAAGGCTATAGATATATTACGCAACACAAAGTCTCCCAGTGAGACAAGTGAGCCGGATAGTGGTGAGAAGTGAGAAGTTATCTGTTGGTCAAATCTAGCACGGAAAGAACCTGAGTAGCTATACCAAGCGCCGATTTTTGCGAAGGACTGCAAAATAAACAACCTAAAAAAACGCACAAAAGGAGGAAACTTTTAATATTATTATTTATTTTCTTAAATGCACAGAGGGAGAGGTTGGGGAAGAAAGAAAAAAACCTTTAATGTTGGGTCAAAAAAAGCTAGAAAATGAACAGCTAAACAAAAAAAGCCCTCTAGCTTAAGCAAAGACTTCTCTCAAAATGAGCCATAATCTAAGAACATTAGTAAGCTACTTCACTCTTTGTTTTCATGTTAAGCAGATCCGGTGAATTATTTTAGCGCACTTGATAAACAAAAGTTTTCAAGTATCGTGCTCAAAAATTTTCACGTTTGACACGCTTAAAATAAAATTATAACAAAATTAAGTTACGAATATGGGAGTATGTTGCAAATCCCCGTATTAATTAGAAAGCAACGTAATTCACTCTAAAGGTCTGCTTTCTTAAAAGTCAATACATTCAAAATGCAGTGTTCCCGAGAAAGCGATTCCGCTAAGCAAGTTATCGTGTCTTCACGAGTAAGTTCGCACCTAGCAAAAGAGAGTTGTTTGGTCGAGTGTACATGCAGGCACTATGGTTTCCTTTTTATGCTGTGTTTACACTAGCACAGGCACATGTTTTGGTGTTTCCTAAGAGATAAGAGTAATACTTCGAAGTAAGTTCGCGTGTACGGTATTTATTCACCAGAATTGATAGTTCAGAAAAATCACTCAAAGACTCCACTCCCTCGTTCTACTGATACAAAAATCTTCGTAAAAAACTACAGTACGCTCTCACCAACCGTGAATAGAATTTACCTTTAATTATTTAGAGGGATTAATCTCACCGTCCATAGAGGGATTAAAGCACCGTCCATTTAAGGTCCGTGGCGGCAAACGCAGCTGTTTCCGAAAAAAACAACAACAACGCAAAGTATATCAAGAAGTAACCCACTTATTCTGCTAAATTCAATTTTAAAAAAACACATTTCCTTGGTGGTAGTGAATTTTTTTCCTTTGAAATCTTACTAATAGTACAACAGAAATATTATGCCTTAAAAGTACGAGAAACCCGAGCACTATGCGATTGCTTTCTCTTCTGGCTTGTTACGATCACCACAAATGCATCGCGAAATTTGTTACTGTGCGCCCAATAAATCAACGGATTCAAAACCGGACTAGCAAACTGAATATAGTAGACAATGTACAATTTTAGATTACCAACTGTGCCAATAATCGACGAGAGTAGAGAAACAACTGAGAAGGGCAAAAAGCAAATGTTATGCGCCAATATTACAAGACCCAATAGTTTAACTACCTTTTGCTGAACTTTCAAAGCAAACCGTTGGGATTGAGGCAGAACTTTTGTTTTTCTGTTCTGCAAGGTTAGAAATATTCTAAGCAGCGTATACCACATGATTAGCGATGGGAGAAAATAACACGCCAGAAAATGGATGATTCCATCGATAAAAGAAGCGCTCTGATTTCGCTGCAAGATGTCAAAATATGCTGACTCGGCCTTAGAAAACATTACGAATGCCGGAATGTTGAGGACAAATCCCAGAAACCACAATAGTGGAATGACGATTCTCAGTTTCTTTGATGCTGACGATCCATGTAGTTTAAAAGGTTTGACAATCGCTGTGTATCGCTCGCACGATATCGCAGTCACAGTAAAAATAGACACTTCAATGAAGGGATAGCTCGCGACTTTCAATGCTCCCAGGTAAATGTTTAGGTAACGGAGAAGAACGACCTTGAGAAGTTCAAGAAATCCAAGACACATGTCCGAGATGGCCAGGTTTATCAGCAGGAAATTGCAGAAGTTGTGTAGGGAGTTTGTCTTGGCGATGGTGAGGCATACTAGAGTGTTACCGATAAGATTTGGGAGAACGAGAGCGAGTGTCAGGACGAACCAAGTTGCGCCGTAGTCATGAGCTTCTTCGTCTTGATTCGTCGTATTGTGCCTTGTCATCTCAGTGCCTTGTCGGATGTTTTCTGTTTGTCTTTTGTAATTTACTATTTACTTTTTACTCTGGAACCGAAAGTCGCGAAGGCGTCATCTACGTTTGCGAAGGAAAAAAACCGTCAAGATGATTTGATACAATCGTACATTGAACTGTAGATGGTGTTTCAGCTGATCCGCCTAGAGTGCTATACGTTAGTGTAAATATGTAGATCCAGCATCACATGAATGTGAACATTTTGCTGTTCAAATGTCATTCGCCATTTAATAAAGACCTGAAGCAGATGTTTACAAATTGAGAGATGATTCGTTTTTAATCCATTTCCCTGGAAGCATTAGTACTTATGCTTATCGCGATCAGGGGACGAGTCCTCCAATCGCACTTTATCATCTGCTCAAATTATTAACATAGAAACTGACAGCTCTCAAATATAAACTAAGTTGCCAAGCAAATACCTTCCCTTCCCTTCGACAAACCACCGGGTTTTATTTTCACTTACATATCTCAAAAGAAAAATAATAAATCAAAAAATCTTCAAATCAACACCCAATAAGATCTGAATTGTCCCTAGCTTTTCGGTCATCTCTGCGGATAAAGATGCTAGACCATTAACCTGCTTAGATAATAGCTTACCAATATCGAAATCTTCTAATCACTTCATTCAAACTGTGTAAAGCCAATGTTTGTGTAATCACATTCTGAATAATGAACACAAGAAGCGTAATTGCAAAAGAAATGTCCTTTTTATAGCAACTATAAACTTCCCATTAGAGTGCTATAGCAGAGGTAACAGCGGTAGCTAGAAAGACGCGACATTAAAATAAGTGCTTTGAAGACAAAAACTCAATTCTAAACTATTCCAATAAGGATAACGAGGGTTCATAAGCGCAAAGAAACAAAAACGAGCCAGGGACATTTTTCTACTTATGCGATTACAGATGATAAACGCCCCCGCGTCCTAGATAGAACTGTTTTTTTTTTTACGTCGTTTAGAGATGAATAACGCTCGTTTAGAAATGAATAAGGCTTTTTCACGTGCCCATTTTGATTTTCTCAATTTCTGCCTTTGTCGTACTCGTTGGTGTCGTCATTGCTAAAGGCTGTTAAAAGAGACCGTGCTTGACGAAATATTAGAGAAAAAGAGGGGATAAAAGTGTAACTCGTCACGTGGTGGGAGGTACCGGATTATATTCTTATTCCGCACGTCATGCTGGGCCGTGACTGATGTTTTATTTTCAGTAGGAGCGAAACACGAGAGTTAATTTTTCTTCTGTCAGAACAGTACCAGTGGGTGGGGCTATTATCAAAAACTATAAGGAAATGACCAGTAGAGGCGTGGCTGTGTCCCCCACCTCTCTTCTTAATCGTTCTTTATCGTACTCCCCCAATATTGTCAATATTATGTTCTGACTGTTGTAGAACGGTTGCAAGAACACGCGTGACTTCATCAAACACATATACTTTTCTATAATGTAACTCAGTTAGCTTTAATTGTCTGAAGTCTGAAAATACAAAGAAACCTAACAACCAGTTTGTTCCCACTCTATACTGATAACCGCTTATTTTATTTTGCTTGATTCTACGATGAAGTCAAAAGAATGGAGTTACCTATCAATTAAGTGACGGGGCAACCAGGTTTGCTCAATACCACCTGTATTACGAATTCAGAAGTCTTCAGCAAGGTGGAGGGGCAAATACCACCTGTATTACGAATTCAGAAGTCTTCAGCAAGGTGGAGGGGCTAATACCACCTGTATTACGAATTCAGAAGTCTTCAGCAAGGTGGAGGGGCTAATACCACCTGTATTACGACTTCAGAAGTCTTCAGCAAGGTGGAGGGGCTAATACCACCTGTATTACGACTTCAGAAGTCTTCAGCAAGGTGGAGGGGCTAATACCACCTATATTACGACTTCAGAAGTCTTCAACAAGGTGGAGGGGCTAATACCACCTATATTACGAATTCAGAAGTCTTCAACAAGGTGGGGGGGCTAATACCACCTGTATTACGACTTCAGAAGTCTTCAGCAAGGTGGAGGGGCTAATACCACCTATATTACGAATTCAGAAGTCTTCAACAAGTCTTCAGCAAGTCTCACACTTCTAAACTAAAAAAAACTGAAACTGCACTTGCCGCATGCAGCTTTAAACGTTCTTTTTTTCAATTTAACTTTGGGGTTAAATAAGATGCTAATATTTTTTCTAATTTCAATCAACTTCATATCTTCTAACTATCTTCATATATTTTCATATCGTCAATAAAATAACAGCACAAGTCATCTCGATTAAAATCCAAAACAAAGAATAACAGAAAAAGTTTTAGATTTCCAAAACAGAAAAAAATCCCAAATTTATCGATTCCTGGAGATCGATTATATCAAAGAGCCCATAATCCACTTGACTATCCGTCTATCTCGCTGGTGTCCACGTGATCCTGATTTATTGCTGGTTTATTTTACCCTCTGTCAGATCGAAAGCTTTCGATGTAATTCATTCAAAAGTTGTTTAAAGCATACATTTATGCTATCCCGGTAGGTTAACAGTTTACCCGAGCTTTGCATATGATACTATGCGTGCTACCTTTCCCATTCTGAAGGCTTATTCTCAGCATTTCCCCCTAGTATGTTCCAAAGATCCTATCGTGAAATAATATAAGACACATTTTCCATTTGCGTCCTCCCGATGAGCGTGTCTCCACGACAGATCACACGGGAGTCTTTGTGTCGAAGCCGCCTTAAAAATTAGCATGGATTGTTAATATAAAAAAAAAACACATAAGCTGGTGAAGGACAAGTTTTTAAAAGTGAGTGAGCAGCAACCCCCACGGAAATGGAAGGTTATGACGGCAACCCCCAACTTTTTATTTCTTTTTCGCTGACCAGAATTTTAGATCGAACTTTGTTTAGGAGATCCACAAACTTCTTATTTTAATTAATTTCGATATTGTTTTCGAAGAAAATAAAGGGGAGATAATGCCGTAATTTGCCATTGAATGTTTCATTAATGTTTACTGCTATGGTGCTATGCAAGTGTTTAATTTAATTTTATATTGATATCTCCGAATATGCGAGATCGGAATTTACATTCTGAAATTCTTGCGGTCAAAAAAATCTTAAAAAGATGGTCTACATATATCAATATGCGAGCTCGCTATTTGCATTCTAAAATTATCGGAAATGTTAAAAAGGTGGTCCCGTCTAAATAACATCTTAGCGGATAAAATTTGATCAACAATTATATGCAGCTGTCTCAACACCGTCTTGATGGAACTTGCTCAACAATTCTAAAATTAGAATGTAAAATGTAGAATTGTTCCTCGTCGTCAAAAACTAAATAGTTAATATTAACCGATTTTCAACTTCAAGGTTGTAACTCACGCTGCACTTAGCAAAATTTAAAACCAATTATTTAAAACTTAGTTTTGATAAGAAAGCTGGTATTTAAATATCATCATTATAACCCATGAAGCACTGCGGCCTGTTTTAAATAAGGATGCAGGAAACGAACATGTTGAGAAGGGTTGACAATAGCAGCTACCGGCTTCACGATCAGCACAGTGCGGCTAATACGAGCGGCTGGTCTAGCGAATCGTTGACCTTGTTGACATTGCTAATTTAAGCAATTTACAAGCAACCCTGACACAACGAACCACTCGCTCACACTCTACATCTATCTGAGTATGATGGGGTTATCTGGCTATGATGACTTGCTCTGAAGAAACAGACATAAAAACGATTGCTTGAATACTGCGAGCTTGCAAAGCTTGCTTGGTAGTAAGCGAAAGCACACCGAAGTAAGATTTTTCGAATGGATAACGTTTGAGTTGACCAGGAAAGTCGCTGACATTGAAAAAATATTCTTGACACACTTTCCCTATTTGGCACATCCTTCAAGACCAGGCAAGACCAGGCAACGTTTGGACAATAGATATCAAAACCCAAAGAATTAAAATACTTTAATAAGAACTGCTATCACAGGTGCTAAGGGAGTCATCCTAATATGAGTACAACACCAAGCGCGCCATTGTGCGAGTGGGACGAAAAGTATATTATCAGCCAAGAGAGTTTAAGAGCTACTACAGGCGTGACGATTTTTATAGGTGTTATGGCGGTGTTGGGAAACAGCTTCGTTCTCCTGGCCATCTACAAGAGCGCAAATCTCCAAAAAATCCCCATGTATCTCCTTGGCTCGCTGGCGGTGGTTGATGCTGCCGTGGGGATGGTCATTGTACCACTGTATAGCGTCGCATCCCTAACATGGCCTCTCCTGCTCACTAACCACACATTTGAGATGTTCCTGGACTTCTTAGCACTACAGACCCTGATGGCTTCTGCCTTCAGCCTTATCCTTGTGACTTATGACCGCTTTAAGTCTATCATTGCACCGATGCGTTATTCAGTCTGGGTATCAAATGCTAAGTGTTTTGCTGCCATTGCAATAGTTTGGGTCGCATCATTCGTTCTCGCGGCGGTAAGCTTCGCGCTGACAGGATACGAGACCCGTCCTAAGTTCTACCTGTTCGTGGTCCTGGTCGCTTTTGTCATACCGTTTATGCTCATTATCTACATGTACCATAGAATCTTTAAGGTTGCTGCTAGCCAATTTCGTCGGCAGATGAATGCAAGGGTAGCGTCTTCTGCTGTGAGCGTTACAAAGTCGTCCGATAGTGAGAGCTCAAGGCGTGAAGTTCTAAGGAACAAGAAGGCTTCTGTGTCCATCGCCATCATCATCGGTGTCTTTCTCGCCTGCTGGCTTCCCAATCTTGTTATAGGGGTGATACACTTTGTGCAATCGGAAATCGATCATTGCACGGCAGAGCTAACGGAGCAGTTATGGCTACTGACTCTCCCGTTCGCATTCACTAACTCTGCTCTCAATCCCATTATCTATTGCATAAGATACAAGGACTTCCGTATTGCTTTCAAGAGTATTTTCAAATTGTAAATACACAACGGTCAGAAGTTATATTCCTAAGAAATCTGCTTTTTGTGGGTATATTAGTTGTTAAGTGGGAAATGGATGATGCCGTGTAAATGTTGCTTTTTTTTTATTCCTACAAGAGGGGGTAACAAGGGGATCAAATCTCTTGAGAACCTCATGGCAGAGTAATAATTTTCCATACATTCTACTGTTATCGAGACCTATGAATATATATCGATATGCCTAGAATACACAAAAAACTGGGATTCGACTTCAGGGCAGACCTTAAGAAGTCTTATTTACGACGAAAATTTGGCAGAGTCAAATTCCAGTTTTTGGTGTATTGTATTCATTCTTCTGGTTCACGAACACGACTATTTTTTTTTTTTTTTTTTTTTTTTGTATTTGTTCGATATGCCTAGAATATTATTACATCGAGTTTCCCCCGTGTCACCTTTTTGCTTATTCGATATATTATCTTGTAGTTTCAAACATGGGGCAAACCGTGTTCTGAGGGGAATTCTGACTCACATATAAGTGATTCATTACAAATGAAAATTAGTCAAACGCTTTGCACATATTTCCAAAAATGGCTAATACTCTCAGTAAAAAGAACAACTCCATTGTGTATGAAAGGTATGTAACCTTTGGGTTCGATACAAGCCTTTAGGACGATTCAAATTGTGAATGTAAAATTACATTATGTTTCTATAATAGACGAAGGTTTGTTTGCAGTGTGACGGGAAGACATTGTAAATACAAGACTATTAATAACTTCATTATCGCTGTTTGTCTAAAAAGGAAGAAGGAGACAAAACGAATGGAGTAGAAGTGACAAGAAAAAGCAGGTGAAGATAATCTCGAGCCAAAATTGCTTTTAACAATATAATGTAAATACAAGGTATTATCCTAATGAATGAAAATCCCTAAAATGCAATGAATTACTTTATTTTAAAAGTGTTAAAAGGGCTGTGGTGCGGTGGTATTACGAAATGTGAGAAAATAAATGAAAATAATCTAATGAGGAAGTCCTACATTTTTGGCTTGAAGTCTTCCAACTGAAAGGACAACATTGTTACAATGAAGTATAATCCGTTAAAAAATAGCTTCCTGGTTTATTCAATTAAATTAACTCTAACTTTAAGTATTTCTAAGTGAAAGGTCTACATTATAATGTGTGCTTTTGAGTTCTAAAAATAATCGTAAAAATGGCTCCCTGAGAAATTCAATTAAAACTATTTATTAAGGGGCAACTAGAATACTCCAAAATACATACTAATTATTCCGTATCCGTGTCTCAGCACTGTGGACCTTCATCTTTCGATAACATAATAAAAACACCTTAGAAATAAAAAAAACTAACAGTCAGATATAGCCAGGCCCTCCAACCTACTTTCAATGCCGAAAATGCACTTACGTGGGAATCTGATTGTCCTAAGTGCTGCCGCGCTAGGAGTATTCTTTCGCAACCATCTTATTGCTATCAGCGATTTAGAGTACGTATTGCTATTAGCCATTTAGAGTAGGTATTGCGTTTTCTTCATGTTTTCCTTCATTTGTTGTTGTCGTTATGTCCACTTTTTTCTTTTATTGTAAAGGGTTACACTTGGAGCCGTGCTTTGTTGTGTCAACCTTACCGCTATTTCAACCTTACCGCTATTTCAACCTTACCGCTATTTCAACCTTACCGCTATTTCAATCTTACCGCTATTTCAATCTTACCGCTATTTCAACCTTACCGCTATTTCAACCTTACCGCTATTCCTATGTGTTGTAGTGGTAGAAGCCTTATAAATAAATAAAATAATAGTTTAGAATATTGCCATCTTTTGCTAAATAATTGCAGCACTCCTTTGCATCTGATATATTTCCCAGATTATCCATGAAACAAGATCGCAAAAAAGCAAGAAGGACAAGAGAGGCAACGCAATTCTTGCTGAACCTAAAATCACTACGACCCCTGTGCAAAAATTATAAGCATTGCGGTTTCACCAATGGATGCGGCCGATAGATTCCCCAAACCACCGGTCAAGTTTTTGCTCGATACTTCACCACGGTCCAAGGAAATTAATTTCTAGTTGGATGAATTGAAACCTAACGATGATCCGACAAAATATTGCAAAGACATGTGGGAATACAAACCGCTGTGTTGCTTCCTAAGACAGCTTAGACCAACGAAATAAGAATTTTAGCGCTGAGGGCGCTGTAGGAAGAGACAGGGAGCAATGGGTTGCCGAACTTGTATTTCCCTCTTAATCTCTTTCTTGGGATAGAGGGGGTGGGGTGGTGGTGAGCATAACAATTGGCCTCTTTAACCCCTCCCCCAACCCCTAGAAAACAAACAGAGAGGTAGAAACGTAACCCAAGTTAAAAGTACCGAAAATACTGTAATTATTTTTCAAACTTAAACAGCAACTAGTCAAATACCATTCTGCGCATAGGAATCTCGATTCGTTTGACCAAAAAACTTGATAAATTTTAAATTATAACTATCATTGCGGTGAAGCGATAAAATTCAGAGAAAAGGACAGAAAAAAACAGGATTAAACATAGCCAAGAGACCATGATGTAAGAGAACGAATCCCCCGTATTAGGGTATGTTCCAATGATGACGTCCGTGAAAGCTATTTTTAGAACAAGCAGTTATTTTAAGATAGGCCTCTGATTGGTCAGCGCTCACGCTTCCTAGCAACATGAGTCTTACGCGCGATAACATCTTAAGCGATGTGAACCGGCAAAGGCTGTTATGGTAATCTTTTTGACCGAAAACACCTTCCTTTTTTAGGAACGCTGTGAAAATGATTTTCCAGATAGTACGCTGGATTCAATCAACCGTTTCTCGGACATTAAAGACATTAAAATGCATAAAGTGCGTGATTTTAGGCGTGGGGAACAATTTCCCAGTAAACGTTTTCACAGCTGATTCGCAATGTAAAACAACTATTAATCAGAAATCTGTGTTTACAACACACAATTCTCTTCCAATTCCCTTTTAATGAAAAGATACATCCAGAACTTAATACCATTATATTCACACCGATATTGTGGTTATTAAGACAGGTAATTCACAAATAAAAGATTTCAAGTCTTTATAATGAGGTAAATCTTATTCCAGTAACAAGGGTTTCTTGAGTGACATGATTTCTGAACATTTGCGTGAAGAATTGAAGCTCATTCATCTAAAAATGTTGTAAATCAAAGAAAAATAAAGGCCTCCTTGTATTAAAATACATAACTTAGACTCTGAGAATGCCTAGGTATTCTATCTCACCGAATTGCATAGAAAAATAACTTTTTAGGAGTCCCACGATGCGTCTTAAATGAACTCCAAATTCACCGTCTCCCCGTTCAATTATTTATATATCATTTAGATAACTGAACATTAGAAAACTTAACAGATACAAAGACACCACCCTATGAGTAGCATTGTGATCATGAGCCTTGAAGAGCAGCTAAAAGGATAACAACAGGTAGCGAACGAAGAAAGAAGTGCAGACGAGGGAAATTTTTTTTTGTGAAATTGTACTAGCTCGTGGTGCCCATAACCAAATATGGCGCGACGAACCATATATGGATGCTATGATTGACAAGCTCGCGAAATCTAAAAATAGCTTTCATGGACTACATCATAGGCCACGGGGATTCGTTCTTTTATATCATGGTCCCTTGACATAGCATAGTAAAAAAAGCAGTAGTTTCAAATAAAACGCACGAGAATTTTAAGAAAGCTCATTGAGCTGTTAGTAGCCCAAGATTATCAAAATTCTTCAGCAAAATATTTGAACAATGCTGTTTATGTACCGAAAATCCCTACATCATTTAAAACCCCATTTCCGCCAAAAACGCAAACAACGATATACCGCAGAAAAGCAAATACGTACAGCAGAGCACTTATAATTATTTTCACACAAGGCGAAACAACACAGAGTAAACAATGTATTTAAAGCTTAGATTTTGCCCTAGGGAATGATACAAAAATAAACTTAACTGAAATTTAACTCAACTTTGACTACTAGATACTTCTCGAGTATTAATATTAATATATTAAATGAAATGAAGATTTATTAGCAAAGAACACGTATTTGTCAAGACGGTATTTAAATTTATTTAAATTAAACAACTATTTGATTTATTCAGTTACGTCTAGCCCTGATCCGTTGACCTGCTTCTTGCGCGAAGCTAGAGGTGCAGGATCACGCGCTCCCCCCCCCCCCCCCTCATAGATATAACAGCAAATCTATGACAGCACCCCTCCCCTCCCCTCATAGATAAAACAGCAAATCTATGACAGCACCCCTCCCCTCTCCTCATAGATAAAACAGCAAATCTAAAAAATTATCCTTTTTTCATAAGCATCTATGACTGCACCCCTCCCCTCCCTTCATAGATAAAACAGCAAATCTAACAACCCCCCACTCTACACCACACACAGAAATAGATGAAATCATGACATTCTCATAGGTATAAAAGTATATATTTACAGGATGGAAGAATGCGCAGTAATAAAAATCATAATAAAAAATATATAATATTTGATATCTTTCAACAAGAAATGACCCCTGAAACAGCCCTAGCCACATGTCTGACAAAGATATGTTAAGATTTAATGAAATTGTAAATTAAAGACAATGTTACCACTCTAGATGTTTTTAATGTCAATTAAAGAAGCAATATATCATTATTGAACAATATCTTCTTTGCATATAGAGTTTTGAGGTACACACGTACCTTTTTTATTTAGTCATCTAATGTATATATAGTAACTGAGTACGGTAAGGGGTTGAGCTGGACTTTTTTGATGATTACGGCACATTGTATTGCTTGATTTTATTATCCCAAAATCGCGAAAATAAAGTGATCTGTTTTTTACGAAAATAGGAAAATCGCTAAATTTTAGTGTAATAAGGTAGTGACGTTGTCCCTATGTGAAGAAGATTCTAATCTAACGCCATGCCTAGGGGTAGCATAAATGACAACCGAATGCCACCCAATCAGATGATTGCCAAATTTGATGTTATTTCAAGATACGGTTAGACAGTTGATGGCCCCCCTGAAGGGTGAAGAGATCTCTATTGTTGTCTATCTTTCCAGTTTATAAACTTGCAGCTGTCCTTTGTCAATATGTCTATTTCGTCTACCACTATTTGTCTTTACGTTTAGGATGGCGGGTCAAAATTTTCCATAAAGCTTCGCGAAATCTTCTACTATGTAGCCAGTACATTATGGGATTAAGAAGCGGGCTGATGAACTGGATGTAATAAACAATGTACAGCTCGACATCGCCTATTTTCCAGAATAGTGTGGACAGTAGGGAAACGACAGAGAAGGGCAGAAAGCAAATATTGTGGAATAAAATAACAAATGCAAGAAGTTTAACGACCTTTTGCTGTACCTTTAGAGCAAACTGTTGCGATTTGGGGATAACTTTCGTATTTCGGTGTTTAAGGGTGTAACAAATTTGATACAATGTGTACCACATCACTAAGGAGGGAAGAGTATAGCAAGTTAAAAAATGAACGAGCCCATCTACGATAGCCAGCGTGTTTTCGTTCCGCTTTACGTTAAAGTATGCGGATTCGGACTCAGAAAACATTACAAATGATGGGATATTAAATGAACACCCGAGAATCCACAACGTTGGAATAATGACCTTAAGTTTCTTTGATGTGGACGATCCATGTAGTTTAAAAGGTTTGACAATCGCTGTATATCGCTCGCACGATAACGCAGTCACAGTAAAAATGGACACTTCAATGAAAGGATAGCTTGCAACTTTCAAGGCTCCGAAATAAATGCGGAGAAAATGATAAAGGAACACCTTAACGAGTTCAAGCAACCCAAGAGCCATGTCGGAAATGGCTAAGTTCACCAGCAAGAAATTGCAGAAGTTATGTAGCGACTTGGTCTTGATAATAGTCAAACAGACCAGCGTGTTGCCGATGAGGTTAGGTAAAACGAGAACGAGAGTCAGGGCAAACCAGTACGCCCCATGCACGTACACTTGATCTTCTTCACTCGTGATATTTTGACTTCTCATCTTAGTACTGGAAGCACTGATTCACCAAATCATTTACAGCGATGCAAGGATCTACTGGGTCTACTTCTAGTTATCTTCAAGTAGCAGAACACTGAAGAGCAAGAAAACTCCCTTGAATACGTTGGGTCAATCAAATCAGTCGTGGATGGAGACGTCGCCTTGACGTGTCGCAGGCTCAAGTTGAATACAAGTATTGATTTGCTGCCTAATAGCACAGTAGTCGAAGCACAGATAATAAAGTTAAAGAATAAAAAATATCCTTCTTGAGTTCTCTTTCCCGGGTAAATTTCGAGTGTCTGCAGGATAAGAGCAGATGGTTTTCGCACAGATGTCCTTCAAAAGAGATGATCAAAATTATAATCAAAGAAAGAAGACGTGTCTGTTTGCACTTTACACAGAGTCAGTGACAATCAGCCTGTTCTTAGGAGGAAGCGTAGTACGCTCTATAGAGACTAAAATTTTGAATATTTGCGAGGCAGGCAAAATGTCATTAATACCGTCGTGAGAAGAATACACCGGTGTTTGTCGACTTTACGTGGAAATGGCGTCGATGTTTGGTGGTTTTCTAATGAGAAAAAACCTCGGGTTGATTGTGTAGTTAAAATATTTAAAAACAAGTCAGTTCCGATTTGCACCAATCGCTATTGAGAATAGCTTAGTCCCTCCCACAGGACGAAATGTTGAAGGGAGGAGCTGTTCCACGCTTGATAAAGGCCTGGGTGAGAAGAGAAAGTAGTTTTGAGTGAAGATAACAAATGTCAGCAGAAATAAAATGTTTGGACATAGAATATTGGTGCCGTAACAGCTCTTTTCGTTCGTAGTGACAGTTTCTAGCCGATATGATTATCTCAAAAGTAAACCAATGAAGAAACAAGAGTGCATTAGCTCGTCTATTGATTGGATCTATGCCTCAACTGAAGAACTTTTTTTGCGATAATCTTAGTTCAGGATATATCGACGATCTTCACTGACACGACCCGAGCCAGCAGGGCGAACCTCAACAAAAAACAAGAATTAAGTCGTTGAGATAAGAATTAACTGTCTAGTTTGTAGATACTCTTCAATCGTATCACATTCATACGGTTAGCGAATAAGCCAATACAGAACAAGTTAGGATGTCTTCATTGAGGTATGGTCTGCATCGAGTTTAGTGTCAACTTGAATGAATCGTGAGGGCAATACGCAGCGTAGAGCAAAGAGCTAATAAGAGCCGAGAATGAGCAACTTTTTGCTTCGTTGTACTCTTGTCGACAACACCGGTAACACTTCGCTGAAACTGAAGAACCGTTTATGGCACGGCATTTAAATAGCAGATGCACCACTCAGGAGAAGAGGCGCCTTGGTGTTTGTGTTATATCCTAGGTCGAATAACTGAAGAGCTAGATTGTAGCTAATACAAATTGCAGCAATCGGTATCGGCAAGTTAAAAAGGAAAAGAGTACGAGTAAGGATGTATGGTCAGTCGTTTAACCACACTTATCGTTAATACATTTAGCGAGGAATGTGCGGAGAAAGGTGTGTGATCGAACGCATTAATTATGTTTCAAATGGCCCTGGGCAGAAATAAAACTTGTACACGTAAATTACTAAAACATCGGTATTTTGTCCTTAATTGGCAAATGCTTACAGAGTCAACATAAATCAACTTAAAGAGTTATACTTCATTTTGAAAGCATATAATGTATAGCATCCTGCCTCTTAACAAACAAATGAATAGCATCGAACTTATTCCATAATCCTGACATTGCTTATCATTACGACTTGTCATTACATTTCTGCTGACAGCTTTGGGTTATTAATTTCACGACTTTCTATGTCACCTAAAGTGATAAAAGTCATTCAAAAGCGAAAATTACCGTAAGCTCAAAAGGACACATTAAACTGAGTTTTCATAATTATAATTCCATTTTTACCGGCTTTGTTCCATCCATTATCATATGAAGAATCTACAAACAGATGGTTGGAGGCCACAACATTTGATCAAACATAGGGTGCGAATTTATATGATTCGCATCCATATTTTTTTTTTCACTTAAGACTCGGTCTGTGGTTTTTCCACGGTATTTGAATGGCTTTCACCTATTTGTTATGATTTTTTCGGAAGAAAAACAACACTGTTCACATGGCCAAGTGTCAAATCGTCTTCATCGTTACGTAATATCTCCGGAACAATGGTCCTGCCGAGCTCTTTTTATTCTCACTGCACGCATGGCCAGTCAAGTGTCAAATTGTATACATCGTTACGTAACATCTCACGAACAATGGTCCTGCCGAGTTTTTTTCCTTTTTCACGCTGTGGGTATTTTCCTTTCAGTACGTGGACTATTTAAAGACACTGCAGTATTGGTTTAGGGAGGTCAAATTGGAAGAGCCTAAGGGGACACATTGATCTTTTAGCGTTGTAAAATTAGAATGCTTTTTTAGAGATTCCAACACCGCAGCTTCGTGTGTTATTCGAGGACACATTAGCCTACGTAGCAAGCCCAAAGGGTTGGGAAAGAAAAGAGAAGGAAACAAGGGGCGCGCACGGGCGAGTCGCTCAATCCTCTCCTCCAGGAGCGAGCGGTCTATTCCTTAGTTTCCCAAGCCCTTGGCGATTGCTACGCAGGCTGAGGACACATTGATATTTTAGCGTAGTAAACCTCTGTGAACCATTTGAAGAAACACTGATCATTCAGAGAAGTCAAATTCCATTCAAAAGAGACTCCAACAATGGAGGTTTTTAGGTTTCATTTTACTGGTGATATAGTACACATACGGTATAGATATGCTATTCACCCAACTGTAAACATAAGTATGGACGATTGAAGCCCGAAGGGGTGATCACATGCTTATCTGTTCTTCTAGAACTAACAACTTTCATATAACAACAATTTTAATTAAAACGGACAGTAATTGCAATTTTCGAAATTGCTTATGCCCGAAATAATTGATAACTATTCTTTATCAATGCACAAATACAAACAAACCTGAAATCAGAACGAAAGGGGAAAAACACAATTATGCTAAAGGTGGTGAAATTCCATGGTATAACTTAGGAAGAAAAATGACGAGCCGTAGAAGCATCCAGGTGATGTGCGTAGGTGAGATGGAAACAGGAAAATAATAAACACAAGGTAGCTGTTTTTCGCCTGTCTGAATATATTGATTTCGCTAATAATTCGAGCATTAGCATTTCGTCGGATTCAATGGCTTCCTTTTAATGTAACAAGACGACGACAAAAACTGTCAAATCTCAATGATAATGTAATTAAAAGTTGATTACGTAACATACGTATGGAACAGCGATATAGAATAAATATTGGATAGATGAATGTGATATGAAAGTGTACTACACGAAAATATCAACAGCCAAAATAAGCATAGCTGCATATGGATATCTAAACCTAGTGAGGTGTTTATCATCTACCTGACATAGGAACTAGATGCGCTGAAAATTTCTTTTTGCTGTTCACCAAAAACCGCTTAAGTCTAAAATTGGAGCATGGATATCTTTGATCGAGGATGATTTAGAAATTCCTCTTTCCAATCTTCAATTCAATCTAAATAATTTTCGGCTGACAATCACTATTAAGGGCGTTATTCATACGGATATGGTTCAAAGCATATACTTATGGTACCACCCACTGAATGATCATAAAATGAATCGAACACCGATCTATATCATCTAACAAATAAAAAAGTAAAAACAATCGCTTTATTTAAACAGTCAGAACCCTCGTATGCTCAATTAACCATACGAGGGTTATTTGATGTATCAAAGTGTTTACACTTTTGAAAAAACCTTGGTTATATGATGTATGAAGAACATAATTGATTTATAAAAGCAAGAGACCATGTTAAAACTTGAGGCGTCAAAACGCGAACATTTACTTACCGGTCTCGTTTAATGAGACATCTGTTACTTTCAGGAAAACCTATTAGAATGAATCAATTAAAGAATATTAAAATTGATATCCAATGAAAATTTCTAATTTCTACGAATACATTATTTATCATAGCCAGGATCAAATTGATAAAATCGTTATTTTCATCATCATAATCGTCGTCGTCATCATCATCACCATCATCATCGTCATCCACCCTCACCACCACTACCACTACCACCATCATCATCATCATCGTCGTCGTCGTCGTCGTCGTCGTCATCATCATCGTCGTCACCGTCGTCGTCGTCATCATCATCATAATCATCAACATCAGCGACATCTCTATTGTTCAACCATCACCATCGCCATCATCATCGCCATAGCCATCGACATCGTCACCACCATCATCACCATAATCATCATTAGTATTACCACCATCAGCATCATAAACATCTCTATTGTCCAACCATCACTATCGTCCTCATCACCATTATCGCCATCACCATCGCTTACTTCCTCGAGGAGAGTATGAGTAATGCCGTAGCTATCAATTCCCAGCACATCTATATTCTGCTCCAAGTCAGCAAAGAGCTTTTTGAATGCTCCCCTCTTGATCGAGTTATCGGGGAGTATAAAAGTGAACTCCTGGTTTGTTTTGTGCTTTAGTTGAGCGGACGAGATGTGGGAGGTGATGAAACTGGTTAATTTCTCCTCCTGCGTGGGCAGATCACCAGGAAATAGTGCATCTGAAACAAAATAGCAGAGATTTCCTTGGTGAAAATTAACTTTCAATAAAACTATCTTAAGTTAATGAAAGTTTTTTTTAGTATTTTTCGAATTCCTAGGGTTTATTCCAGCCGACGAAAATCACGTTCGGATTCACGAACTTTATGGATAATATTTTTTGGGGTTTCTATTTTAGCTCTTCTGCCTTGCAAACCCCGAAATTAATAAAGCACAAGGCTCGTAAAAATGGCTAAAAAAGCTGAGAACATTCACCTGTGAGAGTTCCACTGGTCCTCGGCGAAACAAAACCGCTTCTTCTGTCCGCCTCTGTCTCAGTACTTGATACCTCCACGCGACTCTCATTGGCAAGAGAGTCCAGAGGGGAATCCATGCTTATCCTACTACTGCCAACATTACATTCAGTACTAATGCTTCCAATGGAACCTTGTCGGGCCCCAGTGGACCCCGGTGGGCAGCTGGCCCCAGTATACCCCTGTTGGGAGTTCACGCTCCTCCTGCTTGCCTCCAAGTTACTACTGGTACTTCTCCTAAAGCTCCCAATAGACCCATGAGGGGAGGAAATGCTCTTTTTCACAAGCGTGAGGTTGTAGCCCTCGCCGAAGCGTCGTTTTAGGTAGAGAGGGGAGCCAACACATCGGAGCTTGCCGCTTGAGATGATGGCGATGCGATCACCGAGGATGTCGGCTTCTTCCATGAAGTGTGTGGAGAGGAGAATGGTTCGGCCTGAAATCACGGAAATTGAAGCAGTCTAAGGTCCCGTGCGAACAGCGCCAGCTCCGGATAGTATTGAGCTTGCTAAGCCTCAATGAGTTGACCCCAAGACAATGGAAATTTTAGCTAGCTATTTCCCAGCACCTCTTAACATTGGTAGTTCAGCATTTTATTGTAGACGGAGGTGAAAGCTAGTTTAAGCTATCGGATAATTGACTTAGCGATGTAATATACCTTTCTTGTACTTGATGAGGAGATCCCATATTGCTCTGCGGGCGTACGGGTCTACTCCTGCAGTGGGCTCATCTAAGATCACCGTTCTGGAGCCTGCCACGAATGCCATGGCAACAGACAGCTTCCTTTTCATGCCACCACTCAGGGTCTCCACCGCACAGTTTCGCTTGTTTGGCAGACCAATGTCCTCAACCAACCTACAAGTGCAAACATACACCACCGCGTTATCAGTCTCGCAAACTGCTGATTTGTCACCTGAAAGAATACTGGCACGTGAACCATCCCCCTCATTGATGACTGTATTATAGGCAGGAATAGCACCAGTTTACCTAGGGAGGGCCGACGGATACCAAAACCGACAACAGACAAAAGAATCTATTAGAATCCGCGCTGTCTTACTGGCAATCCGCTCTAAATTATTAGTCACATCTTAAAAGAAACTTACAATAGACACACTGCTTTCACAATTTTGAAATATATTTTGGGTTTTCATAAAAAATCATCGGAGATTGTTACGTAATCCACTGGAAGTAAACTCGTAAAATTAAATAATAATCAATAAGTAATTATTAATATAATATTGTAATATAAATATAAAATAATATAAAATCTTACTGGTTCATTTCTGTCTTCACAGCATGCGCCGCCATCCCCTTCATACGAGCGTAGAACCAGAGATGCTCGTCCACGGTCAGCCTGAAAACCCAGCAACAGACTAAACCACACCGCCATTTTACTTTGCTTATAAGGGAAAATCTCACTCTCCTATAAGTGAATAATTTTACTCTCCTTACAAGGGAATAACGTTACACCGCTTATAATGGTATAATGTTGCTCTCAATGTAAGTGAATAACTTTACTCTTTTTATAAGGGAATAAAGTGACACCCCTTATAAGTGAAAATTTTTATTCTCCCTATAAGGAAATAACGTTAAATTCCTTATAAGGGGTAACGGTGCTCCTTATAAGGGAGTATTTCTTATATAAGCGAATTAATGACACTCTCCTTATAAGGGGAAAAACGTCGTCACCATCTACCTTATATGGGCTGATGAGCACTCACCCATCGAATAGCACATTGTGTTGCGGACACATGCCCAGATTATGCCGGATCTTGTCCATGTCAAATCGTATGTCGTGTCCATAGATGTAGCCCGTCCCAGCTGTGGGCGGGAAGAGTCCGGTGAGGATGGACATAGTGGTGGTTTTACCAGCGCCATTATGACCAAGGAAGGACATGATTTGGCCTTCGTACAGATTGAGATTTAGCCCATCCACAGCCTTGGTTCCAGATTTGTAGACCTTCAACAAAAACAGTCAGGATTCACTTAGCCTTTACACGCTGTGCGCAGTGCCTTTACACGCTATGCGCAGTAACAGAAAGTGTTCGATTTATCAAATATATTAATATTATCTATGATGTATTGGATTCGTAATGTAGGCATCACTGGAAAATAAAGAGAAACACTTTGTGCACTTGCTACATAATCAAAACATCATCTAGGGAAGCCAAGAAACCTCTCAAGAAATTACGTTTACAAAGATTATGCACTGAAACTGCCACCTGTGATCCCGGGGTCCCTGTGGTCCCGGGAAAGAGTGGGGTTAACATGGTGGTTAAGAGCACTCTCGAACGTGAATCTGCCCCGAGTGGTGGTGAAATTTTACAGTTCTTGACTGTAAGACTTGTTCCCACCTTGTTTTCTTAACTTTTATGTAGTTGTACGACCAAGGGGTAGAGTGCTTTAGTCAAACTATAACAATCGCAATTTATGGACAAGCTGAGACGTATCAAATTGTGTTTGCATGAAGTATTCGCCAACGACCACATACCTTTTGCAAATTATCTATTGTGACTCCCAGGGGTAAATGTACGGGCTCCCTCTCGTACGCGAGAAGTCCAGGGGTCTGGGGCGAGTCTTCCATCTCGTCTGACGTCATCATTCGGTAGTTTTTCTTCCTCAGATTTGGACACGCGTTTGTATTGTGTCCGAACCAATAGGTCGGTTGAATAGGAAAGTACCACGGTCTAGGAAGACCATAAGATCCCGGATGTACGGCCTCGATGTACCAGACCAGGATGACGTAGAGAAAAGTGTCGAAGACCAGGAAGTAAAGGACCTTGAGGAGGTTGAAGTCGTCTCCACGGATCTACCAGCAAAAAACGAATGTCGAATGTTGTGAATTGCTTTGTAAAACTCTTGTAGCTATTAGTAGGTAGGTCATTCATATATGGTTCTCTATAAGGCCTCTAACCCCAACATCAATCTTAAACCCCTATAGTGAGCCATATATGAAGGATATACGTAGACGACATTCCTAGTCTTCATGAAACAGCTTCTTTAAAGAGAAAAAAAGCAAAAGAGGTTTGCTGTGTCCAAACTGCTGATTTGCCTACCACAAATTCCACCATCAATAGCAAGCTCGTATAATTTATATTTTTCTTTCTTTTTAATGAACTTAAAATTAGTTTCGTAAGCTCGAGCCAGTGTGAAATAATAACGGCAAAACTCCGTAGTACAGTATATACCAGACATTACGGAGCACCATCCTCGAAACGGAATTACGTCGCACCAGTGTCACGTGATCAAGCCTTGACACATTAGTACCAGGCCTTACCGGGCTCTTCCCGATGTTGGACCACTGTACGCCCTCGCCTTGCTCCTCGTAAAGCGCGAAATACCGTGCGCCAAGGCCAAACGCCGAGGTGGAAAGCAAACTGATGGCCATCTTCTCCGAGCTCTCGATCGTAGCGTGAGCCGCTCCTTCGCGGATGGACACGAAGACGAAAGGCATGTAGGTCAGGAAGTAGATGATACCGCCACACGCCGCCGCGAGCTTGGCCTTGGAGAAGAAGGCGCTTATCAGGAAGCAGAAGACGATCGTTACGATGGCGAACAGCATCAGAGAGAGCCATATGATCAGGGGGTCACTGAATGCGAGTACTTTGCCATACTGTGGGGAAAGACAGGAGTGTTAAGTAAAATGATGCGAGTACTTTGCCATACTGTGGGGAAAGACAGAAGTGTTAAGTAAAATAATGCGAGTACTTTGCCATACTGTGGGGAAAGACAGAAGTGTTAAGTAAAATAATGCGAGGACTTTGCCATACTGTGGGAAAGACAGGAGTGTTAAGTAAAATAATGCGAGGACTTTGGGATACTGTGGGGAAAGACAGAAGTGTTAAGTAAAATAATGCGAGGACTTTGCCATACTGTGGGGAAAGACAGGAGTGTTAAGTAAAATCATGCGAGTACTTTGCCATACTGTGGGAAAAGACAGGAGTGTTAAGTAAAATAATGCGAGGACTTTGGGATACTGTGGGGAAAGACAGAAGTGTTAAGTAAAATAATGCGAGGACTTTGCCATACTGTGGGAAAAGACAGGAGTGTTAAGTAAAATAATGCGAGGACTTTGCCATACTGTGGAGAAAGACAGGAGTGTTAAGTAAAATAATGCGAGGACTTTGCCATACTGTGGGAAAAGACAGGAGTGTTAAGTAAAATAATGCGAGGACTTTGCCATACTGTGGAGAAAGACAGGAGTGTTAAGTAAAATAATGCGAGGACTTTGCCATACTGTGGGGAAAGACAGGAGTGTTAAGTAAAATAATGCGAGGACTTTGCCATACTGTGGGGAAAGACAGAAGTGTTAAGTAAAATAATGCGAGGACTTTGCCATACTGTGGGGAAAGACAGGAGTGTTAAGTAAAATAATGCGAGGACTTTGCCATACTGTGGGAAAAGACAGGAGTGTTAAGTAAAATAATGCGAGGACTTTGCCATACTGTGGGGAAAGACAGGAGTGTTAAGTAAAATAATGCGAGGACTTTGCCATACTGTGGGAAAAGACAGGAGTGTTAAGTAAAATAATGCGAGGACTTTGCCATACTGTGGGGAAAGACAGGAGTGTTAAGTAAAATAATGCGAGGACTTTGCCATACTGTGGGAAAAGACAGGAGTGTTAAGTAAAATAATGCGAGGACTTTGCCATACTGTGGGAAAAGACAGGAGTGTTAAGTAAAATAATGCGAGGACTTTGCCATACTGTGGGGAAAGACAGAAGTGTTAAGTAAAATAATGCGAGGACTTTGGGATACTGTGGGGAAAGACAGGAGTGTTAAGTAAATGAATGCGAGGACTTTGCCATACTGTGGGGAAAGAAAGAAGAGAGGGCAAATGAATGTGATTACTTTTCAATACTGTGGGGAAAAACAGAAGGAAAATTATTCTTTCTATTGTAAACACAGATTGACTACGATTGTGGCGTTATTAACGGTACCTCTCATCGAAAAGGGATAAAACTGAACACAAGCATTAATCAACAACTAAGTGTAACCGCACAGAACGGATGGTTGAAAACATAGAACAAAAAAGATCGTGGTTATCCCATTTATGATATCTTTTAGGGGCAGTGAGATTTTTTATGTGGGATATGTAGAACGCTATAGTTATAACAAATAGAGGCAATGCTCCCAGAAAGCTTTGATACGCCGAAATCAGTTAATTTAAACGCAATAATTATTATGAGTCCGCGGACCTCGACACCCCCCAAAAAAAACAATTTAATGAAATTTTAAATATCCAGGTATATTAAATTACCTTGGTTCTTTTAGATAAATACAACTCCTTACATCGAGCGGATGGTATTCATAGATTAAAAATAAGTACTTTTAGGTTTCGGAACAGGCTGCACCTTTATTCAAACCTAGAAATTGCATAAATACTTAACGGTTTACCATTTTCTATTTATTACACTTGGGCGTAAAAATCAGGAAGATATTCTGTTACGTTCCACATTTTTTTTTTATATATATATTTTATCATAGAAAAAGCGTGCGAGTGCCACTTTAACATGTATTGGGGGACGTAAAAGAACCGCAGGGGACGCGGTCTCCATCTTTAGTGACAGAGCTTACATACTAACAAACACTCGTGATTGTAGAGTAGAGCAGTCCGGATCTAAAGTCAGTCATATGTGAAGCGCCTGTGGTCATTTTCGCAATGATAGGTTGAGCTATATAAATACTACACATTTAATCTCTCAAATTCATTTGTAAAGTTTGCACGGCTCGACTAGGGCTTCTCAATCTAAAAACTTCAATGATAATTTGCACAAGATATATTGATATGACTTTAAACAGCGCAGAGTCACAGCAGTATCCGCAAAGTTTAATATGAAACTCGTTAGATCTTATAATATTAAATCACATTTAATAAAATTATTATAATAGGTTTGGGATGAGCTACATCTTATTTTTGGAAATAAAGTATCAAACTTTTTTTTACATAGTTATTTCGAGATTTATGCACATTTGTGGCTTGCAATATAAAATGACAACAAAAACCAAGGCGTGGCTGCTAGGGGCTCTTTATGGATCTTAGCCAACGAGGAAAGATTTCTCTTTTAGGTCCCGTCTCCTCCAGGCCTCACTATCCTGACTTGACTGGAAGGACTTTATATCAGGACTTTAACCTTGACTGTTCACTCACTATGCTGACTTGACTGGAAGGACTTTATATCAGGACTTTAACATCGACTGTTCACTCAAACTTGCGCTTGGTTATTTCGAATCACGAAAGCTTCCATACGAAGTTCAATGTTAGTTTCTTGGGCCCTACGTGGCTTACATCCACCAAAGATCACTAACAACTCCTTCCTAAACTCTGGCATTCGCAAAAAGTACACTACAAAATTTAACATCGAGTTTAAATAGAGAACGTAGGTATAATAATTGTCTATGGCTTTGCTTTCTGACCAAAAATTTAACAAGATACAAACTGCAGCGGGGATGAAACAGGTATATGAAACAAAAATCACGATCAACAGAGACTTGGCAAGTTTGATGTTTGATTCGGTTTTTCTATTGTTGCGTGCCGCTGTTCTTGACTTGGCTTTTACCCAAATCACAAGATAACACACGATTATCACTAAAAGTGCAACAAGACCTATAGCCATCCTTATTGTTTCAAAATGTCTTTCATAGGTTTGGGGAAGAGGATTGACGTGCAAAAGAAGAGATGTCATCCATGGTACCGCAATCAATATGGTATAATGGCATCTTGTCAGTTGGCGATGCTTGAATGGTGATGCTACGGCGTACGTTCTCTCTACTGCGATGGCAGATAACGAAAACAATGAGCAAAGGAGGGAAATTGAGTGAAAGGGTCCGAGTATCTTAGACAGATCAATGTCTATGCTTCTATTGTACAGGTATTGAGAACTGGTCGAGAGCAATGTTACTCCAACTAAAAGGTCAGCCATGGTTAAGTTTACGAGAAGGTAACTCGATTTTTTGAGGCGAAAAGTCTTCCTTGTGAACACGATAAGTGCAAAAGCGTTGGTAATGATGATCAGAATTGACTGGACAATTTCGACGTATCGTCGTCCCACAGAAAACGCGGAAAAAGAGGTATTATTGGACATGCTTTCTTCTTTGAATCATTCAGTCCTGGATTTGTGAGAGCATCTGTTTCAATCTAAACAAAATCAAGTATATACAGAATGACTGCAGTAAATAATTGATTATTGAAGTGAATAAACAAACAGAAAATGATCAATATAATTTTAAGCCTAATTTCAAGAGACGTCGTGTTGTTTGCTTTATCTTTTAATTAAAATTCTAACAATGTCAGCTATTTCTCAATATGTAATATACTAAACATAATGGATTTTCGAAGTACGGTGAGTCCAAAGTCTTAATAAAACTGAAGAATGAGAGTGACGCGGTCGCTACGAGGCTAGTTACAATCATGACCCTTAAAAATCCTTAGGTATAGCACGGGGGAGTGGCCAAAGCAATTCGTCCCCATAAGAAATAGCAAATTGGGTGTTACTGAAGCAATTTTTAAATCTATATGATAGCACTACTTTAAAGAAAGTCGATCACCTCAAATGTTATTGTTTATCATTGAAAATACAGCGGTTTATTCGCAAGGAAACTAGGAAAATAAGAAAATAAAGGAAAATATCGAAAGAAGTCTGATATGTTATTAACGATATTTGATTGAAAATATCTTGGTTACTCGCTTGAATTAGCCGATGGATATGGATGCTTATTGTGACCCACCATTGAGATTTTTTCAGACAAAAAGTCTTTCTTGTAAACACGACAACGGCAAGCGAGTTGGCAAATATGATAAGGATCGACTCAATTGTCTGGACATTGAGCTAATAGTTTGCTCTATGGGAAATTTGAGAATTGATAAATTTCCATCCATGGTTTCTGCTAGAGACATCGCCGAGGGTTCACGCGTGTATGGCTTTCCCCCTCTTAGAATGGTCTGTCCAAGATCGACAGTCTCGTACAACTAACCTTAAGGCACTAAAGCGGCTGTACATAACAAATTTGTAGGTGATATAAAATCGAATATTTAATCTAATGAAAGGTGCGTTGTTTGTTTAGGTTTGACGATCTCAGATGAATTGAAATTAGAGGTTTATTAAAGCAAGAGACCATGATATAAGAGAACGAATCCCCGTGGCCCACGAAGTCGTTCATGAAAGCTATTTTTAGATTGTGCGAGCTTGTCAATCATAGCATCCATACATGGTTTGTCGCGCCATATTTGGTTATGGGCACCACGAGCTAGTACAATTTCACAGCAATTTTTTTCCCTCTGCACTTTTTTACTTCTTTCGCTACCCGTTTTTATCCTTTTAGCTGCTCTTCAAGGCTCATTATCACAATGCTACTCATGGGGTGGTGTCCTGTTATCTGTTAAGTTATCTAATCTTCAGTTACCTAAATGTTATATAAATAATTGAACGGGAAGACGTCGGGGAGACGGTGAATTTGGAGTTCATTCAAGATGCATCGTGCAGACTCCTAAAAAGTTATTTTTCTCTGCAATTCGGTGAGATAGAATACCTAGGCATTCTCAGAGTCTATGTTATGTATTTTAATACAAGAAGGCCTTTATTTTTCTTTGATTTATTACATTTTTAGATGAATGAACTTGTCACTGGGATAAGATTTACTTCATTATAAAGACTTGAAACCTTTCATTTGTAATATCGGTGTGAATATAATGGTATTAAGTTCGGGATGTATCTTTTTTCATTAAAAGGGAATTGGAAGAGAATTGTGTTTTGTAAACACAGATTTATGATTCATTGTTGTGTTATAATTTGCGAATCAGCAGTGAAAATTGTTTACTGGGGAAGTTGATCTCAGAGCCTAAAATCACGCACTTTATGCATTTTAATGTCCCAGAAACAGTTGATTGGCTCCAGCGTACTCTATAGAAGATCATTTTTCTCAGCGTTCAAAAAAAAAAAGGAAGGTATTTTCGGTCAAAAAGATTTCCAAAACATCCTTTGTCGGATCACATTGCTCAAGATGTGATCGCGCGTAAGACTCATGTTGCTAGGAAACATGAGAGCTAACCAATCAGAGACGTATCTAAAAATAACTGCTTGTTCTAAAAATAGTTTTCACGGACGTCATCATTGGAACATACCATAATACGGGGGATTCGTTCTCTTACATCATGGTCCCTTGATATCATTGTTTGTTGAAACCAGGAGACTAATAACCAAATAACAGGCATATAACGAATAACGTATTGATTGAATCAACATTTCTAATGACACCCGCAAGTATTGAAAGATTTAATTTATATCAACAATAGCTCTACAGTTTGAATTAATAGTGGCCCGGTTTAAGTAAATAAAGGATGAAATAAGTTTGATTGACTTTACATCAGTCTTCCTGAAAACCAATGTTCTGCCATTCTGGCAGCATTTAGGAAGAAAATAAACCATTTGCATTGTTTTTTGCAGTTCTTCTGGAGAATTTGGTCAGCCAAAGCCAATTTCTAAGATACTGCATGATTATTTTTCAATTTTATCGTAAAAATTACAAAGGAAACAAATGAAAAGGCTTACTGGCAATCTTGCGATTTTCCAAAACATTTTTTAAACCGCCTCATTACCTACCTGTGCATGTTGATAATAGTTTGATTTAATATATTTTATAATTTGATTTAAATTTAGTTCATTTATTGCAAGGTAGTGCTTAGCATGGAACTCCAAGTCCCGTTGCACCTGCCCTTTTGAATTAACCTTTCTGTTTTGTATAATTTTGCATTAGTATTGTCTCGGAATGTATTGTAGTAACTATTGTTGTTGACTCGATAAATTTAAAAAAAAAACTTACATTCAGAATGACTGCCAGAAATAAACACAAAAAGGAATAAAATCAATCTATCAATCATTACCCTCAAAATGACCGCCAGAAACAAAAAAAAACTAAGAAAATCAATCAATCATTACCTTAAAAATGACTGCCATAAATAAACAAAAAATCAATTAATCAATCAATCAATCAATCAATCATCCAATCACTACCTTCAGAATGACTGTCAGCAACATGACAGTGATTGACATGACAGAGACACTAGTGATGAACCAAGCCACCCAGTGGACCACATTACTGAGTCCCATCATCTTCATGACTTCCTTGAGCCGCTGCTCCTTCTCGTAGACGATGGACCGAACCACAATGGCCACCGTGTAAATCCACGAGACCGTCAGGCATAGCGGCATCATGTGCTGGATAACCAGCATAAACCTAGAATCAAAGTTTCTTTATTCAATCAATATAACAGACAAAAAGGCCTGAAAAGCCGTGCAACTTATCGAGGCTCTTGACAAATAAAGATTTAGAATTACGGTTGGATTATTTTTAGTTGAAACAACGAGCAACGCTTAAAATTTTACGAGATACGATTAGATAATGAGATAGATTAATAGAGTTCTCTAAATGGGCTGACAACATTTACGAATACCATCTTGTGGAAATAGACCACCTTTTATTGTAAACTAAACTCCCCATATCCAATCGCATTAAACAATATCATAAAACTGAGGAGAATTGATATTTTCGTCAGCTCACCTGTCCTTGGAGTAGCATGGATAGGGCATTTCGTGAAGGTAGACCGCCGGTTTAATCACCTCCCTCATGGCGTGTAAGTTCACCACAGCTCTCTCAATCTTGTCCTGAAGCCACACGAAACCGAGGTCGTAATAGCTTTGACCCCAAGACTGGGGCCCAGGCCTCCAATAGCTGTCACGGATGCGGTCAGTGGCTGGCGTGAAGTAGGTAGCGTTCATTCGTATCTTGTAGGTCACGTGGACAGGTAAGGTCTTGTTTGGCTCTATGTTGGTGAAGACGATTCCTAAGAGAAAAGAAAAAGTCCCTCATGAGTCGTGTGACTAAAAGACTACAGACAAGCAGTAGAAAAAAAATATGTGGTTGACCTAGGCGTGGTGGGAAAACGCAAATAAATCAACAAAAATAGGTTGAAATGACATGTTTTACGCCTCTGTGTAATTTCGCTGACGTTTAATACAGAGAGTGCATGGTAAGCTTTATAATAATCGATTTTAAACTGATTAGCATTTAAAACATTGAAAACAGGAAACAAAACAAGATTGCCGTTACGCAGGTCTTATAAACGGATAAGATCCTTTATCCTTTATCCTTTATGAAGTCCCCCATGTCAAAATGAAACAATCTTTGAAGACGCCTAGACCTATCAATAGGGGAGAGGACGAGTACAGTAAGGAGAAGCTAAATTTTTGATCTTTTGAAAGCAATTTGACGTCACGTACCTGCAACTATCTTAGAGGAATCGTCGCCCCGAACTCCACTGGTATTAAAGGCGTATCTAACTAACGACTCCTCGTCTTTAAATCCTACAAATATATCAAGCTTGAAGGCCTTGGTTTGCTCTATCCATATCTTGAGCACAGCATCTATCCTATCCAGCTGCTCAATGATAGGATTGACGCCCCCGTTCTTCTTGGTCAGCAGAGAGTGGATGTTTTTGAAGTACGGAGCATGCGTAGTAGGGTCTTTTTCTGAGATTCCAGATATTAGCTCCCAGTAGCTGTCGGGATAGGCCCGGATGTAATTCGACACCAAACCGAGGTAGAATTGGGTCTCGTTTTGGAGGAGGGCGCGGCGAATTTGAGATGATGTGTTGAGCCAGTCGTGGGCGAGGTCTTGGAGATACTCAATGTCTGAAAACGTCCTATTCGCCTTTGAAAAAAGTCGTTACTGTATTAGTAATTTGGTCAACCTGCAAATTTGTAGAAGTCTTTTGAGTTTAAACAAGAATAGCAGTGGTAGATTTCAGGGCATATCCAACAAAAATAACAAAATATAAAACATATAAAACAGGAAATAGATAAAGAGCATAAATTATAATTATATATTACAGCGGCATTATCACCAGTTTACTTTCGGAGGGCCGACGGAAAGAATCTTATTCGAATCCGAAATATTTAACAGGCCATCCGCTCTAAATTAGCAGTCACATCCTCAAAGAAGCTTCCAATAGACACACTGCTTTTACAATTTTGAATCTTTTTTCGCGTTTTCCGTTAAAAATCCTCGGAGATTGTTACGTAATCGACCGGAAGTAAACTGGTGACAGTGCGGCTTTATCAACTTACATCTTTGATGACGTCATCAGCAGCTGTATTATTAGGCGCGTAAAGAATCTTGGGATTATGGGTCAGTAAGTAAAACATCAGCCTAAGCGCCCGCGTTTGGCAGGATTTTGTCAGACAGCGGTAATCAAACATGTGCTTCACGACGCGGTCCGGCTGTTCGTCGGGGTCCGAGCCGCAGAGGACTGGGCCTAAGTTCTTCCACATGCCCTGTATGTACGCCTTGTTACGAGCGCTTTTTGTCATGTTGTCCAGGCCTTCGGCGAATGACATGTTCAGCTTTAATAGAGACGCCATGTGCTGGCCCTTCTGGACCAACTGTACAAAAGTAGACATGCTTCTTATCTGAAAGTGTAAATAAAAACCTCTTGGCTAACGTACGACATACCTCGTACCTGGAAAGGGTTAAAGAACCCTTCAACACGCTTTGCAGGCCCGTACCCAAGGGGGGGGGGGGTGCAGAGGGTACGAACGCACCCTCCCCCCCACAACGGCCAAAGGTCCACATTTGTTTCTCAATAGACTCGCTATTATATGTAGACAAAACTACAAAGCATCAGCTAGATCACTCTGGTATGTAGCCCAATCCGACAATAATCGTCCGGTGGAGATACTGCAAAGGCATGGCCATTTTTATCAGAGAACTCCCTTCCCCCCCTCCCCCCCCCGGAAATATTAGGTCATCTTTTTCGGATTACGCCCCCCCCCCCCCCCCCCCCAAGAAAAATTCTGGATACGGGCCTGTTTGTAACTAAAAAGGGTAAAAGAAACTTATTGGGAAACGTACGACATGCTTCGTACATGAAAAGCGTAGAAGTAACTTTTTGGAAAACATTCAACATGTTTCGTGAAGAAAGTAACAGGATCTCAAAGGAACACGTTCAACATGATTCGTATCTGAAATGGGTAAAAAAAACCCTACTGGAAAACGTACGACATGCCTCTTATTTAAAAAGGGGTTAGAGTAACTTTTTGGAAAACGTTCGACAAGTTTCGTGAAGAAAGTAAAATGACCTCAAAGGAACACGTTCAACAACGTACGACATGCCTTTTATCAGGGCTTCTGGAATTATGCGCTTGTGCGGAAGCGCGTAATTTGGCTTTTTTCCGCGTAATCCGTGTAATCCACAAATTTCCGCGTAATCCCGCGTAATTTGGCTAAATTTTGAAAGACAAAACATTTAATTGCACGGCTGATGTGTTCTTTTAGAGTTCTTACCTATATTTCTCGTAAAAAAAGAGAGATATTCTTCGTAAGAATGCGATATTTCGAACTGAATTTCAAAAACAAATAAAATGACTAGGCGTTCTTTGGTAAACCGCGAAGGTCTATGACTAATAATAAAATACCTTTTTTAATTGGCTGGTGGGTAGGAGCCAATTAAAACTTGCCTAAGATATTTTCACGCAAAAAAAAAAATAAGTTATTTCGTGCTTTTCTTTGGTACAAAATGTAGTTTGGGCGTAACAGTTGATATTTCGTGTAATTTAGCGCGTAATTCAGTAAAGAACCCCGCAAAATTTTGATTTTTAAAGAAAAATGTATTGCAACATCCCGCGTAATTTAGCGCGTAGTGATTGATGTTCCGCGTAATTTAGCGCGTAATTTAGCAAAGAATCCCGCGTAATTTTATTTTATTTTTCGCGTTATTCCAGAAGCCCTGTTTTATGTATGAAAAGGGTAAAAGTAACTTATTGGAAAACGTTCAACTCATAGGAACACCTTCAACACGCCTCGTATTGGGAAAACGTACAATACACTCAAGCGTGGCGAGCAAAGCCGACTGCTTTCTCTTGAAATATTGGCGCTTTTCTACGCGGCTAAAAAAACATCTCATAGCGAAAGGCAGCGCAATTCAACAGAATGAGCGAACAGCAAAACTTTCATTTACCGAATAATTTTACTTAGTTTTCTCAAACAATGCCGAATGTTCCTTTTTCCAACAATTTCAAGGCGTTAAGCTAAAAGCGGTTCCTTGACTTTTCTAACGAACTTTGCTATTATTATAATTTCTCCGGTGCCCAACAGCAAGAATGTTAGCCACTTATTTATCAAGTGCAGATCTACTTACGTCCACTTTGAGACGCTGAAAGGAGGTGTTAAACCTTGCAAGATCTTCATTGGTGATGTTTAACTGAAAAATAAACTCCGATCAATACTTCAAAATCTCTCATTTTTTTATCTATGAGCCATACCCGCAGTTAGCAATAGCTTCATGGGTAACGTATGAATGGCCGAATTCTGGTATCTGAAAGTCGCGTAATGTTTACGGGAACAAGACGGTTACAGCTTCAGAAGCCTGGATTTGTTTTATTTTTATTAATAGTCTATTTATTCCATAGCCATTTTCTCTTAGGTAGCTCGTCCTACTACCTCGTATTGGCACTTAATTTTCCTTAATTACAGCCGAACCTCCCCCCCCCCCCCCGGCTACGGCCACGGGCACGGGTCTGACCTTACAGTGGCAGCGTAGTGGTCCCATAAGTTGGGGAGCGACAGTTGGGGGAGGGGTGGATAGTGGTTTCACGGGGAGGGGTGGGTGGTGGTTTCAGGGGGGAGGGGTGGGTGGCGGTTTCAAATTCTTAAACGCTATTTATGAGGGGAATAACCTAGGTTTTTTATGAACTGGATTTTAAACTGTTCAACGATTTTGGTGTCGGTTGCTTATGTAGCGCTTGAAACCCGTTGGAAAAAACGTTCATATCTAAAGAAACATCCACTCAGAATAGTGGGGGGCGCTGCTCCTAGAATTTTAGGGGTACTGGCGGCCCCCTGCCCCTGGCCTTCTGCCGTCCTTGGCCTCATTTGAAATAGATTGTGATACTATGACATTCATCATTACAAAATACTGACCTGCCTGGCTAGTGCATCTGTCTTCGTGTGAGTTACTATGAACCCTACTAGAGCTTGTCTCTGGTCAGGCGTGAGATTACAGAGAGAATTCAAAAGAGCGTCCTGGAAAAGATAAACAAACAGTTGTAAGAGCAAGCAGAAAAAAGGTAAATATTAAAGGTAAGAATTTCTTGTGTAACCATGAACTCACACTGTCTACACACAAAAACTGCAAAGGAAACCTCAATTACCTTCTTAGTGTTATTCGAGTGAAAAATCAGGATACTCAGCTCGTCTTTTTTACAACTTGAGCCCGTTGTTGACCTTTGTTGATATTGTTTCTGTAAGGTAAATAAGAAAAAAAAAGTCGTTAAAATTGTTAATAAATGAAATGAAAAATACCCGTTTAAATATAGTTTCTGTAGGAGTAAAAAAAATACTTTGTTGCAATATAGTTTCTGTAAGGAATAACAATACCGATTACTTAGCCAAAACCAAATTCCAGAAATCAATTGTTATTCCATCTTTCCGTCTGTCTAATTCTATGACTGTGCACCCCACCCCACCCCCCCCCCCACCCGCAGCCAATCCAAATAACTGTTTATAGTACCTGAGGATTTTGTAGTTTTGGCAGGAGACCGAGTGATGTGTTTTGTGAGTGTACAGCAAGAACCAACATCTCTAACAGACCAGTGCCTGTTCTACTTAGTCTTTTCTCCTTCTCCAATAATGGTAATAAGCCATTTCTTACTGGAAACAGATTGGGAGACGCAGGGAACTGGTCTTGTTGGTAAAGGATTCTTGCAAGCTGTACAATAAATTCAAAAATAGTGTCCCCTGTCATATGATAATTCAAACTTAAGCAGAACCAAACACAAACTCCATTTAACACACAAATGGCGGATCTAGCGGGGGGGGGGGGGGCTGTGGGGTGAATCTAGGGACTATGGGGGATGCAAAGGTCTCGCAAAAGTATAATTTCTCTCCCCCCCCCCCTTCCCAACTGGATCCTCACTACAATCTCAACAAGAGATAGTCTCAAAAGAAGTTGAACAAAATGGTTCTACAAACTTCAAGACAACTTCTTTATTGATGTTGTTGAGGCTACAAGTCCAAAGGGAGCGATCTTGCTGTATTCATTTTGTATTTCTTCTTATGGCCAGTTTAAGCCGGTTGACGGATCTATGGTAAAGAATACTGACCTCAGTTCCATTAATTAAACTGTTCATTAAAGTAGAAGCTAGCTGGTCTGGGACAGATAGATTCGTAAGCAGCTCTTGAAATTCATCAGGGTCAGTAATAACATCTTGAAGACTAAAATCTGGACGACAAAAATGTGAAACACATAAATAAAAAGATGTTTTTGAATATGAAAACATTAGTACTTTGTTGGTCACAACACAATGGGAATAAAAAACATCATATGCAAGAGTGGATGTATTGTTACTCCCTGCTGATTGCAAAATTACGTGCTTGTGCGGAAGCGCGTAATTTGGCTTTTTCCGCGTAATCCACAAATTTCCGCGTAATCCTGCGTAATTTGGCTAAATTTTGAAAGACAAAACATTTAATTTCACAGCTGATGTGTTCTTTTAGGGTTCTTACCTCTATTTCTTGTAAAAAGAGAGATATTCTTCGTAAGAGTGCGACATTTTGAACTGAATTTCAAAAACAAATAAAATGACTAGGCGTTCTTTGCTAAACCGCGACGGCCTAGGACTAATAATAAAATACCTTTTTTAATTGGCTGGTGGCTAGGAGCCAATGAAAACTTGCCTAAGATATTTTCTCGCAAAAACAATACCTTTTCAAGTTATTTCGTGCTTTCCTTCGGTACAAAATGTATTTTGGGCGTAACAGTTGATATTCCGTGTAATGTAGCGCCTAATTCAGTAAAAAAAAATCCCACAAAATTTTAATTTTTAAAGAAAAATGTATTGCAAAATCCCGCATAATTTAGCGCGTAATGATTGATTTTCCGCGTAATTTAGCGCGTAATTTAGCAAAGATTCCCCCTTAATTTGGAGTTTTTTTTCGGCGTAATTCCTGAAGCCCTGTCTAATTAAGCATTTAGCATAAAGGGTGTCACACATATTTAGCCAAAAAAACTCTTCTATGTTTCTTCAAGAAAGAACATTCTATCCAAACCAAAACATGTGGATCAGATTAGAGAGACATAGAAAGACTCTATAGAAGGACTCCATTCTTAGTTTTTATTTTAAATACATTTTGCAGTCTTTTTCCTCCATCCACAACCCCCCTAGTCTGCTTAGCACCATACCTGTCAACTCTCCTGCATTAGGCGGGAGTCTCAAGATTTTGGACCCCTTCTCCCGCTCTCCTGCGTTAAGCACCAAATCTCCCGCTTTTTAGCTATTTTTAACGATTCCGAAAAATTATTCTAAAGGAAATCATCATTTTGCCTATTTTCTATTTAAACATTTGAAACAATAATTCTCTTGTGTAGCGCAATTTATATAACACCCTCGTTATATCTATAAATGGATTTGTTTGCAATAGCTTTCTATACGGTAAACGCCTGCAAGGTTAACCCACCCCTCCCCCCAAAAACGAATATCCCCCACCCCTACCCCCCAAAAATTCTCAAGCCTTGAGGTTTTCGTAAGTTGACAGGTATGTAGCAGCCGCGTGCGTGACACTAAGAGAAGCTGCTAAGCCCCCTTCTCTCCACAGAATCTATTGTTTGCATCTGCAAATGAGGCCACTGGCTGCTTTTGTATGTAACCACATGATCACTTAGTGCAAGTTAGTAGCATTTACTTTAACTTACTTCCTATATTCTTTAAATGCTCTTGTAGTGCCCTAGAATTGTTCATAAAATCCCTAAAGTCATGTGGCAGTCTTTGTAGATCAGATATGACAGAGAGACTTGGTGAATTAAGAATATCAGTCATGTCTGCTAATATTTCTCCAATGCTGAAATAACAATCACATAATCAGTTACACTGCCCCTTTTTTCTTATATATAAAGAGGGGCTGATGGAAGGGGTAAAAAAACAAGAGCAGATCCAATGGTGATTTTCTGGTATATCTCTTGTCCAGCCCCGTCACGTCCATTTTCCAATTTTCCCAACCCATTTTTAGAAGTCCTACCCTAGACAAACGTTTCTAGGTAATACAGCCTTTAACACTGGTAGGCTTGAAAACTAAGCATGCATTCCTGTAAGCAGAGAATGATTCTCAATATCGTCTGGAAACGAAGCCTAGACTTTCAAAACAAGGCAACTTGTGGCTAAACACTAAACAGTTAATTTAAACGTTAGGAATCCATTGATATACTTTACCTGGAATTAGGATGAAGAGGAAAGCCATGCTCATCTGTATGGCGATTTGGACAGAACTGCTGCAACAAGGGAATTATTCCTGATGACGGCAAAGCACGGACTGGGAAAATCTCTGAATGAAAACAAAAAAATTAGAATAAGATTATATTATTGTGTGTTCTCTCTTGTCTGTTCAAGCAACTACAGAGGATCCAGAATACAGTATTTGACAGAGGAGAGAAAGCAGCATGCCCAAAAGGCGGGACAACAGAGGCGGCAGGGGAGGGTATAAGCAAGGGATGAAGAGAGAAATCTCTCAGAGGATAAAAGGCTTTGTAACTTCTAATGCTGAACATGGATGTTTCACATACTCAAAAGTACTGCACTTTATTTTTTTTATAAATCAAAACTAACCACACAAAAAACTTTTTTTTTTCTTCCTCTAAACAATTAACTGATAGAATTATATTATACTATCTTAATTAATATAAAAGCATTAAGCATGTGTAACGGCTGGTTTCGAGCACTGGTTCGGATTCCGATGGCTCGAACTTTTAGTAGAAGGATCAAACGAAAAAGGAAAACAACGAAACCCAACCACGCAACACAAGCATCTTGACAGAAATAAATTTATTACAGAACTACACAAATTACACACGTGCAGTTTAAATATGGTAAACGGGGTAAAAGGTAACACAGGCTACCCAAACTTAGGAAAAACCCATGCACACTACAAAAGTATTCACACAAAAAAAAAAGAAAGTCCATTTCACACTTTCACACCTGCTTATTGGAATCATAAAGCAAAATCAACAGCAGTTAGTCTGTTTGCATCAGTAATAACAATTTTTGTCTAACAAGCAAATTAAAATAGCCAAAGCCATCATCCGTTTTCAATATTTTGGAATTTGTCTTGATAAAAAAAGGAACAATTGTGACCCTAATAGCCTAAGAGTAACACTTTCGGTTAATAAAAACTGCTCTGGCTGAGTATAAACATCCACACAATAATGCCATATGCTCATATTTCTGAAATCACAATAAATCTGAAAGAGAGGAAAGATTGAAAACAGATAAAAACAGAAGAGATAATTTGTTTCCTTATACAAGCTAGACCTTTTTATTTTATTTTATCATTTTTGGGGGGGTGGGGGATAATAAAGTAATGGAGATGTATACCATATGAAAAGTTTGAGTCATAGGAGATGTTTTTATCCAGTATGCTTGGCTTTAGTAGGTTTACTACAATTTTTTTTTCCCTGGGAGGGGTGTCTCATGTGGGAGACAGGCAGAATACAGATGAAAGGTTAATTTATTTATAATCAAATCTCAAAGAAAAATTTATGTCACCTTTTGGACATTAAAAAATAAATATTTTCATTTTCGATTAAATAGAATTCAGATTCCGGGTTTTTATTTTTATATGTATAGATGCTTCCCTCCTTGACCTCTAATTGCTAAAAACGACAGCCAATCGAGTGATCCTCCATTCGTACACTAGTCGCTAGCACAACTTAATGCGCGATCTTCAACAGCTTGAAATCTTTCTAGAATATGTATGAAGAGTGCTATTGTAGATCTCAATTGTGAGGGTTTCATTCAAAAGATTATATCAAATGCTCTAAAAATACTTCATTCACACATTTGCACGTGTAACAGAAAATTCTCACCTTACAAATGAAGATTTTGATCTTAGAATCCCAGGAATATAATCTACAATCGCCTAGTAATGAGTTTGCACAATTTAAAACAGATCAAAGACAAAATATGACAACTGTACGTGCTAAAAAGGCGAGTTGAATAGATCTCCCTTTATTGGTAATGACTTTATTTTGGCGAGACGGCACAATTATCTTACGACTAAGGGAAAATTACGAAGATGTCTTACCTTCGGGTTTAGGATAAGGCTCACGTCTAAGTCGAATTCCCATCAAAATAAGAAATAGCACCAATGGAATAAGTACTTCGAAGACCACGGCAAGCTAGAGAAAGCAAGAGAAATCGAAAAAAACGAATGGACGGTGTAATAATCACCAGAGCGAGAGAAAAAAACAAGAAGCAAACAGAATAATGTAAACATAGCGTGCCCATTTTGCGCATTCAGAGGTCTAACTTACCGGTGATCGCTTTTTCAAAGTAAAATTCTTCCATAATAACAAACGAAGTTGAAGGCCGAAACCCATTTCTTGGAAGCTGGATTCTGAGCGGGTTCTTTCTTGTGATATCGCAAACTTCGGGCAAAAACTGATTAAATGCTACGATTGAAGGGAAATGGGAATAACAAAGCTTCGTCTTCGAAGAGAACTCGCGAAGCCATCGGTTAGGACATTCGAAAAGATAGTTAGATTAGCAATTATACTGGCTTTTAAATTCAGGGCAAATTCTGTCAACCTTTGTACCGCAGACCAAAACAAAGGGAGCTTCGATCGTTAACTGGTTCCGTACGATATCGAAAGATTTTTTTTCTTGGGTTGATTTACATGTCACGTGTCATAACTTTGAACGAGTTACCACAGGGGGCTCAAGCACGTCGCAGAATGAGTTAGGATTTTAAGGCCATGGTCTCCCTGTGGTGCGACAGAAACTACTTTTAAAATGCGTAAATGCACCAAAACATGAACTTCATGGCCAAAATGAATGGTACTCATGTTAATCAACTCTTAAAAGAGATTGGTCAATAACAAAATGCCATTTTTTTTGCAAAACAAAAAGATAGTTAAAAATTGATAACAGATTTTACCTAATGTAGTATAGGTGGGCTTCCTGTGGATTTCCCTTGGCCAAGATGGCGGCCGTGGATAGTGATAAATGGGGTTGCTCCTTCTTTCGCCATTTGCAGCGAAAGGATCTTTATGAGTATTTATCTGGGCTTCCAGTTGGGATTCTAGACAGATTATTTTGTCACCCAGCAACTTGCCTTACCGTATTCAGGTATATGAGAAATACTGGTTGCTATTATTTTTTGGGAGGAAATTAGCGTAGCGCGTAGAACTCCAAAACCTTTTCAACATAATGATTATCAAACCATAAATTCAAGGAAATTAATAGTTTGTCTTAATGTCTAATAACTAATATTTCATAGCTATCCTAAAAAGAAAAAAAATGCAAGTATAGGGGCACATCTAGCTTTTGGCCAAAGGGGTGGAGGTGGAGGGGGGGGGGGGGGTTTGACCAAAAATGTTCGTCATTACCTTGGTAAGGATTTTGGAATGAACAGACACAATCAAAACAAAGGCAGCCCAAGGGAGGAGGGGGGTAAACCTGGTAGATCCGCTACTGAAATTTTTTTGTGAATTTCAGAGAGCTTCCTGAACTTGCAAAACACTTTGTGATGAGAACGTTGTTTGCTGATCAGCCGGTACCTGAAAGCATAGTTAGTACATGGGTGAAGAGTGCATATTACAAGTAGGTATCACAACATACAAGGATGGGGGGAGGGGGTTGAGGTCAGGGATTGTGCTGGTTATCAGCCAGTGTTAGAGAACATTGATACAAATGAGTGAATGTATGAAAATAGATAAGATATTAGTTTGATTAGCTCATTTTGTAAGTTATTCAATCTTCTTTTTTTATCAATGCTACATACTATAATATTTTTTTGACTACCCAAACCTGCCCACTCTAAAAAGTTCTGCAACCGATATCCCTCTTTGCCTCGTTGTCCTTGACGTATGATTTGCTGTATTTGCATTTCCCAGGTATAACATAGGTTCCCTGAATACGCTGAAGCAGTTGAGAATCTGGCGTGAGGTACCTAGTGGAGTGCATAAGCGATATGAGATGAACGCAACCTTCAGGACAAATATGAAGGCTGCATTATGTGGAGGGTGAGGAAAAATATTCTTAACTAGAAGATCAGTTTGTCATTTCCTCAAGAAAATCACACCATCCAGTAGCATTTATACTTAATGAGATTGTATGTATTTATCTGAAAGATCAATTAACATTTAGTAGGTCTAGATGGATACTGTTGGTTATTCCATACCGATTTTGGCTGTTTTCACGCTTTCCAAAATACACTAAAATCACTTGTACGAGTGCACCTTTTAAATGGCTTTGGGTAATTATTGGTTATTATCCTTTTTGTTGATTTTAGGGGAAAGTCATGGATGGGCTCAACCCAGCACCTTGGTCCAGATAAACACACAAGAGAGCCAGATTTCTTGGATAAATATGCTATCGAGAGATGGGAGGTTTGTAAACACAAGAGAGCCAGGTTTCTTGGATAAATATGCTATCGAGAGATGGGAGGTTTGTAAACACAAGAGAGCCAGATTTCTTGGATAAATATGCTATCGAGAGATGGGATGTTTGTAAACACAAGAGAGCCAGATTTCTTGGATAAATATGCTATCGAGAGATGGGAGGTTTGTAAACATAAGAGAGCCAGGTTTCTTGGATAAATATGCTATCGAGAGATGGGAGGTTTGTAAACACAAGAGAGCCAGGTTTCTTGGATAAATATGCTATCGAGAGATGGGATGTTTGTAAACACAAGAGAGCCAGATTTCTTGGATAAATATGCTATCGAGAGATGGGAGGTTTGTAAACACAAGAGATCCAGATTTCTTGGATAAATATGCTATCGAGAGATGGGAGGTTTGTAAACACAAGAGAGCCAGGTTTCTTGGATAAATATGCTATCAAGAGATGGGAGGTTTGTAAACACAAGAGAGCCAGGTTTCTTGGATAAATATGCTATCGAGAGATGGGAGGTTTGTAAACAAAACAGAGCCAGATTTCTTGGATAAATATGCTATCGAGAGATGGGAGGTTTGTAAACAAAAGAGATCCAGGTTTCTTGGATAAATATGCTATCGAGAGATGGGAGGTTTGTAAACACAAGAGAGCCAGATTTCTTGGATAAATATGCTATCAAGAGATGGGAGGTTTGTAAACAAAAGAGAGCCAGATTTCTTGGATAAATATGCTATCGAGAGATGGGAGGTTTGTAAACACAAGAGAGCCAGGTTTCTTGGATGAATATGCTATTGAGCGATGTTACTGCTATTGATGATGATGTTGGGGTGTGATTTTGACGACAATGACTAGCTGGTAAAAATGTTGGTAGAAATGATAATGATTATCATGAAAACAATGAAGGAGATTATGATCATAATGATGGGCATAGTAACAATGGATGGAATAATTGTTGGATGGCATTGAGTTTGTTTCTCCCATGTTGAAAAAAAAAAGAATTACTTCTAGTATCACAGCTTGTATGTATGCGTTGTGGTGAAACATTGAGAGAAAAGACAGGAGATGAAATGATTGATGATGATTATGTTACTGTACTCTTTGTTACTTGTATTGATGATAGTACATTTTAGTACATAGCATCCCCATTAATAATAATTTTCTTCCCTCAGAGTGTTCTTCATTTCATGACGGGCTCCACAGAGATGGCAGACAATGCAGGAGGTGTCAGCCAAGATGTTGTGAAAGTTCTTGTTTTGAGTGGACTCATGAAATGGTTTGTGTTTGCTCTGACAGCTCAACACACAATGTCCAGAGTGATCTCATACAGTAATTTGAAGAATGACACTTTTTTCAAATAAACAAAAAGATATGTTCTGCATTCCCTTTGGACTAGTAAAAGACTAGTAATACTCTTTAGTGGATTTTGCAAGAACATGTGTTGCAGGCTTCAACTAATTCATGTCTAAATTAAAAGATTATCATTTTATAATAATGAGTTTCTGAGAAAGATATATCAATGTACTGTATATTTGTTTTATCGAGAGACTATTTTATCAGCTTCCACAAGTGAAAACCTGTGAGAACTGTCAAGTTGGCCATCCTAGACAGACAGACATACAATCAGACAGACTGAAAGTCCCATCCCTAGAGTTATTTTTTGTATATTACTCTATGGTATAATTTTCAAAATGTTCTCTCTAAAGTGCCTTCTCTCCCTCTTTAGTGAGTCCCCTGGCTCAAATCCTATTATCAGTCCTGCTGGCTTCCAGTTCCTTCTCTTGGACAGACCCTCACAAGTCTGGTACTTCATGCTTCAATGTCTAGAAACAGTGGAGGTAAACTTTTACCCCTCAAACCCCAAATGTGACCCAGTAGAGGTACACTTTCACCCCTCAAACCCCAAATGTGACTCAGTAGAGGTAACCTTTTACCCCTTAAACCCCAAATGTGACTCAGTAGAGGTAACCTTTTACCCCTTAAACCCCAAATGTGACTCAGTAGAGGTACACTTTTACCCCTCAAACCCCAAATGTGACCCAGTAGAGGTACACTTTCACCCCTCAAACCCCAAATGTGACTCAGTAGAGGTAACCTTTTACCCCTTAAACCCCAAATGTGACTCAGTAGAGGTAACCTTTTACCCCTTAAACCCCAAATGTGACTCAGTAGAGGTACACTTTTACCCCTTAAACCCCAAATGTGACTCAGTAGAGGTGCACTTTCACCCCTCAAACCCCAAATGTGACTCAGTAGAGGTACACTTTCACCCCTCAAGCCCCAAATATGACTTAGTAGAGGTACACTTTTACCCCTCAAACCATAAATGTGACTCAGTAGAGGTAACCTTTCACCCCTCAAACCCCAAATGTGTTTCAGTAGAGGTAACCTTTCACCCCTCAAACCCCAAATGTGTTTCAGTAGAGGTAACCTTTCACCCCTCAAACCCCAAATGTGTTTCAGTAGAGGTAACCTTTCATCCCTCAAACCCCAAATGTGTTTCAGTAGAGGTAACCTTTCACCCCTCAAACCCCAAATGTGACTCAGTAGAGGTAACCTTTCACCCCTCAAACCCCAAATGTGACTCAGTAGAGGTACACTTTCACCCCCCAAACCCCAAATGTGACTCCGTAGAGGTACACTTTCACCCCCTAAACCCTAACTGTGACTCAAATTTTAGAAGAAATGTATCAGAGCCAAAATCCACATAATAACTTTCAACTAACCAGTAGTAACATTTAGTGGCAATAAAAATATACATCGGTAACAATTAAAATATTTATTCTTATTTTTTTTTTCTATATTTTTATAAATAAAATTATTTTTTTCCTCAGGCCAGAGGCATGGACCTTGTAGAGTGTCTGTCTTTGCTTTTTCAGCTCAGCTTCTCATCTCCTGGAAAGGTGAGACTTTCTGTCAGTATGTATCAGGCCCGTACCCAGGGGAGTGGAAATGCACCCCCACACACACGCAACAGCCAAAGATCCACTTTTGGTTATCAATAGATGTGCTATTTGTAGACAAAACTATAAAGCATAAGCTAGATCACTCTGGTATGTAGCCAAATCCGACAATAAACTTTCTGTGGAGATACTGCAAAGGCATAGAAAAATCGTTTTTTGTGTCTTTTCAGCTCACTCCCCATCCCCCCAAGGGGTAAAACTAGGTCCATTTTTCGGATTTTGCACCCAACCAAGAAAAATCCTGGGTATGTGCCTGTGTATTGATTTGATAGACACTAAACTGGCACAGACATGTTGTGGTTGTGGGCATGATGAAGCAACAGTGTTTTAGTTAAATGAGTGCTTTTTATGACTGGTAAGTGCTGGTGACGATGGCAATGGCTAAGGGCTTATTGATTATAAGTTTTCTTGTTAATGATGCGAATGGTGATGGTAATAATTAATATTGGTGGTGATGATGATGACGACAATTATGATGATGATGAGAATGCTTGTTATAGTGATTGATGGTGGTTAGGTGATGACAAAGATGATAAGAGTGATCGATGATGATAAGAATGATGATGATGATTATAATGATAAGAATGGTGATAATGATGATGATTATGATAGAGATTTTTATGATAATGAGAATAAAGATAATGTCAACACAATCTGGGTTTTTAACATTGTTATTTGATGTCAATAATTATGAGAATTATTTTATCACAGGACTATCCTACTGATGGGCTCACTGATAGCCAGATGAAGTTTCTTCAACAATTAAGAGAAATAGGCTTAGTATTCCAAAGAAAGGTACTATTATTTTGATCATTTTCATTACTGCTGTACCAAATACCCTCTTTCACACTTCTTGTTATGTTACCCCTTGAAGTTTTTTTGCAGAATGCAATTGTTTCTTCCTCATCCCATCATGTTCATTTTTCAGAGAAAGTCAAGGAGATATTATCCCACAAAATTATCTGTTAATTTAACAGCAGCAGGGAAAGGTTTGTAGTGAATGTTTCTTTATCAGAGCGACACTAACAGATTTATCATTGCAAGCTGTCAGGCCCAATGGGGGGCAGGGGGAGGGTGCGGGAACACACGCCCATGTTGCTGCTTTTGCTGTTGTTTTTTAAATGAGTATTATGAAAAAACTCCAAAAAGTTCTTGACGACTCAAGCCAAGGTGTGCGCAGCTTGAGAATACCCTTTGCGGTGGAAACACAGCCTCTATTGACTACAGCGCACATTTGGACTTACAATAGCGAGTCAAAAAAGTATTAAAAAATGTACCCCTATTCACTTGTTTTTGTATGCTTTGTATGCCTTTCCAAGATGTTGCCTGTGTACTTTTGTCTTGTTTGATAAAGTTCCTTTTATTATCTGTAGGAATTAATACTACAGATTCACAAATAGAAGCTGGGTTTATTATTATTGAGACAAACTACAGAGTATATGCATACACAGGTATGGCTAAATGTTCTATACTTGAGTATAACCTGAGTATTCAAGTATGTTCTATACTTGATTTAACCTGCCTTACCATTTTTTACTTAAATATTTGTGTTTTTGTTTTTGTTTAAAGTACTCTTTTTACATTTGCAGAGTCTTGCCTTCAAGTGTCCCTCATCGGATTGTTCTGTGAGATACTCTGTAGGTAAGGAACCAGGTACATAGGTGAAAACGTTGTTGGTACTTTCGGTGGTTAACATTTAACTCCATAATAAAAAAAATAGGTGATTTCTTATTGAGGTATAACCTGTATGTCGTTATTTCACTTCGAATGCTTGCTTTTATAGATTCCCAAACTTATGTGTGGCAAGTTTAACACGAGAAAGCTGTCAGCAGGTAGAATAAAAAGTATTTGTGTATGTGTCTATATGTCAGATGAGCTTGCTCTGTCCCTTTGTTTGCCCCCCCCCCCCCCCATTTTCCTCCTTCCCACGTTCCCTTTCCTCCAATTTATTCTCTGTATTCCTCTCTTTCCCTTAAATCTTCTAGACCACACCCATAATTTAAATTATTTTGATTTAAACCCACCCAAATTTCCTGTCTTGGCTTCACAGGCTCTAGCAAGTGGAATTTCTGCAGAACAGGTGAGACAAAGACTATTTCGACATTATCAAGTGGACTCCATTGTTTTCGACAATATTATGCATGCATTTATCAAATATTGGTATTTGTAGGGTTGCCCACTCTGGACATGTGTGCCGAATGTTTTAATGCCGCAATAAAATTATATGCAAAGGACATGTGCTGTACATTTCACTAGGGGAAATAAATCCGGTTGAATCACTCAGGTTTATATATATTTTTCCCTCAGATTCTGAATTTTCTGCAAACGCGAGCTCACCCCGAGATGTTAAAAAGAGTACGTACTTTCAGTATTGTTGTCCTTAGTATTTTGTGTCCCACGCCCTACTTTAATCCATCATTGTTATTAAACGTCTTGGTTGTGTGTGTATTAGACCCCAATTATACCATCGACCATCAGTGATCAAGTCCGCCTGTGGGAAATGGAACGCAGCAGAATGAAGTTCACCGAAGGTAATTCAAAAAGGCTAATAATCAGGCCGCCATTGTTGTGCATTGTTTTCTCCCAAGCAATACAGATTCCTTAAATATAAACATCAAAGATCTTGTATCAGAATACCTCTATTTAACACATTGAACCTTACAAATGGCCTCTACCGGCCTTGAGAAATACCCCCAACCCAATAAATGCAAAATAAACACAACAAGATGAAAATACGCAGGCATCAGTCTAAGGGATAAATGGTCTTGAAGATATGCATCAACCAAGGTGATAGCAACTACTCTTTAGCCAAATAATAGCTCAGGTTCTTTGACAAACTTCAAATCGAACAAGGGAAAAAAGCAGAATCCCCCCTCTCAATAAAACGCTCAAAATACACACAAGGGAGTGAGATCAGCAAACACAGCCCACGAGACAAATAGATACCAGTTCTCAAACACTTTAATTATTCATGCATGCATTAGCCAATGAGTGGAGAGGATATGGGTCACATGCAAAACCCAGATGAACATCAGTAGTGATTTGGATATATGATCCAAACCACTAGTGATGTTCATTTTTTTCATCGCTTCAGAATTCATCGCTTCAAAACCTATCTATTCCTCGCTATTTTTCGTTCTGTTTCAAGAAACAGCTGTTGATAAGGCTATGTTTGCTTCTATAGTGTGTTAGCGGCCACTAGAACTCTATTGTGGCATTTTGGTATCTCTCTATGGAGCTCTTCACTCAGTGATATCCTTTTTATAGTACGCGTTCGTGTTTAAGGGTGGCCGCTCAATAGATAGAGGGACCACTGCACTTTTAAAGTATTTTATAAGATGATATTGTACCTCTATTTAACGACCACTTGCCGGGCCTGAGGATGGCTGCGCTGTACGTTTAATTTTGTTACTTTTATAAACTGATATGATGGTAACTCTTTTTCTTACAGGTGTGTTATACAACCAGTTTCTTTCACAAGCGGACTTTGAAATGCTCCGCAAATATGCCGAGGTATTTTTTTATTATTATTCTATCTATTCAAAGATCTCGTTCGTGTTTAATATTAACACTGTAATGCTGGCGCTGTCTGGACAAGGCTTGATATTAACACTGTAATGCTGGCGCTGTCTGGACAAGGCTTGATATTAACACTAATGATGGCGCTGTCTGGACGAGGCTTTATAGCAACACTAATGCTGGCGCTGTCTGGACGAGGCTTTATATTAACACTAATGATGGCGCTGTCTGGACGAGGCTTTATAGCAACACTAATGCTGGCGCTGTCTGGACAAGGCTTTATATTAACACTAATGCTGGCGCTGTCTGGACGAGGCTTTATAGCAGCACTAATGATGGCGCTGTCTGGACAAGGCTTTATATTAACACTGTAATGATTGTCCTTAGGACCTCGGCGTACTCATCTGGGCGAACTCGACCAAAAGAGTCGTGGTCGTCAGTCGCTCAGGACACGACGACGTCAAGCGATTCTGGAAGAGACAGCGGCAAGGCCCATGACGCATGCGTAGGGAGACTCCAGAACGAATTGACAGATAGGTCGATAGTCGATGTAGTGAGGAGAAGACTTCTAGAAAATGGTCGATGGTCTAAACAAATTGAAAAGATTTTTGATAGTCAACAGGTCAAAGAGTTGGTAATTTAAAGGCCTAATTACCCTAAAGGGTAATTTAAATGGTCGATGGTTGACAGAAATTGTAAAAACTTGTCAATAGTCGGATAGTCCTTTTTTTAGTCAAGAATTACTTTACCTGCCTTTCTTTAAGGCCAATACCTTTCCAGAGTATTTTCAAGATGGCGTTTTTGATATCAAGGATCTGCCCAATCTAGTTCCCAGTCTCTTCTGGGTAAGTTCTCTAAAATAACCCAGAAGAGACTGGGAACCAACTCAGTAACAGGGCTGGTCCCATCACGTGACGAAAACAGTTAAATGAAACTCTTGCTGCGGGTCAGTGAGAATGTATGTGCGGCCTAATTTGTACAAAATCAGTGCACTTTAAAAGCACACTAGCATACACACATTGGTACCGGTCGGGCCAGGACGGGATGCTAGCACAGTCTATTACCCGTGCAGTTCGGCAACCATGGCAGCTGTTTCGTCCTTGCCAATCTCGTCATGGCATAGCAGGTTTGCCTCAGTTAAACTGATGAGTCCTAAAAAGTACGAAACAGCTGTGCATGGTTTCCTGCACGGGTAATATAGACTGTGCAGACTGATGCCAATGTGTGTATGCTAGTGTGCTTTTAAAGTTCACTGACTTGAACGGCATATTCATGTCAAACATGTTGTCCATTGTCTGATCGTGGTCTTGTTGCAATCTTTTGTATCAACGTGATGCTTTGAAAAATATACAAACTTGCGTTTGAATTCCTTGTTTGTTTCTTGTAATTATATAGATTTAGGCACTGCTAAAGGCGGAGCTCAAAACCACAACTTTTTGCTTGATAAATGAGTGACAATAATTTCTATAGTCATCTTTAACGTCACCATTTTTGGCACGGTCATTTGATAAGTTCGGTTACCTCACTATTTTCCTAACAAGAAACATGAAAATTTATGTCTTTGATGACGTCGTCGATTACTTCAAACGTGGTCCGACCGGGCCTGTGCCTTTATTTTGCGCAATTCCAAGTTGTCTTTGCGCTCGGCAATTACGCTGAGTAATGTGCAAATTCAACGCGAGAAGCGTGGAAAATATTCACACTATTTGCAACGAAGTGTTAGTGCTATAACACATTTTGACAAGAGTACACCATCACCAGGTGAATATAATCAAAAAGCCAAAAATGTCGCGATCTCGTACCAGAACAATGAATAAAATACACCAAAATCTGGAAATCGACTCTGCCAAATTTTCGTCTTTAATAAGACTTCTTCAGGGCAGACTGAAGAAGGTGAATCGTTACAAGCTTATATTTACATCAGAATAGTGGCGCGAGACGCAAAAACATTACAACTGACAAAAACGCGCATTTTCTAGAATAGCGCGCGCTATGGATAAAAAGAATTTACACATCTCTACGTGGGTTCCTACTACAAAAAAAGTCATCACTATTAAGACCCCGCGGGTAGATAGACTTCAGTCGATAAGCCCACTGGCCTTCCCTTTCCCTAAGCTGAGCCTCAGAGTTACACTTATCTATAAGTTGTACCATAACACAGCAGGTTTGTGGGTAGGGAAGTTGACCGGGTTAGACGTATTCCTAGGGACGACACATTGAAAGACAGGCGTAAAGGTGAGAATGATCGTGTACCTTTTGTAGTCACTTTTCATCCAGCTTTACCTAATTTACCTGGTATTCTTCGTAATTTACAGCCAGTTCTAGAATCTTCTAGTAGATGTAGGGGTGCTATTGGTAGGGTACCTATGGTGGCTTATAGGAAACCTAGGAGTTTAAAGGATATGTTGGTGCACTCCTCTCTTAAAGAGGATAGTACTCAGGTTAGAGGTTGTGGTAAGTGTGTCAGTAAAAGGTGTAGGGTGTGTAACTTTCTTAAGACAGGGCGGGAGTTTCGCAGTACAGTTACTAATAAGAAATATGTCATTAATTTTGACTTGGACTGTAACTCAGATTTTGTTGTTTATCTAATTACTTGCTCTATGTGTAGCAAGCAATACGTAGGGTCTACTATCAATAGTTTTAGGAAGCGTTTTAATAATCATAAAAGTAGGTTAAATAAGCACCCTAGTTTACCGGTTAGTGAAAGAGTTAAGGATGACCTTATCTATCAACATTTTCATTGCGATCATCATTTAGGTCTTAATAATGTTATGGTTACAACTTATAGATAAGTGTAACTCTGAGGCTCAGCTTAGGGAAAGGGAAGGCCAGTGGGCTTATCGGCTGAAGTCTATCTACCCGCGGGGTCTTAATAGTGATGACTTTTTTTGTAGTAGGAACCCACGTAGAGATGTGTAAATTCTTTTTATCCATAGCGCGCGCTATTCTAGAAAATGCGCGTTTTTGTCAGTTGTAATGTTTTTGCGTCTCGCGCCATTATTCTGATGTAAATAAGCTTGTAACGATTTCCCTTCTTCAGTCTGCCCTGAAGAAGTCTTATTAAAGACGAAAATTTGCCATCACCAGGTGCGATATAGGTTGATTAAAGAAGTGGTTAAGGATTACTTGTAGTATCCGAATTTTTTTTCACAAAACGCAAACAAAAAATTGAATAGTACATAGATAATAAATATGGGTTACCTTGAATTAAGCTTTTTGTCTATATCCTCCTCGACGTAGACTAAATAGATCAACGGCTTCTCTGATGCTAGAGAGCTCTCTCAGTTCTTGTGGAGTGCGCGCGATTAAAATTTTAAAGTTCGTAAAACCTTTCACTTATATCAATCTAGCCAAAACAAAGCATAGATAAACGTTCAAATTCTGAAAATGAAATTGAATTCAATTGAAATTTGAATTTTCTACAGATCTTTGAAAATTTACGTGGCCGCGCGAAAGGAGATTGAATCGAGTGAATAATTTCAAGTTTTGGCGGGAAAATCTAAAACAACGTATTTTCCTTAAATCCGTTAAAATTCAGAGACGGCAATGCCACAAAATATTTTCGAATTGTTTTCTATTGCAGAGCTGCCCACAATGAAGCGAAGGATAATTTAAAGTCGAGAATTGTATGCGAAAAAAGAAAATATCGTTTTGTTGTAGGTTTCAAAAACAGCGCGCGCTCGTGAGAGAATGTCGCCATTCTTGATTGCGAATGCAGCGCGCTCGCACAATGAAAAAACAATTCAAAGACTAAAAAATATCCGCTAAATTTTGCAGATTTGTTTCCTGAAGTTAAATAATAATTTGACTACCAGGTAGAGATATAAAGATGACGGTAAAAGTTGTAACCACACAACGTTCATGAAGACGGGAACTGGTTTAGCCCACGCATATGTTTTCTCATGTAATTTGGTTGACATTTCGATCTACGTCACAAATGACTGGACCCGGTCCTTTCAGTTCACGGCCTTTTTTCCAAAGGTTGACCAAAATACCTCAATATTACAGATTTGAGTTATTCGTGCGAACGCGTGTTTTATAGGGTCCATACGAACCACATACCATTTGGAAGATGAAAATATAAAGAACTGACTCAATCAACTCTGAAAGGTTATATGGAGTTTCAGTGTCATACGTTTACCCTGTGCAGGAAAATGTTTCGCTATAATTCTGTAAAAAAAAATAGAACTTATGGAATCACTTCTTTATTGCCTAGAACTCCAGGAACATTTCAGCTTTTTATCGTTAAGATAATGTATTCTTTTTAAAGTAATAACAAATTTTCTTTGGGTCATCGCGCACAGTGACTTTATTGAGCGTTGTCATGGGGAGTAAACGACCTGCGCAAAATGTGCCAATTAATAACCGAAATGTCAGTCTGGTTCGTATTAACTTGTTCCAGCAGTTTCATCTCAAATCTTATCATTATAAAAACATTTCTGCATACTGTCAACATATGATTAATCTCGGGAAATTCCTCTGCGGTATCTTTGATTATCGAGAAAAGCATTTTCTTTAACACGGTCCTCCTGTGGTACAATTTACGACCAGTGAGCTAAACCCATAAACCAATCAAATCTCAGCATGATTATATTTTTATTTGCTCACCCAATGAACAACGCGCTAGAACAAAGGGACCGATGACTGTTGATATATGTGTTGTCATCAAAAGCTTGTGTCCATATTTCTTCAGTCAGTATTTGAGAAACAGAAATGGTGTGACTATGAAAGGACAAGACACCGACCAAGGATATCGCCAAGTAGGCCGACATGCGTTTATTTTCCCACGTGAGAATGGCAAAGGAGAATCGTCCACTACGACAATCATTGCATCGCCAGTTCCAGCTGACAAAGAACACGATTTGCCAAAGGAGTTTACGAATTACATGCGCGCGCTATTTGGAATTTTGGACGAGCACAACACAGGATATGTGAAGTTAGCCGACATCCAGTCTTACTTGGATGTTAAAGAGGGTCAAGGCGGCTTACCAGCGGGTATTTTAGAGAGTTTATATAAAGTTACGCCGAGAAATGGACTCCTGGATTTTGAGAGTCTGTGTAATGGTTTTAAGCTTGCAATCCGTTCGCGACGCTCCAAGCCGATATCGCCGACGACTCGAAAATCTCATTCTATGACTAATCTAAATGAATATAAAGACTGGACTTCAGATTCTAGCGAGGACTCTTTTAGGATCAGAGATGGGAGTGAACGCTCTGACCTTGTTGATAAGTGGAGAAGATGGCGTGGTGAATCGTTGACGGACGTTCGAGACGCACCGTCCGGAAGTAAGTCTTGAAACAACTAAAAACCCATGTTTACAAGCCCCTTAGCATACAGCATTTGCATCCGAGCTCAGAGCGGCATGCGTCTTTGCATTCACACCTGGAATTAACCGTTAGGAAGAACCGAGATTAGGAGATAATTACTTGTCTTTGTTAATTCTTATCTCAAAGGAAGACATCGCACGGTTTTATTAAAGTCATACCTGTGAGATTTGACGGTCCATTACTCAAGGATAGTGCCAGGTGTAATTTGGAGGTGGCGCGTTTGGGTGGCTTTGGCTTTCTAAATTACTATTGACCTTTTTCAAGACGAGTCAACCGAAAAGTCAATATTCTTACCAAGCGGTATTGTTGTGCCTGTCAAATGAAATATTCAAATCAGTACACCATGGGAAAATATCAAATGACCGCTTGGTTGCAAACTTTATCCTACCAAATCGGCATTTATTTTTTTTTCTCTTCAGCCCAAGTACCCATTTCACGCCAGTGCAGTTTTTTGTTTCATCCCAATAAAGACAATGACACTCACTTTTCACCCTTATAAAAACCCTAGTTCATGCTTATTGTTATTTCCCCCGAAGTTATTGTTTTTGCGGAAATGTGTTGACGGAAAGATTAGACTAAACTTGTCGAACATCCCGGATTCCGCGCTTTGTTTGTGAAACTTACTGTGTTTCGGGTGTAAAAAATTTCAGTTACTAATCTCTAAGAAATTTCAGTAACTCATATCTTTTTCCTTACTGGAGAATTTAAAGAAAATTAAAGATCAATTAACTAAAGCATAGTCAACATAAATTGAATGTATATCCCTGGTGTACCTTAAGTAAGTAGTCTTCAAAACCACGTATGTTTCTGTGATATGTAATCATCTCAGAAAGTCCATACATAGCTGTCAAATGGTTTGGTAACATCGAATTAGGCTGTGCCCAAATAGTTTTTGCCATATGGCATGCAGACCACTTGTTGGGTGTAACAATTACTCCACAGCTGTAGATGCTATCAACTTGTGTGGCAAAACAGTGTGAAATACAATAACCCTTACCAGCTTGGGTTGATAGTTTTGTTTTGATTTAGCACAAAAGGTTTATTGTAATGAGTTCATAACCTTTGAAGTGTTTTCAAGATGTTAAGCCTGCTGTGTGTGAGGAGGCATTCATATGTGTAAGGAGGCGGGGTGGGGGTCTAGTGAAATTTTGTGGAGTAAAAAACCGCCAAAAAAAGGATTTTTTTTGCTTTAAATGTTTCATTCGTGCCTACAGTTGCTGGTAGGAATAATATGACAATGGTTATTTGATGGTTATTGGTTTTAGACGAAATAATTGCATTGTTCACATAAGTTTACCTACATGCAGTTAAACATCGACGAGGCACATAAAAATGGAGCAGTTTTACTCAAAGTTGACACAATTGTCTGCAAGGTCAATCTAAAATGGGTATGAATAGGAGTCCTCAAACCAGCCGATCTGTTCTGTTTTTTTTTTTTCAGAATGTTCAAGTACAACCCACTATCAGTAGTTTATTTTAATAGGTCTATAATTTATCCATTATTTTTTTAAATCTGTAGTCGGTGTGATATTTAGACCATCACCATTCCCAAAGCCTACCCTCCTGCCCCTCCCTTGAGCATTTCGCAACACAAAACTTTGCTCACTAGTATTTCTGGAGAAGGCTGCCATAATAATAATAATAATAATAATGCTCGTTTATTTCAACCGTTTGCAGTTCTTTTACAACTGAATTACCGGTAGGGTCAGCTAACTACAAAATACATTACACCATACATAATTCATAATAACATTAAATCCCCAGCATATTGCGCTGAGACGAATTTGGAAAAACGGTCCGTGCGACCCGGAACCACACTATGTGAGCGCTTAGATCTTAGGGAGTATGGCGAGTTGGAGGATATAAGTCTGCTTGACACTAGGGGGTATAAGACGCTCCCCTGTTTGATATTGCTTATGAATTTTCTGCACACATTGTGACGCCGCGCCTCTAGAGAAGACAAGCATGCGCGTTCGAGGGCGTCCTCGTAGCTAAGGCCACTACCGAAAATTATTCCTAGAGATCTTTTTTGAATTCTTTCTAAGGCAGCACATAGGTATTGCGGAAGGTTGGAAAAGACAACGCAGCCATGTCCTATAATCTAATATTTTCCCATTTTCTTCCTGCAGTGTCTTCTCCAGGGATGGGCCAGAGACGAAACTCAACCACAAAAGTGTATTTTGTTGGCAATGAAGAACAGGAGAGAGTGTCATCAACATCTGGAAGTGAGAAAGACTTCGAGGGTTTGAAGGGTGGAAGTAGTGATGTCAGTGAAAAATTTGACAAGGTCAGTTATCACATCACCTGTCTTTTAAGGTCACTTGTAGAGCTTCCTAGTTGTCTGGTTAATCAGAGTGATGTCATATACACTCTATGGAGATATTTTCACACTACAAACAGCCTTAAGCATATAACTAATTATTGTATTATTGCTGTAATTATTGTTGTATTTTACTTTGAAGTTCTATGTTAAAACATTACTGAGATTTTGAGTACTCTTCAACGGTCAAACTGGGCTATGTTTTTTACCATCAATCAAAACCATTATAGCCAAATTTGTTGTTGCACGACCTGCCAGGATCCAAAATTCCTTTCTTCGTTTGGGAATAGCGCATAGTTAATCAAACCAAACAATAAAAACCAGGCAAACCGCCCCCAAAGCTTGTGTCTGACTACACGCTATTCCCAAATGAGACAAAGACTTTGGATTCGCCGGGGTCGCGCAACAACAAATTTTGCTGTAACAATTATTGGCTGGTGGAGAGCACTTCATTGGATTTTGACCACCATATCTCGATGCTTACCAATCAAATATGCACATAAATGTAATCCTTAAATCAACATAATTCATAACATGGATAATAGTGAAAGCAGATTTACATTTCAGAATTGCAGTTAAAATGTAGATCATTTAAAAACAATTGAACATTTTAATTTAAATTTAAAATTTTTTAAAGTTTGCTTTTTTGTGGGGGGGGGGGAGGTGGGGAGGCTTTTTCTTTTATTTGCCCCCAAACCCAATCTTCCCATGTGCTAACCCCCCACCCCCCTTGTCCCCCCCAGCCCCCTTGTTAGCTATACGTCAATGATTTCCAACACCTGTTTTCTGTGTAACTTGTTGTTCAGTGTGTTCATTTCTGTTATTGTTCTTTTAACAGGACAGTAGGCTCAAGCAAATTGCAGAGGAACATGACATATTGAGGAGTGGAATGGAAGTGATTGAGAGAGCTAGGAAATGGTACTTCAAGAGAATCACAGCTGTACAGGAAGAGAAGCTGCATTTGGAACAGCCAGACTGCAAACTCTCCCTAGAACAGGTACATCCACACCAGCACAGTATTTCCAATCCATCCACACCAGTACACTATTTCCAATCTAGCTAGGCAATAACACCTTGGTCCCCCTGTCAATGCTAATTGAACAGGAATATCGTAAAATCAGTTGAATAGAATCAAAAAGCCCAAACTGTCGTGATCTCGCACCAGAACAATGAATACAATACACAAAAACTGGAAATCGACTCTTCCTGAAGAAGTCTTATTAAAGACGAAAATTTGGCAGAGTCGATTTCCAAAATCGGTTGAAATACAGTAAATGTAAAAAAAAATATAAAGAAAGCCAATGTGGTTGAAGACAGAGAATGTATGAAAATTCTAACAAAAATTACGCTTATGATGAGGTCCAAAATCTTGTGACACTGGCCTAATGCGGTTGAAGTGACAGCTATGGTCATAACAAAATACAAAATCTTAAGTTCATCCTTCACATGATATATTCCCCTTCTGCTCACAGATTTTTTATTTTTTTTTTTTTTACTTAATTACATCTCACTGTTTTTATAGATGCAGTATGAGATGCTTTTGCACAAGACTCGAAGGGCTGAGTTGAAACTTGATGCAAGAACATTTGCTAACTACAAGTCCAACATCTTACATCTGAACGAATATCTCTCTAAAGTACTGGAGAGTCCCCTCAAGAAACATGTAAGTCAAGATTTCAATACACAGGTTTCCCTTTGAAAAAAAAAGGAAAATGAGTATATATTTATATTTATAAATCTATATGAGCGAATTTGACTATATCTGAAAATGTGTAAAGCCTAATAGTTTAATAAATTCTAACTAGGCCACTCACACTAAGAAGTCAACCCTAGAGAAAGATAAAAAATAAAATCTGATAATTACTATATGTCTGACGATATATAGTTGTAATTTTCTCAATTAATTTTTTTCACCTAGCCGGTGGAAATGGATGTGTGATTCAGTATTGTGTGTATAATTTGTATAAAATTGCAGCGTGGTGCGCCATCTTTAAGTTTACTCATTGCAAGCACCACTATTCAGAATACGTTTCATTATCAACTTATAATCAGAGGCGAACCAGTATTAGAATTAGTCACTCGTGATCCTTCGGGAAAATAAAATATCATTTGGAGTTGTGTCTTGACTGTTTTCTCAATAAAACTAGTTGCATTACTATATTAGCCTCCTGTGTTGTTATTTAGGGGAATTGTGGCGCAGAAAGGGGTTTAGTTCCTATTTTCTCTCGAGGGACTAAACCCCTTTCTGTGCCCTTACTTACAATGTAACTAGCTTTATTGAGAAAACAGTCAAGTCACAACTTAAAATTATATTTTATTTTCCCGAAGGATCACGAGGGACTGATTCTAATCCTGGTTCGCCTGTGTTATAATGCTATTTTACATTGTTTTAAGGGGCAAATTGATTTCGCGGCACAAGTGGAGAGTACCAAGCAAGAAATCACAGCTCTCAAACAAGTAAGTTCTGTCAGTACCTTTGTTTCTTTGATGACTGATGTATAAGGCACACTCTATGAGGCAGGTCTCACAAAGCACGAGAATACATTATGTGGGTATGAGAGTACATATGTACCTTCATACTCTTGCCCCATGATGCTCTACGCACCGGGTCCCGACACAGCCAACCCAAGCTTGTAATAGATAGAGGTGCTAGATATCTTTTTTTTTTAAACACTAAACTTAAATATACGCTGACTTAGTATAGTTTTATTTTAAAATCTTTCTTGTGTTTAGTTACGTTAATTAATACAATTTTCTTTAATTTTGTAGCAACTCGAAGAGAAAGAACAGCAAATTGCACAGCTTGAAAAAGAGAAGACAGCACTTATCAAAGACTTGTTCATTGCTAAAAGCGAACCAGTAAAACCGGTTAAACCAGCTAAACCAGTCAAGGCAGTTAGTAGTTTAAAAGTTTCACTTCGCTGAGCCTCGCCCCTCACAACCGAGCGAACCGCGAGTGTGGTTTATTAGCAGAGCGAACTATCGACGGAATACGAAGGCTAACAAACAGCGGATGTGCGATTTTCTAGCCCACCCACGAATTCACCGTGCACAGCCGAGCGAAGCACGAATACACCGCGATAGCTGAGCAGAGAACGAACACACCTCGATATCCGAGTGAAGCACGGGCACATCTCGATAGCCGAGTAAAGCACGATCGCACCCCGATAGCCGAGAACGAATACTCCGCGATAGACGAGTGAAGCACGTATGCAACTCAATAGCCGAGCGATGCACGAATACACCGCGATAGCCGAGCGAAGCACGAATACTACGCGATGGCCGAACGAAGCACAAATAGACCACGATAGACGAGTGAAGCACGAATACAACGCGATAGCACGAACACACCGCGATAGCCAAACGACATATTTTTCCTACACAGTCTTGGACAACGTGACGTCAGGGAATCCTATGATCACACAGTAACGATGATTTTTTTTATTAGTTGAATCCAGGGGGTTCATTAATGAAATACGAAGTATGAAGCCGTACATTCTTAATTTGTACTAAAGTATTTTTGCCTATGATTAAAACAGTCTCATGAAACGGGTAGAATTGATGAAACAGAAAAATCGAAAATTATTCCCTTTGTAAAAATCCAAAGCGTGTGTCCTCATAACATACACATATCGTAAACCCTTTTCGTGAGCAGAATAGAAACAAAGTATTTATGATTAGGATCTAAGTGATAAAATGTTGAGTTTACAAGATCTTTATATTGTACATATAAATTGTGCTTTAATTTATGATTGCATACCTTTTTATAGAAATTGAAGAGAATAAATAAATATACATTTTTATAGAAAAAAGTTTGTTTTGTTTCTTGTCATCTCATTGTCATCTCCTGTCTATTGTGTTCTTAACTTTTTAATGGATTGGTATGGGGGGGAGGGCGCCTTTTTGGCTATTTTTCTTCCTTTTAACTATTAGATTAGAATCGTTTTGATAGTCATTTATTAGTTTTAATTCAAACAACAGAATTCAAGTTTTTACAAAACCCACCTTATTGATTTTGGATACCTTAAAGCTCGTTTCAAAGCTCAGCTTTTAAAAAAAGTGCAAACAATTTTCCCCTGATCCACACACGCATTTACTGTTTTTTTACCACCACGCGCCTTTAAAACTAACAGCGCAGTGACCACTTCTATTACTTAGAAAAATGCATTCTCCTAACATCGAAAAGGTTCTAACTTTTGAATCCTTGCGTGTACGGGGCATAAAATTCAGTTTTGGCAAAAAAAAAGCCCTAATAAACGCCCGCTATCTAAGCTTAAAAGTTTGTAATAAACGCCCCTCTCTAAACCGCTCTCTAACGTTCCTGATCCCATTGTTTAGGATGTCAGCAATTTTATTTCGTTTTGTCCTCGCAGTGTAGCATCCAGGAATAACACACGCAGACGAAAATTAGAAATCGAATATTATAAATATCTGGTAAAGCATAGAGAATCATCAGGAAAAAAGAAATCAGGCGGCATTGCAGTTTACGTAAAAAAGTGTATTTATGGTTGCGGTACTCAATATGTACGAACCGAAAACAATAACGTGCTATGGATCAAACTGAGCAAACGTTTTTTTCTTATGAAGAAATATATATATTTAGCAACGGTATATCTAAGCCCGGCTAACGGAATGAAAAACAATCGGGACCATAGCAAGGATGCTATAGAAAATCTTGAATGTGAAATATTAAGATTCTCATTCAAAGGCGATGTCATTATACAAGGCGATTTCAACGCGCGTACGAGCAACTTGCAAGAGTTCGCTCTGGAGGACGACCAAAATATATTTCTTACTTTACCGGAGGACTATAAAGTCGATTTTCAAAATTTCAAAAACTCACAAGATTCGAAAGTAATTGACAGCAGAGGCAGAAACTTGATAGATTGTTGTACAGCCCTCAAACTAAGCATTTTAAACGGAAGGGTTGTGGGGGACTTAGAGGGGAAGAAAACGTGCTTCAAATAAAACGGCAGCAGTGTTGTTGACTATGTCATCCTGTCTAATCAGATTGTCAAAACGTTTAATTATTTCATTGTCAATCCCCAATCGAGCCTCACTTAACGGACCATTGTTCCTTGCCCTACGCACTGAGACTACACTGTCTTAAAGACATACGGAGTACAGAAAAGGAAGAGGGTCAGTACGCAGCTCTTACAAGCTGCAATTCGATTGGGCAAATGAACAATATCCGCACCTTGACACAAAGAACGAGAAGAATAGAGACAAAAGAACTCCTTTGTAGAATAAAGATAATAGGAGACAAAGCAGCTGCGTACTTAGGGTCAGTACAAGCTGCAATTTGATTGGGCAAATGAACAATATCCGCACCTTAAGGAAAAGGGGAGAGTGACGACGGTCTCAATGAATTTAGAAAAATGCGCTGGGACGGAAAGACCCATGAAGATCTAAAATTAGCTCTTGAATCTGACCCCTCTAAGCCTGAGAAAGAGGCATATTACCGTCAGCCACAGGGAAAGTTTTTAACGCAATCTTGAACAAAAGATTATACAGCTTTTTGGTGGATAAAGGCATACATAAACCAGAACAATGTGGTTTTAGAAAAAAACACGGGACCGTAGATAGCATTTTTGTGATGAAAACTTTAATTGATAAATATGTAAAGTCCAAACCAAAAAAAGCGGGTAAAATCCTTTTTGTGTGCTACGTCGATTTTAGCAAAGCATTTGACAGTGTACTCAGAAATATTTTTTTCAAAAGACTGGAATTGGAAGGAATAACTGGTCGTTTCCTTGATATTCTAACTTCAATGTATGCAAATGATAAATCCTCAGTAAAATTAGACAGTTTTGTGACGACGGCATTCAGATGTTACACAGGAGTGAAACAGGGGTGGATGATTTCGCCAACGCTATTCAACTTCAACCTAAGTAGCCTGCCAGAAAAACTCAAAAGGAAAAAGAAAAATCCCGTTTTATTCTTTTGGGGGTAGTCAGATTTTCAACCCCCCTTTCCCCCGGAAAAGTAAGGACCACTTTTTTTTCGGATTTCGCCCCCCCCCCCCCCCCCCCTAAGAAAAGATCCTGGTATGGGCCTGAAGACTGTCTAACTCTCTCTCTCTTCCTGTTTGAGCGATTCTTTTTAAGTGTTCTCTATGATAAAACAATTCAATATTCAATATCAGAATAATATTTTTCTGTTTGAAAATGATTGTTGCTGTTGAATCAAAGATTACATAAACGACTAACACTCGACAACGTGACAAATGCCACCTGCAATAAATGATGGGTAAAATGGGGTCACCAGTCAATTGACAGGTGAACGACGTGTCACGTGATACCGCTTTTTGTCTGAAGTTTATTTTGAATCAAAACACGAAGTTTAGCAATGGGATTCGCAAGTTCATCTTCGCTCAATTCTACCTCTCACGTCTCAGGAAAATGCTCAGACATCTTAGAAAACAAGTAAGACTTTTTGTACTTATACTTGCGGGCCTTGTTTTGATTGTTGTTTACTGGACACGTTGCACGCCGCTGACCCATGACGAAAACTCGCCGTTGATTTTCGTCGGTGGATTTCCACGCAGCGGTACCACACTTATGAGAGTGATGCTCGACACCCTTCCCGACATCCGCTGCGGCCAAGAGACCAGAGTTATTCCAAAGCTTTTGCTCCATGTGGGAGAGTACACATATCGGGAGCGCATGCGCCTGGACGCTGCTGGTGTGACCTCACAAGTGTTGGATTCCGCAGTAGCAAAGTTTATTCTGCAGGTTATGACGTCACATGGTGCGCCAGCGAAACGTCTCTGTAACAAGGATCCGCTAACACTTCGAAACATGACGTATCTTGCCAGAGTCTTCCCGAACTCAAAGTTCGTGTTTCTAGTGCGGGACGGACGGGCCGTTGTCCATTCTATAGTATCCAGACGTATTCTTATTCGAGGGATTAATTCTTCGGATTACGAGTCTTTATTACGTACTTGGGATCGAGCGGTCATGGGTATGAATACGCAATGCGAGAGCCTGGGGCGCAAGAGGTGTCTAAGAGTCCCGTATGAGCACGTGATTCTACATTCAAGGAAGGCTATGGAAAGTGTGCTGGAATTCCTGGAAATTGAATGGGACGAGAGGGTACTTCACCATGAGCAGAGTGTGGGATTACCTGGCGGACCAGTTATATCAAGGTAGGACAATGTCCATGTTAAGCAATTATATACGCACGGTACAAATTTCACATTTCAAAAAGTCGCAGCACAAATTTTAAAATTGCATTTGATATTTTGTTTGATGTTACTTGCTAATAACTTAAAGGAATTCTCCTCCTTATTTGATGTGAAATGTGCTTATTCTTTTTTAGATGGACAGCTCTGAAATGATATTTAATTTGGTTTAGAATATGAAATTTGAATTTAGCGCTCAGAGCAATTGTCCTGACATGTTGAATCATTGACGGCTGATTGATAACTGATTGTTCTTGAGCCCGGGGATGGGAGGAGCTTTCCTTTTTATAGCGGAACCTCGTGTTTAACGAGAACGAAAACATTATGTACTAGTCACCGCGAACTTTGGAACTTTGTCCTTGGTTCCAAAGGTCTCTATTGTATAAGGAAAGTCACATTGTAACATGCAAATAAGACGACTTTGCTTGCCTTGTCGTTGTAGACTTGAGCGATCCAGCGATCAAGTCGTCAAACCACTGAACTTCGACGCCTTGTACCGATGGGTCGGCGCAATACCTCAACACGTGGCGGAGACTGCTGGCAAGTTAGCACCGATGCTAACCGTGCTTGGATATGATGCGCAGGTTTACAGACCTGATTACATACAACTTAAGACCTGATTGATGGAACTTAGCCGCAACTCAGGCCTGATTTCACGCAATTGCTGCGCGCAACTATACGCAACGCAAAAATTCACACAGCTCAACAAATCAACAAATTGAAATGCACTGACTTTGAAGTTTGTAATTTTTTTTACGAGACTTAAACGATATTTTTCGGACACACGGCCCGCTAACGGATGCACACTAAAACAATAAATTAAATTCACAATCATATCATTGCGCTTTTATTTACTTCAAATCTAAATATCCTTAGCGTTAAATTCAAATCTTTAGCCATATACAAATTATTTTTAACATTATGGTCTTATAACTGACTGTAAACGTTTTGATAAAGCTTTTAGCGCGAATATTTAGTTTTTATAATAAAGTATATATTACTGCACTAAACATCTTTTATACAAATTTGTAAAAGTTGATTGCACTCTGTGTAAAGAACGTATAAAAACGCAAGCGATACACTCGAATTAAAGTATTTACCGTAAGTATTGCTTTATATTATGTCTTTTTTCTGGAGAAAATAATGATTAAAAGCCTTTGAAATCACTTAAACTAATTGTCTGTTTCACCTTTTGGATTATGCCCTCCCCCTATACTCCTGTTCTTGCAAGTGCAAGCATCTATGGCGTGACGTGCCCTATGATTAGACTACTTGGTTGCTGTCCAGTTCAAAAAGCCCCGCTTCGTCACACAGCTCCCCGAACACAGACTCGTAAAACATCTTGGTCTCAACGAGCTGATGGATCAAGCGGTCCTTGTCGTCATGGTTACTGGATGACGTACCAGGTCTACCGGGAGGAACCTGGTCTGCAAATTGGACCTTAAACAAGAAGTTTAAATTAACGTTGCTGGTCTATAACCGCATATGGTTTTAAAGTTTCCTGGCTGAAATTTGATAATATGGCGATTGTGTCGGGCCGAATCGTACGCCTTCATGCAGCTCTCAAATATTCTGCGAACTCTCGCCGATAACTTCCAACGGCTAGATCACCTTCTGGCTTCCAGCATTCAAAATCCTTGAAGCATTTTAATTGGCCAGCAATGAAATGGTTTCAGTCACGCAACCTCTCCGTAAGGCGCAAATGTAATTCCGTTAGTTTGTATGATGGAAGCAAGAAAGCGGTTAAGCAGTTGGAAAATGCTGGCGAGAGTTCGTTAAATATTAAAAATGTTAGTGAGACCTATGATGTAATACACAAACATTTCCTCGAATCTACTAAGAGAGGCCACGTGTGCGCTGTTACACCCCCCCCCCCCTATTGGGGTATATAAAGTCAAGTTAAGTCACTTAAAAAAATCCAGGATCCGCTCCCGAAATTATGATCTCCAAATACTTTCTCTGTCACGGGACAATAGTGTACTTTAAACAAATTGTGAAGAATAAGTTAGCGAGAAAAATATGGTCAAAGATAAAGCAACACTAATCGTAGAAGAAGGATTTTTTTACCTTTTTTGGTATTCGTTCTTGGATTCTTCTCATTTTCTCCGCCTTGAAACAAAACAGAAACAAAACAACAATTTTATTTCAAGTTATCTTGCTAAAGTAAAATTTGAGTTGATAAACTACTGTATAAGTTTTTTCTCTTAACAATCTTACCTATTTTTCTTTCTGCCTGTGAAACACAATTGTTTTATATCCTCACTTTTAGTTACTTATTTAGTCTGTGCGCTGTAGTCGCTCTCTCGGTAACAGTGATTTGAAAAACTACTGTAGAAGTTTTTTCTCTTAACAATCTTACCCATTATTTTTTCTGCCTGTGTAACACAATTGTTTTATATCCTCACTTTTAGTTACTTATTTAGTCTGTGCGCTGTAGTCGCTCTCTCGGTAAATGCGAATAAGCTTCCAGCCATTGCTGCATTATCTTACTTTAAGTTTTCTGTCTGTTCCAGATTGTGTTCTATGGTTTCCATTTTCAGAACAAGGTGTCCATTCTCCATCTTATCTTACCTTAAGTCTTTCTGTCTGTGCCAGATTGTGTTCTATGGTTTCCATCTTCCGTGCAAGGTGTCCATTCTCCATCTTATCTTACCTTAAGTCTTTTTGTCTGTTCCAGATTGTGTTCTATGGTTTCCATCTTCCGTCCAAGGTGTCCATTCTCCATCTTATCTTACCTTAAGTCTTTCTGTCTGTGCCAGATTGTGTTCTATGGTTTCCATCTTCCGTGCAAGGTGTCCATTCTCCATTATATCTTACCTTAAGTCTTTCTGTCTGTGCCAGATTGCGTTCTATGGTTTCCATCTTCCGTGCAAGGTGTCCATACTCCATCTTATCTTACCTTAAGTCTTTTTGTCTGTGCCAGATTGCGTTCTATGGTTTCCATCTTCCGTGCAAGGTGTCCATACTCCATCTTATCTTACCTTTAGTCTTTCTGTCTGTGCCAGGTTGTGTTCTATGGTTTCCATCTTCAGTACAAGGTGTCCATTCTCCATCTGAAGTCGTTCGTTTTCTGACGCCAAAGCCAGGTTTTCCTGACGAAGCATACGCACGTTATTCTCCTGTCTCGGCGTCGACTCCTGGAAACACAAGGGGGGAATTTCTATTGAGGGACAGTATACGGAAACTTCTTTTACGAGACATAACATTAAAAACACCGTTCCGGTATCCGGTATGTGTGTGGGTCCCAGCTTATACATTTTATCGGTTGCACCTTCCTCAAAATTTGTGGAATAATGGCTTAATAGAAACGTTTTTTATGTGACAAAAAGGCCGTCTAATTACAGCAACGAAAGCTAACTCAAGAAGTCGAGGCAATAAGGGTGGTCAAATGTGTACGGGGCTCCTTAAAATTATCGTAATTGTTCCAATCATGTAAAGTTGAGAGGGTTCCTCTCCTCAGCTAATAATAATTCAAGTTCCCAAATCCCGCGGAGCATCTACAATATACATTCATTATGGGCCAAGACATGATGAAACCAGTACAATTACACCGAGTAGCACAATGTTCATTCTTCACCCTTAAATAACTTCTCTTATACCGCAGCAAACTTATCGCTATGCTGTAAAGACACACCGTTTTGTTCGTTATATGGCAGCAATATCATATGGTGAAGATTGTTTGCTTGACTTACCCCGAGGACTGGGCTTGTTGCGCGGCTTATCTTTGCCTTTTGCTGAGCTCTGTCCTCTAGACGCCTCCGGAACTCTTCACGTTCCGCATCAAACTGAGTTTCCAGATTTTCCTTTTCTCGCTCGAATTCCTCTTCAAGTTTCACTTTCTCGCGTCTAAAGTGGACCTAACGAGTAAACCACAAGCGATGCTCAAAATCTTTATATAGGGTGATAGCCTTTTAGGATGGGAAAGTGTATGTATATCAATATATTGCTGTCAGCTTTGTGTATTGTGTAATCATTTTCAAACCCCTGAATGAATGAACTGTTCCAATTAATTTATAAGAATGAGCGATTATCCACCCAATTTTCAAACAAAATGTAAAATTGCCCATATAAGGAAAGTTTACAAGCTGACAACTTTTTAAACAAACTACCCTGATATGAACCAATTTTGTATAAACGGTTTTTAATACATTCTCTAATTAGTTACCCTCATCTGTAATTCGTAACCTTCATCTCTAATTATTTTTATCTCTCATCTCTAATTCGTTACCATCATCTCTCATCTCTAATTCGTTACCTTCAACACTAATTCGTTACCTTCATCTCTAATTCGTTACCCTCATCTCTAATTCGTAACCTTTACCTCTCATTACTTTCATCTTTCATCATTAATTTTTTTAATCTCTCAACTCTAATTCGTTACCCTCATCTCTAATTCGTTGCCCTCATCTCTAATCCGTTACCTTCATCTCCCATCTCTCATTCGTTACCTTCATCTCCCATCTCTCATTCGTTACCTTCATCTGCCATTTGTTACCTTCATCTCCCATTCGTTACCTTCATCTCCCATACTCTCATTCGTCACCTTCATCTCCCATCTCTCATTCGTTACCTTCATCTCCCATCTCTCATTCGTTACCTTCATCTCCCATCTCTCATTCGTTACCTTCATCTCCCATCGCTAATTCGTTACCTTCATCTCCCATCTCTAATTCGTTACCTTCATCTCCCATCTCTCATTCGTTACCTTCATCTGCCATTTGTTACCTTCATCTCCCATTCGTTACCTTCATCTCCCATACTCTCATTCGTCACCTTCATCTCCCATCTCTCATTCGTTACCTTCATCTCCCATCTCTCATTCGTTACCTTCATCTCCCATCTCTCATTCGTTACCTTCATCTCCCATCGCTAATTCGTTACCTTCATCTCCCATCTCTAATTCGTTACCTTCATCTCCTATTTCTAATTCGTTACCTTCATCTCCCATCTCTGGTTCTTCAACTCCTCGTTCTCTTCCTGTAACTCGCGGACTTCCTCTTCTAGCGGTTTCTTCTCACGAGCGAGACGATTATTCATCTCTTCCTCTAGCTTTGACAGCACCTCCATCTTATAGTTTGCAATACTCTTCTCAATTACGTGCCTATCCACTGCCCCAAAAGACTCCTGATTATAAACACGTTCTTGGATTATCTTCCTCTTCTCCTGCAAATTCCCGACCTCCTTACGTAGACCTTGTAGAGTCTCCTCGAATTTCCTTTTCTCTGCGCTAAGCTTTTGATCGTATTCAAACTCCAGGCCCTTTTTGATAAGCTTGATGTCAGATTCGTCAATTGACGTAGGGGATTCTGGGTCGTTGCCCAGTTTTTGTGACTTCGCCTCTGCAAGAGCGCTGAGTAACCGCTCCTCCACCTCCTTAAGTCGAACCTCTGCCTTGGATAACTCCCCTTGCAGAGCTTCGATGATCTCTTCGTACTTCTTTCTCTCGCTCGTCAAGTCTTGCTCATGATCGTTTTTCATCTTCTCGAATAGCTCCCTCTTGTATTTGTCCATATTGTCTTTGATGCCTTCTCGTTCTTTTTCAAGTAGCTCTTCGATCCCTTGCGCCTCTTGTCGGTGATTCTGCCTCATTTCTTTCCTTTGCTGCTTTAATTTGATCACTTCCTTGAGCAAACTTTGAATGGTAGCTTCAAGACTTTGCTTTTCCTGTTGCTTGTCGGACAGAATATCGTCTTTTTCTCTTTCAAACTCTTGGACAAGCTGTAGCTTCTGCTCTTGATAACTTTCTTCAGCTCTCTGCATTTCGCTCTCTAGATGTTCAATTTCCTTTGCATGATCTTGCAAAGCTTCGTTTAATGTTTCTTGGAAACGTTTCTCTAAGTCCACACTTTTCTGGATTTCTTCACCATATATGTTTGTTTCAATGCGGGATTGCAACTCAGCTTTTTCTTTTTCCATCTCGTTCTCAAGTTGTGTTCTAAGATCTTGCAATTTCTGAGCGAGGTCTTCATCCTTTTTACTTAACTCATCTTGAAATATTTTCTTCTCTTTCCTGAATGCTTCCTCGAATTCTTCTTTCTCTTTCTCGAACCCTTTTCTGTCTTTTTCAGCCCCATCTTGCAAAACCTTTTCTCGTTTTTCGTGGTCGTAAATCAAATCTTCTTTCTCTTTTTGTGCTCTCCTTCTTTCTCGCTCTAGATCATCCTTACAGTCTTCAATGGCCCTGTTCCTTTCGCGAGCTAACATGTCGTTAAATTCATCCTTAAGTCGCTCTCCTGATGTCTTTTCCATCTCCAGCTTGCTCTCTAACAGTTGAACTTCGTGTTTAAGGTTGTCCACTGAATGCGCCTTTGCCTTTTCAATGTTTTTAATCTCCTCTTGATAATTTTGAATAGTATTTCTCATCAGTTCCTCTGTCTCGTCTAGTTGCTCCTTGAGTTTCTCATTCCTTGATCTCAGCTTCTCCGTCTCTTCATCCTTCTCCGTTTTGTAATCTTGAATGTTCTTCATGTTCTCTTTCAGACCGTCTAGCTCTTTTTGCAGTTCTTCGTTTCTTGTCTCTAAACCATCAATTTGTACTACAAGCTCGGCGCTATTATCTCCCACGTTATTAGGCTCTTGATGTCCTCTTTGTTTCATCAGTTTTTCAAGCTCTCTCACCCTATCGTCCAATTCATCATTCGCAGTAAGCTGCTCCTGAAGTTTCACCTCAACTTCTGCTTTAGCATTCAGAAGCTCATTCATAGCATTCAACTTCTCCCGTTCTTTTTCTTCGATAAGGTTCTCCTTTTCCGTTTGAGAGCCATCTTTAATTTCTTTCAAATTCTCTTTCAGGCTTTCCACCTCTTTCAGCAGTTCCTCATTTCTCGACTTCAAGCCATCCACCTCTTCCTTCCAATCGTCGTCAGGTCTGTTTTCTAGTTCCTTCTGCAAATCGCTTACGATATTTTCAAGCCTCTTTATTTCTAGCTCCATGTTCTGAATCTCTGTGCTCTTATCGGTGTTATCCTTTTGTAATAACGCGTTGTCCTTTATCAAGTTTTCTACTTGTTCCTGAAGAAGTTTGTTTTCTTGTTTTACCTCAAGCTCCTCTCTTATTTGATTTTCCATCTCTTCAGTTCCATCGTCATCCATACCACGCATCTTTAACTTGACAATATCATTCAGAAGATCTTCGATATCTTTTTGATAATTGGCGTTAAGCTTTTTCTGTTCTTCTAGTTGGCTCTCTAGATCTTTGAGACGATCCTGCAAACCTTCATTTACGTCCTCACCCCTTGAATTCTCAACTACATCCATGATGACCATCGCATCGGGGGCAGCGGCTCCCAAGTTACTCTCAGCTGTCATGACAATTTCTTCCTCAACAGCGCTAATCTCCTTTGCAGGAGTTTTTTCATCTTCGATTTTAAGCGCTCCAAACTCTATCAATGAACTCTCATACTCCGTGACTATTTCTTCTAAAGACTTGGAAAGTGAAGCCATTTTCCATAGGGCAAAGGGTTTCTTCCTTCCACGTTTAAGCTCCTCAGCCGAATTTTCATCCATCTCAAGTAGTTCTGTCGCTAAATCTTTTCCTATTTTCTCCTGCAACGTCCTTATTGCCGGCTGCCTGGGCTTTCTTGTTTCCTCTTCAGTTACAGTGACCGTAGTAGCGGCATCTTCCTGTGAAGGTTGTGCAGCTGGATTCAAGATTTCCTTTGAAAGGTCTTGACCTATTGTGCTGCAAAGCAATGCCAGTTCTGTTTGTATGACGCAAAGTTCATTTTGTGCTGTTTTCAGAGCTTCTTCGTAAGCTATAATAACATCTTCGAGCCTAGTGTTCTCCTCAGCCATACGTTGTATCACAGGTAATCGATCTCTTGTGTCAGATAAGCTTTCGAGCTCTCCTCGCTTTTGTCGTGCAAGTTCTACTAATTCATTTGTCAAATTCTTCCCTATTCTGTCTTTCAGATCATCGAGTCGGTCATTCAGCATCTTATTCGTGTCTTTGAGTCTAGTAATGGTATCCTCATAGTCAGAGATGGTATCTAGAATCGAAGCACCTTCCTCGCTCTCTCCTGACATTGCCTTTAACACATTGTTCTCGTGGTCAAGTTTTCGCAAATTGTCCTCATATTCCTCGAGAACGTCAGCTAAAGTTTTGTTTTCCTGTTCCATCTTTCTCAGCGCCTCGACCCGTCGTCGAGAAAATGCGTCATCTTCGTCAACATCATTGGCATTTATAAGGTTCTCAGTTAAATCTTGGCGCAACTTTTTGGATAACTGGTCAAAGTTGTAACCTAAGTCTTCAATCTCGCCTTCCATCTCTAGCATCTTGTCCCCATATTCCTGCTCCATCTCATTGTTTCTACTCTCGAGGCTCCGAATCTGGTCTTGATATCCCTTTTCTTTCTGTGAAAACGTTTTTTCTAATTTCTCTATTTTGGCCTCGTAAGTAGAGATGATTTCCTCTACAGGGCTACTGCCATCTGTACTATCACTAACAACACCTTTGAGTGCTTGGTTTTCCCTTACAAGCCGGTCTATCGTCTCGTCACAGTCACTTAGAAGTTCTGATATTGGCTTTCTTTCTTTTTTCATTCTTTTCAACACGCTGAGTTTGCCTTGTGTTTTCGATGTCTCTTCATCTGTATTGCCATCAGACACAGAGTCTTCAAGAGCTGTGTCTTCATCTTTCATGTGAAGGATCATATCAAATAGCTCTGGACCAATATTGTTCTTCAGATAATCGTGTTCTACTTCAGTTAGCTCTCCTGGTTGGTTTCCTTGGCCAATAAGGTCACTGAGTTGGCGTTCGTAGTTTTGTAAAACCTTTTCGAGCGAAATATCGCTGGCTTTCATTATCGAAGGAGCTTCTAGTCTAATCATTTCGTCGTCGCCCTCAGTGTGATCGGCTTCATTTTCACCACCATACTTTGCATTTCCAGCACATTTCAAATTTTCACCCCCTGAACTTGTCTTGAGTACGTCTTCAAGATCTAGTTGTTTCAACAGCCCTTCGCCGACTTTGTCTTTAACGTCACCCATTGTTGTTTTCAAGGATGAATTTTCTCCACTCAGATCATTCACTTGCTTTTCTAGATTCACAATCCTTGAGACAGTTCCATTCTCATCCTTGATTTGCCGGTATAATTCCAATTCTCTACGGTAATCTGAGAGGAGGTCCTCGACAGTTTTACCATCTTGGAGGTCTAGTCCCTCAAGAATATTTTTTTTAGAATCAGGGGAAGATTCAATATTGCCGACATTCTCAGTCTCGTCGTTGCCCAAAATGCATCGGGAGAGATTTCTGCCAAGTTTACCCTTTAGAACATTGTTCTCATTTATCAAGGCACCAAGCTCTTCCTCGCAAGCATTTAGGGCGTCTTCGTCCTCATCCTCATTGGGTCGCTCTTGGGCCATTCTCATTTCATAATCGGATATGATGTCCTCCAAAGTGGAACCTTCGCATTTCACACTTGCAAGAGCTTTTTGCACACCGTTGTCTGCATCATCTTTTTCTGTTTCATTCACTACTTCAGTGCCGGGATTGCTGTCTAGCTTGCTTGGACATCCTTGTTTGTCGACCACTGTTTTGCTTGTCATTTTATCGTCGCTCTCAGCTCCTTGGTCACAGCTTCTACCTTTTTCAAGTTCTCTCTCCTCATTTGTTACAACTAAATCATGGCCATCTTGAGCTTCTTGATCCTCTAGTTTCTTATCCTTATCACCCTCTGCTTCTAGAAGGCCCTCGTAAAGAGCTGGACCAATACTTTTATGTAATTTACCGAGCTTAGTTTCATAGTCTATCAAAATTGTTTCGATGCTGTTTCCGTCTTTGCTCAAATCCCGTACAGCATTTAGCTTTTCATCAGATCTTGGATTCTTCATGGAACACTGTTCATTTTCCATTAACATTGTCTCCTTTTGTGTCTGTTCCTCTTTTTTACGCTTTACATCTTTTTTTGCGTCTTCGTCTGCTTTGATGATCTCGGAACCACCATCCAATTTCTTCTTTGCTATCAAGGCAACTTCGCTGACTTGGTCCCCGGCTGCTTCGGGTACTTTTTCCACAGCTATAACATTTGCTGCGGCTACTTTGTTGTCTTCAATTTCTGTATCTGTAAGCAGCACTTCAAAAAGGTTGGGACCAAGTTTACTTTTAAGGACATCTAAATCCCTTTCACACCTTAAAATTGCATCAAACAGTGTAATATCTTGATTTCTCATTGCCTTAAGTGCTTCTAATTCTTTTGATTCAAGATCGTCTTGTTGCATAGACGCCCTGAATTCAAGGTCTCTGATAAGCTTTGTATCAATACTGCTGGTTCCTTGCCCCTCAAGTTTAGCCTCAGAAAGCGGTGCAACTCCTTCGTCTTGGTCGTTGCCTGCGGTCGAATTCTCGTCAGGTGTTGATGTGGTATTTTCCGAACGCCTCGGCCCTGTTTTAGCAGCTGGTGCTGTTTCTTCTTTACCCATTGGTTCTTCAGCTCCAACACAAGATATTTCTGTTCCTTGAAGCTCCGTCTCACTATCATCTTTTGTGTATTCATCTTTTGTTAAAGCTGTATATAGTTTCTCCCCCAGCTTCGTTTTCAAGCCATCAATATCTCGTTCGTAGTTTTTGATGACAGCCTCTAGAGTCCTCCCTTCTTCTAATGCGAAAAGAACTGTGGGTTTTGTTCTCCTTTGTGAAGAGCCTTCTTTGATTGGAGACTCTATTTCATTCGTCTTTGTTTTCTCAGGGGATAATTTTTCATGAGCCCCAGCCTCAATTTGAAATTTATCATATTTATCTTCCACGTCCCTTTCTTTGTTAACAATTTCGAGGGGAGCGGGTTTTGTTTCTTGTTCCATTGCATCATTTACAAGCTGCTTTTCTCCACAAGCGTCCTCTTTTTCGGAAATCTTAGCATGTTCGGATCCTATCTCGTTAAAGGTGAGATCTTTTACACTGGCGTCAGAGCAACTCCCATCAATCTCACTACTCTCTTGACCACTGCTCCGTAAGTCTTTGCTTTTGTGTAAAATAGCTTCAGCCAAGTCCTGTCCGACACTAGCCTTCAGCCATTTCAAATCTCTTTCATAGGAACATATGATGTCTGCAAGAGTTGTGCCTTTTGGGGTTACAATAGCTGGGCCGTTCAGAATGGACTCAGCGGTTTCATCGTTCTGTGGCTTATCCGCTGTCCCCAGTTGGGAAGCCATTGTTACATTTTCTTTTTCTGCGGCATTTATTGACTTCGGCTCTATTTCTTTTTCTCCGCTCTGGATCTGATCCACTCTCACGTTTTCCACTCCTGGTAATTGGTTGATATCTGTCTTCTTTGTGTTGCTAACTAAAGCTCTCTTTAGTTCCCATCCTTTTTGTGCATCACCTAACGCAGCTTCAAAAAGCTGTGGGGCGTCTTTCGATTCTGAATTATCGATTCCTATCTCTCTCGGTTCTTCAGTAGACCTTGATTTCAACAGAACTTCAGACAGACCAGAACCCAGTTTCCGCTTTAGAGTGCTAAGTTCTCTTTCACAGTCTTGAATGGCATCAGCAAGGGTGATGTCGTGATCTTTCATAGCTGAGATCACGCGTGATGATTGCAAGCCAGACAAGCCTAATTCAGAAGGCTGTATTCGCTTGGCACTACCGCCAGCATCAGATTGTCTACGTCCCAAAGCTTTGTCCGGAGGTTTGCTCTCTGTGAAAGTAGCCTCTTTATCTTGATTGAACCCTAAATCCCTATCGTGTGGTTTGTTCTCGTGGCCGTCGGTGGCTTTCGTCTGTGAATCCTGTACAATTGCACTTGCCTGGTCCTGGTCTATTTTGACCATAACAGCGGAGATACCGCCTGTTTCGTCATCAATCGCCATCTTGGCACTGGTACTATCTGCCTTCTGTTCCTCCCCTATATTTTCATATTTATCTTCGTTCATCAATTTCTTGTTGTCCGAGTCCATTAAACCTGGCTTCGACTGAACTATCTTCTCTTGCTCTATAGTTGCCCGTCTTACACCATCATCGTCCTTTTTGATTACTAAGTCAAATAAATCATGTCCGAGTTTAGACTTGAATTCTTTTCGCTCCGTGGCATACGTCTTCAACATATATTCTAAGGGAAAGAACACAAATTCACTGAACTGTCCTAGTAGTGCATCTTCCCCATCGCTGGTTGCCGTTCTATCGTCACTGTTTTCCAACTGGTCTACATCTAGGCATCCTTCTTGCAAATCTTCCCCTGCCACGCTCAGTTTTCCTACTGTCTCATTGACGCCGCCAGTGTCCGCTTTTCGACATTGAGACAACACTACACTCCATAAGTTTGGTCCCAAACGCGTCTTCAGAATCTCAAGGTCATTTTCATAACCTTTAATGACTTCTTCCAGCGATGTTCCCTTCTCGCTCATGACACATGGAGCCATCAGATACGGGCCGCACGGGTGTTCGGAGTCGATGTATCTTTTTTCCTGCTCTGTTTCGTTGGAGCCATCCGAGTATCGTTCATCGTCCGACGACACACTGCTGTCCTGGTGGCCGGTTTCGCCTAAGTACTTGACGGGCTTATTAAGCTTAGAGACGGGTGTACTGCACTTCAAAGTAACCGCATGGGCATAACCGCCCTCCCCAAAGCCATCTTTTTTCAATTGATTCTCGACATTTTCATACACAGGGGCAAGTTCAGGTTGCAGTTGTGATTCAGCTTCATCAGTGTCTTTTTCTGATTTGTTTTTAGCTTCATCAGTTTTCTTCCCTGATTTGACTTCAATTTCATCTTTGGCTTTTTCTGATTTGCCTTTAGCTTCATCAGTTTCCCTTCCTGATTTGACTTTAACTTCATCAGTTTTCTTCCCTGATTTGACTTCAGCCTGGTCAGTGTCCTTTCCTGATTTGACTTTAGCTTCATCTGTTTCCTTTCCTGATTGGACTTCAGCTTCATTAGTATCTTCTCCTGATTTTTCTTCAACCTTATCTTTGTCATTTTCAGACTTGTCGTTATCTTGCTGAGAGAACTGTTGAATCATCCATTTGTGCTCTTTTTCATACGAATCATACTTTTGCGCAGGTGAGACCAACAAGTTATTTTCTTCAATGCCATCACTAGCAAAATCATTGACTTCTTGTAAACTTTTAACTCCCTCACTATCATGAGTGGAAAGTGGTTTATTTGACAAAGCTTTTACAAGCCCTGGGCCAAGCTTTTTCTCAAGATCATTTAACCTGGTCTCGTAAGATGTAATTAGGTCTTCCAAAGGGACATCCGACTTAAGCAATTCAGCTACAGCAGGGATTGATTCGCTTGGATTTTCCTGATTAACTAAAGCAACAGGGTGTCTGAAAGGCATATAATTTTGAAGATCACTTTTCTCTTTATTGAATTTCTCCTTATCACTCGATTTGACCTTTCTCTTTACAGGGTCATCTTTGCAGCCCATCGAAAAGACTGCGTCACACAGGTTTGGCCCGAGTCTTGTGGTTAGAATATCAAGATCCCTTTCATACGCAGCAACAACATCGGCCAATTGCTTGTCGTACTCAGCCATAAAATCTGGAGCCTTTAGTGGTCTCATAACCTCTGTACTATCTGCATATGGTAATCCACTTGTAGTCAATAGGGGTAGTTGCTCTTGGGCTGAATTCTTATCCGTCTTGTCATAAGCTGATGGCTGTGGAGAGCTCTCGGCAATATCGCATGTAGCCATCTCAGGGGATTCATCAATCAAAGAGCCTTTTGACTCAGCATCAGGTTCACTGTCAGCCGAAGAATGCGCCGGTTTCTCGATAGAAATTTTATCCTCTTGGTCACTTTCCTGAAGACGTTTTACAGGTGCACTACAAGTGCTAACAGTTTTATCAATGACCGTTGGAGCAGACTCGGCTGTTAAAGATTTGTCTGAAACAGCTTGGGCTGGCATTTTTTTAGACGATGATTCAGGTCTGTCTCTATCTCTTGTTGTTCCTTTTGAATCCCCTTTTTCTTGTAGTAAGAGCAAGTTTCGCTCATTGGCATCCTCATCACTCAAAGTGCCATTGCCTTTTTTCCTCTCTGACGATCCATATCTCATCAAGGCGTCGACCAGGTCTTCTCCAACAAGATTTTTTAATAATTCGTTTTGACTGTTCAAGAAGTCAAGTTCTTTTTCGTATGCTAAGATGACTTCTTCGAGTGTTTCATCATTATTTTTCATGACTTGCGGTGCCATAATGTCCATCGAATCAACCATAACGTTTTCGCCTCCGAAAAGAGCATTAGCCAAATTATTCCCCAAGATAAACCTCTTTGTATTCAATTTATCGGAGTTCTCTTCTAATTTCTCTTCAATAGTCTTCTCTTCGTCATTAACTCCACTAAGAAATTGATTCTTCTTTTTTATTTTAGGGTTAAGAATGGACCGAGTCAAAGCCTCACCAACTTTTCTCTCTAAGGTATCCAGATCCCTGTTCAGATAACAATTAATGCTTCTAAGCTTTGCATTCTCGTCAGTTAGATCTTTTACCATTGCCTTAACGGTTTCCCTTCCCTCAGAGCCAAGCACGCTCACTGGAAGACCAATCTCGGTTGTACACTTGTCAGCGGTAATACACTTTGCCAGGTCGTCACCCAATGCTTTCGTCAGACGTTGCAACAAAGCTTCCATCTGCTGCCTTTGATCACGTGCTGCTTGACGAAGAATCTCATTTTCTTGTGCGAGTTTGATCAATGTGGTATCATCGCTCATCATTCTATCCAACGCGTGTTTGTAATATCTCTGTTCTTGATCACTAGGCTTAACGTCTTTCCTTTGATCCACCAACTTTGCAAATTCATTTGCCCCGTGAATTTTGGCCAAAATATCCTTTCGTTCTGCTTCAAGGATAGATTTCTGATCGTATAGATTACTCAAAGATTGTTGAATCTCCTCGTCTTCCAGCTCTATTCCAAATTTCTTCTTCTCGTCTTGGATGTCTTGCAATTCTTTTACTATCGCGCGCTGTTTTGTTTTAAGCTTCTCCTTTTGTTCGTTAGTAAGTCTATCCTGATCTGAAGAGTCGTAGCTTGTGAGTTTTGCATCTATTTCCAACGTGTAATCACGCAGAGATTTCTTGGTCCGTAACGCCTTCTCGAATTCTTGCAATTGCTCGGAGGTGTTTTTATCACCATTGTGTAAACTATCAATCTTTTCTCTTAAGGAATCCAGCTCCCACAGATCCTCTTCTAAATACCCTTTCAGTTCTTTTATCTCCTCGATGAGTTCTTGTTCTTCATTCAACTGTTTTTCATGAAACAGAGCCCGGTCTTTTTCAATCTCTTCAAGATTCTCCTGTGTTTTGATAAGAACTTTAGCAGTGTCATTTTGAATTTCCTCTGTTTCCTCTTTTAAGGCCCGCTGCTGCTGTTGTCGCTTCGACACTTCATTCCTCTTTTCTTCAATTTGTTTTCTAAGTTGGTCCATCCTAGCAATCTTCTGTCGGATGATCTTTTCAACATCTTGTAACTGCATCTTTAGGTATTCATCCGCGCCTCCCTGGATGTCATCCACGATATCTTGCAGCCGCTCTTGTTCCTCCAATAAGGTAAACAGGTCCTCCGCAGCACTTACATCATCCTGAATCTTACCCTTTCTTCTCATCAAGCTGTCTAGATCATACTTCGGACACACGTTTCCCGTGGATTTTTCTTTATTCTCATCCAACACCTGCCTCCTCGATTCTTTGGAGTTCATTTCTTCATTCAAGCAAGAGCTCTTGTCTTTTAGATCTCCCCACTTTGTTAAAGCCTCGCATAAATCATCTTCTTTCGTTGTTGGGTCTTTTCCCCGGCCTTTCAAATCCAATAATTCCGTGGCAAGTTGTGTAATTTTTGCGTCTTCCTCGAACTGGAGAGAACATGTTTCTTCTATCTTCTGTAATAACTGACCCGTCTCTGGTTCGTCATTTCTGTAGTTGCTCAGCTCTAGAAGTTCAATGACATCAGGCGAAAGTTCAGCAAAGAATGCGGGATTTTCGTCTGCTTTATCCGTCAAGGCAACCTTAGCGTTCCGCAGCGTTTCAGTCAGCGATCCTATATCCTCTTTCTGTGTCACTACTTGTTCAAACGCCTCTAGTACCGCACGTGCAGTAGTAGATGGCCCCTCGTCAATCTCATCTTGAACTCTCTGTAAATCATCTTCAATCTCTACTTTTCTTTCAACGTTCTTCTCCAATATTTCGGTATCTGTTTTAGAATTCCCATTTGCATCAATATCACCTACTATGGAAGCTGTCACGTCTTGTAGGTCTTTCAGAAGCGCTTCCTTCTTCTTCGCAAGCTTACTTATCTCCGATAGTGAGTCTTCTCTAAGTTTTCCTTTCCTCTGCAGTTCGACAGCATCAAGGAACTCTTGCCCTTTTGCTTCTAACCTATCATTACATTCTTTGTGAGAGTTCTCAAGCTGTTTCTTTCGCAACGAAAGGTCCATTGCTTCTTTCAACTCGTCTGGTAGAGACTTCATGTCTTCTTCAATGGGCTTTACAGTTGTTTCGACGCGTTTTGACTGTGACGCTTCCTCAACTTTTGTTTCGTCTTGCAATTGCTTGAGGTCCTTATTGATCGCTTGCTCCTCATCTCGCAGTCCACGTATTATTGCAGTCAGAGCTGAGGCTGAAATCTCCTGATCATCATTGATGTCTGGCCTCCCTATCTCTAATCTCTCTTTAATTTTGTTATCTATCTCTCCCAAACTGGAGATAAGTTCTCCCAATGAGGCCACATTGTCTTTTTCTGGTAGTCTCTTTTCTAGTTTCTCCAGCCTTCTAAGGAATGGTTTTAACCGGCGTGAATGATCCTTAAGAGTATTTTCATAGCGCTTCTCGTAGTCTTGAGCTCTCTTGATCTTATCACCAACCTCACGACGCTCTTCGTCCAGTTTCTCTCTCCTTTTTAAGAGACGCGAAACCTCCGGGTTATATTGATAAGGATCTAGAGACATTGTTAGCTCTTTATCAACTCGGGTATCAACTGGAATACTTCTCCTCTCCTCAGCTTTATTATCGAAAGCCTTATTTGCATTGTCGGGTTCTGCTTCTACCATTCCATCAGACGACGAACTACATTCTCCTTTGCTTATCACTTCCAGCGCCTCTTTCTGCTTTTTCAATGTCTCTGCCTCTCTTTCAAGCCGTTCCTTTTCCTCTGATCTTGCTTGGATTGCGTCAAATTCATCGGATTTTCGCGCCAGCAGTCTAGCATCTTCAGCCATCTTCTCCTCTAGCTCGTCCTGCCTTGCGAGCAATGCCACTAACTGGTTGTCATCGCTTGCTAGTTTACTCAGTTGTTCTTCGACATCTCGTTTCAATTCCTCGCGTTTATCGCCCACTTTCGCCTTTTCATCCACCAAGTGTGCATAGAGACGTATTTCGTCATCTTTTTTAAGGATACCCTCCACCTCCTCTAGCTCTTTCAATTTCTGAAGCTCTTTCTCAACCAGCTGCATATCGGCATCTTTCTTATTAAAATCACTTAGAAGTTTAAGTCCACTAATCTTATTTTCGATATCTCCAATCGCCTCCGTTAGGCGGTCCTTAGATTTATTGAGTTCATTTAACTCCTCTTCGCTTATTTTACCTTCCTCATCCTGGTTTGCTTTCTCCATGGAGACTTTTTTCAGTTCTGGTATTTCGTCAACAAACCATTTTCCAACTAGGGAGCGTAAGATGTCATATTTTTTGTTCAACTCTTTATTTTCTTTTGTCAGTTCCTCCACGCTCTTGCCATGTTCATGTGGCTCCAAGTCGTTTTCAGACTGAGATATGGAATCACCATCTTTCTCAATTGGAGTTTCGTCGTCTTTGCCATCTATTTGGGATTTGTCTTTGACTGGATATTCAGACTTCCCTTCCGCATTGCCAAGTAATTCCTGATATGTATGGTCTCCACCTTGAGAGCCGTACTTCTCCGTTGATACGCTAATGGGCTGGCCCCTGTCTTGATCACTAGTTACGTCTTCTCCTTCCTTGCTCAAAGGGCTTTGTCTAGATTCCATCGACGCTGAAGGTTTCATTAGGGATTTATCATCCTCAATCACCCCAATTTCGTTTACCTGATCGCGTCTCGGCTTATCTCTCGCATCACTATCATTTTCCCCTTTTACATCAATGGCGTTACTCTCGTTAAATTCCGCATCTTCGCGTGCGTTGACTTTAACATCTTCACCTTCCTTTACTTCGTCAGCCTCGCTTTCATTAAATTTCACATTCTCGCTTTTCTTTATTCCAGCATCCTGGCTGTTACTCTCTTTCACAACGTCACTTTCCTTCATTTCATGGTCTTCTCCGGCACTCTTCATTTCATTCTTATTTCTTTCTTCGGGTATTTTGCTTTCTTGTTTGGCGTCTCTATCAAGTTCTTCTTTCGAACCATCACCTGTCTTTCTGCTGTCTTGTTTTATCTTCTCGTTAGCTTCTTTAGAACTAATACTATCTACCGCACTTTCTTCTTGATTTCTTGATGTAGTAACATCTGCTTCATCACCACCATCTTCTCTATCATCTCCAATACTTGTCAATGATTTCTCGTTGTTTTTCATTTCTTCTTCTTTTCTTAGATCTGGAGACTTCTCATCCTTTACGTCTTCAGTGACCTCGTCAACAGGAATATCTATTTTCTGAAATAAACATGGGGAGGTTCTTCCGGGAATAACAGCTATGTGCAATGAAGATATCTCTGCATCGTCAGCAGTGTCGGCATCTTGTTGAACTTTGTCATTTACGTCTTCTCGAGAATTGTCCATTGCCTCTTCTTTACATAACTGCAATTCAACTCTCTCCTTATCGTCGTTAATACTGTCATCATGGTCATTTGGCACTTCTTTCTTGACTGCTTGTTCCTGTTCTGGGACTGCTCCATAACAATGCAGTTGCTGTGTCGACACAATCTCCTCCACGACACCTTGTACCGTTGGTACAGCGTCCTCCTTTCGATGACGGGAGCCGTGCTTCTCTTCTTCCTCTGATCTGCATTCTGTATCACCAACAGCTCCGGAACATTGGGAGTCTTTTGGGTCTTCATGGGCTTTATTGGCAGGCCCAGGTGGACGATATCCATCTGGTTGATCTGCTCTACTTTCCATGTCAATAGTTTTTGCCTCATTTTCTTTAACGCTTCCTCTTCGTTCCCCGTCATCTTTGTTGCTTTTGTCATCTGGTCTAAGCGATCTCCGTCGTTCGCTGCCTTCTGCATCATTTTCCACAAGAGAAACGTCAAAGATACAAGGCGAGGTTCTGCCAGATATAACTGGAATGTGAAGCTTGGCAACCTCAGGGATTTCTCCTTCCTCAAGATCTTCGCTTATCTCGCTATTTTCTGCATCTTCGCCACTAGATCCTATGTAATCCTCTTCCGCATTCTTGTCTTTTATTTGCGTTGAAATATCAGAAGTAGCACTCTTTGTTTTTTCCTCTGTATCTTTTGCCGTCTCTATCTCGTCTTTAGCTGCATTAGTAAGACCGTTATCAGGCATTTCCGTCTCTCTTTCCTTATCATTTTTGCCTACGACTTCGCCATCGACCTTTGCATTTTTAACCAAAATGCTCATATCTTCTTGAGTCGTCTGGGTGTGTGCATTTTCAGAGAGTACACTCACTTTCTCAAATGAAATCTTGTCAACAAGATATCTGACTCCATCAATCAAATCATTCTCGAACCCGCTCTTTTGGTTCTTGATAGTGTCCTTTGCCCGAGCCAGCTTTCGCATGGCCCTTTTCAAGCTGTCCTTGTACTCGTTGTAATATACTCTTCCAAGACCGAACCTCTCTAAATTCAGCGCAAGGTCCACTTTTGACTTCTTGATTGCCAAATCGTCACTTCCTGCTGACTCTGCACCGGAGTCACTTCCGTCGATTAATTCTGGTGCAGGGGTTGACACACCTGACTCTAAATCAGAAAAGGCTCCAGACGAAGTGTCAGAGTCGAAATCCTCCTCTTTGTCATGCAAAACACCTTCAATAAGGGATTCTAGAGCTCTGACCAAGTCTCCTTTGCTGTTTATCTCTTGAGTATTCAATTTGCTGTAAGAATCAAGCTGATTTGGGACAGTGCCATTATCTTGGTTTTCAGGGGTTTCGGCGGATACACTGTCTGAGTTATCTGGACCTTGAGGTTCGAATAAACCACTTTCCATGCTATCATTCACCAAGGAGGCCCGAGAAGATCTTCCGGAAGTTGGAACTGTTTCTCCATCAACACTTGTCGGATCATGTTTCTCTCCTACTCTCGATGCATTCAAAGACGCCTTCGAAGACCTCCCAGATCTTGAAAAGAAATCCTCTTCTTTAACGCTGCTAGGTGCTCTTGATCTACCCCCATCCTCTTTCTCCTCTAACAGCTCTTTGATTAACTCGATCGCTTTCCTAAGAACGTCTGTGTTTGTCTCATTATCACGTTGCCGCTCGAGCTGCAAGCTAGCGATCTCCTTTTTCAGAGGAAGGACAGACTCCATTACATCTGCTTCTCTCGCCAACTTAGCTTTCTCTTCCTCATCCAGTGCATCCGCGGGCGATGCCCCTCTTTGTACGGCTAGCACTTTGCGAGCCATAGCGTTCCTCTCTTGGATAAGTTTGACTTCGTTATCATCTTTTTCAACAAGCATCTTATGAAGATCCATCAAATCATTGTTATGCTTCAAAACAATTTCAATCTTTTCTTTCTGAAATTTTCTTTCCATCTTATCTTTTTCTTTTGCAAGAATTTCTTCCAATTCATCTTTCATCTCGCTGTAGTAAACGCGACTTAGATAAAACCGTTCGGTATTAATTGCATCCTCCAGCGAACTTTTTTGTCTCAGCAGAGACTCAATTGCTTCCGCCTCCGTTGACATAACAATTTCTTTGCGCTGGTTGTATGCCTTTTCTTGCATTTCTTGCATATCTTTACTAAACCGGTCCTGTAATTCCTGCAAGGCTTGCTTGAGATCCCCATTTTCTTGCTTCAGGGCTTCAGCAGGATCACTCACACTGGAATGCAGGCTGCTTGGTGTCTCAGAACGTGGTTGGTCTTCCTTGTCGGCTTTGTGGTCACCGTCGCTTGTATACACTGTTCTGCTGCTATTCTCTTTCTCCGAGTCATTCCCAACCTCACTTTGCCCCTGTAGATGTTCGTAGCTTTCAAGCTCTATTTTCTTTGCAAGGGACAACTCTTTCAGAAGAGCATTCTTATTTTTCTGGAACATTTCGTTGTTCTCAAGGAGCACCAGCTCATGTGCCCTCGCGATGTCTTTCTTTGCACTTTGTAGAATCTTTTTCAGGTCTTGCTGTTCCTTGTTAGTAGATAGTGCATCATCGATTAAATTTCCCAATTTATGGACTTCCTTATCAAAACGTTGGACAACATCTGCATCGTTGTCTTCTGTGGGCTGAACATACCTTGACAAGCACTGGTCCCCGTCGGCACTACGCACAAAGGTCTTGACATGATCAACGATATCATTAGGATCACCATCATCATTCACAGCAGAGCCAAGTGTATTCACAAAGTCCTGAAGCGAACGGAGCTTTTTCTGACAATCTCGTGTGCTAGTTTTCTCATTTTCGAGTTCGTCTCTAAGCTGCTTAATGTCCTCATCCTTATCACGGAGTCTTACTTGCAAATCCTCGAGATTTGACTCCTCTTGTTCACCCGCCTTCTCGCGACGCTGCGCTCCTATGTTCTCATTACTATCAGTGAAGTTAAGCTTGTTAATGTTGGCATTTGCCCCTGGCATGGTTACCTGATTGGATGGTTGGCATGCCTCGAGGGAGCTCTCCTCGACACTCTGGATGTCTTCCAGCACAGACTTCCTCTCCACATCTCCTTTCCCTTTACCAGCTTCATGTGGATGCTTTGTTGTTTGGCCTTCTGTACTTCTGTTCTCAAGCTTTGATATCTCACATTTCAATGATTTATTCTCTTCTTCTAACCCTTTTAATGTTTCCAAAATCTCGACATTTTTATTGTTTAGCCCTATAAGTTGCTCATTCAGTCTTTCCTTTTCTTTTGTTATGTCACAGATCTCTTTTTCGTGATTATTTTTCAGCTGGTTCAGCTCGTTTTGGAACTCGACTTCCCGGTTATCCAGGAGATTTTTGTAAAACTTCTCAGTATCACGTTTTTCAAATTCGAAACTTTTGAGCAGTTGTAATTGCTCATTCCTAAGTTTTGCTTCAAGATCTTCTTTTTGCTGTTCATATTCATACCTTTGTTGTTCAAGGTCTTTCTTATGCTGTTCTAAGAGTTCTTGCAACGGCTTTTGCGCCTTCTGTAGCTCACGGAGTTTTCTCTTGTTTTTCTTCTCCATCTCCTTCAAAGCATCCTGCTGCTGGTTTTTAAGCTTGGCGACCTCGTCAATAAGAGCTACCTCGATGTCTTCCTTACTTGGTGTGTCCGCTCTCGCTGCAAGAAGAGAAATTTCACGGTTATAAACTTTAGCAAGAGCAAACCTTTCCAGTTTTAAAGCTTCAGACAGCTCATCGATGATTTGCTCTAGGCTCTTTATCAAAGTATCTTTTTCTTCTATTCTCTCCTTGAGTTCTTCGCGAGTTTTTTCACGAAGATCGTTCAACTCAGACTTGAAATGTTCCCGTAAACGTTTCTTTTCATGCTCATTTCTATCCCTCCACAAGTTTTCAACAATTTCTATTCGGTTTTGCAGTTCTTCCAGGTGTTCCTGCTCGGTCAATGTGCCAGAGTTTTCTGTTTGATTGTTCAAGACGTTTGCTTGCTTGGCAAGATTAGTTACAAGTTCTGCCTTATCGCGTGTGTGTTTTCTTTCGATCTCAGTTTTCTCAAAATCGTGTTCATCTTTCATTCGCGCAAATTCCAATTCACTTTCGTTCTTAGTGTCATTAAGTTCTTTTTCTAATTTTTTATTCTCAATTTCCAAATTAAGAATTCTTTCTTGCGGGGATTCCATCTCACACATTGATCGTAGAATATCGTTTTCGTGATCTAACCTATCGATTTCTAAACTTTTTTTTGCAATAGTCGTTTTAAAATCGTCGCACTTTGCTCTCTCGTTTTGTAATTCTTCCTTCAGCGATAAAACACTATCCTCAAGTTGTCTTTTTTGCGTCTCGTTGACATCCCGTAAACGTTCTTCGGGAACCTGTTGCTGCCTAGAGTGCGAATCCCGTTTTTTAAACTCATCGCGTATAGCAATTTTCTCTTTCTCAAAGCGTTTATACAATGTGTTGATCTCCTCCTGGTGCAACGATTCTATGATTTCCTTCTCCTTTATGAAACCTAAAACAATATCATCCTTTTCTTTACGCAATTCCTCAAGTTCTTTCTCCATGCTAATAACTTTACAAATATCTTTAACGCAAGTTCATCTTAGAAGCTTTAGTCAGACGATTGGCCAAAAAATCTCCTTTTCTTTTACAGCTCTGGATCATTAGTTTCGCGTTGTGTTTGCAAATGTCTTGGGAACTTAGTTGTTGAGCATAAGAGAAATCCAGACGCTACGAGGAAATCGTGGCATGTACTATACCGTCATTAAACATTAACGGTGCCACCCGTTATCGAAAATTCTATGTAAATATCTCCGAAAAACACTTGGGATACGCTAAGAAATGCTCTTGTTGTCACACAGTTCCAGTAAAGACGTAATTACAGATAGAAAATATTTGGGAGCTTTTATTGGCCATTTCAAATCCAACATGTATTGTTTTTTTGTAATGCAGATCCCATGCGCTATCGCATTTTGATACCTGCGTTTTATCTGACAGATAGTGTTTGGTATCGTACCGACGCACTTGTCTCACGAATAACAATTCAAATGTCAACATTTGGAGAGTGTTTCGCCAAAGTTCGCAAATCTCCCAGGGATGCCACCTCCCAAATATGTCAGTATACGATTGCATGAAAAACATGGAGTTCACGACCAGACATGGAGATAATTGCAGTTTCAATTGCGTTTTGGTGGTGTTATGAGGGATTAGCCTGAGATAATCTGATGCCCTGTGTTACACAACAATTTCGAATTGATTTCATTCTAATGATTAAGCTGTGATGATTTACTTACGTCTTAACTTGCGATATCCCAGCTATTCCTCGATCTTTTCCAGTACGACTTCTTATCTCTACTGTTTGACGGTTCTCTTACCAACAACAGCACCTCCAAGCGTTAACAGTAAACACCAAAAGTTCCTGCATAGTCCATTTTTGTTGAGTCTGAGCGATTAGCGCGGACAAAATCAGGCGCCCTTGTGCGCGGAGCGAGATGACTGCTGCTAGACTGTGCCAAGGGCTGTTTTTTTTTCAGCCTCGAATTGATAAAACTTGGAAGAGCCCCTATTGGCTGACAGGCAAAGTTAACAATTGAAAGGAAAACCGCAGCATTAAATTTAACTTGAGTAAAAGTATCCTTTTGTACCAGTACCCTATTTGAATTGACGATACATACAAACTTGGTACTTTAGATACAATAAAATTCATTCTAGCTACTAGTTATGGACTCAAACCTTTTAGGTATGAAGCTGCCAGAAAATGGGATAAATTACCTAATAATTTTAGGACTATACGTAGTTACAAACTTTTTAAGAAACAAATAAGTAACGTAGACGTGTCTGTCTATTGTTTTTGATATAAATAATCTTTATACCTACAGTAAATAGTAATCAATTGAAATGATATTGTATAGAAAAAATTCTTTTATATTTTTATATTTTTTTATATAGCTAGTTAATTCGAATTTTGTAATATTTTGTAGTTTATTATAGTGACTATTCCTGTAAATTAGCTGTCCAGCTAAGTGTTGAGTCACTTAAAAAAAGGTTATCCTTCCTGTTATCTTATTATCACGAATAGCTTACGATAGCTTAGCCGGTCGGTATTTGAGTGATGGTTTATATTCAAGGGATCTCACATGGCAATGCTCCAAGCATTTTGAAAACGTATAAAAACGCTGTTTTGCTATTTTCAGGTTTGCCGGCTAATCTATGCTAACAATGAGCGATGTGGCAAATGAGAATGACCTATCCTAACAAGCAAGAAACACGTAACACATCTATTTCAAAGAACTTTCGACAGTTATAGTTCATGTATCGAAAAACGCGTGGCATCATGGGTAATAGTCCTAGTCTGAAAAACCCTGCAGGTGTTATGACAATAGAAAAAAATAAATAACACTGAGTTGTTTAAGAAACCGGATTAATTAATTACATGAGCCGAAAAAGCTTTATAAGCTCCGTCTCTCTTAAGAACCACACTGTTCAAATAAGCCCCCTCTATGTATCAAGCCCCCCTCCCTTCTGATGAATAAAAAATATAGAGTGAGACCTTCAAGGGATTCTTGCTTGGTTTAAATATAAAAAGAACACCAAAGTTGTTTACCATTTAATTGGAAATTCCGGTACTTATGGTTATTTTGTAAATAGTACAGATCCCTCCCACTGGAAAATTTCCGGAAAATGTAGAATTGCTTAATTAAGAGGTAGTCCACTTTCAACGGGGATGCCAGTAATTCTGGAAAACCGTGTACCATCTGCAGTTTTCCACAGAATATTTGACCGAGGCCCCCATCGGCCACTATTCCCCGGTACCTATGTCCGGTTATACCGGTATCTATGTCCGGTTTTACCGGTATCTATGTCCGGTTTAACCGGTTTCTACTCAGCTCAAACCCGTACAGAGTTCCTACTTCAAGAGATGGGCCACATGGGCGGGTGCCTCTGTGCGGTTTAACCGGTACCTACTCAGCTCAAACCCGTACAGATTCCCCACTACAAGACTAAACAGCGCTTGATCAAACCTATGACAGTTAGCGTACTGATTTCTAGGAAGACCCCAGATTCTTCGAGGACAGTCCTTATTGGCCCCCGTTGGCTGAATACAGTTCTTGTGGAGGGCACACAAGGTGGTCCATGGTAAAATGTGCTGCTGCACATCAGCGGTGTTCAGTACCAAGATGCAGCCGCCTGGAAGCATGTCAGAAAGCAGGCCGTCTTCACTGGCCGGGAAGTACTTGATCATCTGGGGGTGGGTTGCAGCTCGGATTGAGTGCATACGGCTGTAGATCTGAAGGTAGAACAAGATTCCGGACTTGGCCGTGAACATCAGAGGGATGAAATGACTCACGTCTCGCGTGAAAACGATCGAGGAGTCGAACCACATCACTCCGTCGTACTCCGAGATCAACTCTTGGATTATTAGGAGCTTCCAAGCGTAGTTCAAGAGATTTTGAACATGATTAGGATAAGCAGCGAAGTTGAATTTTCTATACATGACAAATGGGAGTTTTTTGACCGCAATGACTTGTAACTCTTCCAAGCCAATATCATAGAAAAATACTTTTACTCGAGGGAAACGGTGCGAAAAGTTTCTTATATTGTGCTCGAATTCCTCGAAATGGTTGCTAGATGCTACCGTAACGGCTACAGCAAAGTCGAATAATTCCATGGAGGAGTTAACTACAATTGGCGTTCTCTTAAATGTCAGATTCCGCCACACACCTTTAATGAAATGTTCTGTATCACGATCCAAACCAAAGGGTTGACCTTTGAGCGAGTTATTAACCCCTCCAATATAACGTTTTATTTGAAATCTTGCATCTTCGTTGTCGATCCTCGAGCCTGTGTAAATTGAGTTCAACACATGATAGCCTTTAAGTAGAGCATGGCACAAACCCCCTCGCTGAAAAACCACACCCGCAACGATGACAATAGCCATGAAAATAGCAAAAGAAAGGGGGCGATATTTCCATTGCTTGTTGTCTTTGGTTCTTGTCATCCTTGGAACCCTGAAACTTAAAGTTGACATTTAATCCATCGAGGTCCACCGTTAATGCACAAATTAAAATGGCGACATTGCTAACACCCTTTATGCCTGTTTGTTTAACATTTTTAGTTGTGTGCCACGTAGATTTATACTATGCGGGATTGTGGTTATTCCTAAATCCCCACGCTTCAACTCACTCGTTAATGTATACATGCTATCATGGTCAAATCTATTACGAAAATGATGTAGCCATTGTATTGAAAATTACTCATGCGACAGAAACGCTCCATTATTTTAATACATTAAATGTTTGATACACTTTGTAAAATTCATCATTTATGCATGAGGGTGCAAACCAATCCCAGCACAGTATTCAGATCACATGTACACAGCTGTAAACCCCAATACAAGTCTACTGTATTCAGATCACATGTACACAGCTGTAAACCCCAATACAAGTCTACTGTATTCAGATCACATGTACACAGCTGTAAACCCCTATACAAGTCTACTGTGCTCAAGCGGGCTCTTACAAGCTGCAATTCGATTGGGCAAATTAACAATATCCGCACCTCGACACAAAGAACGAGAAGAATAGAGACAAAAGAACTCCTTTGTAGAACAAAGATAATAGGAGACAAAGCAGCTGCGTACTTACTCGCTCAAGCACGCGGAGGGTTTGAATAGATAGCCGGGAAAGGCTGGGGTTGATGAATTATTAAACAGTACCATTAATATTTGATAGAGATCCCTGCTCAGGTAATTAGTATGCATTAATTTTTTATTCAGAATCTACTTATTAGCATAGAAAACTCAACGACATATTTCCGGCAAAGCATTTACTTCCATCATTTAACAACAAATTTGCAGCAATATGCTTATGTTAATCTCAACGCTCTGCAAGCGAACTACTCACCACTTTGCTTCGCAACTCCGCAAATGAATTTACTAAGCCAGAAGTTTAACGTCTTGGCGGACATGTGGTGGAGTGGGACGGACAGGTCTTCGATATTTGAGTCCTTCTCGTTGTTTCCAAACTCCAACTTCGCGTTTTTCCTTTCACTTTGCCATGCCTCAAAAACAGTGACCTGGTACTGTCTTAGATAGCAATGAACTCTCTTCCTTGAACACACCGAAACGGGCTGTTGCCATCTCGACGGTATGGCAATGACTAAAAATAATTTGCATTTTGGCTTGCTGTTCTCCGTTCATGCTCTTTCTTCTTTCTAGGGACGCACCGCACTTCGGAATGCGACCCAATTACCGCACAACAATAAGATGCATAGAATCTATCGCCTGCGGCTCGCTATTGTGATTGCTCATACAGATTAGCCGCTCATATTTTACATACTACTAAAAGTGTTTATGTATCTTAGTATATTAGAGGATGAGTTAGATAGAAGCATAAGCAGCTTATGGGAAAAAACGCGATGTAATATATCAAGTCAAATAGAACCATTTTATTTTACTTACAGGTTTCTCTTTCACATGTCATTCGACTGAAACATAACATGCATAAACATTTCGCTTTGAAATTATTTACATATTTTTATTTCTTTATAATATTTTCTTTTATCCGTGTTTTGTTTCCAATCTAAAATAGATGGCAATGTCTTTTACAGTTTCTTTTTCCTGATCTCACACATGAACATGGCCTTCCTGGTCCCTTTCGTGCTCCCAGTGCATTCCGCGCATGCGGACTGTGATCCTCATACAGTTATTGCCAATCTCGTTCCCAGAGCCCACGTACCTTTGGCCCAGCGGCATGGTACAGCCGCAAGGTAAATTGCCGCCGGGCAAAAGGTACGTGGGCTCTGGGAGCGAGATTGAGTCATATCAATAAATATGCATTTACTTTCTGCGTTGCACACTCTGGATAAACTATTTAACAGCAAACCATATGGGGTACCTGTGGTGCTATTCCAAGAGAAGTTCAAATGTTTTATTTGACTATATATATACCTTTCTCTTATTAAATCATCCAGCTTATGAGCTACATGTGGTGCTTTTCGTCCGTCAAGAATGCAATCGATTGTTTAGGGGCCAGTTCCTTTTCTCGAGGAACCTTAATTCATTGTAAAGTAGTTGTGCTACCTGTGGTGCTACTCGTCCGCGAGCAATGCAAATGGATTGTTGGAGACCAGTCCCCCTTCCTCTGCTGTTTCGTCCTCGTCGTCGCCGTCTGCGCTCTCCATAAAGTCACGTGGTTGCAGACTGTGAGGCTTGAGGCGCATGCGCAGTTCGCTGACCTCTTCGTCCACCTCCCGCTGGCGCCTACTCTCGCTTTTCTGATCTTGTACCTGAGCCAGGGCAAGGGTGTCTGGATGATCCTTCCATTTGTCTGAGATGGAAAAAAGCTTTTAAGATGGGTTTTGACTAGCGAAGAAAACGGAGAAGGAAGCGGAAACGTAAGAAGTAACTATGCCGTTCCTTTTTTTTCCTCCTGCGCTCGTGTCTTCTTCGCATCGATTTTCACACGCGAGTATCTTACGTCTCCGTTTCCTGTTCCTTCACCCGCCTTACTTCGCCTTACGATGACATGCGAGATATGCCCGAAGTACACACGAGCCCCTTACGATGACATGCGAGATATGCCCGAAGTACACACGCGCCCCTTACGATGACATGCGAGATATGCCCGAAGTATACACGAGCCCTACGATGACATGCGAGATATGCCCGAAGTACACACGCGCCCCTTACGATGACATGCGAGATATGCCCGAAGTACACACGAGCCCTACGATGACATGCGAGATATGCAAGAAGTACACACGAGCCCTGACATGCGAGATATGCCCGAAGTACACACGAGCCCTACGATGACATGCGAGATATGCCCGAAGTACACACGAGCCCCTTACGATGATATGCGAGATATGCCCGAAGTACACACGAGCCCCTTACGATGACATGCGAGATATGCCCGAAGTACACACGAGCCCCTTACGATGACATGCGAGATATGCCCGAAATAATTAGAGACTTGTGTCCGAATGCATAATCGAGTGAAATTACCATAATTACTGACGAAACAAAGCAAATCATAGTGAGAAAAAATGGTACATCTTATTCAAATAAGGTTACACTTGGTAATCCGTGTAGTAACCCACAGTGGTTCATGGGTAAGGTATAAATGACTAGATCCTTGTCTCCGAGAGTCACGTGAATGCTAGCAGGCACAAAGACAAGAATGCTACCACAGCTATCTAAACCTGGATTTGATTATTTGAAATTCATGCTTATTTGTCTGGTACCCATGAAACATTGCTGGTTATGACACGTGCACTCTGCAAGTGCAACCTTATTTAAAATGGCTGTACACGAGAAAAGTGATAAATGATGCAAGTGCAACCTTATTTAAAATGGCTGTACACGAGAAAAGTGATAAATGAATCCTTACCTCGTTCTTGTACAAAGCCCGGTGGGTAGTGGTACATTGGCACTTTTCCATCCACAGCTAGTCTCAGGATGCTATTGGCTGGTGAACGGCACATGATAAATGTTAAAGTTTAAAATATTATTTTACTAAATTACTTTCTTCGGTTCCTATGGCTTATGTATGACGTAGGCACCAAATCGCAAGAAACAGCAAACATTGTAAACTTTATTTGATACTTTACGTAACTCAGTATTACTCATAAGTAAAAAATGGCGGATCGATTAATTCGTCATCTGGGCAAAGTACCAAGTCAGGGGCGTAGCCATTGGGTTGGCCCAGCCCCCCCCCCCCCCCCCTTCTAGCAGCCAAAATACAGTAAATTTATGATACATTATCTAAAATGCAGGAGAAAATGCCTTGAAAGGGGCTTTTGGCCCCCTACTGTTTAAAACCCTGGCTACGCCGCTGAAAGTGTTCAAGTATCCATTTCCATCGGCGTATTGGGGAAAGCTATTGCGGTATTTTAGATTAAGATTGATAAGTAACGTTTTTGACTTTGTTTCTAGATTTTTTCGAAAGTTCTTTGTAAGCAATTGAATTTGATTGAAATTTGAATTTTCTACAGATCTTTGAACAATTTCCTGGTCGCGCGAAAGGAGATTGAATCGAGTGAATAATTCCAAGTTTTGGCGGGAAAATCTGAAACAACGTATTTTCCTTAAATCCGTTAAAATGCAGAGACGGCAATGCCACAAAATATTTTCGAATTGTTTTCTATTGCAGAGCTGCCCACAATGAAGCGAAGGATAATTTAAAGTCGAGAATTGTATGCGAAAAAAGAAAATATCGTTTCGTTGTAGGTTTCAAAAACAGCGCGCGCTCGTGAGAATGTCGCCATTCTTGATTGCGAATGCAGCGCGCGCGCACAAAGCAAAAACAATTCAAAAACTAAAAAATATCTGCTAAATTTTGCAGATTTGTTTTCTGAAGTTAAATAATCATTTGACTACCAGTTTGAGATATAAAGATGAGAGTAAAAGTTGTAACCACACAACGTTCTTCAGCAATAGCTTAGAAGACCTGAAGACGGGAACCGGTTTAGCGCGTGCATATTTTTTCTCATGTAATTTGGTTGACATCTCGATCTACGTCACAAATGACTGGACCCGGGCCTTTCAGTTCACGGCCTTTTTTCCGAAGGTTGACCAAAATACATCAATATTACAGATTTGAGTTATTCGCGCGAACGCGTGTTTTATAGGGTCCATACGAACCACATACCATTTGGAAGATGAAAATATAAAGGATTGACAAAGTCTATCAACTCCGAAAGGTTATATGGACTTTAAGCCCTAATACCTGCTCTATAGACATCTCGCCTGGCGGCCTTCGCGGTCATGTAGCCCCTCCGCTCGGCCCAAGCTGAAACAGAACACAATCAAAGCCACATAAAGGACACATGCAACACACACCAGAAACAGAACACAATCAAAGCCACATAAAGGACACATGCAACACACACCAGAAACAGAACACAATCAAAGCCACATAAAGGACACATGCAACACACACTTGAAACAGAACACAATCAAAGTCACATAAAGGACATCGTGTAACACACCCGAAAGAGAACACAATCAAAGCCACATGAAGGACACATGCAACACACACCCGAAACAAAACACAATCAAACCCACATAAAGGACATCGTGTAACACACACACACCTGAAACAGAACTTGCCTATCACAAACAGAGCTCACATAGAGATGGGAGTCACTTGCCTATCACAAACAGAGCTCACATGGAGATGGGAGGAAGATTTAAGAGGGATCAAGCCGCCAAACAAGAACATACTAATTAGGTATTGCTAAAACAGAATTTGCCTATCGCAAACAGAGCTCACATGGAGATGGGAGGAAGATTTAAGAGGAATCAAGTCGTCACACAAGAACATCATAAAAATTAGGTATTGCTGAGACAGAACCAACCGGAACATAACACAATCAGAGCCAAATATAAAAAAAACATCCTACAACACAGGGTATTGCGTTTAGTAGGATAGAATCACTTACAAGATCGACAGGTCCTAGAGCGAATACGTTTAATCCAGATTTAAATTAGATACAAAGTAAAACCACTCATTTCATTTCTGAATATCAAGCAATGAAACTCGGTCGAGGGCAGCTCAAAGAACTCAGTTTATTTGCGCTGAGCATTCTGGCTGTAGAAGAGTATTCTAAACACTAGTGTCATTTATTTTAAGACGATGTATGCATTAGATGTTGAACTACGATAACCATGCCTTATCGCCAGCCCTTGCATTTTTACGCTTTTAAAGTTAAAAGGTAGTTTACACACCGGATATATATAATATAATACCCAGAATATTGTTCTGCAGTAGAGTTCCCATCTGAAAATCACCATTTTCAAACTTTCAAAAAGGCACGTCACCTCACCCTCGCAGATGTCCCATGCGGACCACTTATGGTCAACCTCCTTATTGTCGTCTTCCTGCAGGTCCTGCGGTAGCACGAGTTTGAGCATGTGCACTAGCGGCCATCTGGCAGCAAGGTATCCCACCGCTGTGTAGGGCTCCTGGACTTGTGAAATCGGGAAAAGGCCCGATAGGATCTGTGGACAAATAAGGGTTGCGATATGAGGAAAAGGCCCGATAGGATATGTGGACAAATTAGGGTTGTGATATGAGGAAAAGGCCCGATAGGATCTGTGGACAAATTAGGGTTGTGATATGAGGAAAAGGCCCGATAGGATCTGTGGACAAATAAGTGTTGCGATATGAGGAAAGGGCCCGATAGGATATGTGGACAAATTAGGGTTGTGATATGAGGAAAAGGCCCGATAGGATCTGTGGACAAATTCAGGTTATGATATGAGGAAAAGGCCCGATAGGATCTATGGACAAATTAGGGTTGTGATATGAGGAAAAGGCCCGGTAGGATCTGTGGACAAATTAGGGTTGTGATATGAGGAAAAGGCCCGACAGGATCTGAGGACAAATTAGGGTTGTGATATGAGGAAAAGGCCCGATAGGATCTGTGGACAAATAAGGGTTGCGATATGAGGAAAAGGCCCGATAGGATCTGTGGACAAATTCAGGATATGATATGAGGAAAAGGCCTGATAGTATCTGTGGACAAATTAGGGATGTGTTATGAGGAAAAGGCCCGATAGGATCTTGGGACAAATTAGGGTTGTGATATAAGGAAAAGGCCCGATAGGATATGTGGACAAATTAGGGTTGTGATATGAGGAAAAGGCGCGATAGGATCTGCAGTAAAAGGGTAAACAATGATGGGAAAAGAGCATCAGTGGAAATGTGGACTTACAGTAAGTTGACAAAGAGTGTCTCTCAGCCGTCAGTTTGTTTTCCTAGCCAAATACCAAATGTGATAAAGCATTCAATTATATCGGCTGATTTGGAAGAGCTGTTGCCATTTTTTTTCGATCAACCTCGGCCAATATAGCATAAGATCTTATATTAAGATGGCTGCTTAGAGATCTTATCTCATTATCTGTCTTCCATTATTGGTTGAAAATATAACAAGGGTAAAACAAATGTGAGGCTGACAAGGCTTAAGCTTAATATAATCCTTTTAAAAAAGGATATTATTTTAAGGAATGACTTAACTGAAAAGTGATGTGAGTTGCATATTAAAAGTGCATTTCCATGACATCAGTATAATCTCATCATGACGGCACTTTTGTTACTGTTTTTATTTTATGTTGGTAGGTAAATATCTCAAAATAACCATCTAAAAGCAAATTTCAATAACAAATATCTCGAAATAACAATCTAAAACCAAATTTCAATAACATCATTTACCAAATTCAATTGAAAACATCGCATTGGCGTCCTCATATAGGCCGATGGAAATGGATGATTTTTTAACACTTGGTACTTTGCTAGGATGACAACATGGCGGCTGGCAGAGTCTGTTGTACCTAGATGAAACCCAGGGATTTCACCTGTAGTTGTTTGTCCACAAGAGAAGGAAACACAAGCCCCGGGCAGTCACACAATCTCACACTTGGTGTCAGGAAGATCGTCTGGAAGTGCTTGGTGTGACCTGGAGTGCGTGACACACTTACAACCTGACCAATCAAACACAAGCATTATTGTCAAACAGGCCAATCACATGGAAGCATTATTATCAAACAGAGCAATCACATGTTAGTATGATTTTCAACCTGACCAATCAAATATAGGCATTATTATCAACCTGATAACGGACATGCGAAAAATATTTCACAATTTTGAAAGCCGTGTCTATTGAAAGTTTATTTGAGGATGTGCTGATAATTTAGAGCGGATGGCCTGTTAAATAGCGCAGATTCTAATAGATTCTGTTGTCTTTTATAGTTGAGGTTTCCGTCGACCATGGCGAAGAAAACTAGTGATAATGTGGCATTGACCAATCAAACATAAGAGTAAGCAACAATCTGCTACCTTTTTGCCTACAAGTCCGTTAAGCAGGGAAGACTTCCCAACATTTGTATGACCTGAAAACGAAATGGAGACAATACAAATGTTATCAAGGTATGAATAAAAAGCATCCATTTCCATCAGCTGATTGGGGGAGCTGATGCAATATTTCCAATTGAATTTGGTAAATGATGTATAAAACTTTATTTTAGGTGGATATTTCAAGATTTCTTTGCATAATTTGTCTTCAAATGTTGAGCGAAAACAACAGGAAAGGTGTGGCTGACAAGGGCCCTTTAAATCAAGTTTGAACACAGCCTACCCACAAATCCTAGTGTCAGAAGAGCATCATTGGTCTCAACTTCCTCGTGTACTTGGTCAATCTCATCTGAGAAACAAATAATGAATTAATCCATGTGGCATGCCATTACAACTGTTGCATTACCATGGTAACTAATGTCTATACTTGCCTTCAGACTCATCTGAGCTATCAAGCTCATCATACTCGACCCAGCCCTCCACTTCTCCTCTCTCCTGCTCAACAATCTTTTTCTCCCAACTCATCAGGTCCACTGTTGAATAAAGTGATAAACTAAGTGTAAATCCGCTCCGCTCACTCCATGTTATGAGCAGGCAGTGTGTATTTGGTGTGGATATGTTTCATTGAATACATTTCACCCAAGGGTTAAACCATAATCCTGTCACTAGAAGGTGCCCTCTTGTGCAGAGCTTTCTGTGTCTAAAGCTCTCTGTGCAAAGGAGTGGCTGACTGGCATACTTAATATCACATCACAATAATCTTTCCTGCATCTTTTACCTTTATCTCCACATAACTTTGAACAGGCTGCCAGTAGTTCCCTTGGACCAACAGCAGAGTTGAATTTTTTCCGCCTTTGCTTCTTGGATAAAACTACAAAATAAAACACCAAAAACTTTTTTGAATGGGTTAAAATACTATAATTATATAGCCCAGATAGTCTTCTACTGCATACAGTTTAACAGAATCATGTGCAGTCTTTTACAAAAGTAACAGTTAGGGGGGGGGGGGGGTGAATAGGTTTGCGGATTGGCGGATTCGGCCCCGAAATACTCACGGATTACGGATTTTGATGATTATTTCAGCGGATTGGCGGATTTTGAAAATATGGCGAATCAGGGATCTGTTAACAATTCGGGCGCGTATTTCGGATTTTGACTGCTTTGACATCGAATTTCGGATTTTAAATGAATTTCGACCGATGCTATTGTTTATCTGTCAAACCATGCGGATCAAAAAATATCTGCTGATCCACGGATTTCCCACAAAAATGTAGAGGATCGAGGGATTTACATACCCCTATTCACCCCCCCTAGTTAGCACCACTGCTTAGCAGACTAAAATTAGAGGTGGCTTTTTATTGATGGAGAGGGATGCACCATTTCTTCATCCCTTAAACCAACTTGCTTTTTCGGCAGACTCGGCCTAACTAAACAAGTGGTCTGTGTAGGCGTGGTGGAGTCAGGGAATTATATAAATCAGCACAAAGTTAGAAATTGCTGCTTGGTAGACTGAAATTATATGGCTTCCACAATAAAAATAAGGAGGGGGGCATGCGCATAGCGATCCACACCCTGCTACGGACCTGTGATGATACCGACCTTTTCCTTGTTCTTTGTTCCTTTCAGACTCAGCCTTTGGGAATGAGCTAAAGCATACAACACTAAGGTGTTCGTACTTTGACTGGAAATAGCACTTCCAGGCAGTTACAAGCTCGGGGCTTACAAGATCCACCTGGAAATTGGGTGATCAATGATTTTAATGTTAAGGCTCAGTGGCCAGAGTAGATATAAAAAAAACTTAGGAGATAACAATAAACATAAACACAAACATAAGTCCATAGACAACATTATACTGACCTTATTTAATACCAGTATAAACTTCTTTTTTAAATCCTTTAAAACATACTCATACAGGGCAGGGGAAAAATGCAGAGCCTGCAATAATAAGGGCAATAACAAGACATCAACTTGGGCATATTGTGTTAAGAGTTAACTTATTTAGATCTGGGCTTCGTCATAATCTACATTTACTAAAGGATACTAACAAGGTGTCCAGAGTTGTCCAGGAATTTTTCTGCTAAGAGATTGTTGGCTAAGAGGTTTGGATGGCTAAATATAGCACGAAATCAAGTAAAAAGTGTTCATAGAGTCATAGCACATACAGCTTTAATGATTTTCCTGAATTTTATCACCACCATTTGAGGACAACCCTGAGTTCTGGATACTTACGGGGTGTCTAATGTCAGCTAAACAAACTATGATATCAGAAACTTCTAGAACCCTCCAGAGTTGCCGCCATGTCTAGGAAACAAATGCTACAAGTCAAGTACAGGCTCAAATAGCAGGAATAGGTTGCAAAGTTTTGCAAAATTTTCAAATCCATGTGCTGAACAGTACTAATGATTGGAGCACTTCCTTATGGACTATAAACAAAGTTTACTTTACCATTTTAAGGTGGCGCGCCGAGGTTGTTTTGGCTAAACAGCTTTTACTAAGTTCCCTATATTCGAAATATATTTCCAAAAAATATATTCCCAAAAATTTGTGTGCTTCAAGTTGGAGTATTGTTAGGTGTTACTGTAGATTTAGAAAAAAAATTCATCGCGCAGATTTCAAAATTTTTATTTTAATATAAAAAAATTGCTTCCTTTTAACTTGCATGACAAAAAATAATTTGATTTCCAAGTTTCCAAGAAGAGTGAATCTAGCGGAATCTGATAAAGCATAGATGTATTAATAAAATCTGAAAAATTTACGAAAATTGCGCCGAAAATGAGTCTTCTGCAGGGAACATAGTATATAAGCTGTTTAGCCAAAACAACCTCGGTGCGCCACCTTAATAGATTTTTTATATTGAAGGATTGTCAAATACCTTTTTTCTATGATACATACATGCCTGTTCCTTGTTCACCAGCCATGATTTTACTACTGTATTTTTCCTAAGCATGCTGATTACTTCATTACATGATGAATAATTTTCATTAAAATTCATTATTCATTTTAATTATTTAATAAATAAATCATGAACTAAACTAGTCAATTATTAAACATTTTATAAATATTGGCTATTTATAAAAAATAGATAATTAATTAACCAACACTTAAAGTTCTTACCTCAAGATTATGCTCAAAGTAGCTTAGTTCAGATTGCTTGTGGTGCTTGTAGATTTCTTCTAGATATTTCTGGAATTCTTTTCTTTCATTGTTTTCCACCTGCTCTTTACTCATTTGGAAATTCCAAGGGGGTCTCTTTGGCATATCAAGGACTGTAACCATCAAATTTATACACACTAAAACACTCATCATTTAGAAATATAAACTGTACTAACTAGTCGCCTAGCTGGATAGGATGTATAGGATGGACTGATATTCACATTGATTAAAGCAGATTGCTGTGTTCAGTGCTAGCACGAGTATCTCATTTGCATAGGGTTTCATAGCCTACGTGTAGCTGCTGACTCGCGAAAATATCCTTGTATAGCATACAGTATACGCAATGGCGGTGTTAATCATGTTCCGTGAGGTCATAGCTTTAGCAGGAAAACCTATAATAGTCTCTGATTGGCCACTCAATAAGTTCTCTTGGATATTTTAATTGGCTCAGATCAGAAGTTGAAATCGTGGGTTCCTGCTGTGAGTTTATCGAAAGGTTCAAATATGGAGAAAAACACTACGACTCTACCACCTATTCCCTATTAATATGTCCTTAATTCAGCCTTAGAAGATGTGTCAATGTTATTTGGGATAGAAAAAACCCACAATGAACAAGAGAAGGCTATCTTTTTGCTTTTCTGAGCGATGATGTTGATATCTTTGCAAGCCTTCCTACTGGCTACGGAAAGTCTTTCATTAACCCCAAGCAATTCCGTTCTTTTTTGTTATTTTCCAAAGTTCTGTCCAAAGAGGCTAGGTTTTTTAACCAAATTAAGCAGCAGATCATAGCAACTCCTTGCATATGTACACGCTTGTGTTGTGTACACAGAAATCAAAATGTTTAAGTTTACTTCAAACGCTGAAAGTCGTGGAGTGCTTGCTACCCATGAGATACCATTCATAATCTTTCTTAATTATCCTCTTACAAAGAATGCAAGTATACATTAGCAGAATTAAAACGAAGGAATGTCACGGAACGGAACACGATTATCGCCGCTGTTGCATAGACACTACAATAGGATATTTTCGCAAGTCACCAGCTACATGTAGGCTAAAGGTTTCACGGCCTATGAAAACAGCCATAAAATTTAAAAGCTTTAATGGGTGAATAAGGGAAATATCTAGAAAATGTATTGCCATTTGATAATAAAACAATTCCAGGTTATTATATAAAAAAAACACAGAAAAATTTGATAATGGTGTTGTCTCCTTTGCACCCTCACCCAACACTAGCCACTACATGCTTGGCCTCACCAAAAAAGTGGTTTATCCATCCATCTCTCTTTATTTATTCAAAAGGAAATACACTGTGAGATTGATCAATTTGGCCATTTAGCATACCTGATCCTGGTTTGTATACAGATTCCACAGAGACCTCCAGCTCAACCTTATGTCAGATGGCAGGACATAAACTGTCATTAGTGAGTTGGCATGGTAAGGTTAGTTATAAGCTACAGTACATACAACAATAAAACAGCAATAGAACACAAGGAATGATTGTCAGTGAAGGTGGTGGTGGTAATGGTGGGGGCTCAAAGATGATTGAAAACAATCACTTCATGACTTTGTTGGTGATGATGATGGAGGCCATAATGTGGTTACCAATCTCTAGTAAATACTATGTAGAAATGACAACAATGATGATGATATTGGTAGCAATTATGAAGTGATGATGATATTTAGACCACAATTAATAATGATAGTGATGGCGATGGTGATGCCATTGATGACATTAATATTATTGACAATAGAACGATTTCACGTATAACCGCTTTTAACATGCTAATGAGAAAACTAACATGTTAATGAGGCACATGCGTGGTAGGTTCATGCTTGGGAGAGTATTGACAAAAAACAAATATTTCATTTGTTCTCTTTTATTCTCAAACATTTCACAACCCGGTGAAAATGTTGAAGCGGTGATACATCAAATTGGATGAACCGTAAAAAAATTGGTTGTAGTCCATTCTAGGAAATTTTATTTTCCTGTCCATAGAAATTTACGCAAACAAAACAATTAAGAGAGTCAGAGTTCCTAGCTTGTTTGAACTACTTGTCCAACTGCTTCTCAACCTATTTATGAGATCGTTCACTTTACCAGAATTTTCATGTCCTTTGAACACATAGCAGTGTGAGCTTCTTGTGCTTCCCTTGCCGTTCCCTTGCATGTCTTTTTTTCTTGGATTTTGGTTCCGATTTATTTTCACTCTCAGAGGAGAATCCTGCGAATGCGGTCGTTAATTTGTACTCGACTTTCCTTTGTGCAGGCGTCTGCTTGTTCGCATAATGCATTTGTTGCCTCACTATCTCCGACTGTGCGCCGACTGTGGGCTTTCAGGTAGATGTTGATGGCTGTGGAGCTGCCAATGCTGGTTTTACGATGTTTCGCATGTGCCGCGCGTGTGCCTCATTAACATGTTAGTTTATTCATTAGCATGTAAAAAGGGGTTACGTGAAATCGTTCTAATGATGCTAGTGATGCAAGCTTCCACTCATATTGATGATGATGAACTCAATGGCAATAGTATGGTGATGATAATTATGATGTAGATATTGATGATGAGATGATAATGATAATCTAGTACCGCATTCATACCTCTGAAACTAGCGTGAATGGCAGTCTAGCCAACCTCTTCCTTTCTTCTACTTCTGCTTTTGATTCACGGGCAAAATGCAAATGATACCTAGCAAAAGCAATAGACCTTCGTTAAAGATGACAGCTTCATTGATTCTCATCTTCTTTTGATTGAGGCTTTAGCCTCATTTCCATGCTGGCACATGTAACCACTCAATGCCCTCTGTTAGTTACTCACAAAAATCCTTAAGTAAATAAGCAAGCATGAATTGTAGATAGGTGATAAAAGTAGGGTCAGCTTAAGGTATATTTCTACACAAGTTAAGTAATTCCGCTAAATCTAACCTTACCTTACAAAGCTGATTTATAATTTATAAGCGGCTATTACATGCCTATTTGGGTCGTAAGGAAGGATTTCGCCTTTGTGTTGAGTGGGTTGTTGGTGCAGCTTCATGGTTACTGGTTCAAACTGTTCACTTTCTTCTCCCCCTTCAGAGTCAGCAGAATTCCCCCCATTGGAATTAGCAGAATCTAAAAACAAACAACGACACTTTACGAGCTACAGCACAGGAATGCAAAAAAATTATAAGCAAGATATACAAAGTAATACTGCATTCAATAAACCGGGCTTATTTCACCTTCATCCTTATCCCGCTTTCTTTGTCGTTTGTCTTGAAGTTGTTTCTTTTTCATCTTGATGCTGAAGGCTTTCTTTCGCGGCATTTTCAGGGTTCTATCTGCTATGCTGGACTTTTCGTGGCGGCCTTTCGTGGCGACGCGTTGTTTTTCGAATGCAAGAAAGTGCCAGGCTCACATTGCGTACCGGGAGACAGAAGAAGACTGGGGATAACAAGAAAATGTGAATATCAGACTAATATGCATACTTTTTAGTTGATATAGCAAGTTTAGGTGTGTTTAGTGTATTATTATTATTTTTCCTAGCTTTTTCGGATTCTTTTTTATTTATTTCTTGATTCTTCAGCTTATTTATTACTAACCCATGGTGCACTTCGGCTTTGACATCAAAGAGAGGCTCAAAATGGCGGACGACTTGAAAACGTTTTAGTAAAAATGCACAAAACAAGAATTTGAAAATGGTAAGAGTGTGAAACCTAAGAACATATGTCTGAAAATGAAGCTAATAGATACATTCGTGTCTCTTTTTAGTCTGTTACACTTCAAACTGACATCGGCGATTTAAAAATCGAACTCTTTTGCGAAGACACTCCGAGAACGTGCGAGGTACGAATTGAAGGCTTTTGGAATATAAGTTTATACTTTAATATGATTCCTATATCAATTTGTTTGGCATGCTTTTTTCTCTTGTAGAACTTTCTTGCTCTCTGCGCAAGCCATTACTATGATAACTGCGTCTTTCACAGGTAGGGTATGGTTGAGATAGGCGCGATATCGAACATTATCACTGATAACCCCTTTCCTCTCCTTTCCTCATCCCTCAATATTGTGATATTATCGGAGATTATTTTATTTAACCTACTAGATGTCTATTAAGATGCCTTCCTTCCATCTGCTGGACCCCTCGATATTGTGATACTATCGGAGATTATCATTAGAATCTACTAGATATCTATTTTCTACTAGATGTCTATTTAGATACCCTCCTCCCCTCTGCTGGCCCCTCGATATTGTGATATTATTGGAGATTATCTTATTAGAATCTACTTAGATGTCTATACAGCTCTCCAAATACGTTAGCTGTCTTGCTCTCTTTTCCAATACCCGCAAGTCGAATGCCCGAAATTGTGATGAAAGTATCCAGTCGACTGCTAACTCTGGTGGACAACCATTTCCAATTAAAAATAGGAACAGTTTGAATGTTTCTTTGTCGCCTATTGGTTTTTAAAAAATGTTCTTGTTGGTCAACTTTCGAGCTTATAGAAAACATCCCCATTTATCGCTTCAAAAATTTTGTGACGCTGTGATATAGTAAGTTAACGGGTTTTCCTTTTATATTGATCCATAAGCTCCTGGTAAGATCTCATTTTTTCCCCTTTCTGCTTTTAGTTATTTGAAAACAAAACCCAGAGGATGGTGTACGCTGTGTGTCTGTCTGTGTGCTTATCATTTTTCATCATAACTAAATTTCTACTTATATTTAATCAGTTTTTTTGTTTCAAAAATTTTTTTTGAATGTAAACAAATATTATGTAAGACCATCTTAAAAAAAATGTAGTGGTGTTTATATAGAAGCGATCCAGTCCTGTAAAACTTGCTAGTTTGTTTTTTTATGTCAACGAAACCAAAAGAAACAAACCCGCCTTCCTGGCAGGCCTGTCTGCCAAAAACACCACTTGAGGCTGCCTAGCTGTGTCAAAATAATCTTCAATTACTCAAAGGCAATTGGATGCCCGGACGAATGTTTTTATTTTCCATTTTTAGTCTGTGCAGCCTCCTGATTAGGCATTGCGTCAAAACTTAGAATCAATTCTTTGTGGTCCGAGACTCCTATTCTATGGATTGGAATCGCCGCTCGAAAGGGAGAAAAGAAATCCGCTGCAGCACATATTGTGTTGGAGGGCATGCAGCTACTTGAGAAAAGGCTCAAGGAAAAGAACAACGGGGGAGATGCTTCTGTTGAATCTGAAGGCCCAATGGACGCCCCACGACTATACGTCAATATATTTTCCTTCGATAGACTGCACCAGCTGATGTCAAAAAACGGCGCTGAAATGCTTGTTTTTTTATGAGTTTAGCTTGTTGTATGAACTCATAGCAAATAACAAAGGAGGAAAAAGTCAGCTGGACCGAAAGGTTTTCCTAAAGTTGTACAATGGCAGAGAGTGGGTGAGAGACTTCATTAACCAAAGTTCCTTACTATTGATGCATGAAACTTGCCTTAACCTAACAGGGTTTATTCAGCCAAACTATGTCATAAAACAATTATCTCTAGAAGATATCGATGGCTTTAACAGCCGATTCCTCTTTGTTTGCCCCCCGGAGAAAGACCCCCTGTGGGATGACTTAAAACCCGTTCCCAACAATGTAACCACATTTCACAAGGTTTTTACTGTTCTTCGGCGTGGTCACGAGTGCGTCCCAGGCGACAATCATATTTACAAATTTGCCGACGAGAGAGCAGTAAGGGAAGAAAGAAAATATTATAATGATCTGGTAAAGCGTAAATCTGAAATTCAATGGGATGAAAACCGGCGGGGAATCCTATCAAAGGCACGTGGGCAATTTTTAAGGCTTTGTATGATCAAGCAGGCAGTCCAAGATGCTCTAACTGTCCTTGAAGAGATGAAGACAGATGGAAGAGACCCACTTTCCGATGTAGACGATGACCTTGAATGGCGTTTATGCGAAATAAACATGGAAACAGTAAAGAGATGCGCTCATCTTATGGATTACCTCCTTCAGGTAAGTAGCCATACAGGTCTATTTTACCGAGACCCCAATTATCTTTACAGTTCTATCCCGCTGTTAAATACGACAAAAGTCAGCTGCAATCTTATTTGGAAAAAAGATTCCTTAAAAATAATCTTAGACGGAATCAAGTTTATATTTATTAACATATATTATCTGAATTTATCATTCTTATAACAATTGAAGAAAATATATACAGAAATAGTTGTTTCCTAATCGCTAATCAATAATGACTTAAAAACCTTTGCATAGAAATGAATTCAGTTTTGTTGCATTTTTTTTTTTCGTTAGAGGAGAACCAATCTATCCTAACCTATTTACCCTCTTGATTAAGGTCCGATTCGCTCTGATGCCCCTGAGGTAAAGTTTGAGGACGAGAGAGATGCTGTGGACACTCGCGCCGGTCAGGTAACCATCACCAAGTCTCAGAATTCCTAAAATGCCCCCCTCTCCTCTCCGATATTTAGCCACACCTCTACCGCTACCACAAAAGATCCCCTACATAAAAGGCCTATTTTTTCCCATGCCCATCAGGTTGATCTTGTGATAGAGAGCTCTGGTGTGCAAGCTAGCAGTTTGATGGAGGAGGAGTTGTTTGGACGCTATGATCGCCAACTCCCCAGGTTCCCTGGAGAATGCCTCAATAATGTGAAAAGCCTTTTGACAACCGGAAGTGATGTTGTTACCTCGACAACAGTTATGCAACGTCACCTCATGCCACCTCCAGGGAAGCCAAACAAATATACCTGCACAGCTGCAAGATATTTTTTGACGAACCTGGAAGGGCTAGGGCTGGGAAAGATAGAAAAAGCTGGCAGAAAAGCGATCCAGTTTCCAAAGCGGCCCTGGGAGGAACTAGATGACGAAGCACTTGATCTGATGGGAAGATGCAATGTGAGCTCTGCGTGTTATAAAAAATTGAAATCATAAAAAAAACACTCTTTCTACTCGATATCCAATTTGAATCTGAATTATTTCACTGTTATATTCCGCTTTGTGCAAGTTATTGCTAGCTATGAAAAGAGTAAAGGGTATTTTGCTTGGTGGCGAAATTGGTGTCATTTATTCTTTGCGTGTGGGATTTGTGTGCGTGTGTGTGATGGTGGTAGGGGATAGCCAGTTCTGCAATAGCTAATAGATATCCAATAAAATCAGTAAAATCAGATTTTTATAAGCATTGAAGTCTCTATTTTATGATATTATCTGATATTATCCAGTCGTGAGATGCAATAATCTAAGTTCAACACAGCAGTTCTTAAGTTCTAGTATCTGATATATATCAGTAATTAGATGGAATCTCTCGTCCTTATCTTATGATATTATCTTATGATATTATCTGATATTATCAAGTCGTGAGATGCAATAATCTAGGTTCAACACAGCAGTTCTGAAGTTATAGTATCTGATATATATCAGTAATTAGATGGAATCTCTTGTCCCTATCTCATGGATATTAGCTGATATTATCAAGTCGTGAGATGCAATAATCAAGGTTCAACACAGCAGTTCTTAACTTATAGTATCTGATACATATCAGTAATTAGATGGAATCTCTCGTCCCTATCTCATGGATATTATCTGATATTATCAAGTCCTGAGATGCAATAATCTAGGTTCAACACAACAATTCTTAAGTTATAGTATCTGATACATATCAGTAATTAGATGAAATCTCTCGTCTCTATCTTATGAAATTATCTGATATTATCAAGTCGTGAGATGCAATAATCTAGGTTCAACATGGCAGTTCTAGGGGTATAAGATCCGATAAATATCAGAAATTGGATTTGTAAGTTTTGTTATAATATCGGCTAAATATCTGATACTAGAAACCTTTGAAAAAATATCTGATATATATCCGATTTTAGATGAGTGATAAATATCTATATAAGTGCCAGAAAAGGTCGATATCGCGCCTTTATGCTGAACCCCCTCCCCCCCTCTAATGTTTTATGTAGCAGTGCTAAACTTCAGGGAAAGACAGCCTGCATTTAACGGCATTGAGCTGTGGGGGGAGCGCTGAAGAGAGATTTTTTATACAGTACCTGTCCCGGGTAAAAGTTAAGGACACTTGTCACTAATATTATAGTCTTTTCAATTTTCTTACCTTTCTATCTTTTACTTGCCTTCTGTCTTTATGAGTCTGGAATGTCCTGTTTCTAACTTTTCAAATATTTTTAATTTCCTGTTTTTCTTTGTAGAAACATCAAAGGATTTATGGTACAGACTGGTGATCCTACAGGTTTGTTTACTGTAGTATTCAGGAAATGCCTGATTTAAGCACATGGAGCTAGTTGCAGGACTCATATGCACAGGGGGGTGCGCAATGATCTAAGTTTTGGTAAATTGTTTGATTCTAAAGATCCAAGGGATTCTTATTGGTTTGCACATGAAATTTGTCTCAAACTGAGGCTTGCACTGTATTTATACTGTCCAGCATAGTGGAATTAGAATCTGGGGTCTTCTGATAATAATTCCCCAGCTACTGTACCAAGGTTTGAATTCCATCAGATCTTTGAAGTTATGTCCAGTCTGTAGGTCCGAAGATGTATTAACTTTTTTGTTTTGGATATTCAAAACTCTCAAGATTTTTAAATGTAGATCTTCCCTCACATTATTTGATACTTTAGGAATATAATTGAGCTGTTTTTATTGTAGCATGGATTGAAATTAACTGTGATTCAAGGTGATTTTATTTACATCTCATTTTCATAGGGTTTTATAACCTATGAAGCCATGTGTTATTTGAGAGAGTGTGACTCACAAAGTGTACAGTAAATAATGTTTAAAATACTGTTTGCAGGGTCTGGAAAAGGGGGAAAGAGTATCTGGGGAAAAAAGTTTGAGGATGAGCTGAGTCCTTCCTTGCGAGTAAGTTATTCCTCAGCCTATTTAGTTTATAGAAATAAGTCAACGCAAGTTCTGGGAAAGAACTAACACCGGAAATTAGTGTACTCTGTTTTCAGAGGCATAAAATCTACAATTTCAACATTGTGTTGATTTATCTGACATGCCTACTGTAAATAAACCACATGTTGTATAATATACTTATTCAACAGCTTGTCTGTAGTTATTCTAGTTATTATTTACATCATCATATCCACAGACTATTTTCTTTCAAAGCCTTGATGACTTTTGAAATCTTTTTAGAGACTAGTTACTTTTAAGGCCAAATCTAGAATAAAATTGCCATTTCGTTGTTGCCATTAAAAATAGCACCTATCTACACCACTGTATTGACTCAACTTAGTGCACACACTCAGTGTAATTTATTTTTACTGATGAAAGCCAACAAGTTCAGTACGGTAGTTTGCAAATGTCAACAAAACACTCAAACTTGAAATAATCATTAACGTAAACATTCCTTTTATTTTATTCATGACAGCATAATGCAAGAGGAACAGTTTCCATGGCCAACAATGGACCCAACAGCAACGGCTCTCAATTCTTCATATGCTACGGCAAGCAACCACACCTAGACATGAAATACACTATGTTTGGGAAGTAAGCAACTTATTGGATAAAGTGACAATCGCACCAGTTTACTTCTTGTCAATTACGTAACAATATCCAATGATTCTTAATGGAGAATAAGAAAAATATTTCAAAATTGTAAAGCAGTGTGTCTATTGGAAGCTTCTTCAAGGATGTGACTGATAATTTAGAGCAGATGGCCTGTTGTTTTCTTGAACAAGAATGTTGAATATTATTTTTAAAAAAACCGACAGTTGATTCTGCCTTATTTTCATCTTCATTTAGATTTCTTTGGGGCAGACTCTTTACCTCTCTGCCCAAAAAAAGTGTTGATTAAGACAAAAAAAAACTGTTGAGTACTAAATTATAACTATGTTGTTGATATACCATTTTCACGATGTTGCACACTCATCCGAAATGCCATACACTGCCGGGCCACCACTGATCTATAATTCCGTACGAAGTGGAGTTTACATACGAGGTAATAGAAAATGCTGCCAGAGTGCTTTTTTCACAGAGTTTTGGCGCTGTAGTGTCTAACTTCGGGATGGAAAAGATTACACAGGATGATTGTCCACACAACGCTTTACTCGCTCAGTTTCCGCATGTACATAATCCAATATGGCGATTTACTTTACCTCGTACCCAGGCCTCGCCCGGCTACACAGCCTACCCACTCGAACACTACAGGCGCTAGGGTCAAATTCCTCTTCCTCTGCATATTGGATCATAGCTGTGGCCCGCCAGTCTGTGGCATTTAGGATGTACGTGCAACATAAAGAAAACAGTCTATTGTATTCAGGTAGCCTTTTCCTTCAAGTTGTATAGACTAAAGCACCAATACCTGTATTCTTCTTATGCAGTCATTCTGACCTCTGCCACAGCTTGACAGAGGTGAGAGCGACTGTGTTGAAGACCACTATACCCATAATGAAATCTTCCTTTCTTTATTCTTATATGTTATGTTTTTTGTTTTTATATCAGGGTTATTGGTGGTCTGGAAACATTAGATGATCTTGAGAAGCTCCCAGTTAATGAGAAGAACTACCGACCGCTTACAGAAGTCAGGATTAAAAGTGTCACCATTCATGCAAATCCCATAGCAGAAAATGCTGCCTAGTAAAACTACCAAACTCTTACATGATTCAGGATTTAAAGTGTCACCATATGCAAATCCCATAGCAGAGAAACGCTGCCTAGCAAAGCTACAGTACCAAACTCTTACAGGATACACGATTTATAGCGTCACCATTCATGCAAATCCCATAGAAGAGAATGCTGCTTAATTATATTCTTGAAAACAGGCGGGTACCCAGGATTGGCTGAGGGGGTGGGGGTGGGGGGTACGCAGTCATAGGTATCATATGGAAAAAGCATAGCATTTGAAGATTCCTTAATAAGAAATGCCACACTTTTTGACCGCCCAGGGGCGTGCGCACGCATCCTGTCCCTCCCCCTGTGTACGCGCCTGGAAATATTGGTTTTATAAGACTGTCAGTAGAATGCACAGTGTTCAGAGTGTTCAGTAGAATGCACAGTGTTCAGAGTGTTGGGTAGAATGCACAGTGTTCAGAGTGTTGGGTAGAATGCACAGTGTTCAGAGTGTTGGGTAGAATGCACAGTGTTCAGAGTGTTCAGTAGAATGCACAGTGTTCAGAGTGTTCAGTAGAATGCACAGTGTTCAGAGTGTTGGGTAGAACGCACAGTGTTCAGAGTGTTCAGTAGAATGCACAGTGTTCAGAGTGTTCAGTAGAATGCACAGTGTTCAGAGTGTTCAGTAGAATGCACAGTGTTCAGAGTGTTCAGTAGAATGCACAGTGTTCAGAGTGTTCAGTAGAATGCACAGTGTTCAGAGTGTTCAGTAGAATGCACAGTGTTCAGAGTGTTCAGTAGAATGCACAGTGTTCAGAGTGTTCAGTAGAATGCACAGTGTTCAGAGTGTTCAGTAGAATGCACAGTGTTCAGTAGAATGCACAGTGTTCAGAGTGTTGGGAGAGTAGCGTCTGAGGTGGGCAATGTGTGGACTACGGAAATTCATCTCAAGGACAGATCAGTTATAATGTTTCTTCATGAGGCCTGTGATTTGCAACGGAGATCAACTCGAATCAACTGCTAATAGTGTAATTTTCTTTACTTTTACTGATTTACTTTTTGTGAAATGCAGAATGAAAATACCCATTATTACTGCTACAGTATGTCCAAAAAAACAAAGTTCAGCTTAATCCATTAAAAGCTCTACTCTGGACTCTGCACCCCAAAGAATGCATACCAAAGAATGTATTTTACTGACAAATGGCTTTGTTCGTTAGACGTTAGATAAGGCATCCAGGCACTTTTCAGGGGTGGATCTAGGGGCGGATCTAGGGGCTGATCTAGGGGTGGATCTAGGGGTGGATCTAGGAGTGGATCTAGGGGCGGATCTAGGGGCGGATCTAGGGGTGGATCTAGGGGCGGATCTAGGGGCGGATCTAGGGGTGGATCTAGGGGTGGGCCGGATCTAGGGGCGGATCTAGGGGTGGGCCGGATCTAGGGGCGGATCTAGGGGTGGGCCGGATCTAGGGTTGGGGCCGACCTAGGGGTGGATCTAGGGGCGGACCTAGTGGTGGATCTAGGGGCGGTTCTAGGGGTGGGCCGGATCTAGGGGAGGGCCGGACAAGTCCCCTTTTTCTTGGCTAAAAAAAATAACAATAACAAGAAATTTATTGAAATCCACAAAAAACAACAACGAATCCGGGCCCCTATTTCTTGAAACTCTTGTTTCGGCCCCCACTTTCTGGAACTTGTGGATCTGCCGCCCTGCCATAAAGAACCTGCACTCACAGTATAAATGACACGCAGCGTGAATGTCACGTTTGCTTTAATACTGAGCTTTTTTTTAGCATAATCAAAAATACAAACCAGTTGCTATCTTTCCACAGATACTTATTGGAAGTATTTTCAACACTTATCAACCTTATCAACACTTCTTTTGCTGAGGGCAGGCTCCCTCAGTCCTGGAAACACGCGGATGTTGCTCCTGTTCCGAAGCAAAAGCCAGTGCATGATATTAACAAACACCTTCGTCCCATCTCCCTGACGCCGATTCTCTCAAAGGTGGCCAAGGACTTCGTTGTTGAGAATCACGTGAAGCCAGCAGTTCTCGCTAAAGTCGATCCAAGGCAGTTCGGCACTGTTCCCGGTTCTAGCACCACTGAAGCCCTGATTAGTATGGTCTATTCATGGAACCAGGCAACTGATGGCAACGGGGCTACTGTAAGGGTTGTCCTGTTTGACTTCAGGAAAGCATTTGATCTTATCGATCATAACATTCTACTAACAAAGCTGCGCACCTTCAACATCCCTGACGCAATAATCGCCTGGATCACTGATTTCCTATCATGCAGAAAACAGCGCGTCAAACTGGGACAGGATCGCCTTTCTGAATGAGGCGTGGTCCCAGCCGGAGTTCCACAAGGGACAAAACTGAGCCCCTGGCTATTCATAGCGATGATCAATGACCTCGATATCGCCGACACTGAGTTGTGGAAATACGTTGATGACACGACAATTTCCGAAACAGTCCCGAAGTCCAAAGCCAGCACCATTCAAGCGGCTGTTAATTCCCTGGCCAGCAGCGCTGCCTCAAACAAGTTCCAGCTCAATGAGTCCAGGTGCAAGGAAATGAGGATTAGTTTTAGCACTAGTGACACTTATTTCGATCCAATAGTTGTAAACGACGTTGAAATTGAAATCGTTTCATGTGCTAAAATTTTAGGTCTCCATATTTCTTGTGACCTTAAATGGAACGATCACATTGATGATATCATTTCAAAGTGCAAAAAGCGCATGTTCGGTCTGCGTCAGCTTAAACGTTCAGGCCTTGGCAAGTCCGAACTAGTCAGTTTTTTCCGCACTTGTGGCAGGCCTATCACGGAATATGCTTGCCCAGTCTATCATGATAGTCTTCCAAGCTATCTATCTAATTCACTAGAACAAGTTCAACGCCGCGCGCTACGCATTATATATCCATACTGCCCGTACGAGGAGGCCTTAGCGGAGGCAGAACTTGTCAGTCCAGCTGCCCGTCGCCTGTCTTTGACCGATACGCTCTTCGACAAGATCGTTAGCAACAAAGCCTGTAAGCTTAATAAGCTCTTACCACCTGTGATCGATGCTAACATTTCTCTGAGACGTAAACGTTTTTTTAATGTTCCAAGGTATAAGACCGGCCGTTTTGACAATAGTTTTATAATTAAGAATGCTTCCTCCCGTTTTACTTAGATTTTATATACTTCTATTAGTTTCCCTGTAAATAATTTTAGTGTAAATAATTTCATAATTCAACCCTTGGGTTGCGGAGGATTTTATTCAATAAACTATCTATCTATCTCCTCTATCTTGAAGTCCTTATGATCCAATCTGTCTTTTTAATTGCGTGATATATGATTCATATTTTTTTACTCTGAGTGTGTATATATCTAAATACGAAGAAACCACATGCGAAGTGAAAAAATAAACGGGATAATGAAAAGTAATCTTTTTTACCTGCGCCATCTAACTGAACTCCTTATTGGGAAAATTAATCAACACAAGGTAAAAGTTTAACTCCTTGTCCGCCGCCCTTGCCATTTTCAAGCTTCCAAGTTTTGCCTGTGGTTTATTTATCGATTCATCACTCCATTCCCATCTTTTCTTTGTATTTCTCTAAGCTGGCGTTCACGAGGAAAAGGAATCCTCTGTTATTATCGGCGAATTTTATCTGCCTTCTAGAAAGATTGTAAATACAATCTGGCTAATCCCGGGCAAAGGGTTCTTTTTCACTCTTCTTTTCTTATTCACGGGTTGGCTGTGGTAGAAGCACGCGTCCCTAACCCGTTGCCATGGCGTGACGTCACAGTAAGCAAAAGCACAAGCGCGGGACTGTACCAAATAGTGATGGCCAAACCTGGAAAACGACACAAAAATCACTATTTCCCCGCACTATGGAGCAAATAACTCACTAAAACATATAATGGATCACCACTTGTTGTATCGGCATGTTTATAATTCTGTAAATTGCCGTTGATTGCGCATCACATCATGAAAGGCCAGCAGTGCTGTACGAGTATTTGTCAACATCCCGAATGCTGGAAGTCTGATTTGAAACGCGTAAAAGAAGCTGTCTATAGGAGAAATGGCGTTGAAGGGGAATCCTTCAATACAGAACCTAGTAAACAGCTAGACCAGGTCTATTTGACAAAAGAACAGCGACTAGAGAGTATTGATGGTAAGTTTTATAATCTACAATTTAGCGTGTTTACATACAATACAAAGGACACCAGTTTCGTACCCCTCGACTTCTCTTCATAAGTGTGTTTGTAATTCTATGTTTATCCCATATGCATGTTGTCTACTAAATTGCCATCTGAATTCCTCCCAACATGTTTTAACTTAGTAATTTGATTTTATTACGAGGTAATGTCATTGTTTAAAATGTGTAAGCTTATTGATAATGCCTTCGTTAAAAAATAGCAACGACTTCTTACTATGTTTTATCCGAATGCGGGCAAATTATTTATGTACAAAAATATTTTCCATAAGGACGTTATGCCTTACAATTCGCCCAGAATGTTGAAAATGTCTTGCTGTGCATCTAGTTTACCTGTTGATCATAATGAGTTCGAAAATTGTATAACTAGAGAGAACAAAGGCAAGATCTAGAAGAACTGGGTCATCTGAGAATGTAGGAAAATACATCAAAGCTGTAAACCCAACTTGGACAGAAATCTTGTGAAATCGGGTGAAATACAGTAAATATGTGAAAAAAAAAACACAAAAAACAAGAAAGCCAATGCGGTTGAATACAGAAAATTTATTAACATTCTCACAAAAATTAGGCTTGTGATGAGGTCCAAAATCTTTGCGGGTGAGTTTACAGTTATGATACCTTAACAGATTTTTACATTGAACGCCTGGTTTCAAACCCTTTTCTAAAATTCTAAAATTGTCAAATACTATTCTTTTCCACACCTATGACCACAGGGAGTCTGCCAACACTCAAAATAGTAGATGTATTTGGAGGACTGGACATGGGCACATCTAACAAGCAGCTACCCAGGCCTCATAGAAGATCAACATCGTTGCCTTCACTTTCACCTGATTCAAGGTACAAATATCCTTCATTGTTAACAACCTGGCCTGTTGTAACTAACCTTGGGTTTGAGTTTTCTGATAAAAAAAACTGACCCCAGAAAGAACAAAAAGGGATTTTTTATGCTATTGCAGTATCTCCACAAGACATTTATTATTACAAAAAAGTTTGACTTTTTAGATCTATAAAATACCAGAGTGATCAAGAATGCTTTTTTTTCTAATTTGCTCATGCTTTATAGTTTCGTATAGTTTTCCTCTACAAATAGCATGTCTATTGCAAACCGAAAGTGGACTTTCTGCCATTGTTGGGGATGCAAATGGGATAACGCAACCATTTCATTTTTTCTCCATTCCCGATAATTTCTCTTTCACAAGCCATTATAGATAGCACTTCAAAGGTAAACTTTTTGTCTCTACAGCCGTGATTCAGATTATCAATCCAGAGCCCAGAGCACAGTTCGAGCACCACACCCTTCTCCATCTGCCTGTCCGTCTGCGATGACAGATTATAAAAGGCGCATGTTATGGAAAAAACAAGTTGCCTCGCGGCAAAGTAGTGCGAAGAGTGAGGGGTGTCAACCGAATAAGGTCGCACACATCGGGGTGCATGAGGTGTATGATGACAACGAGTTGAATCAAGAATGGCAGGAAGTTTACATAACATCGGCATATCTTGTTTGGTGCCCTTCCAACAAGAAGGTATTGTAAGGCAGTGTGATTTATTGAGAAATGGGAAGAACATTTTATATTCATACTCAGCCCCCTCTATCACAACTGCATTGTAGTTTAGCTTTTGTGCACAACAAAAACTAAGGGTGCTAGAAAGTCCAGGTTCGATATGCTACAATTAAAAGCTCTAAGGCTTTCTTTTGAAATTACAGTAAATGCAATAGAATTAAAAGATGGCCTTGACTTGATTATTCATTGGGGCGTATATAGAGCCTGGGCTACTAGTGAGCTGTGGTTTGTGTTAGGACTATGTATCAATGAGTCGACCTCTGTAACACCATTGGGCATTACATTAGTTCAAATTAAAGGTTAATAAAGCGAACCAAGGGATGGAACCTTGTTTTTGTTAAAGAATAAAAGAACAAACAAAGATTTTTTTTTTTAGAAGAGAAAAAGACGCTCATCAAGTAGAAGGTAAGTTGTAACTTCACTGTTCACTAGGCACTGTAGTTCCTGAGCAGAGGAAATTATTATTATTTTAGGGGGGGGGGGGGGTAGGGAAGCACTACTACTGCTAAAATTAGTTCCAAAAGGTGTAACAGTTTATATTTGAATCAAAATATGATTGTGTTGCCATATTATGCATGCAGGTATACTGTATATGAGTATTTTTTTGGTGGAGTATATACCCACCAGTCCTCGACATTCTAGAAAACATACTGTTTCTGTACAATTTCACATCTTGTCAACTGTGTGTTTGTAGCTCGAGTGGAGGTAGTGTGAGAAAAGGACCCAAGAAGATTGTGCCAAAAGACGTGACAGAAGATCTCGTCCCTGCTGCTATGGAGCCTTTCAAGCCAGTGCGTTTTAAAACTGTTACAGTCAAACCAGGTCAAGCTTGCTCCCCTATAGCTGATTATTCAGTTTATTATTTGTAATTTCTTTTGATTATTTGCTGAGAAGTTTCCATTCTTGAGACAAGTTTTTGGAATGTTCTCACTCACTAAGATTGCATAAATCAGTAGCTTCACTAAGGAGGGGGGGGGGAAATAAAGGCTTTAGTTTCCCAGCTCATAAATACAACCACGGCGGTTTCTTTCTGCTATTTTGAATGAGACTTTGCATTAAAAAATTGAAAACTTGTTTCAAGATTGCACACTTTTTGGCAAATAATCAACTGAAATTTAAAAAAAAATGAAGTCACTATTCAGGGGGCACATTTAACCTGGTTTGACTGTAAATTAATCTTAAATTGTGACTCTGGTTTACTTGATAGGCATTTTGGGATATACATATAAATGCAAACAACATGACAAAATAGCAGGGAATCAAAGCTGCATTAGACACTGAAAAAACACATGCTCTTTTATCTTTGTAAGCATGTAATTTTTTGCTTGCATTTTCACACTTCCTGATGGACATTTTGTGCAATTGTATTTTTATTAATGTACATTCTAATTTAGATGGTATTTTTTGTAACTTACCGAAATTCTGTCTCAGAGTCGTCCAAAGTCTACAAAAACGCCCACAGGAGGTCAGCCTTACTCACCATACAGACCTCCTGCAAAGATGGTCAACGTTGAAACCCTTGAGTTGGATAAATATGGGTAAGAACCAGTCTTGTGTTTCATTCTGTTTGATCTGTTTTAGACTAGGACATGAACCAATTATAACAAGACAACAAAATCCTGGTCAGACAAAATCAACTTCTAAAATGTCACAATAAGTTGAGGATTAACCTTAACTTCTGTAAATGTATGTCTCAGATAGGCACTCAATCATACTTGTTTGTCTTATAATCAAATTCAATGTTGTGAAATGGGCCCGAGATCAAAATCCTTGTGTTATTTGGGAATCGTGCAAAGGTATTCTTCTGCAGTAGAGAAGACTGCAGCAGCAAAGTAACAATGTTAGACTGTATTTGTTTTTTATGATTCTTGTTTCCTACAATACAGGATGGAAGACCTGGCTGATCTGCCACGCCCAGTTCTATCTGGAATCCTGCGTCAACTGAATGCAAGGTACTGTAGGGTAATCAACTGTTTGATTTGTAATAATAACAATGATAATAATAGTGATGGTGGTGGCGGCGGTGGTGGTGGTGGCGGTGGTGGCGGTGGCGGTGGTGGCGGCGGTGGTGGCGGTGATACATTAGCTGTAGCAGTAGTAGTAATTGTTATAGTAATAAATATGGAGCATGTGAAATACATATAGCTATAAACCATTTGCTTTATTATAACTACGCTATCATTGCCACTCCTTACTATGCGGTAACACCAAAAAAAATTAACTTGATTTATATAAGCACCATTTCCGGAAGCTTAATGGAGCTTCAAATTTAAAATCCTATTACGTAGGTTTGGTGGCCCATCGCTGCCACATGGTTTTTTCATTTTCATGCATCAAAATTATATTTTTAGCGTAAAATTGAAATGAAATTCAAATAAAATTGATTTTCCGTTTAAAAATGAAATTGAAAATAGATTCAAAATCATTTTCAAAATAAAAGTAAAAGTAAAATCATTTTCAAAATACAAGTAAAAATAAATTCATTTCAAAATAAATAATAATGTCTTGGAACTGAGAAACACAAGCTTCTAGTAAGCTCACATTTGTTCATCAAGTCAAATTCAGGGCTGAGAAACAGAAAGATACTATCCATTTCTCGACCGGGAATTGAACCTGTTTCCGCCGAGGTGAGGTGAGGCGCTAACACAATGAGGCGCTAAGGCGCTAACACAATGGGCGATCTCTGATCCAGATGAAGTCTTGACATTGAAACTACAAAAAACTCTTCATCGTCAAGTACATATTAAGTCGTGTACTAACAGGTTTTTGTACTGACTTGATTTAGACCAACTGATATGGAAATGCGACCATTACTATAACTTTAGTGATTGCAATTGCCACTCTAGTAATATTATCTATTCGATTGTAGAAATATTTCACAGACAGATGTCACTGCTGAAGTATCTGAACCAAAAGATCAATCAATCCCAAGAAAACATGTGAAGATTGTGGAGAGCGATGCAGACCTGATACAGGCAGTTGAACTTGTCACTTCTGAGTCCACAGTCGCTATGGCGATTGAAGAAAATAACTCTCGTGTGAAACTTGCTGTTGATATCAACTCAAGTCTTACACCCCCTGTTGAAGACAAAACCTTGGTGATAGAGATAGGGGAGGAGCGAGAGAATAATGGAAAGAAACAGCTTGTGCTTGTGGAGAAGGAGGGGGAGGGGCAAGTCACAGCACGCGGAGCTCGTCATGCACTACACATGCATAATATAGGTATGTCACACATTACATGTCACGCATTACATACTATGGCACTATTTTTGTTTTATATATATTTATATTATATATTTGAATATTGAAATAACACCTCATTGTGGGGGTGTGTTATTATCCATAGATTATTTCATGGTTTAGCAATAACATGTTTCTCCATTGTAGGATGAATTGAACTTTGTTGTGACTCAAGTGGATTTAGTTCGAAGTGTTTATCTGGACCACTTCCATTTTTTTTGACAGTCAATGATTTATTACAAGTCTTCTCCGAGGTCTTTTATTGTTGACTTCTTAATCGGAGTGTATATTATCTCCACAGGAATCCCAATGGAAGGAAAGCCAAAACATGTTGTCCATCACTGCAGCAGTTCTATCCCGCGCCGTCTCGCTCAACTGGGTGTGGCCATGGAACCGGTGGAGCTCGTACCCGTCACGCCCAGTCCAACTAGTACACCTAGAGAGGAGTTGACTGTCGCTGTGTCTCGTACGGAGGAACCATGTCCGCGTACCCCCCTGAACGTTACAATACCAAGTGGGGGACTGGCTTTGATTGATTCCTACTACGAATCTGATGACATGTCGAGGGAGTTCTCTGCATACAGGTAAGACCTATCAGTTTATCACACTATTATCCTTCGCATTTGCAACCGTTAAAGTGAATACATGTGACCTACAGGACAATGTTCTTCACTTACACGTGTCATGTTTTACACATTTCATCTTTTACCCTAAGTTCTCCTTCGTGTCTGGTTCCAGCGCATTTAATCTTTTACACGTGTCGTATTTTTCACATTTAATCTTTTACCCCAGGTTCTCCTTCGTGTCTGGTTCCAGCGCATTTAATCTTTTACACGTGTCGTATTTTTCACATTTAATCTTTTACCCCAGGTTCTCCTTCGTGTCTGGTTCTAGCGCATTTAATCTTTTACACGTGTCCTATTTTACACATTTCATCTTTTACCCCAGGTTCTCCCCGTGGCTGGTTCCAGCGCGTCTAATCTTTTACACGTGTCATATTTTACCCATTTCATCTTTTACACGTGTCATATTTTACACATCTTATCTTTTACACGTGTCATATTTTACACATTTCATCTTTTACACGTGTCATATTTTACACATTTTATCTTTTACACCTGTACTATTTTACACATTTCATCTTTTACCCCAGGTTCTCATCTCATCTCATCTTTTAACTTAGGTTTTCCCCGTCTCCGGTTCGAGCGCCTGCCCCAACGCCAATCAGCCCGGACAAGTCTTACGACCACTTCCGCCAATACTCGCGCACCTCCCAGTCACATGACCGCCTCAAATACTCCTCGGGATCGTACGGACGCAGCTCGGCACAAGACGACGACTCCTCGAAGCAAATGCGGCGCTGGGAGACCCTCAGTAGCGTTTACGACGCGGAGGAAAGCATGGGGGAGGGGAGGGAGATTGCTGCTGGCAAAGAGCTGATCATTCAGGAAGAGGACCGTTCGGTCGAGTTATCGGAGAGTGTGTTTCTGACCGAGGGGCCACTGGAAGAGCCTTGTGACACACCTCGTCAAAGTAACAGTGATTGGGCGCAGGAAAAGATGATTGTGAACCTTATCGAGCCGTCCATCAGGGGAAGGAGCCCAAGCCCTGGGAGTAGAACCCATATCCCGAGAGACATCATTGATCAGTTCCAAGGCGATTTGTATGGGCGAAAGCGACACAAGCATCACCCCAGCATGCCCGCGAACTCCCCTACACGGGTCCCTATAGCTAAGGAGACCAAGGGGATTATTATCGGCACGGGTATCTCCATCCCAGGCTGGAGACAGCCACGAACTCGAACCCCCTTACAGTTCATGGAGACACCAGGGCGATACGCCCCTAAGCCTCTAAGGCAGCCGCCCTCCAACTCAATCCCTAAGTCCATCAAGATCTTCCACTTGGCCCCTCCCGAGAGACCACGCCCTAAAAGCACCCCTCCTCGAATGCCTTCCGCTGAAAAGAACAACTTCGTCGCTGAAGTTCTGTCGGAGTCATCCCTGCACAGTAATTCGCAAGAGCAAGCGTCGGTGCCGACCTCGATGGGAGTTAACGAAGCAAGTTCTGCCAGCAGGTCAGGGTCTGTGCCCCCGCCGCCGTCGCCCGAGGTTCCGAATATCGGGGAACCCACGGTAGGAGGTCTGGAGCCTTTGAGAGAAGAAGACGAGCGTAGTTGTATAGCTGCTTACGATGGGACGGGGAATGAAGGTGTGATGCAGAGGCTTGCTCCTGTGGGTGCAGAATGGGAGGAGGACTCGGTAGACTTATCGAATGAGAAAGAAGGCTTAGCCAATAATCTAGATTTAAATGACATTTCAAACGAGTTAAGTCATCTGAAGGACGATTTACCGAATGATCCGGATTCAAAGGTGTTGAGTACTTCAGGCGACCACTCGATAAAGAACTCTGATCCTGATAAAAACGAGGTTTCTCGAGAAGAGAATGTCGCGTTATCTAAGCAGGTCAATGCAGACAAACAAGTGATAGCAGATGATGCCTTTGGTGAGCAAGTGATAGCAAAAAATGGCACAGGGGAGCAAGTGATAGCAGAAGATGGCACAGGGGAGCAAGTGATAGCAGAAGATGGCACTTGTGAGCAAGTAATGGCAAAAGATGGTTCGACAAGCTTTCGGGAAAATAATCAAATAACCGAGGGTACAGTAACCGAAGACGCTAACCATTCTGAGGACAACAATTTTCCCACAGTAACTCTAGTAGATTCGAATGCAGAACAAAACGTAGAAAAGACAGAAAGCTTAGGCGAGGAGCAGCAAGGTGGTGCAACTGACGCGGTACTTCAAAAAATTGGATTAGATGAGGCAGAAAAGCCCAAAGAAGACAAGAATGAGGATAAGGAAAGTCGTGGATCCCCTTCACCGCCCCCAGGCTCCCCTGAGGTCGAATCAAACCCTGACTTCACCGAGGGACTGGACCTCAACTTGGACCTGGAGGCAGAATTAAAAGCCGCCATGGAAGGGCTTGATGGGTTTAGTGTTGACGACGACGATGGTTATGCAGACTGTGTTGGAGGGCCCCTTTCAGCAAGGCCCACGTCCCCTGAGGCTTTGTAACGATTTCTTAGAAACCCTTTCTTAGAAATTATGATGAAATCTCCAGGATCTATCAAGGGCCCTTGAATGATTTGGTAGACAGACATTTAATTCCGTTTTTAAGTTAAGAATAGAATAGGAATTAGTAAAACAATATTATTCTCTAACGCGAATATTTTGTAAATAAATCACAAAACGAACGAAGAGGTTGTTGTTTAGATGGATAGTTCATTCGATTGACCTACAGTCAGGTGACTCCAAAACAAAAGGCCCATAAGAGTCACGGTGGGAACTTACATTCCCCAGCCTCGCGCCCCCGGGATGTCCACCGCGTAAAATTAGAAAAAACGGTGTAGTTGAAACCTTAACGGGGGAAAAGGAAATCGGAACTTTCCAGTTCACAATTTGAAATTTCGAAGGGAGTGACGAAGATATATGTTTTATTTTTAGCCATGGTTCCACTTCATTAAAGATCGAAATCTATGTCTTGTTTCGGGCCTTTGATGACTGACTTGCCCAAAGCACCCGACAACCAAATTAACACACATCGCAGTAATAGCAATGTTCCTGTCGAAAACAAAACCTAGAATGTTCGCCAGCTTGTGGACAATGTAAAGGCTCTGGCTGTGCAAACTCCCCTGTCCTGACTCAAGAAAACGACGATGCTATTGAAGATTAATAGTACGCCGTGCAGTTTCACCATGTAACGTATCACCAATGGGTTATGTCGCTTTATTCAGCCAATTTTCTTTTTGAAAGAAATCCGCGAGCTTTTCGGAATTTTTCTTTTACCCGTGATAACTGATTAAAGATCTTGTTTTGCCAGTCATGTCTCATATAGATTAAATTTAATGCACTTATAGTACCATCGTTGTCTTATTATTCAGATTCGGTGCAACACAAACAAAAAAGCAGTTGAATAAATTTCTGCCAGTTTCCGCCTCGTCTCCATGTTGCAACAGAGTGTAACTCATAATAACTGATTAAGCATCTTGACTGTACCACCCCCATCTCAGATCCTTTCAAATTCGGTGCAATTAGGGTTGTAAACAGGCGAAATAATTCTACTTCCGGTTTCAGCCTCGTTTTCATTTCTGTAATTAGTGGTGGTCAAACCACAGAATGAATGGACTAAAAACTTCCAATAGACACATTGCTTTTACAATTTTTAAATATTTTTCGTGTTTTCCGTTTGAAATCATCTGAGATTGTTGCGTAATCGACCGGAAGTAAACTTGTAATAAGCAAGAGGAACGGAGTTTTTGTTTTTTCAAGTACCTGGCTGTTCCCGTTTTTTTTTTTTTTTTTTTTTTTTTTGCTAGAGAGACATTGTACTTGCTGGAAACTTTTAAAATAAAACATTTAAAATAAAACTACCTGTTTGGCGTCAGGTGTTTGTTGGATATCTCATTTTAGCCAAATGAAAAATTAAAAGATATGATATTTTGGGTCAGATATACGCGTTGGTTTACGTCCGCTATACTTTCACGGACGTTCAACAAAAAAGAACGGCTAGCAATCGATAATTTGATTGAGAAGTAATATCGTAACACATTCGATTTTCTTCACTAAAGACGAAAAGCGTATTGGTAGGACTGTTTCTCTTTTCATTTCATTTTTTTTTTCAGTAGTCTTGTTTTATGAATTGTATAATCAAGTAAAGTAAATTGCGTCAGGTTTCATTTCGAGCATTTACTCATTACGCATTGTTTGGCGCGACAACTTTGTCACGAGATAGCAAACCAATCAGAGCGCACCGTCTTAGGGAGGAAGTCCCCGTAAAGTTTTATTAAAGTATGTTTATGCTAATTACGCAAATCAATTCGACTCAAGCTTTGGCTAGGTCGTCGCAATTTAATCAACTGTGGTTTCAACCCAAAGGTAAGACAGGTAAAAAAATCACTTGATAAGAATGCTGAAGAATGGCATATATATCATGCCTTTTTGTTCAAGCCTTCAAGGAATTGATTTAGAAAAGGAAGCTTTGTCAACATTAGTTTCTTCATCTAAACTAAAATTTTCATAACTAAAATTAGTATTTGCCTATACATTTCAATCACCAAATCAGAGTGTTGTTTTTTATTGATTTTTCCTTACCAAATAAATGACCCGACTTTCCCCAATTTTTCTAAAGTCTTGCAAAATTTTATTGAAGATTGAAATAGAAAACAATATATGACACCTTTTGTTCTACTTCCACCTGTATTTATAAAAAAATGTCAACGTTTTATAAAGTAACTGAAACTTGTGCTTGCGTTTAATTACACTAAAACCGTTTTCCTTTTCTTCGCCTTTCTCTAGTTTCAATATGAATATGTTCTTTTAAAATAACGAGGTAAGAATACAATTACCCACACAATTTGTATAGCACAAACACCAAAAATGGGGATGAATTATTTAGTAGTCCAGCCCTTATAATCTCTAGCTTGTTGAAGCTGGAACAGTTTTAATTTTGGAGCATATGTTCTAAAGGGTACCTCCGATGTCAATGTACACAATTTGAGTCACCATTGTACTGTAGTGCGCATTATACAAAAAAAAGTAACAATAAATTTGCTACTATCTTAGAGAGAGAGAGAGAGAGAGAGAGAGAGAGAGAGAGAGAGAGAGAGAGAGAGAGAGAGAGAGAGAGAGAGAGAGGGAGAGATTTGAGTTTTTCAGCAATATTGGGCGGATCTCAATGAACCAAGAAGAAAGGAAGATTGTTATTTGCTTCTGTGTGAGTCAGAAACTAATTGCAGCAGAAAAGTTGAGTCAATATCTATCGCTTTGTTTTTTTAGGTAGCCTGCAATTTCCAGCCCTTACGTCTCGCGCGGCGAAAACAAGTTCTGAAACTGAACAGAAACGCTTTCTTTGCGGCCCATTTCTTTGACAGGATGTGAACCAGTGCATATAGGTTCATCTATCGTTTGCAATTAGTTGCAGTATTTTATTTCGAATCCTTTCAAACGATTTTTACTGGCACTTAGAGATGGAAACACCAAGAAAACCCACGTTCTTGGTTTTACCATGGCTACTGTTTTTTCGATGGGTCAGCGGTCAGCAATGTGAGTCATCGTATTCCATTTATGGTTATGAGGTGAAAGGTCACACAATCCGCGAAAGCGAGGCTTGGGATGTCGTGGATTGCATGTCACGGTGTCAGTCGGAGTTCTTCTGCCTCAGTATCGCCTTCCGTAAAACAGACAGGATGTGTATGCTGAAAAACGCGGACCGGCACACACATGTTGCGGACTTCGGAGCGGGGAGTCGTGAAGTTCAATATATGGAAAACATGGAACCCTACAATAGAGTATGCTCATAATTTAGAAATATTTTGTTATAAGGAGCACACTTTGGTTTGTTTGGTTCCTCTTCTAATCCATGTTTTTGTTATAAAAAAATGTTTATTATTAGAACATTTCTCTTTATTTTTTTTTCCGAAGAATCGCGTCCAGTCATGCGCAGACCTGAAATCTGCTCGTGCGTCTGTTCCCAGTGGTTACTACCACTTTAAACTGCCGTCTGGTCGAAGACTCGTGGTCTACTGTGATATGAAAGGCTTTGGTATGTGATGTCTCTACCCTCCCTCCCTCCCTCCCTCCCTCCCTCCCTCCCTCCCTCCCTCCCTCCTTCCTTTCTTTAAAAAAACCGATACGTATTAGGTGGGGGCTGGACGCTCGTGGTAGGCATCAGCTCAACCGACAACAACCACCTGCAGCGGTCAAAGCACAACTGCATGCACGAACAGCTCTGTGTTCCGTTCACTAATGCCACCATCACAGCGAGAAAATTATCTGATGCGGACATCCACCAGCTTGCCAAAACAGAAGGTTAGGTTATACCTTGAGCAAACAGTATACCCTGAGTGATATCTAGTAGTTAAGTAAAGATTATTAATGGTAACAGGAGTCCTCAATAACAAGAATCACTATAAATTCCATTCACAGGAATTATCATGACTTATTTGTATAATCCGATTTAACCACATTTTGCACCTTTCCACAGGGACTTTCCGAGTTGATGTTGACTACCGTTACACTGTGTTCTACCGTGTAAGTATGCTATGTAATTGTTAACTTGGACTATTACTAGAAGTGGTGAATACTGATAGGGGGCTAAAGGTGTGTGTGTGTGTGGGGGGGGGGGGGGTATATTTTCTCATGGAAATTGACCAGCCCCAACATTGATAGATAGTTATTAAAGGTATTATAATTCCATTTGCAGAGGAGGTTGGGTGGATCCAATACTCGTGTAGCGTGCAATTCCGCGACGGAGGAGTAGATAAGGGGTTTTGTTTAAAAATTCGGTTTAGGTGCGACTGACTTTATTGTCAGTGTAGGCACTGCTTTACCAACGTGCACCATCCACTCTAATAGAATCACACAGGTACAGCCGGTTCTTGTACTCCTCCACATATAATCTTGGCCGTAGCCAAGGCACGCCCCATCCACCGCCATTAGAGCTGGAATATCTCTCACCAGGAAATACTAGAATGGCTGAGGCTTGCCCTAAAAAAACAGGATAAGGGGACCGCCTGAAAGTCCTTATCATTAGTATCATTGAAAATGCGTTATTAAAATTGTACCGCTTTTTTTACATACAGATTCCCTCTGGATCATCAAACTTTGACTCGTCTTGCAAAGGATCAAGGCAAGTTTCTTACAGACACATTCCAACCGCTTTTCATGTTCTTAGTTGTCTAAGAATCATACTAATGTTTTTAGGTTGTCCAAGAATTCTACTAATGTTGTTCTGAGTTGTTCAAAAATCATACTAATGTTGTTCTTAGTTGTTTAAAAATCATACTAATGCTTTCCTAGTTGTCCAAGAATCATACTAATGTTGTTCTTAGTTGTCTTAGAATCATACTAATGTTGTTCTCAGTTGTCTAACAATCATACTAATATTGTTCTTAGTTGTCTAATACTAATGTTGTCCTGAGCTGTCCAAGAATCATACTAATGTTGTTCTTAGTTGTTCAAGAATCCTACTTATGTTGTTCTTAGTTGTTCAAGAAACATACTAATGTTGTTCCTAGTTGTTCAAGAATCATACTAACGTGTTCTTAGTTGTTCAAGAATCATAGTAATGTTGTTTTTAGCTGTCTAAGAATCATACTAATGCTGTTCTTAGTTGTCCAAGAATCCAAATAATGTTGTTCTTAGCTGTCTAAGAATCACACTAGTGCTGTTCTTAGTTGTTCAAGAATCATACTAATGTTGTTCTTAGTTGTCTAAGAATCATACTAATGTTGCTCTTAGTTGCCCAAGAATCCTACTAATGTTGTTCTTAGTTGTCCAAGAATTCTTAAAATGTTCGTTATAGCTGTCCAAGAATAATTGTCTCGTACGAGTACCCTTATGTGTGGGAGTCCAACTGCAAAGGCGTGTCTCTGGGATACAAGATATCTAACGGCTGCCATAGAGGTACCCATCCATCTTGATAATTTTAGCAATAGATCCGCTCTTTGTTATCAATTACCGTTGAATGTCTTTTCACTGTGGACATCTTAGTTCGGAAATTGAAACCTAAGATTTGTCTTGCAGTATTCGATGGTCATGATTATAAAAACGTCGATGACCGTATTGCCTTTTTGTCTTGCAGTGTTTGATGGTCATGATAATAACGAATGCGGAGCACCGTGGATTTCATCCAAATACAGCAGTACGTTATAACCTGTTTGATCAACCTTAACCAAGTTAGACGGAACATTTCTTGTCATAAAAAGAAGAACATGACGTTCGCTAAAGTCTATTAAGAAAAGTTAAAACTTTCCCTTTACAAGAAGAACTAAATTTTCGCAGGAGGGACAAATATAGCTTTCCCTGTATTATTTTATTCCTTGGATATTCTTCGACTTTCGCTCGATTTTCGCTATGATTCAAGCGGATAAAGTTCTCTACTGAAATTTATATCTCGTTAGTTTAGCCCCTTCATAGCTTAAGAGCCCACGCGCCACATAGCCAAATCAAAAGACTTCAAATATCGCGCTATAAATACTAAGATGCCTCTGCCTTTTTTCTTTCCCAGCCAATCGCGTTCTTTATGGCTACCCATGTCCTGGTGATCCACAACATAGTACTGGGATCTACCGAAATGCCCAAGGGACTTTGTGGGTGCGATAGTCCGGACGCAATTGTAGTCTTCAATATCGGCACCAGGTTGTGACGTCACCACAGGCCTCCCAACTGTCCAGGTTTCGTTTGGTCACGCACAGTCTGCGAAATCTTTTCTTTCGAACAATTTTTTTTATCGCGATTGACGAGAATATCTAAAATGGTTGCAATAGAAAAGCGTGTAGGCATCGACCTTTTTCCAAAGAGGTGCACCACAAAAGCAGGCGGCTGTTTTATTGCCTCTGGGTCAGTACTTCATGTAGTGTTAATGTGCCGGTTCATGTTGTCTTTAGATGACGTACTTACCTCAGTGCGCCTAGGGGATTGCGCAAGGTGTGCGCATGTTTCAATGTATATTAAATGCATCTAGTATCAATGTATCCCAGTATTTTTATCAAAGCATCAATAAAACCACCCTCTTGCGCAGAGCTTTCTGCGTCGCTCGTTCCCTTCAACTGACAATTGCTTATCATGCACATTTATGAGCAGAAAACATTCATAGTCCGGGTGTCAAACGGTAGAAAAATAGATAATTTAATCTTCTGAGAGGAAAAAGTCTTCGTAAATAAAAGACACCGGTAATCGATTCTGTTTGTCTTCGGTCTCAAAATGAAATTGCTGAAAGAGGTGAATGAATACCATCTATCGCACACATATCCATTTACTAAGACTATGCAATATAATAACTCATCTCATTTGGAGATCGGTTCAGAAATGCCGACATTGTACACCAACCAGGTCCTTAACCCCACGACGAACGGCGTTCCTGGCGCCATGGCAATCATATCACCACCAATCGATTAATCCTGACTGATTTTTCTCCAAAATAGTTTGCTTCGATCGTCAAACCTATCGGTCATGACCAATTTACAATATCTCCACGAAGTATCAGTTGTTCCGGAAGTTCCGTTTCTGTGTACCGGAAGTTGTTAAAGTTATTAGTTTATGATCACCAATTAAGTAATATGTAATTAGTAATAGGATCGCACGGGGTAAACTCGTGAAAGAAGACATATTGTAAGAGAGATTGAGAGCTGATTCGAATAAAGGGAGAAGAAAGTCGGAGATCGTGAAAACAGAGTGTCGTTTGGTTCGAAACATTACCAACATCAGTTTTTGCCATTTTAACAGCTCTAAAAAGCCTTATCCAAAATATCGACTACGAAAACATTGCGCCCACTAGACTGCCCTAGAAATCGGAACTTTCCAGCTCAATTTGAATTGAGAGAATTAGAAAGTTCAAAGGGAGTAACGATGGTTGTTGATTTTTTAGCCATAGTTCCACGTCATTCAAGCTCGAAATCTCTGTCTTGTTTCGGGAGAGCTATAGGTGTGTGCAGTTCGGGGTATGGGGCGATCGGTCTGTTACTGCCAGTAAAATTGCATTGCTTGCACATCTCTCCACTTACAAAACTAAACCGAGAGGAAAGAATGTCCAGGGGAGTGGGCGAAGCGGTTTCTATCGATTAAATGTGAACTTTAGAAGCACACTAGCATACACACATTGGCACCAGTCGGGCCAAGACGGGACGCTAGCACAGTCTATTACCCGTGCAGTTCGGCAACCATGGACAGCTGTTTCGTCCTTATTAGGACTCGTCAGCATGGCATAGCCGGTTTGCCTCAGTTAAACTTCATCGGCAAAAAAACTGCAGGGCGACTTCGACTCGAACGAAGTGCTTTAAACCACAGCTCAGATCCATGTGGGATCTAGAGCTGCGACCGGGCTAGCGTGATGCCAATTGTGCGGATCACGCATGCGACCTTTGCTAGTCTAAAACTCCGTCGGATAGCCAAACTATCCTTGCGAGTATGTATACATAAATGTTAACTTTAGAAGCACACTAGCATACACACATTGGCACCAGTCGGGCCAAGACGGGACGCTAGCACAGTCTATTACCCGTGCAGTTCGGCAACCATGGACAGCTGTTTCGTCCTTATTAGGACTCGTCAGCATGGCATAGCCGGTTTGCCTCAGTTAAACTTCATCGGCAAAAAAACTGCAGGGCGACTTCGACTCGAACGAAGTGCTTTAAACCACAGCTCAGATCCATGTGGGATCTAGAGCTGCGACCGGGCTAGCGTGATGCCAATTGTGCGGATCACGCATGCGACCTTTGCTAGTCTAAACTGCACGGGTAATAGACTGTGCTAGCGTCCCGTCTTGGCCCGACTGGTGCCAATGTGTGTATGCTAGTGTGCTTCTAAAGTTCACATCTATCGATTAAGCAATCCTAAGGTGAAAGATGCCATTAGTAGCCTGTAGGCTTTGATAGTTTTTCCGGCACGAGTTCGCATATTACAGGGGGGGCTCTTCCCATCTCGACCTGAAAGGGATGCTCGTCGTATTTTGTAGGGGTCAAAATCGGGCATCAGGTACTAACTTTTTAGGGGGTAACCGGGAAAACAATAGGCTTTTCTCTTAGAATTTTTTATGGCTTCTTTAGGGTAACAATTTTTGGTTTGCAGGTATTTTTTAGGGGTATTTTTTTTAATTCCCCGACGAGCATCCCTATAACATTTACCCTGAATACCCCCCGCCCCCTCTTCCACGGGGTACTTGCGGCTAAATGCAGGAATCGATCCAGTTCCTGATTGGTCAAGAGAACAATAGTCTTCCGACGGTATGCCGATACCCACCGAGCGGTCATCGGACAAACATCGTTAAAGCTGTTCCACACATGGGACGGAATAGAGAAATTTGTTTGTTTGATGATACTTTACTCTTCTATTTTGCGTTTTGTGGCACGAGCAAAGATGTTAGACATTTGAAAATACCTTTTTTTACCGTCTTCGAAGGATCTTTTGTCCATTGTCTCTTCACTTTGAGGTTGGAAAAAAGAAGCTGAGTATCAAGACTTTTGTGCACACGAGGTGAGTTCGATAATTAACAGATTTAAGGTATCACAATATTTGAACACGTTGCTTATATCATATACTTATAATAATTAACAGATTTAATTAACAGATTTAAGGTATCACAATATTTGAACACGTTGCTTATATCATATACTTAAGTTAATAGGATTGTTAGCTGTTATAAAAGATCAGTTCCCAACCTGCATAGTAGAGAACCTATGAGTGTACTTTATTAAGTGGCGAAAAGCTCCATTTCATCGATCAAGATCGATTCCTGTATAACTGAAAAAGATCCATTCCTTTTTATCGCCCCCCAAAATTGAGTAAGGTTGTATTTTATATGTTTCTATCTTAACTTTAAGTAGTATTTTGATAGTTATATTTCTTTTTTCAAAATGATAAGGTTTCAACGGTAAAACAGTAAGGTCAATGTTTTTGGATACCGGATCGATTTCTGCATGAAAGATCCACAGACCACAGCACTAAAAACTAATATCGTACTACTCATATATTGGTATCCATTCAAGACATGCAAACCTCTCAGCTTTGGCCAGGCATTTAATTTCAAGCAAAAACTTGTTAAAATAATGTCTCAATTATATGGCAGTCTTCATTTTAATTACCCATTGTCCCCTACACCAGTCTGTACAGGACGTAGCGTCATCCTACAGTAGGATAAATGGTATTGAAGATATGTATCCATCAAGGTGATAGCAACTACTCTTCAACCAAGTAGTAGCTTGGGTTTTTAGACAATTTCAGTGCGAACAAGGATTAATAGCAGAATTGTCGCCCCGTAACAATTCTCAAATCAAACAACCAAACACTTAGAAATATTATAAACAGGATTATACAGAACAATATTCAAATAAAACTTGTAAATTCATGCTCAATGAAGTTCAACCTAATTCCCTTCCATTTTATGAGGTTGCCATTGCCTATGCATGCTGGGACCCTAGTAATAAAGTATTGGATAGACTGCTATACAAGTTTCTGCTTTTTCGATGCAGACTCTAGGCCGTCCTTGCACATCCAGTTGTTGCCAGCAGGTTTTGCACACATCCTGGAACACAAAGATAACACAAAGTTTGATGTAGTGGACTCACAGGAAACCAACAAAATATTTTGACTAATTTTTCAAAGTTAATTGGTAGTGTTGTTTTTGTTATTGAGAATTTATTAATCTGATAAGCTTACCAGTCAAGTACCATTTCACAACTGTCACACGCAATTTTGTTGGTATTGTTATCTGCAAGCAAAACCAGACACTTCTAACATTTGGCTTTATAGTAAAATAATGAGACGGAATATCATGTTTTCATTCATAACTTCAATGTGGAGGGGAACCAGTGATCTGGGGTGGAGGTAGGGGCTTTTGAAAATGTAAACTGGGGTGTTTCTTTTGAGGATAGTAGTTATTTGCAGTCTTGTTCATCAATAAAGGTTGCTGGACAAAATACCTCTTGTTTGTTATACTCTTTTATGTGCATGAGTTCCTGTTTTACCTTTTTGTGCATGGGTGAATAATTTCCCCAAATTTTATATCAAATTTTGCATGAAACCAAGTAACACAGTTTCAGATTCAGCTGGGAGAGGGGTTGGTGGTACAAATACCAACCCTTACATCTAGAGTATATAAGCTACTGTATCTAGGGTTGAAAAATCTCTGTGTTTTCTTTTCTTATCCAGGCACATTATTACTTCCTTACCTATCTGAGAGACAGGGTCAGTTAAGCTTGCAAGGATTTGATCTTGTTCTTCCCTAGTGGGCTTTGACAATACATGTAGTCTTTTTTTTTAGTTTTCTTTTTTGTTGAGTAGAACCTCTGTGTCTCCATTTTCTTGTTTGCTGGAGCAGTTTTGTTATTTGCCAGAGGGATTGTATCAGTCTCTTTTTTTATTAAGGCTGTAAGCTGATTTTGTGTTTTTGTCAAGTCCTTTTCTAGCTGTTTTAGAATACTTGCTGAGTGACAGCAATCAACTTTCTCTAATAACTGGAGGAGTCTTTCCTTTATTCTTTCTTTGGCTGAATCCACATCAGGTTTTTTGGACTCTACACATTTGGCCAGGAATTCTATTTCTTGGTCTAAATTTGTTTCTAATTGACTTTTTTTTTATGCTCATTTTCTTTTTGTTCGGCCAGTCTCTTTGCCAGGTGGATATGCTTGCATATTGTTGTTGTTATGAGGGAGTCTGGACAGGTGCATTGAGACTGATGAATGCAAATATTGCATTCTTTACATCTCACCTTGCATTTAGTATCTTCCGGGCAACAATTTGCATGCAAAACTACTCTGTATACATGTTTGTTGTCGTCTGATGAAACAGACCATACTCCATCTCCTACAGTGACAGCATTTTGTGGGGACATAAGCAAACTTTGTTTGTGTCTCTTAGAAATGTTGTTTATTCGATAGCTTAATTTTCCTTTTGTCATTTTTATCATCCTATTGAAGGCCTTGTCCCGCACATACTGCATGAGATTTACCAAACATGTATCTACACGTTTGTTCACTTTCCCTTTGAGATACACTCTTTTGAACACTCTGTGGAAGGCTTCCACATACATGTTTGTATTTATCCCCATTCCTTTTCTATAACAGTATGCCCATTCCTTTTTCTTTAGCACCCAGTCTTTTCTAAAGTATTCATAGAATTCTATTGTTTTTGAGCCCAGGTAGTTTAGAAGAGCTAGAAGCAGTTTCTCAAAAACATCTTCATTAGTTTCTTGGAGGGCAGTCCTCATCATTTTGTACACCTCCTCTTGAACCTGCTTACTACCTATCTTTCTTCTGAGTTCTAACTGCCAAGCTTTGTCAGTGTGCCAGGTGCATATAAGCTTAGCAGGGCGGAGGCCTTCCATTATGGCTATCCAAGCATTGTAGAACTGTGGGGCCATGTCACTCATAAAAAACTTGGACTGTATGACCCCACAGTTTTTCCTAATTTCCCTAATAAATATTGTCATGGTGATGAAGTCCTCATGACTTGACAAACACCATCCCACAGGAAAACCTTGATCAAACTCATCCATGACTAATATTGTTGTTAGTGTAAAGTCATATGCATTTGTGCCATGAGTTGAATCGCAGCAAATGCCTTTGTGGCCAAATCTTGTTAGCATATTTTTTTGAATTTGACTTTGCAAAACAATAAAAAAATCGGATTTCTGTAGGTCATACCCTTCCTCTGCTATCTGCCCCTGTAGTTTATAGTACAATACAGGGTTATTATCCTCTCAACTCCACTCTGTTATCCATGCAAGCACACTTTGTTGGTCATTTGGATGACGTTGAACATCTTTCAGCCCATATGCTCTTTCAATGTTTTGGATGTCTTTACGCTCCAGAATGTGGTGTCTGCCTATGTTCTTAGTTGATACACTGTCCCTTACATCTTGTAGAATTTTTTCCTTTGTTACTCCCTGTTTCAGTTTGGCAGCTATTTCATCTTTCTTTTCTGTCGGCAAACGAAGGTGCTGGATATCATGTCCATGACCATAGTGGGTGAGTACTGCCTCTACTGTCACTTTTCCTTTTAAATCTACAGTTGCTGTAAGTGAGGCAGTACAGTTGCTTTCCATTTTGCATGAGCCTAGAATATAAAAAAGTAAAAAAATAAAATAAAAATTATCAAGAGCATACACATATTACAAACTGAACCATGGTATTCAGACAGTTTTCAAAAAGTAAGCCATTCAAAATGTTAGATCTGCACTTTGCAATAAGTGTGACAGAGAAATGCGCCAGGTGTAATCAAGCTGTACTGGATTACTCCTTCAATTACTGTACTTGGATTACTTCTGCAATTACTGCACCTTGGGTTTTTGTCCTTCTCGGTCCCTTCACAACAGATCGATGTTTTCCTCCTCTATTGCACTTGAAATACTTAATTGTTGTCCCAGAGTCTTTTTGGTATTTGTCCCCCGTAGACTTCACAAATGAGCACTTGCAAGATGACTCAGTGTTTTGTTTCCATGATTGAAAGTCTACAACAAATTGAATTATGATGTTAAATCAATGACCTTTCTATTTTATTTAATATGCATATATTTGTGGAAGTTTCAAGCCCATGCCATGGTACTCCTACTGTTTTTATAAGGGTATTTTCTTTGTATTATATTGTAGAATTGATTTACTTAGTCCTTTAAAAAATCACCTGTCTTCACCTGTATAGCAGGAAAAATGATGTGTTTGGGCATTTTCCCTCCCCACCCCCTGCGCGCAGCGCATAATCCAAGATGGCGGCCGTGATATGCTATTTCAGATTTCTTGTGCCGGGAAAAAAACAAAAAATCAAAATCTACACGAAGTCTAAGACCTAAAAAAAAGCAAGGCAACTGTTTCTCTGTTTCTCGAAAATAAAATCGAGCAGTGTGAATGATATCACGCCAGTGACTAGGCTGCATGTTATATAATGATGCGAACAGATTGGGCAAAAGGTGCATTTCTATATATAGGGTATGGAGTAACGTCATCTCTTTACACTTACACATGTTCCTGTGCCGGACACAAGCTGGCACGCTCGTCACGGACTACAAGATGCTTTCTTACTACTGATAGTACATCAAGAATTACTTAGAAGTCAAGGAAATGTGTAAGTATGGTTTTCTCTGATTTGTCGGGTTGCCGACTGTTCGATAAAGGCTGTTTCTCACGGCGACGCAAGTGCAAACGTAAGCGCATACGGAACCGCAAAACAAGTGAGAATCTGTCAAACACAAGAGCAAGCAGTTTCATTCTCTTGCGCTTGCTCTTGTGCTTGCGTTCCAGTGAGAATTACGTGAAAATTACGTGAAAATTACTTGCGCTGATCTGCACCGCTCGGACCAAGCTCGGAGCTTGCTCCGAAAATCAAGGGCGGTAGAAACAGTGATTGTTAGGCCAAATTGTAATAATAAACCACAAATTTCCATCTAATTTGGCTCAAATGTGCCTTGTTAGCGACGCGCTATCCGTCTTTGATTAGAAAGCCCGGTCAAGTTATGCTGCGTAATCCGAGCTACTATTTATTATTATAATTTAGCGTAACAATCACTGTGCCTACCGTCCCAGGAAAATGCATATATATGATATACTATCTTATACCTAGTTTAAACACTGTTGTGTATGCCCCGTTCCAAATAGAAGGTGTCCAGGTACACGAAAAGAACGCCGTCTAATCAAATTAGACCGGTCCATTCTATTTGGCACGGCTTAGGCGTTTTGCACGCCTCACTTACCCCGTGCCGAACGCCTTTGGATAGGGTTGGATTTAGACGCCGTTCTTTTCATTACCGTTTCTAATGCATAATGTAATTAAAAACAAACAAAGAAACATAAAAACACATAAAATTTAGCCGTATAAAATCTTTCCAATATGGTTAATTCGGCGTCTAAAACCATTGCATACGGCTACTCAAATTAAATACGGACGTCTGCGAGACATACGGCTGGTGACCGTTTTATCCATGCGCCGTTTAGAACGCATAAAGTTTTCTGCGTCGCTCGAAGTAAACAAGCGACACAGAAAGCTATTGCGCAGGAGAGTACAGAATCGCATCATTTTTTCGTAATTGTAGTGCGGTTCAGGTTTAGGCAGTGCGAAGAATAAAAAAACTACAACTATATTTAAAATCTTTCTGTAACATGTCAATTGTAAGAAGTGCCGTATACACACAAAAAAACACATTATATTAAAAATTGAAAAGAAAGGAATTGATAGATATTGTATTTGTTTAGATACAATGAGCTACGTACATCGACCACACACCACTCCGCTGGAATGTAGGACCTTATTCCAGCTTTTAGACGAACAAGCAGCTCTGCGTCCTGACAAGGAAGCCATTGTCTACCGTGACGAGACAGGCTATAACCACAGGAAGTCCATAACCTTCAAACAGTACCAGGAGCAATCCCAGTGCCTCGCGATCATGCTGCTTGAGCTAGGCCTGGGGAGAGGGGATGAGGTATTGCTTATGCTGGAGACTTCAATAGAGTTTATCGTATTTCACATGGCCTTGAATAGGATCGGCGCAGTAGCGCTGATTGTAGGTCCCCATTATGACGATGCAGTGACTGAATTAAGCGGCCAGATATCAGCGGTTGCGTTTAGTTCTCAACAAAGTGACGTCACTTCCGCCGTCAGTGCAATTGTGGGCGACATCAAAGCAGCCATTTTCGTTGGGCCAGATGACGGTGTGTCTACTAGTTGCCATAGTTACGAGACTCTTCTTCGATCAGGAAAAGAAAAACCTCGCGACGTTCTTATAAAGGCAGAGAATGAAGTACAGTTCGATGACCTCACTGTCTTTATTTTCACTTCCGGTAGCACAGGTATCCCGAAACCATGTGAATACACGCACCACGGATTTGTCAACGCTATCATTCATGAGACGTTTGCTTGTGGCTACACAAGCGACACTGTGATATTTTCGTACGCGCCCTTTGATTGGATAACTGGAAGTTGTATCTTCACACTATCTGCGCTGCTTGGTTTGACTTACGTCATTTTCCCGCCAAGATTGTCATTAGACAGTCACATGATTGGCGCCATGCTTGGCGTCTTCGAGGAGGAAAAAGTGACGAATGCTATAGTGCTTCCGCCGTTCTTTCTTGATCTTTACGAGCTCGAAGGGGTTGATCGTTACGATCTGAGAAAGTTAGTGCAGCTTGAGACAGGAGGACAGATGATGGACAAAAAAACGGTGAAGAAGGTAAGTGGGATTATGATTGAATTGTGATGAGATATCGACTGCTGTATGGGTTAACTAGGACTCTTACCCAGGGGGGTGCAAGACTTTTGCTGTAGGGGGTAGGGGTAGGGAATATTTCGCTTTCCAACAAAGACAGACTTATTTATCGTTTTTGTTTTTGTTAGAAGAACTTCTTGTCTTAATAACCCGTGTTAATAGACACACTCTAACTATGAAAGATTTTGACACTATGTACTTCATTTCTCTTAGGCCATCTCCAAATTACCACATACAAAGGTTTTAGTGGTTTATGCTGCGACAGAATTCTGCACAGCTGGCCGAACGATTTGTACGCGAGACAACATCGACTCTGCTGAGTTTGGTCTGTACGAGATAATACCAGGATTTGAAGTCAAGATAGTCGACCCCGAAGGAAAGTTAGTAATGGTCGACACAAAAGGTCAGTCTGTCCGTTTGTCTGTCTGTCCTTCAGTTTACAAGCTATAAATAATTAAAGCAAAGTTGAAAAGTGTGTTGTACGGCTCTGTATGTCCTTTTGTCTGTGTGACCGTTTTGATAAAAATTGTCCTAAACTAGGCCCGTACCTAGAATTTCTCCGAAAGTGGACCTTCGGCCGTTGTAAGGGGGGGGGGGGGGGCGGGGTGCATTCGCACGCCCTGCACCCCCCTGTAAACTATGTTCAAAATCTGCAAAATATCCAAATGTATCATAAGAAGTGAAGAATATCATATCTGGTTTGTTTCTAACAGGGGAACTGTGTGTCAGAGAGGCGGGCATGCTTCTCCGCTCAGACTTCATGATAAAAGGTCACAGACACGAAGCCAAATCCCCCACTGGCTGGTACTTTACTCACGATAGAGCATCACTCACGAGCGACGGCCGACTCCGCATCCACGGGCGTCAGGATAATCTGATCAAATGCGCTACAGAATCTATACAACCCGCAGAGGTCGAGTTACCACTTCACGTCCACGAGTGTATTCAGCAAGTGATCGCCGTCGGTGTTCCAGACCAGCGGCTTTATGAAGTCGTGTGCGCATGCGTTGTGTTGAATCCTCGCTTTCGTGCCGATTCAGAGTCCGCTATAGCCCAAATTAACCAATGGGCCTGCGAGGAGTTACGCGCTAATACTGCAGGCATAGATTTGACCAGACCGAGATATTATCTTGTCTTCGATGAGTTTCCAAAGACAAGAACCGGGAAAGACGACCGCAAGGAAATCAAGAGGATGGCCGCGGAGAGACTGGGGCTTAGTCGGGATGGTTTTCAACAATAACGACTCAGTGGCCCTCGGCGCTGATCTTTGTTTTAAAAACTCCCTTCTCCTTATGTGAACTTTATAATGGTCCAACACTATTATAGTCAGGTCGCTTAGTGTTTCAATCTATACATAGCGGACAAAAGCACCAAACTTGGCAAAAAGATAGCCAAGAGGATGCTAATTAATATTGAGACCGGTGCCCACCGGTACCAATTGAGGATTTTGTGTAATAAAGGAATAAAAATTAGAAAAAAGCGTCCATCACGGGTTCCCTGTGGTGAAATTTAATTAAAAGATCTTGTATTTCTAAGGCGAAATATCTGATTGTTTTTTTTTTTTCGGTAGGGGAAATATGACAGTATTTGTTAATATTTCAAGATAAAACTGTCGTCTGCTGCATTAAAATGATTTATTTAAGAGAAAACGTTTTCAAAGCTAGACCCAATCCCCCTTACGGTTATCCAAGATGGCGGCTTATATTGGCACTGTATATGCTGTAAGTGCCTCATAAAATCGCGTATTTTAGGTAAAAAAGATCATTCTTTATGTATCAAGGACGTACAATGTATATAACCTACTAAATATGAAATTTTGTCTTGATGTTAAATTTATTTCTTCTAAATCTGCGATTAATCGCAATTATCGGGTATTTTGACGTTGGCTAAATAAAAAGAGGTAGAGATGGATTTAATAAGGGGGCTTTGTAAGTGTCTGTCAACTAGACACCAAAGACCAATAAGATGCTTTAGATATGCCTCCTTAATCAAAGTTATTAGGTTGTGATTCTTTTCTTGAGAATATTAGAGGATTTTGATGTTCTCAAAAGAAACATCTGTAGAAACTCTTTGTCGCGCAAATAGCGCAAAATGGCACAGGAATTGTCACGAATTTGCGGTATTAATGCTCGAGGCACTACAAAAAAAACAGCGCTCATTGCTCCCTACGTATGCATCATAGTGATGAATCGCCGCACCAATAGAGGACTATTTTATTATCCTAGAGATGTCTTAAGAAAAGGAAAGGTCTCCAGGAAGCGAGAGAGGGTGATTAAAAAAGTACAGAGCTTTTGTCATGCTTATAGAATATATTAACAGAATATATAAGTGGAGGCTGTTGAAAATGGTACGTTCCTTTTCCTGATGTCCGAGCTCCACAATTTACATGAGACACGCTTGGGAGATTTTAGGAATGAGAAATCCCTTAACCGTTTTCTACTAAAGGACAGAGTTTTCGAGGCTTTTCCTAAGGTGCGGATCAGTGATCGGCGGACCGTTATTGTAATAAAGAGGAGAAAGTTATTCTGAAACAAACTGAAAGATACTTTTCAGAATGATGCGCGTACGCTAGCATGTGCCCAGGGTCCGCGTGGATTTCTTTTCCAAACAGAGGTTTTTTCCTTTCTTTGGGAGGTTTTCTTCGAGGTGCCGAAGAAACGACGGTGCTATAAACAAGTGTTCAAAAACTCTAGTGTTGACGATACTAGCGTCAACCTTAAGAGAGGACACGTTTAGCCCAAAACCTGAGGTAAGACAGAATTAATTATTCTAACGATCAGAAGGTTTTGAGCGCCATATCTGTAGACGCCAGCCACCGCTGCCGATCGATATTAGTTCGATATCCTTTTTTTTTACAAAATGAAAATATAAATCATGGAACGCTATTAGCTAGGGTTTTTGGCTTTATACGACCGAGTGGTTGGAAGTCAAGGGCGTCTGCCGGCTCCCCCGCTTTGACCCATAACTAGCATGGGGTAGAGCGAGGCTCTCGCCTCGGAAACAATTGTGATGCTTTGATTTTAAAATAACATAGGGCCGTAACGAAAAGATAAACAAATGATCCGAGTTGTCATGGTATAATTTATCAACGCACAATTGGGAAATGAAAAATCTTCCTCATCGGTAGCAGATTTTTTTTCCTGCTGACGGGTCTATTAATTACAGCCGCGCTGGTTAAATTAAAGCTCTATAGCCCTTAATATAATACTTAGAGAACTTATTGAAAAAAAATTTCTGGAAAAATTCATGTCCACCACATTTGTGCTTATTTTATGATAAAAATCAGTCATATTTGCATGTTAGCGAAAGCGATGTAAATAAAGCCGCGTGGGGCCTGGGTTCCATTAGGTTTTCCTTCTTCTTTAAATGTAGCTTTTCATAGCTATTTATATGTTTCTTGGCTCGAAATTCGATAAAATACAGCTGAAATGATAGAAATCGTTTTCAAATATGTGCATTTTGATCTTTTTTTGTGTCTGGGAAAGGTATGAAAATCTTACCTCAGGGTACCCGCAACACCAGATTTCTAAACAAAATAATTACTCTTTATTTATGGATCCGCAAATGGTACCGGTGGGCACCGGTCTCAATATTGATTACCATCCTCTAGGCTATATTTATAACAATTTTGGTGTTTTCGTCCACTCTGTATAGATTGAGCATTTTTTGTGCGCTAAGCGACCCGACTATTAAAAACTCCCTTCTCCTTATAATGGTCCACCCCTATTAAAAACTCCCTTCTCCTTATAATGGTCCACCCCTATTAAAAACTCCCTTTTCCTTATAATGGTCCACCCCTATTGAAAACTCCCTTCTCCTTATAATGGTCCACCCCTATTAAAAACTCCCTTCTCCTAATAATGGTCCACCCCTCTTAAAAACTCCCATCTCCTTATAATGGTCCACCCCTATTAAAAACTCCCTTCTCCTTATAATGGTCCACCCCTCTTAAAAACTCCCTTCTCCTTATAATGGTCCACCCCTATTAAAAACTCCCTTCTCCTTATAATGGTCCACCCCTATTAAAAACTCCCTTCTCCTTATAATGGTCCACCCCTATTAAAAACTCCCTTCTCCTTATAATGGTCCACTCCTATTAAAAACTCCCTTCTCCTTATAATGGTCCACCCCTATTAAAAACTCCCTTTTCCTTATAATGGTCCACCCCTATTAAAAACTCCCTTTTCCTTATAATGGTCCACCCCTATTAAAAACTCCCTTCCCCTTATAATGGTCCACCCCTATTAAAAACTCCCTTTTCCTTATAATGGTCCACCCCTATTGAAAACTCCCTTCTCCTTATAATGGTCCACCCCTATTAAAAACTCCCTTCTCCTAATAATGGTCCACCCCTCTTAAAAACTCCATTCTCCTTCTAATGGTCCACCCCTATTAAAAACTCCCTTCTCCTTATAATGGTCCACCCCTATTAAAAACTCCCTTCTCCTTATAATGGTCCACCCCTATTAAAAACTCCCTTTTCCTTATAATGGTCCACCCCTATTAAAAACTCCCTTCTCCTTATAATGGTCCACCCCTATTAAAAACTCCCTTCTCCTTATAATGGTCCACTCCTATTAAAAACTCCCTTCTCCTTATAATGGTCCACCCCTATTAAAAACTCCCTTTTCCTTATAATGGTCCACTCCTATTAAAAACTCCCTTCTCCTTATAATGGTCCACCACTATTAAAAACTTCCTTCTCCTTATAATGGTCCACCCCTATTAAAAACTCCCTTCTCCTTATAATGGTCCACCCCTATTAAAAACTCCCTTTTCCTTATAATGGTCCACCCCTATTAAAAACTCCCTTCCCCTTATAATGGTCCACCCCTATTAATAGACAATTATATATATAGACAATTATAAGGAGAAGGGAGTTTTTAATAGGTTGACCATTATAAGGAGAAGGGAGTTTTTCTCTTTCAACATATATTTTTTTTTTGCCAGAGAGACTTTGCAATTGCAGGGTTTCTTCCAAATTTTTTTAAAAAACAAAACAAGAAACCTGTTGGGTGTTAGGTGTTCGTCGTATTTTAGCCAAAGAAAAATTAAAAGATATGACATTTTGGGTCAGATTCTTATTTCATTCAGGGAGAACAGTTTGTATTGTTTAATTTGTTATCTCGAGTAGGACTGCTGCAATCTGACATACGCCCGCTTTGCCTTCACGGAGTTCAACAAAGAAAGAACGGCTAGCAGTTAACTACTTTGATAAGTAATGTCGAAACACTATCGATTTTCTTTACTAGAGACGAAAAACGTATTTGAAGGACCGTCTTTTTTAAAGCCCAGGAATCTTTGTCAGAGTTCTTGTTCCATGAATTGTTGAATCAAGTAAATAAATTGCGCCTGGTTTCAGGGTTTTGTGTTTAAATTTTGTAGCTAGTTTCTCGCACGAACATTGATTTCGAAACGTGAATTTGCTGCGCCTATTTCGAGCATTTACTCATTATGCATTGCTTGGCGCGAGAACTGTCACGAGATAGCGAACCAATCAGAGCGCACCGTCTTAGGGAGGAAGTCCCCGTAAAGTTTTTTAAAACATGTTTATGTTAATACTAGGCAAATCAATTTGGCTCGAGATTTAGCTAGGTTGTCGCAATTAAATCAACAGTGGTTTCAACCCAAAAGGTAAGACAGGACCAAAAACAAAAAAAATAACTTTCTAAGAATGCTAAATGCTGGCATGTTTATCGTGCCTAGAAAAGGGATCGATTTATAAAAAGGAAACTTTCTCTACATTAGTTTTCGATGTACTAAAACTGTCATAACTAAAATCAGTATTTGTCTGTATGCTTGTTAAATAACACACTTAAAGTATCGTTTTTTTTTTATTTCAAAGGGTTTTCCTTACCAAACTTATGGCACGACTTCCCCCAATTAGCCCCATTCAAGTATGTTAATTAAGTTATTGGGAAGAATTGAATAGAATACAATCCATCCCACTTTCTGTTCTTTTTTTAACTGTATACACCTATTTCAATCAATGTTGACTATAAGAAATTGCAAAATGTCAAATGGCTTGCACTACTGGTTAGAGAATACAAGCCTTGCATCTGTTTATGGCATTCTCGGTGAGGCTATCTAGGTTCCTGCTGAGGCCCTATGTGGTTAATGCACGCAATTTTTTTACACAAGAAAAAATTCATTTCTTCATTAATTTAGTTAATTGTTAATTGTTAATTGACATCATAAGCATATTATTAGGAGCAACTCTTTAAGATATCCATGTATCCTACTATGGAACATCTACCACATCTTTTTCTTCTCGCCTTAACACTTATTTGCATAATCAATTAATACCCATGGCGCACTGCCGGCACATGGGGTCTCAGAGTGCACACTTAATTAGGACGCCTAATACAAGCACCGGGAATTGTCCATAGATGATTAATTAAGAATAGAAAAGTCCAAAAATGATTAATGACGAATGGCGTTATCGCTATTTGAATAAATTTCATAAAAAAAGCGTTAATGCAATTTTTGGATAACTATTTATTTCTCATAAATATTTGCATCCCTTGCTAGGAATGAAAGCCATTGGCATCTTTACATTTTTTCTGTTACCATGGCTACTATTTCTTCGATGGGTCAGCGGTCAGCAATGTGAGTCATCGTATTCCATATATGGTTATGAGGTGAAAGGTCACACAATTCGCGAGAGCGAGGCGTGGGATGTCGTGGATTGCATGTCACGGTGTCAGTCGGAGTTCTTCTGCCTTAGTATCGCCTTCCGTAAAAACGACAGGATGTGTATGCTGAAAGACGCGGACCGGCACACACATCGTGCGGACTTCGGAGCGGGAAGTCGGGGAGTTCAATACATGGAAAACGTGGAACCATACAATAAAGTACAGTTATAAAAAATGTTATAAATTTGTTACAACAAGCACGAGTTTGGTTGTTTGTTCCCCTTCTAACCTATGTTTTGTTATAAAAAATATGTTTACCATTATAAAATTTCTCATTATTTTTTTCATTTTTTCCCCGAAGAATCGCGTCCATTCATGCGCAGACCTCAAATCTGCTCGTGCATCCGTTCCGAGTGGGTACTATCCCTTTAAATTGCCATTTGGTCGAAGAATCGTGGCCTACTGTGATATGGAAAGCTTTGGTATGTAAGGTCCTAGCCTTCCTTCGTTCCTTCTTTCGTTCCTTCCTTTTCGTTTCTTCCTTCGTTCCTTCGTTCTACATCTACATCTACATTGTTAATTCACATAGGGGTTACCATCACTGTGGATATTAATTGTATAAGTAAATAAATAAATAAATACATTAATTAATTAATTAACTAAAATAATAATAATAATAATAGAAATAATAATAATAATAAAAATAATAATAATAAAAATAATAATAAGGCAGAATAAAAATAATAATAAAAAATAAAAATCGTTTAAACAGCATTATTGGTATTAATATAATTTTAATAATTTTATTTTATTTTATTCGTTCTCTAAAAATATCTGCACTAGTGGAATCCAGGGTAAGGCGGGGCAGCTTGTTCCATTCTTTTATTGTCCTACAGAAAAACGAGCTTCTGTTCTTGGACATAACTCGATAAATTTATCTGGATGAGAGCTGCGTAATTGGCGGGTGCGTCTATCAATATTGTCTGGTATCTCAAGTGCTGATTTTTTGTTAACAGCCTTGTAAAATAATGTAAGCCTGGCATCCTGGCGCCTTTTAGAGAGAGGGGGCCACTCCAAATCGTTTAGGATGTTTGTGACTGTGCCAGGAGTCCTATCCCAGCAATTTTTAACAAAACGACCCGCCCTCCTTTGAACCTTCTCAATCTGTTTGACGTGTTTCTTTAACCATGGATCCCAGGCAGAGCTGGCATACTCTAAGTGTGGAAGAACGAGCGTTTTGTAAGCAGCTTCCTTAATGTTCTCTGGGCAATTGCTTAGGTTGCGCCTAAAAAAACCTAAGGTTTGGTTGGCTTTGGACACTTTGTTGTTTATATGCCAGCTCCAGTCAAGTGTGTTCGAGAGCTCGACGCCTAGGTATGGATGGTGTTCAACTGGTTTAAGGATGTGGTTCATCAATGTGTAGTTAAATACTATAGGTTCCCTATTTCTCGTGACTCTCATGACAAAACATTTTGTTGGGTTAAAGGACATGAGCCATTTCTCTGCCCATTTCTCGATGGAGGTAAGATCAGACTGGAGCTGATGTGCATCAGAAGTTGCCTCGATGACACTGTATAAAAGAGTATCATCAACAATCTTATGGTAGAAGATTTATAATCATTGCCGATGTCATTTATGTAGAGTAAAAACAAAAACATCAGTGGGCCGAGAACGGTCCGCTGGGGCACACCAGATGACACACTTATAGGGGCAGATGAGACTCCATCAACAAGAACGGATTGTTCCCTATGTGTTTCGTGACAGTGTGAGAAATAAAATGATTTCCGTTATAAATCTGCAAAAGAATCATCTATGATTACCTCTGAGTCTAGCTGGAAGCTTTCTTTCCCTTGGCATAGCGTATTTTTTAAAATTTTCCGGTCAAAACGACGCCTCTCGTGTGGAGGGCATTCGTGAATTGAGAAGACGCTAAGATGGCCGCTAGCGGGAAGCCGCTGCACCTTTACCGTTCCTTCGTTCCTTCGTTCCTTCCTTCCTTCCTTCCTTCCTTCCTTCCTTCCTTCCTTCAATCCTGTCTTCCCTCCTTCCTTTCATCAATATTTTCCTTCCTTTCTTTCATCAATATTTTGCCTGGTCAGTGCTGTTTCTTCAACAAACATTTTATGTGGAGGGTGGACGCTTGCGGTTGGAATTAGCTCAACCGGCAACAACCATCTGCAACGGTCAGAGTACAACTGCATGGACGAACAGCTCTGTGTTCCGTTCACTAATGCGACCATCACAGCGAGAAAATTATCTGATGCGGACATCCACCAGCTTGCTCAAACAGAAGGTAAGATAGGTTATACCTTGAGCGAATACTATACCCTGAGTAATATCTAAAAGTTAAGTAATGAATACACTGTAACAATAATGCATGATAAAAAGCCCTTATTAGCTCGAATTATTATAGATTCCATAATGATCAAAACTCATTTGTATATCTCGATTAACCGCACTTGCGCTTCTCTTCAGGGACTTTTCGAGTCGATTTCGACTACCGTTACACTGTGTTCTACCGTGTAAGTATGTAATAATTGATATCCACGAATATTGAGTGAAGAATACTAATAGGGGGCTACTCATGGAAATGGACCAACTCCAACATTTATAGCTAGTTATAAAATGACATTATAATCTATTTGCAGAGGAGGTTAGGTAGATCCAATACTCGTGTAGTGGCAATTCCGCGTTGGAGAAGAAGATAAGGAGTTTTTTTTTAACTTGGTTTAGATGCGACTGACTTTTATTGTCAGTGTAGGTACTGCCTCCCCAACATGCACCATCCACTCTAATACAATCACGCGTACAGCCGGTTCTTGTACTCCCCTCATATAATCAGGGCGTAGCTAGCACGCTCCATTCACCGCCATTAGAGATGGAATATCTCTCACCAATAAATGAAAGAATGGCTGGTGCTACCGAAGAAGGAAAAACAAGCAGACAAACAAACAAACGAACGAACAAACAAATAAATAAACAAAAATATAAACAGACAAACAATCAAACAAACGAACAAACAAACAAAGAATAACGGCCCCCCTTACTTTTCTTTGTTTGAAGATTCCCTCTGGATCGTCGAACTTTGACTCGTCCTGCAAAGGATCAAGGCGAGTTTCTTACAGACACCAAGCCTACCGCTTTTCAGTTAGACGATTCCTGGAAACAGCTCAATACTAATCTTGTTCTTAGTTATCCAAGAATCATACTAAATCATACTTGTTTAACCCTATTCAGACTGGGCTATTTTGAGCTGTCTGTGACTGGAGGGGGAGGGGGGGGGGCTGAAAGGGTCCCCATCCGTATTTCATGAACCGCTTAGGCTATGACCATCAAACTAACAGACAATGAGCACCAGCATGCAAATAATCGTAACGCCCTATTTTGGGTGTGGTAGAATCAATTATGGCAATGACGTCATAGATACAATGTCTAGCTATTCTTTTAAATATTGCCGAAATTATCAGATATCGGGTTGAAATCATTTTGAATTATTCAGATATTTCAAAATCAACCTTTTAACGGCTTTTCAATGCAAAAGGCCATAAAAACGTTTTAAAATAATTTTTTTGTAAGAATTTCCGCCATCCTGGGTCCGCCATCTTGGATCCGCCATCTTGGATTCTTATGATTTTTTGCAAAAGAAAAAAAAATCTGGAATTATTACAAAAAAAGTATTTGCATGCATTTATTACTGCTCATAGTAATGATAAATGCATGATATTAGCTTTTAAAGTGCCATCTAGTAAATCTAGTGACATTAATAACAACAGCTTTTAGAGAGCAAAATTTACCCACCGCTTCCCCCCAAATATCCGAGGTAAAAAAATTCTAGCGCTGTTGTGAAACTTGTCACGTAAACAAAAGTCAAAAAAGAATCTGAGAAACAGGACCAAAATATGAAAATTTCACTACTTTTAAGTTTTTGGGAAACCTATGTGTGAAAAAACGGTCGCCGTGGTAACTTAGAGCGTCTCCTCGACATGTCAATGGCATTCAAAACGTCCGCAGATAGATTTGAGGAAAAGTCACCAAGTTTTAGCCTCTTAGCTGCTATGGTTCAGAAGTTATAGCAATTTTCCGGGAGGGGGGCTTAAAGAGCCCCCCTCCCTAGTCTGAATAGGGTTAAGAATCATACTGTTCCTAGTTGTCCAAGAATCCTACTAATTAAAAATTGTTGTTTATAGCTGTCCAAGAATAACCGTCTCGTACGAGTACCCTTATGTGTGGGAGTCCAACTGCAAAGGCGTGTCTCTGGGATACAAGATATCTAACGGCTGCCATAGAGGTACCCATCCATCTTGATTATTCTAGCAATAGATCCGCTTTTTGTTATCAATTACCGTTGAATGTCTTTCCACTGTGGAAATCTTAGTTAATCGGAAATTAAAACCAAAGATTTGTTTTAAGTGAATCGATCAACGTATTTGTACTTTTAAAGTCCCAATTTAAAGTGAACTTCTAGTAATACCATGATCAACTCGGATTGTTTTGTTTTCTAAGGCACCATTACTAGCAAAATTCCCTCGAAAACAATAGATGGTTCTAAATTTTCCTCATGTATTAATGATGAGGGAAACTTAGTTTCTAAATTTCCCTCCTCCATTAATAATCAGGGAAATGTAGAAAAAGACAAAATAATATTTTGTCTTTTAAATTTCCCTCTACATCAGTGCATGAGAGAATTTTAGAACCAAGATACATGTCTTCTGGTTTCCACCAGGGAAACAAATAGAAGGCAGCTTCCTGATTAGCGAAGGAATAGACCCTGTACCAAGAGACCAGAGTATTTGATCTCGTGATACCTAAACAACGTTAGACGATATCCATGTGGGATGATTTTGATTGCTGTACGCATTCGTGCTAAATACGTCGAAGAACAAAACTGTCGATATGTAGAGCAACTATGTAGATCTACTTTGTTTGATTTGAGAATTGTCCGTGAAACAAAATGTGGTGGTCCTAGGGATGCCTTAGGAATAAGATCAGACCTTGGGGGGGAACCGGGTTCGTTCATAGACGCGAATCGCCCCTTCCGGCCTCCCAGCCCCATTTTAGGCTTGGGGGGTGCGCTGGGCCCCTCCGATCCCCCCCCCCCTCCCCAGCCCCATTCCAGGCTTGAGAGGCGCGCCGCGCCCCTCCGAGCCCCATTTTAGGCCTGGGAGGCGCGGATCTCCCTCTCGAGCCCCCAGCCCCATTCTAGACTTGGTAGGCGCGCCGCGCCCTGCCGAGCCCCCCCAGCCCCGCGTAGATTAATCATTGCTAATTATCAATCTACGTCGGGACCACTTCGCGTAGATTAATAATTAGCAATTATCTATCTACGTCGGGACCACTTCGCGTAGATAATAATTAGCAATGGTTAGCAATAATTAATCCGCTGTCTATCCACAGCAGCGGGACTGGGGCCTTTCATAGAAACGAGTGGGAACCTTGCAATTAGACCCCCGTCTGTCCTGTAGTATATGCACATGTGCATAGCATTCGAAGGACGAAGTGCGGCAAAAATTACTGCAGGTGGCTAAAGGTCGGCCATGCAAACACGTGTGGCCAGAGGTGCATGGACACCTACTGCAAGGTGCACCTTCAAAGGCTCCGTAAGGACAGCCCCCTCCCCGTGCCGTGCAGGATCTGCGGCATAGAGACGCAGTCGGAGACGTGGTTGTGCCGCCGCTGCGGAGCGAATCGTGTAGGGCAGAGGATGCGCGGCACCGAGAGGCGCGCTCGGGAATGGTTCGCACACGTCCTGTCTGATATCGTAGCCCGCGATACGGGCAGTTAGAGACTGGGTGGCGCAAGGCATACCCAAGCACCCGTCCTGCCGACTGCGATACGGGCAATTAGAGACTGGGTGGCACAAGGCATACCCAAATACCCGTCCTATCTGATACCGCAGGGCTGCGATACGGGCAATTAGAGACTGGGTGGCACAAGGCATACCCAAATACCCGTCCTGTCTGATACCGCAGGGCTGCGATACGGGCAATTAGAGACTGTGTGGCACAAGGCATACTCAAATACCCGTCCTGTCTGGCACCGCAGCCCGCGATACGGGCAATTAGAGACTGGGTGGCACAAGGCGTACCCAAACATGGACGCCTACATAGAGGAGGTTCTCAATAGCATGCCTGACAAAGAGGCGCCTGCCGTACTAGCAGGGCTGGTCCAGAACATCCTGGACGAGGACATCCCCGACGATGTCAAACACAAGCTGCGTAAGCCGCTTGCACCGGCGAAAGCGAGGACAGAGGAAGTATGGCGCGAGTTTGACCCTTTGCTGGGGCAAAAGGCCCCAGAGGGCTTAGACCCCGAGAAGTACTATTCTCTCTACGTCGGCGGCGCCCATCTTCGGTTCCCAAGCGTGGATGCCACTCTTCAGGGCCAAGACATAAGCGCCGGTGTTTACCAGGAGATACGAGACCTTGGTGGAGCAGGTGTCATTGCTCTAAAGCCGGTTATGATGGGGGCCTGATATTAATGATGATGGCTCGGTGTGGTGGGTCTCGCACGAGCGAGAGTCTCTGCGGGCTAACGCAGTGCTGCCACCGGTGCTTGAGATGGTAGACCCTGGCCGGCGTTACAGACTCTTTACGGTTGTTGGTAAGGCCCCCGCAGAGCCATTGGCGCCAATCACAGAGGAGAAAGGGCGCTCGGAGCACAAGATTGGTGGGTCATTAGTCAAAAGAGGGGACCGAATCGCAGTCGGCGCCCTTGAAGGCATCGATGCGGGTATTTGGGAGAAAGGACGAGAGTACCTCGTCTACGTGAGATACGAACTTCGCCCTTTACCTGAGCAAAATGGTGAGCCTGGGCCAATGTTTGACCGAGAGGGGGGTGACACCTTCGCTTACTGTTGTGAGTTACGTTGCCGACTTCTTGAGGAATCGCGGCACCTCGCGCTTCCTCGGTCTAACCAAGACACGAGGCAGGATCCTCGAGCGATTTGCTGGCCACTACGGGATGCAACAAAGAAGACCTCTTTGAGATGGAAAAGAAGCTCTAGGTAAGTCTAGTAGCCGTGGACGCCCTGGGCAACGTTATGTGGGACTCGGGGAAGTACAAGACTAAGGCGAGGGTCACTATCCCTTGCAACAATAACCACGCCTGGGCGGAGCTTCCGACTGAACCACCTGCGATCACGAGCGTCCACGGCCTAGACTTCGAGGCTGAGGGGGAGCTTCGTTCGTTATGTCAGGAGAAGGCAGCGCTTCGCGCTACCAGCGCCGCCAAAAAAACGCGCGAGGCAAAAGTGCGAGCGAGAGGTGCTCATTCGCTTTATAAACAGGGCGATCCCCAGAAGCACGAGGATCTGGCTGTGCGGGCGCGTTATAGCCACGCACGAAGGCAAACTGTATCGATCGGGACAGGACGGAGCGGCTATCGACAGGGCGTTTACAGACGAGACAGGATATGATCATCAATGGCTCCCTGATGATCACCCAGCCTACCAAGAGTACACCGAAGCTACGCACTCGATGGGCGGTGCAAAAGGGTATCGCTTCAAGAAGCGGACCCAAAGAGAGAACATTAGGCCAACGCCTCTTAAATACAGGGACGTCTGGCGAGCGGCGCAGGTTGAGTCCAAAGTGTGGAATAGCAAGGAAAACTTAGGGGCGCTGCCCCATGCGCACATCGACATGCGTGCGGCGTACCTAGGATGAGAGGACAGTCTCTCCGGCGGCGCCTCGGACGCCATTGATTTGGTACGGAAATACGGCATCCCTACGAACGTGTATCGTATCGCGGATGTTGTGGGATGGCCATTGAGCGAGGTTCTTCAACTAACCGGGGCCATTCAGCTGACCGAGTGGCAGTTCTCTGGGGCCTGCCACCCCTACACTTCCGGGAGGGTAGGGCAGCACTTGGAACAAAACGAGGGCTGGATCACCACGCCAAAGCTCAAGGACCTGTTAGACTCGGGTGACCTCGTCATGGCCACGGCGAGGGAGGTGTTGTAAAGCATCGAAAAAAAGGACTCCATCAGGTTCCCCCACTCCAGCGCTTGCCGTTCCGGCGGCGAAGACTTGCAGTATCCTGAGGGTCGAGACCTCGCTGTCCGTTTCGTAGGCAAGTGCGCTCGCCATGGCGACGAGTCTTCGATCGTAGTTCGCGACCTTGAAGAAGCCGCGTATCTGACAAACCTCCTTGCAGGCACCGACCACTTACTTAACTTCGAGCATGCCGACGGGGCTCATCTGATCTAATACAAAGACGGTGTCCGACGCTCACAATGGTAACATATCAGGGCCTTCGTCATGGCGTACACAAACATAGCGTTGCGACGCATGTTGAGGCGGATTCCTCGCGAAGACGTCCTCCGGGTGTGCACAGATGCCATATACGCAAAGGCGGTACCCAGTGGTGTAAAGCTCGTGGAGCGAAATCCGAGGTATGGAGAGTGGCGCCACAAGAAGCCTGGGTACAAGTGGCGACCCGAAGCGGCTTGGGGTCCGAAGAAGTCGGGGAGCTTGGCCAAGGAGCCAAGCACTGCGCCGAGTCTGCCGTGCGATCTAGTGGCCGCAACCTGTGCAAAGATGTATCTAGCCGGCCAAGAAGGATCGGGGAAGACCGAGTGGGCGGTGAGCATGTTCCGCGGCCGCAACGTTGTGGTGCTCACCCCCGAGAACGACCTCGCCCACGACCATCGCAATAACCCGCGCCTCGCGGTGAAGGCCCAAACCTACCACCACTACCTCTGCATACCAGCGGAGAAGCCGATAGAGAAGTGGAGACCTTCCGAGCTGGGGTACAAACTCGACCGTCTCGCAGAAGTAATCATCATTGACGAGTGCTGTAAGGTACAGACTAAAGTGCTACGCGCCATCCTAGGGTATCTCGCCACGCGGCCGTGTCGTTATCGCAAGCAAGGGCGGCCAGTGCCCGTGCCAGGCAAAAGGGGTGAGAAGGTCGACGCATACAAAGGCACGATAGTTCCTTAACGGGATTCCCCTCGAGTGGAAATACGCGGGCTGGGGAACCGTCCACCGGGTGCAGGGCAAGACTATCCAGACTCCAAGACGTCTGTTTATCATAGACCACAGCTTAGAGGGCTGGATCACGAATGCTGTATATACCGGCATCTCCCGCGTGGGGCACGCCGACCAGATAGTCCGCGTGATCCCCCCCGATAGCCCTCCCCCTGTGCCTTGGTTCCCACAGGACTGCAGGATACGCCTAGTGAAGAGCTCATTATAGCGCGAATCAAGCGATACGCTTTAGACGACAGGAAAAAGGGTCGCACAAAGTACACGGGATCGCACCACGTTCTGACGGTAGACCACGTACTCGGCATGATTGCTGAAGCTGAAAAGAAGTGCATGGTCTGTGGCACTCAGCTTCTGCTTCAGAGGTACACCAAAAGCCATCCCCAATGCTTCAGTATCGACCGGCTGGACGACAGTCAGGGTCACTACAAGTGGAATGTCAGACTCACGTGCCTTAGCTGCAATAGAATGCACAAGCGCTGATCACGCTAGCGTGGCGCTACGCAACTGCGAACGTGTGAAGCCGTGCTTAGAGTACGCCGTGTAATACATAACACTGGCTGTCCGGGCTCCATAACCCTCTTTAGTATTGGGTATACCTTGCTTGTCCACCACGTGTCCGTCGCTCGCCGTCGGCCCTTGTCCTGGAGGTCTTCCTCGTTTACGGCGGTGTACATCTCGTTCCGACCTCTAAGGGGACCTCTAAGGGGGGCTTTTCGGCTTTGAGAGGCACGCGCCTCAGCTTTATGGCGTCTTCAGGCGCAAAGCCAGTCATGCGGGTCTTCGTTGCGTTTATGTCCGAGATGACGATTGGCAAAGCGGTAACCCACTCGCGGTTTGTTTCGCCGGATGCAAGCTCCTTCGAGTACTGCGCACGAAAGCTCGGCGAAAGCTTGGCTCCTGTGGTGCCCTGGCTCAGCTCGTCGGACCTCCACCCCGTGGTCTGTTAGGAGCTTTGTGGTAGCACACTTGAACTCCGTGCCGTCATCAACCATGAGGACTTTAGGCCATGTGAGAGGTCCCTCTGCATAGATGTCAGCGAGTTCACGGGAGACGACGGCCGCGCTCTTAGTCCTCAGTGCGCGGGCGGCTTTATATCGTGAAGCAACGTCAACGACAGTCAGGGCATACTTGTACCCGCGGTCGGTTGGCAAGAATAGTAGGTCCGACTGGTGGATACGGTTTGGTATCTGCTCCGAGAAATGGGCGTACGTAGTCGGAGGAGGGGGTGTCTGTGTGTAGCCTCCGACGGGCTGCGAGCTTACCCACTTGCGCACTCGATCTATGGAGGCTGAGCCCTTGGGGAGTTTGGCATGCAGAGCGGTCACTCCCTGGAAGCCACATCTGGCGTAGTATATAGAACGAAGGAACGCATCGAGTTCTTCGTCGGACATGCGCTTCGCCGCCATTACGTGTCGGCAATGTACTGCAACAGGTGTATCAGTCTCCAACAGGCGGTTGCCGTCTGCTCGGGTAGTGCCGAGGCGGTTTTTAGGCCCTCGGAGAACGACATTGCCGAATCTCTTAACACACTCCCTGTCTGCGCGCCACAACTCGAGGCTTCGGTTAGCAATGTCATCAAAGCTACATAACCCACCCGTCGACGACACCTTCGGTGTCAGTCGCTTAGCAGCGCCTGCTACCTCGTGCATAGCACTCCACAACTGGTCTGCAATTATCTTATACGCATTCGTATACGTATACGTATAAGAATACGCGCAGTATGGGAAAAGGCCGCCTAGATGCAGCGCCGGAACGGCAGCTGCATCACAGCAAGCGGCTAGCTGTGTAGCCGATGGCGAGAGCGCCGGCGCGAATGTACGCAAACTCGGCTTTTTTCTGCGTTTTGCTGGGGATGTAGTAGTCGGACAGCTCAGGAGCCCGTATCGACTCCAGGGATTGTTTTGGTTGGGTCTGGTTGTAGAGTTTGAGCGCGTAATCAGTGTCGGTGAAGTTTTGCTTTGCGAGGGCCCCTCTCTCGCGACTTTGCGCTTGCCAATCGAGGATTTTTTGTCGCCGCTGTTGATAGCGTCCATAGTCTTGTTGGTATTTCTCTAGGTCCTTGTCGTGCCTCTCCTTCTCGGCTAAGGCAGGGCTCTCATCGTTCGACAGGAACTTTGCGAGGTAGTTGCCACCAACGAATGCAGTCGCGTTTAGGACGGCGCTGCCAACCAAAATTGCGATGGAGACAATCGAGTAGTGTGTACGTTTCACGTGCTGTGTTTACGTGAACACGAGTCTAATACGTGGCCTACACGTGTAGTACACTACTACATGCGCAGGATTTTCTGGTCCTCAAGATAACCCTCCAAAGCGACAGCACCCGCAACAGCGGCAGTCATTTTTGCGCAGTTCATGGCGTTCGCGGTGAAGTCTTCGCGCAAGACCTTGCGCCAAACCCAGCCGATACCGGCGACGAGGCCGGTTATGACTGCGGCGTCGATGATGGTCTTTGTAATCTTGCTTTGCTGCGTCGTCGACATATGTACGCGTGTACGCATATGATGCACGGACGTGCGGATATAGGTGGGGCTCTTGTGTTTAAATGTCTGCTTACTCCATGGCTAACAGTCGAGATTGCATAGTCCGGAAGCGCGAAGCGCTGTCGTCGGAGCGGCAAGCGGTCGATCCTTGATCTACTGTGCAGCCGCCAGCGGCGGCCTTGCGGGTGGGGTCACGTCGTCCGGCAGGCTGCGTCGAGCAGCCCAACGACTCGACGGCCGGGAGGCCGGCGGCGCCCCCCTCAAGAATGCACCCTAGGGTGCAACACGTGTGTACATTTCACGTGCCTTGAGGGCGGTGTGATCAATGCGTATACGTATGCGTATACGTGGGCGCTGATTTACTGCGCTTACCGTTCAACTAAGGCGATGGTATAAGGGTGACGCAAGGAAAACTCTAACTTCGAGAACTTGAGGGCCTTCATGTACTCTTTCATCTTCTCTTCTGAGAGCTCCGCGCCGTGGTCATGCAGGATAGCTTTCATGTCCGCCTTGCTCCGCGTATAGAGGACCACCAAGGCCGCGATGTTCTCACGGAACGGCTTCGTGATGCTGGTGAGCTGCTGCGTGATCACCAACACGCTAATACCCACGTGGCGCGCGCTGAACGCCAAGTTGACGAGCTGGTCAGAGCGCCTCTTTACGTCTTTCGAGGCCGCACAGTCGTCGAGTATGATTAGCGTATTAGTGCCCTCGAAGACAGCGGAGACAAACCTCAGCAGTATGTCGATCTGACCCGCCTCAGGTTTGACGACAAACAGACGATTGTCGCCCTCGCCGAAGCCGTCGTATGTTTTGTTGTAGACAAAGGTAGGGCACACGAGTACGATGTAGTCAAACTTGCCCCGGAAAGGGCCGCGCAACAGGTCCACTATGAATCGGGTCTTCCCGCATGACGTCGGGCCCACGATGAGAGCGTGAAATAGGATGTTTTTCGGGTCCATACCGCGCTGCGCCGGGACGGCAAGCGCTTTGCGCACTTCGTGTCTGTGCTCAGTATTGTATAGACTCTAGCTGTCCGTTCATAAGGTTTATTTGGGCGTCGGCCACCACAAACACGTGACAGTTTACGGTACCCTGGCCGCTTGCCGTGCGTTTTATCTCGAGATGCACACCGTCGCGGGTGTTGACCAATCGGAGACCGCCCCCATGGATAGCATTCTCGTCCGTCCTTCTAAAATCGATCCACAGAGCAAATTGTTATCGCCATAGAACGACTGCGTGGCTGCTCATTCTAGCCGTAGCCGCGTTCTTGGTTTGTCGAATGCAAAGCAATCATCGGAACAAGTAATACGCCGCGGCCACCGCGAGTGCCGACAACCCCGCCTTGAGGGCGCTGTTGTCACTTTTTTCGCCCGGTCCGGATGCGCTTGCCGTTCCGGTGGCTGTCATGCTACGCGCAGCATGCATACGTGGAGAGGGGGCAGCGCCGCGCCCTCTGCGTGCACTTTCGCAGGTGCTAAAGCCTTGCTTCGCCGCCGGAACGGCACGCGGTCGATCCTCGGATCAGTCACGTGTTGCACCCTAGGATGCCCACCGGACATGTTATGAGCACCGACTGGCTTTGTCTCGGTGTTGATCGCGTTTGCGCCGAGCGTCATGGAGTCTGTGGCTTTCTGCAGTTTATTGTTGTAGCCCACGACGCTTTGCGTGTTTATCACCAGATCGCTCGGCATCAGCCACCTTCCTGGTGCGACCGCAAGACTCAGTCTCACCTTGGCCTCCTGCACGGCTAACTGGTACCTTTGCACGCTTTGAGCGATGTCGTTTTCTATGATCGCGTCTTCAAGCAGCTTCGTGAACTCCGCCTTCGCCTCCATGGGCGGCCCAACGGCCCCTGCGAGTCTTCCTAGCCCTGCTTTTTTCAGCCCCTCACCTTTGGGAGGCGCAAACCAGCTATATTGCACGCCCCCGTGGTCGTCGTTGCGTATGAAACCCACCTGCTTCCCACTGTTGTACGCCCCACCTTCGTCGCTAAACAGATTGAGGTGGCTCGGGTACTCGTCCGTCGCCGTGTCCGCCAACGTATCCGCCAACGTGCACGGATCACGTGCACGTTGCGATACCCCTCCCCCGGGTAGAACACAAACACATCGCCTAGCCCGTGGTTCCGCCCGCCTTTCCATCGGAAGTCCGGCTTACTGAGGCCGTGCTCTCAACGGTGGTGGCGGGTACGGCGTAGAGCAGCTTTTGCGCGAGGGTCAGAGACCTAGGGAAACCGGGTTTTGCGTGTTTGACTTGTTCGGCTATAGCGTGTTCGATATGTTTGGCTATAGAGGCTCCCGCCGCAGTTAACGCCTTCTTCGTCTCTTCCACCCCCCTCCGGGGAACCGCCTCCTCGTTCAGCATCCGCCAGCCTTCATAATCCATGCTCAGTCCTGTTAAACACGAAAGCGGGCTGTGTTCAACACAATGGTGGTCCTACATATTGTGCTTACCAAAGGCGAACAGACGCTCTTCTTCGAGCGGCCGATAAGGCGCCCACGCTTCGTGGCGCTCCGGCAGTGCTCGTTGTTTAACAGCTGGTATAATCTCGAGCGGGAGCATCAGATAACGACTGGCGAACAGCGACGTTAGCAGTGGTGCCATATACCCCTCGCTTCCCAGTGTTTGCCCCCCGAAGGATACGCACATGACGCCTGCCGTTCCGGCAAGCGTCGGCGGCGACGTGCAAAGCTTCCGACTCCAGATATATATAAATATATATATATAATACAGGATAGACGTGGGTCTAATTGCAAAGTTCCCACTCGTTTCTATGAAAGGCCCCAGTCCCGCTGCTGTCGATAGACAGCGGATTAATGATTGCTAACCATTGCTAATTACGAAGTGGTCCTGACGTAGATCGATAATTGCTCATTATTAATCTACGCGAAGTAGTCCCGACGTAGATTGATAATTATCAATTATTAATCTAAGCGGGGCCTCATCTGCAGGGCTGGGGCTGGGGGGCTCGGCGGGGCGCGGCGCCCCTCCCAAGCCTGAGATGGGGCTGGGGGGTCGGCGGGGTGCGGCGCGCCTCCCAAGCCTGAAATGGGGCTGTGGGGCTCGGAGGGGCGCGGCGCGCCTCTCCAACCTGGAATGGGGCTCGAGGGGGTGATCCGCGCCTCCCAGGCCTAAAATAGGGCTGGGGAGCTCGGAGGGGCCCAGCGCACCTCCCAAGCCTAAAATGGGGCTGGGGGGGCGTCGGAGGGGCCCAGCGCACCTCCCAAGCCTAAAATGGGGCTGGGAGGCCCGGAGGATTCGCGGCTATGAACGGACCCGGTCCCCCCCGACCTTTTATAGTTATGGGGGTATTACGTCTGCAACAATTACTTCAAAATGATTCATAAGTCTGCCCATGTCATTCTCCACATTTATATGCTTCCCACAATCAATTACCATATTTATCAATTAGTTAGGGTGGAATACTTATTATTTCAAGCTTAACGGAACGGAACTTGAGGTTTCTCGCGTGTGCGCTGTCGTACCAGATTTCCTATAATCTGAGATAGTCCAAGGATCTGGGACCCACCACAGCAAACCCGATCAGACCGTCGATGACCAAATTGCCTTTTTGTCTTGCAGTGTTTGATGGTCATGATGATAACGAATGCGGAGCACCGTTGATTTCATCCAAATTCAGCAGTACGTTATAACCTCTTCGATCAACCTTAAGTTAGACGGAGCATTTCATAATGAAGAACTTAACATTCGCAAAAGTCTACTAACAAGTTAAGTAGAGGGAAAACTTTCCCTTTTTTAAGAAGAACTGAAACTTTTCAGGAGACGAATATAGCTTTCCCTGCATTATTTAATTCCTTATAATTTAGTAATTTCCAGATCGCTATGATTCGAGAGGATAAATTTCGCTACTGAAATAAATATCTTGTTAGTTTTATAGCCCCTTCATAACATTAGACACCCACGCGCCACATACGCCAGATCAAAGGATATCGTGCTATAAATACTAAGATGTCTCGTATTTTTTCTTTTCCAGCCAATCGCGTTCTTTATGGCTACCCATGTCCTGGTGATCCACAACACAGTAATGGGATCTACCGAAATGCCCAAGGGACTTTGTGGGTGCGATAGTCCGGACGCAATTGTAGTCTTCAATATCGGCACCAGGTTGTGACGTCACCACAGGCCTCCCAACTGTCCAGGTTTCGTTTGGTCACGCGCAGTCTGCAAACCTGTTCCTTTCAACCAATTTTTTTATTGCGTTTGACAAGAATATCTAAAATGGTTGCAATATAAAAGTGTGTAGGCATCGACCTTTTTCCAAAGAGGTGCTCCACAAAAGCAGGCGGCTGTTTTTTTGCCTCTGTGTCTCATGCGTGGGTCAGTACTTCATGTAGTGTTAATGTTAGTGAGATCATGTGCCATTCCATGTTGTCTTTAGATGACGTACTTACCTTAATGTATTCCAGAATTTTTATCCAAGCATCAATAAAACTATCCTCCTGCGCAGAGCTTTCGGTGTCGCTCGTTCCCTTTTCTTTCCGCTTTCGGTGTCGCTCGTTCCCTTTTCTTTCCTTTAGAGCAAAAGAAACGAGCGACACAAAAAGCTCTGCGTAGGAGGGTACAATAAAACGTGAGCTTTTTTGAATTGTTTCTGTTTTAAGCAATAACTAGCTCATTTTAGCTCTTCTAGAATTAGCCAGTTTCATTTGCATTTTCAAATGCACTTAAAATGCACTTGACAGTCGTAATTTGTTTTTGCGTTTCGTTCAAGTATTCATCCTCGGAAACCCAGGGGTATTTCCCTCTAAACGTTAAAGGGAAATATCCCTGGGTTTTTAAAGAAGTCAAGTATTTTGTATTTGTTTATACTATCGATCTCTAGTGTTGAGAACTGCACGTCACAGCGTCTCTCTTTGGTCTCTCCCGACCACGCGGGGTCCCTTGTCCAATGTATAGAGAGAAGACTGGAACCGAGCCAATGCGCGTAAATACTGTTCGCCGCGACAGTGCTGAATAACGTATGCGCATACTCGTGCTCTGGCCGAAAACAAGCACAATCGTAGTGTTGAATCATTCGAGTAAAGGTAGGAAAGACTGACTTCAGTCGCTGTTTTGACTAACTGTACAGCATTAAAACCATACTGTACAAAAGATGACAGATCTGTGTGATAATGAGGGAGTCATAAAGAAAACTATAGCCTCAAGTTTGGTCTAGTTTTCTTAGCATTCCGCAAAATGTGACAGTTCGTTGGTAAAATGCCGCCATTTCAAAACAAATGCGCATGCGTTGTGTTGAATCCTCGCTTTCGTGCCGATTCAGAGTCCGCTATAACCCAAATTAACCAATGGGCCTGCGAGGAATTACGCGCTAATACTGCAGGCATAGATTTGACCAGACCGAGATATTATCTTGTCTTCGATGAGTTTCCAAAGACAAGAACGGGGAAAGACGACCGCAAGGAAATCAAGAGGATGGCCGCGGAGAGACTGGGGCTTAGTCGGGATGGTTTTCAACAATAACGACTCAGTGGCCCTCGGCGCTGATCTTTGTTTTAATAGGGGTGGACAATTATAAGGAGAAGGGAGTTTTTAATAGGGGTGGACCATTATAAGGAGAAGGGAGTTTTTAATAGGGGTGGACCATTATAAGGAGAAGGGAGTTTTTAATAGGGGTGGACCATTATAAGGAAAAGGGAGTTTTTAACAGGGGTGGGCAATTATTAGGAAAAGGGAGTTTTTAATAGGGGTGGACCATTATAAGGAGAAGGGAGTTTTTAATAGGGATGGACCATTATAAGGAGATGGGAGTTTTTAAGAGGGGTGGACCATTATAAGGAGAAGGGAGTTTTTAATAGGTGGACCATTATAAGGAGATGGGAGTTTTTAAGAGGGGTGGACCATTATAAGGAGAAGGGAGTTTTTAATAGGGGTGTACCATTATAAGGAAAAGGGAGTTTTTAATAGGGGTGGACCATTATAAGGAGAAGGGAATTTTTAATAGGGGTGTACCATTATAAGGAAAAGGGAGTTTTTAATAGGGGTGGACCATTAAAAGGAGAAGGGAGTTTTTAATAGGGGTGGATCATTATAAGGAGAAGGGAGTTTTTAATAGCGGTGGACCATTATAAGGAGAAGAGAGTTTTTAATAGGGGTGTACCATTATAAGGAAAAGGGAGTTTTTAATAGGGGTGGACCATTATAGGGAGAAGGGAGTTTTTAATAGGGGTGTACCATTATAAGGAAAAGGGAGTTTTTAATAGGGGTGGACCATTATAAGAAGAAGGGAGTTTTTAATAGGGGTGGATCATTATAAGGAGAAGGGAGTTTTTAATAGGGGTGGACCATTATAAGGAGAAGGGAGTTTTTAATAGGGGTGGACCATTATAAGGAGAAGGGAGTTTTTAATAGGGGTGGACCATTATAAGGAAAAGGGAGTTTTTAATAGGGGTGTACCATTATAAGGAAAAGGGAGTTTTTAATAGGGGTGGAGCATTACAAGGAGAAGGGAGTTTTTAATAGGGATGGACCATTATAAGGAATAGGGAGTTTTTAATAGGTGGACCATTATAAGGAAAAGGGAGTTTTTAATAGGGGTGGACCATTATAAGGAGAAGGGAGTTTTTAATAGGGATGGACCATTATAAGGAGAAGAGAGTTTTTAATAGGGGTGTACCATTATAAGGAAAAGGGAGTTTTTAATAGGGGTGGACCATTATAGGGAGAAGGGAGTTTTTAATAGGGGTGTACCATTATAAGGAAAAGGGAGTTTTTAATAGGTGTGGACCATTATAAGAAGAAGGGAGTTTTTAATAGGGGTGGATCATTATAAGGAGAAGGGAGTTTTTAATAGGGGTGGACCATTATAAGGAGAAGGGAGTTTTTAATAGGGGTGGACCATTATAAGGAGAAGTGAGTTTTTAATAGGGGTGGATCATTATAAGGAGAAGGGAGTTTTAATAGGAGTGGACCATTATAAGAAGAAGGGAGTTTTTAATAGGGGTGGACCATTATAAGGAGAAGGGAGTTTTTAATAGGGGTGGACCATTTTAAGGAATAGGGAGTTTTTAATAGGTGGACCATTATAAGGAGAAAGGAGTTTTTAATAGGGGTGGACCATTATAAGGAGAAGGGAGTTTTTAATAGGGATGGACCATTATAAGGAGATGGGAGTTTTTAAGAGGGGTGGACCATTATAAGGAGAAGGGAGTTTTTAATAGGGGTGGACCATTATAAGGAGAAGGGAGTTTTTAATGGGGGTGTACCATTATAAGGAAAAGGGAGTTTTTAACAGGGGTGGACAATTATTAGGAAAAGGGAGTTTTTAATAGGGGTGGACCATTATAAGGAGAAGGGAGTTTTTAATAGGGGTGGACCATTATACGGAGAAGGGAGTTTTTAATAGGGTTGGACAATTATAAGGAGAAGGGAGTTTTTAATAGGGGTGGACCATTATAAGGAGAAGGGAGTTTTTAATAGGGGTGGACCATTATAAGGAGAAGGGAGTTTTTAATAGGGGTGGACCATTATAAGGAGAAGGGAGTTTTTAATAGGTGGACCATTATAAGGAGATGGGAGTTTTTAAGAGGGGTGGACCATTATAAGGAGAAGGGAGTTTTTAATAGGGATGGACCATTATAAGGAAAAGGGAGTTTTTAATAGGGGTGGACCATTATAAGGAGAAGGGAGTTTTTAATAGGGGTGTACCATTATAAGGAAAAGTGAGTTTTTAATAGGGGTGGACCATTATAAGGAGAAGGGAGTTTTTAATAGGGGTGGACCATTATAAGGAATAGGGAGTTTTTAATAGGGGTGGACCATTATAAGGAATAGGGAGTTTTTAATAGGTGGACCATTATAAGGAGAAGGGAGTTTTTAATAGGGGTGGACCATTATAAGGAGAAGGGAGTTTTTAATAGGGGTGGACCATTATAAGGAGAAGGGAGTTTTTAATAGGGGTGGACCATTATAAGGAGAAGGGGTTTTTTAATAGGGGTGGAGCATTATAAGGAGAAGGGAGTTTTTAATAGGGGTGGATCATTATAAGGAGAAGGGAGTTTTTAATAGGGGTGGACCATTATAAGGAGAAGAGAGTTTTTAATAGGGGTGGACCATTATAAGGAGAAGGGAGTTTTTAATAGGGGTGGACCATTATAAGGAGAAGGGGTTTTTTAATAGGGGTGGAGCATTATAAGGAGAAGGGAGTTTTTAATAGGGGTGGATCATTATAAGGAGAAGGGAGTTTTTAATAGGGGTGGACCATTATAAGGAGAAGAGAGTTTTTAATAGGGGTGGACCATTATAAGGAGAAGGGAGTTTTTAATAGGGGTGGACCATTATAAGGAGAAGGGGTTTTTTAATAGGGGTGGAGCATTATAAGGAGAAGGGAGTTTTTAATAGGGGTGGATCATTATAAGGAGAAGGGAGTTTTTAATAGGGGTGGACCATTATAAGGAGAAGGGAGTTTTTCTCTTTCAATATATTTTTTTTGCCAGAGAGACTTTGCACTTGCAGGGTTTCTTCCAGATTTTTTTAAAAAACAAAACAAGAAACCTATTTTAGCCAAAGAAAATTAAAAGATATGATGTTTTGGGTCAGATTCTTATTTCGTTCAGGGTCAACACTTTGTATTGTTTAATTTGTTATCTCGAGTAGAAGACTGCTGCAATCTGACATACGCCCGCTTTGTCTTCACGGAAGTTCAACAAAGAAAGAATGGCTAGCAGTTAAATACTTTGATAAGTAATGTCGAAACACTATCGATTTTCTTTACTAGAGACGAAAAACGTATTGGAAGGACCGTCTTTTTTAAAGCCCAGGAATCGTTGTCAGAGTTCTTGTTCCATGAATTGTTGAATTAAGTAAGTAAATTGCGTCAGGTTTCAGGGTACAATTGATTTCGAAACGTGAATTTGCTGCGCCTATTTCGAGCATTTACTCATTATGCAATGCTTGGCGCGAGAACTGTCACGAGATAGCGAACCAATCAGCAGAGCGCACGGTCTTAGGGAGGAAGTCCCCGTGAAGTTTTATTAAAATATGTTTATGTTAATACTAGTCAAATCAATTCGGCTCGAGATTTAGCTAGGTTGTCGCAATTAAATCAACAGTGGTTTCAACACAAAAGGTAAGACAGGACCAAGAACAAAAATATAACTTTCTAAGAATGCTAAATGCTGGCATAGTTATCATGCTTAGAAAAGGGATCGTTTTATAAAAAGTAAACTTTTACAACATTAGTTTTCGATGTACTAAATCTTTCATAACTAAAATCAGTATTTGTCTGTATGCTTTTTAAATAACACACTTAAAGTATCGTTTTTTTTAATTTATTTCAAAAACTTTTCCTTACCAAACTTATGGCACGACTTCCCCCAATTTCCCCATTCTAGTTTGTTAAGTTATTGGGAAGACTTTAATGGAAAACAATCCATCCCACTTTCTGTTCTCCTTTTAACTGTATACACCTATTTCAATCAATGTTGACTATAAGAAATTGCAAAATGACAAATGGCTTGCACTACTGGTTAGAGAATACAAGCCTTGCATCTGTTTATGGCATTCTCGGTGAGGCTATCTAGGTTCCTGCTGAGGCCCATGTGGTTAATACACGCAATTTTTTTACCCCCAAAAAACATCATTTCTTCATTAATAAGTTAATTGACATCATAAGCATATTATTAGGAGCAACTCGATATCCATGTATCCAACTATGGAACATCTACCACTGAAAAGTTTTTTTTCTTTTCGCCTTAACGCTTATTTGCGTAATCAATTAATACCCATGGCGCACTGCGGGTCATGGCACATGGGTTCTAAGAGTGCACACTTAATTAGGAAGCCTAATACAAGCACCAGGAATTGTCCATAAATGATTAATTAAGAATAGAAAAGTCCAAAAATGATTAATGAAGAATGGCGTTATCGCTCTTTGAATAAATTTCATAAAAAAAGCGTTAATGCAATTTTAGGATAACTATTTATTTCTCATAAATATTTGTACCCCTTGCTAGGAATGAAAGCCATCGGAAACTTTACATTTTTTCTGTTACCATGGCTACTATGTCTTCGATATGTCAGCGGTCAGCAATGTGAGTCATCGTATTCCATATATGGTTATGAGGTGAAAGGTCACACAATTCGCGAGAGCGAGGCGTGGGATGTCGTGGATTGCATGTCACGGTGTCAGTCGGAGTTCTTCTGCCTTAGTATCGCCTTCCGTAAAAACGACAGGATGTGTATGCTGAAAGACGCGGACCGGCACACACATCGTGCGGACTTCGGACCGGGAAGTCGGGGAGTTCAATACATGGAAAACGTGGAACCATACAATAAAGTACAGTTATAAAAAATGTTTTAAATTTGTTACAACAAGCACGAGTTTGGTTGTTTGTTCCCCTTCTAACCTATGTTTTGTTATCAAAAATATGTTTACCATTAGAACATTTCTCATTATTTTTTTCTTTTTTTTCCCCCGAAGAATCGCGTCCAATCATGCGCAGACCTCAAATCTGCTCGTGCATCCGTTCCGAGTGGGTACTATCCCTTTAAACTGCCATTTGGTGGAAGAATCGTGGCCTACTGTGATATGGAACGCTTTGGTATGTGATGTCCTAGCCTTCCTTCGTTCCTTCCTTCGTTCGCTCCTTCGTTCCTTCCTTCCTTCGTTCGCTCCTTCCTTCATTCGTTCCCTCCCTCCCTCCCTCCCTCCCTCCCTCCCTCCCTCCCTCCCTCCCTCCCTCCCTCCCTCCCTCCCTCCCTCCCTCCTTCCTTCCTTCGTTCCTTCGTTCCTTCGTTCCTTCGTTCCTTCGTTCCTTCGTTCGTTCGTTCCTTCCTTCCTTCGTCCCTTCGTTCCTTCGTTCCTTCCTTCCTTCCTCCCTTCCTTCCTTCCTTCCTTCCTTCCTTCCTTCCTTCCTTCCTTCCTTCCTTTCTTTTTTCCTTCCTTTCATCAATATTTTCCATCCTTCCTTTCTTTCATCAATATTTTTTTACGTTTTAGGTGGGGGGTGGACGCTTGCGGTTGGAATTAGCTCAACCGACAACAACCATCTGCAGCGGTTAGAGTACAACTGCATGGACGAACAGCTCTGTGTTCCGTTCACTAATGCGACCATCACAGCGAGAAAATTATCAGATGCGGACATCCACCAGCTTGCCCAAAGAGAAGGTTAGATAGGTTATACCTTGAGCAAATATTATACCCTGAGTGATATCTAGAAGTTAAGTAATTAATACACTGTAACAATAATGCATGATAAAAAGCCCTTATTAGCTCGAATTATTATAGATTCCATAATGATCAAAACTCATTTGTATAGTTCGATTAACCGCACTTGCGCTTCTCTACAGGGACTTTTCGAGTCGATTTCGACTACCGTTACACTGTGTTCTACCGTGTAAGTATGTAATAATTGATATCCACGAATATTGAGTGAAGAATACTAATAGGGGGCTACTCATGGAAATGGACCAACTCCAACATTTATAGCTAGTTATAAAATGGTATTATAATCTATTTGCAGAGGAGGTTGGGTGGATCCAATTCTTGTGTAGCAATTCCGCGACGGAAGAGTAGATAAGAAGTTTTGTTTCAAAATTCGGTTTAGATGCGACTGACTTTTATTGTCAGTATAGGTACTGCCTCCCCAACATGCACCATCCACTCTAATACAATCACGCGTACAGCCGGTTCTTGTACTCCCCACATATAATCAGGGCGTAGCTAGCACGCTCCATTCACCGCCATTAGAGATGGAATATCTCTCACCAATAAATGAAAGAATGGTTGGTGCTACCGAGGAAGGAAAAACAAGCAGACAAACAAACAAACGAACGAACAAACAAATAAATAAACAAAAACATAAACAGACAAACAATCAAACAAACGAACAAACAAACAAAGAATAACGGCCCCCCTGAACAACCTTATTTTTCTTTATTTGAAGATTCCCTCTGGATCGTCGAACTTTGACTCGTCCTGCAAAGGATCAAGGCGAGTTTCTTACAGACACCAAGTCTACCGCTTTCCCGTTAGACGATTCCTGGAAACAGCTCAATACTAATCTTGTTCTTAGTTATCCAAGAATCATACTAATTATACTTGTTTAACCCTATTCAGACTGGGCTATTTTGAGCTGTCTGTGACCGGGGGGGGGGGGCTGAAAGGGTCCCCCATATCAAACATATTCCCCACATATAGTGTCCTTCGTATGTATTGCCTTATATGGGCATTGATGCCCATATTTAGAAGAGCTAAAGTTTTCCCGCTCCCGGATCTCCAGAAAACATGGTGAAAAATGCTTATTCCTGTCAATTTGAGACTCGAGGCCAAAATTTGTTAAAAAAAACTTGACCGCTCGGTCAAATTTTTTTCTCACTGATCTTGAAAAGCCCTAAGACCCAGGCCTCCAAGAGGTCGGCCGAGTGGGTATGAAAGTCACCCAAATATTGATATGCTCCGTATTTCATGAACCGCTTAGGCTATGACCATCAAGCTAACAGACAATGAGCACCAGCATGCAAATAATCATAACGGCCCATTTTGGGTGTGGTAGAATCAATTATGACAATGATGTCATAAATACGATGTCTAGCTATTCTTTTAAATATTGCCCAAATTATCAGATATCGGGTTGAAATCATTTTGCATCATTCAGATATGTCAAAATCAACCTTTTAACGGCTTTTCAATGCAAAAAGGTCATAAAAACGTTTTATAATCATTTTTTTTGTAAGAATTTCCACCATCCTGGGTCCGCCATCTTGGATCCGCCTTCTTGGATTCTTATGGTTTTTTGCAAAAGAAAAAAAAAATCTGGAATTATTACAGAAAAAAGTATTTGCATGCATTTATCATTGCTTATAGTAATGATAAATGCATAATATTAGCTTTTAAAGTGTCATCTAGTAAATCTAGCGACATTTTTAACAACAGATACAAAGCAAAATTTACCCACCCCTCCCCCCAAATATCCGAGGTAAAAAAATTCTAGCGCTGTTGTGAAACTTGTCACGTAAACAAAAGTCAAAACAGGCATTTAAATCTGAGAAACAGGACCAAAATATGAAAAATTCACTACTTTTAAGTTTTTAGGAAACCTATGTGCGATAAAACGGCCGCCATGGTAACATGGAGCGTCTCCTCGACATGTCAATGGCATTCAAAACGTCCGCAGATAGATTTTAGGAAAAGTCACCAAGTTTTAGCCTCTTAGCTGCTATGGTTCAGAAGTTATAGCAATTTTCCCGGAGGGGGGAGGGGGGGGGGGGCTTAAAGAGCCCTAGTCTGAATAGGGTTAAGAATTATACTGATGTTGTTCCTAGTTGTCGAAGAATCCTACTAATTCCAAAAATGTTGTTTATAGCTGTCCAAGAATAACCGTCTCGTACGAGTACCCTTATGTGTGGGAGTCCAACTGCAAAGGCGTGTCTCTGGGATACAAGATATCTAACGGCTGCCATAGAGGTACCCACCCATCTTGATCATTCTAGCAATAGATCCGCTCTTTGTTATCAATTACCGTTCAATGTCTTTCCACTGTGGACATCTTAGTAAATCGGAAATTAAAACCAAAGATTTGTTTTAAGTGAATCGATCAACGTATTTTTACTTTTAAAGTCCCAATTTAAAGTGAACTTTTTTTATAGTAATACCATGATCAACTCGGATTGCTTTGTTTTCTAAGGGATGATTACTAGCGAAATTCCCACGAAAACAATAGATGCTTCTAAATTTTCCTCATGTATTAATAATCAGGGAAATTTAGAAATGTCTTTTAAATTTCCCTCTACATCATCAGTGCACGAGAGAAATGTAGAACCAAGATACATGTCTTCCAGATTCCACCAAGAAGGGAAGCAAATAGAAGCCAGCTTCCTGACCAGCAGGAATAGACCCTGCGCCAAGAACAGAGTACTTGATCTCGTGATACCTAAACAACGTTAGACGAGATCCATGTGGGATGGTTTTGATTGCTGTACGCATGCGTGTTAATGACGTCAAAGAACCAAACTGTCGATATGTAGAGCAACTATGTAGATCAACTTTGTTTGATTTGAGAATTGTCCGTGAAAATGTGGTGATCTTAGTGATGCCTTAGGGATAAGATCATACCTTTTATAGTTATGGGGGTATTACGTCTGCAACAATTACTTTAAAATGATTCATTAGTTTGCCCATGTCATTCTCCACATTTATATACTTCCCACAATCAATTACCATATTTATCAATTAGTCAGGGTGGAATGGTTATTATTTCAAGCTTAACGGAACGGAACTTGAGTTTCTCGCGTGTGCGCTGTCGTACCAGATTTCATATAATCTGAGATGGTCCAAGGGTCTGGGACCCACCACAGCAAACCCGATCAGACCGTCGATGACGGAATTGCCTTTTTGTCTTGCAGTGTTTGATGGTCATGATGATCACGAATGCGGAGCACGGTGGATTTCATCCAAATACAGCAGTACGTTATAACCTCTTCGATCAAGTTAGACGGAGCATTTCATAATGAAGAACTTAACATTCGCAAAAGTCTACTAACAAGTTAAGGAGAGGGAAAACTTTCCCTTTACAAGACGAACTAAAACTTTTCAGGAGACGAATATAGCTTTCCCTGCATTATTTAATTCCTTAGAATTTAGTAATTTCCAGATGGCTCGAGTTTCGCTATGATTCGAGAGGATTTAGTTTGCTACTGAAATAAATATCTCGTTAACAAAGTTCTTTTTAATAGACCCTTCGTAGCCTAAGAACCCACGCGCCACATAAGCCAGATCAAAGGATATCGTGCTATAAATAGTAAGATGTCTCGTATTTTTTCTTTCCCAGCCAATCGCGTTCTCTATGGCCACCCATGTCCTGGTGATCCGCAACACAGTAATGGGATCCACAAAAATACCCAAGGGACTTTGTGGGTGCGATAGCCTCTGAAGGCAATTGCAGACTACCTTTAAGGTTCTAAATTGTGACGTCACCACAGACCTCCCAACTGTCCAGGACGCGTGAGTTCACGCGCAGTCTGCAAACCTTTTCTTTTAACCAATTTTTTTATTGCGTTTGACAAGAATATCTAAAATGGTTGCAATATAAAAGTGTGTAGGCATCGACCTTTTTCCAAAGAGGTGCCCCACAAAAGCAGGCGGCTGTTTTTTTGCCTCTGTGTCTCAGCGTGGGTCAGTACTTCATGTAGTGTTAATGTTAGGGAGATCATGTGCCAGTTCATGTTGTCTTTAGATGACGTACTTACCTTAGTGCGCCTAGGGGATTGCGCAGGGTGTGCGCATGTTTATTTAAAATTATATTTAATGTGTTCCAGAATTTTTATCCAAGCATCAATAAAACTATCCTCCTGCGCAGAGCTTTCGGTGTCGCTCGTTTCCTTTTCTTTCCGCCTTTGGTGTCGCTCGTTCCCTTTTTTTTCCGCTTTCGGTGTCGCTCGTTCCCTCTTCTTTCCTTTAGAGAAAAAGAAACGAGCGACACAAAAAGCTCTGCGTAGGAGGGTACAATAAAACGTGAGCTTTTTTGAATTGTTTCTGTTTTAAGCAATAACTAGCTCATTTTAGCTCTTCTAGAATTAGCCAGTTTCATTTGCATTTTAAAATGCACTTAAAGTGACAGTCGTAATTTGTTTTTGCGTTTCGTTCAAGTATTCATCCTTGGAAACCCAGGGGTATTTCCCTCTAAACGTTTATCCCTGGGTTTTTAAAGAAGTCAAGTATTTTGTATTTGCTTATACTATCGATCTCTAGTGTTGAGAACTGCACGTCACAGCGTCTCTCTTTGGTCTATCCCGACCACGCGGGGTCCCTTGTCCAATCTATAGAGAGAAGACTGGAACCGAGACAAATGCGCGTAAATACTGTTCGCCGCGACAGTGCTGAATAACGTATGCGCATGCGCGTGCTCTGACCGAAAACAAGCACAATGGTAGTGTTGATTTATTTTAATAGGGGTGGACCATTATAAGGAGAAGGGAGTTTTTAATAGGGGTGGACCATTATAAGGAGAGGGGAGTTTTTAATAGGGGTGGACCATTATAAGGAGAAGGGAGTTTTTAATAGGGGTGGACCATTATAAGGAGAAGGGAGTTTTTAATAGGGGTGGACCATTATAAGGAGAAGGGAGTTTTTAATAGGGGTGGACCATTATAAGGAGAAGGGAGTTTTTAATAGGGGTGGACCATTATAAGGAGAAGGGAGTTTTTAATAGGGGTGGACCATTATAAGGAGAAGGGAGTTTTTAATAGGAGTGGATAATTATAAGGAGAAGGGAGTTTTTAATAGGGGTGGACCATTATAAGGAATAGGGAGTTTTTAATAGGTGGACCATTATAAGGAGAAGGGAGTTTTTAATAGGGGTGTTCCATTATAAGGAGAAGGGAGTTTTTAATAGGGTTGGACCATTATAAGGAGAAGGGAGTTTTTAATAGGGATGGACCATTATAAGGAGATGGGAGTTTTTAAGAGGGGTGGACCATTATAGGGAGAAGGGAGTTTTTAATATGGGTGGACCATTATAAGGAGAAGGAAGTTTTTAATAGGGGTGGACAATTATAAGGAGAAGGGAGTTTTTAATAGGGGTGGACCATTATAAGGAAAAGGGAGTTTTTAACAGGGTTGAACAATTATTAGGAAAAGGGAGTTTTTAATAGGGGTGGACCATTATAAGGAGAAGGGAGTTTTTAATAGGGGTGGACAATTATAAGGAGAAGGGAGTATTTAATAGGGGTGGACCATTATAAGGAAAAGGGAGTTTTTAACAGGGTTGAACAATTATTAGGAAAAGGGAGTTTTTAATAGGGGTGGACCATTATAAAAAGAAGGGAGTTTTTAATAGGGGTGGACCATTATAAGGAGAAGGGAGTTTTTAATAGGAGTGGATAATTATAAGGAGAAGGGAGTTTTTAATAGTGGTGGACCATTATAAGGAATAGGGAGTTTTTAATAGGGTTGGACCATTATAAGGAGAAGGGAGTTTTTAATAGGGATGGACCATTATAAGGAGATGGGAGTTTTTAAGAGGGGTGGACCATTATAGGGAGAAGGGAGTTTTTAATAGGGGTGGACCATTATAAGGAGAAGGAAGTTTTTAATAGGGGTGGACAATTATAAGGAGAAGGGAGTTTTTAATGGGGGTGGACCATTATAAGGAAAAGGGAGTTTTTAATAGGTGTGGACAATTATAAGGAGAAGGGAGTTTTTAATAGGGGTGGACCATTATAAGGAAAAGGGAGTTTTTTAATAGGGGTGGACCATTATAAGGAGAAGGGAGTTTTTAATAAGGGTGTAACATTATAAGGAAAAGGGAGTTTTTAATAGGGGTGGACCATTATAAGGAGAAGGGAGTTTTTAATAGGGGTGGATCATTATAAGGAGAAGGGAGTTTTTAATAGGGGTGGACCATTATAAGGAGAAGGGAGTTTTTAATAGAGGTGTACCATTATATGGAAAAGGGAGTTTTTAATAGGGGTGGACCATTATAGGGATAAGGGAGTTTTTAATAGGGGTGGACCATTATAAGGAGAAGGAAGTTTTTAATAGGGGTGGACCATTATAAGGAAAAGGGAGTTTTTAATAGGGGTGTAACATTATAAGGAAAAGGGAGTTTTTAATAGGGGTGGACCATTATAAGGAGAAGGGAGTTTTTAATAGGGGTGTACCATTATAACTAAAAGGGAGTTTTTAATAGGGGTGGACCATTATAAGGAGAAGGGAGTTTTTAATAGGGGTGGACCATTATAAGGAGAAGGGAGTTTTTAATAGGGTTGACCATTATAAGGAAAAGGGAGTTTTTAACAGGGTTGGACAATTATTAGGAAAAGGGAGTTTTTAATAGGGGTGGATCATTATAAGGAGAAGGGAGTTTTTAATAGGGGTGGACCATTATAAGGAGAAGGGAGTTTTTAATAGGGGTGGACCATTATAAGGAGAAGGGAGTTTTTAATAGGAGTGGATAATTATAAGGAATAGGGAGTTTTTAATAGGGGTGGACCATTATAAGGAATAGGGAGTTTTTAATAGGTGGACCATTATAAGGAGAAGGGAGTTTTTAATAGGGGTGGACCATTATAAGGAGAAGGGAGTTTTTAATAGGGATGGACCATTATAAGGAGATGGGAGTTTTTAAGAGGGGTGGACCATTATAGGGAGAAGGGAGTTTTTAATAGGGGTGTACCATTATAAGGAAAAGGGAGTTTTTAATAGGGGTGGACCATTATAAGGAGAGGGGAGTTTTTAATAGGGGTGTACCATGATAAGGAAAAGGGAGTTTTTAACAGGGGTGGACAATAATTAGGAAAAGGGAGTTTTTAATAGGGGTGGACCATTATAAGGAGAAGGGAGTTTTTAATAGGGGTGGACCATTATAAGGAGAAGGAAGTTTTTAATAGGGGTGGACAATTATAAGGAGAAGGGAGTTTTTAATAGGGGTGGACCATTATAAGGAAAAGGGAGTTTTTAACAGGGTTGAACAATTATTAGGAAAAGGGAGTTTTTAATAGGGGTGTTCCATTATAAGGAGAAGGGAGTTTTTAATAGGGGTGGACCATTATAAGGAGAAGGGAATTTTTAATAGGGGTGGACTATTATAAGGAGAAGGGAGTTTTTAATAGGGGTGGACCATTATAAGGAGAAGGGAGTTTTTAATAGGTGGACCATTATAAGGAGAAGTGAGTTTTTAATAGGGGTGGACCATTATAAGAAGAAGGGAGTTTTTAATAGGGATGGACCATTATAAGGAGATGGGAGTTTTTAAGAGGGGTGGACCATTATAAGGAGAAGGGAGTTTTTAATAGGGGTGTACCATTATAAGGAAAAGGGAGTTTTTTAATAGGGGTGGACCATTATAAGGAGAAGGGAGTTTTTCATAAGGGTGTACCATTATAAGGAAAAGGGAGTTTTTAATAGGGGTGGACCATTATAAGGAGAAGGGAGTTTTTAATAGGGGTGGATCATTATAAGGAGAAGGGAGTTTTTAATTATGGTGGACCATTATAAGGAGAAGGGAGTTTTCAATAGAGGTGTACCATTATATGGAAAAGGGAGTTTTTAATAGGGGTGGACCATTATAGGGATAAGGGAGTTTTTATTAGGGGTGGACCATTATAAGGAGAAGGAAGTTTTTAATAGTGGTGGACCACTATTAATTAATAGACCCGTCAGCAGGAAAAAATATTCTACCGATGAGGAAGATTTTTCATAGCCTATTGTGCGTTGATAAATTATACCATGACAACTCGGATCATTTGTTTATCTTTTCGTTACGGCCCTATGTTATTTTAAAATCAAAGTATCACAATTGTTTCCGAGGCGAGAGCCTCGCTCTACCCCATGCTAGTTATGGGTCAAAGCGGGGGAGTCGGCAGACGCCCTTGACTTCCAACCACTCGGTCGTATAAAGCCGAAAACCCTAGCTAATAGCGTTCCATGATTTATATTTTCATTTTGTGAAAAAAGGATATCGAACTAATATAGATCGGCAGCGGTGGCTGGCGTCTACAGATATCAGATATGGCGCTCAAAACCTTCTGATCGTTAGAATAATAGAATAATTCTGTCTTACGTCAGGTTTTGGGCTAAACGTGTCCTCTCTTAAGGTTGACGCTAGTATCGTCAACACTAGAGTTTTTGAACACTTGTTTATAGCACCGTCGTTTCTTCGGCACCTCGAAGAAAACGTCCCAAAGAAAGGAAAAATCCTCTGTTTGGAAAAGAAATCCACGCGGACCCTGGGCACATGCTAGCGTACGCGCATCATTCTGAAAAGTATCTTTCAGTTTGTTTCAGAATAACTTTCTCCTCTTTATTACAATAACGGTCCGCCGATCACTGATCCGCACTTTAGGAAAAGCCTCGAAAACTCTGTCCTTTAGTAGAAAACGGTTAAGGGATTTCTCATTCCTAAAATCTCCCAAGCGTGTCTCATGTAAATTGTGGAGCTCGGACATCAGGAAAAGGAACGTACCATTTTCAACAGCCTCCACTTATATATTCTGTTAATATATTCTATAAGCATGACAAAAGCTCTGTACTTTTTTAATCACCCTCTCTCGCTTCCTGGAGACCTTTCCTTTTCGTAAGACATCTTTAGGATAATAAAATAGTCCTCTATTGGTGCGGCGATTCATCACTATGATGCACACGTAGGGAGCAATGAGCGCTGTTTTTTTTGTAGTGCCTCGAGCATAATACCGCAAATTTGTGACAATTCCTGTGCCATTTTGCGCTATTTGCGCGACAAAGAGTTTCTACAGATGTTTCTTTTGAGAACATCAAAATCCTCTAATATTCTCAAGAAAAGAATCACAACCTAATAACTTTGATTAAGGAGGCATATCTAAAGCATCTTATTGGTCTTTGGTGTCTAGTTGACAGACACTCACAAAGCCCCCTTATTAAATCCATCTCTACCTCTTTTTATTTAGCCAACGTCAAAATACCCGATAATTGCGATTAATCGCAGATTTAGAAGAAATAAATTTAACATCAAGACAAAATTTCATATTTAGTAGGTTATAGACATTGTACGTCCTTGATACATAAAGAAAGAGCTTTTTTTACCTAAAATACGCGATTTTATGAGGTACTTACAGCATATACAGTGCCAATATAAGCCGCCATCTTGGATAACCGTGAGGGCGATTGGGTCTAGCTTTGAAAACGTTTTCTCTTAAATAAATCATTTTAATGCAGCAGACGACAGTTTTATCTTGAAATATTAACAAATACTGTCATATTTCCCCTACCGAAAAAAAACAATCAGATATTTCGCCTTAGTTTAGGAAATACAAGATCTTTTAAATTTCACCACAGGGAACCCGTGATGGACGCTTTTTTCTAATTTTTATTCCTTTATTACACAAAATCCTCAATTGGTACCGGTGGGCACCGGTCTCAATATTAATTAGCATCCTCTTGGCTATCTTTTTGCCAAGTTTGGTGCTTTTGTCCGCTATGTATAGATTGAAACACTAAGAGACCTGACTATAATAGTGTTGGACCATTATAAGGAGAAGGGAGTTTTTAATAGGGGTGTACCATTATAAGGAGAAGGGAGTTTTTAATAGGGGTGGACCATTATAAGGAAAAGGGAGTTTTTAATAGGGGTGGACCATTATAAGGAGAAGGGAGTTTTTAATAGGGGAGGACCATTATAAGGAGAAGGGAGTTTTTAATAGGGGTGGACCGTTATAAGGAGAAGGGAGTTTTTAATAGGGGTGGACCATTATAAGGAAAAGGGAGTTTTTAATAGGTGGGCCATTATAAGGAGAAGGGAGTTTTTAATAGGTGGACCATTATAAGGAGAAGGGAATTTTTAATAGGGGTGGACCATTATAAGGAAAAGGGAGTTTTTAATAGGTGGGCCATTATAAGGAGAAGGGAGTTTTTAATAGGTGGACCATTATAAGGAGAAGGGAGTTTTTCTCTTTCAACATATATTTTTTTTTTGCCAGAGAGACTTTGCACTTGCAGGGTTTCTTCCAGATTTTTTTAAAAAACAAAACAAGAAACCTGTTGGGTGTTAGGTGTTTGTCGTATTTTAGCCAAAGAAAAATTAAAAGATATGATATTTTGGGTCAGATTCTTATTTCATTCAGGGTGAACATTTTGTATTGTTTAATTTGTTATCTCGAGTAGAAGACTGCTGCAATCTGACATACGCCCGCTTTGCCTTCACGGAAGTTCAACAAAGAAAGAACTGCTAGCAGTTAAATACTTTGATAAGTAATGTCGAAACACTATCGATTTTCTTTACTAGAGACGAAAAACGTATTGGAAGGACCGTCTTTTTTAAAGCCCAGGAATCGTTGTCAGAGTTCTTGTTCCATGAATTGTTGAATCAAGTAAGTAAATTGCGTCAGGTTTCAGGGTACAATTGATTTCGAAACGTGAATTTGCTGCGCCTATTTCGAGCATTTACTCATTAAGCAATGCTTGGCGCGAATACTGTCACGAGATAGCGAACCAATCAGCAGAGCGCACGGTCTTAGGGAGGAAGTCCCCGTGAAGTTTTATTAAAATATGTTTATGTTAATACTAGTCAAATCAATTCGGCTCGAGATTTAGCTAGGTTGTCGCAATTAAATCAACAGTGGTTTCAACACAAAAGGTAAGACAGGACCAAGAACAAAAAAATAACTTTCTAAGAATGCTAAATGCTGGCATAATTATCATGCTTAGAAAAGGATCGTTTTATAAAAAGGAAACTTTTACAACATTAGTTTTCGATGTACTAAATCTTTCATAACTAAAATCAGTATTTGTCTGTATGCTTTTTAAATAACACACTTAAAGTATCGTTTTTTTTAATTTATTTCAAAAACTTTTCCTTACCAAACTTATGGCACGACTTCCCCCAATTTCCCCATTCTAGTTTGTTAAGTTATTGGGAATACTTAAATAGAAAACAATCCATCCCACTTTCTGTTCTCCTTTTAACTGTATACACCTATTTCAATCAATGTTGACTATAAGAAATTGCAAAATGACAAATGGCTTGCACTACTGGTTAGAGAATACAAGCCTTGCATCTGTTTATGGCATTCTCGGTGAGGCTATCTAGGTTCCTGCTGAGGCCCATGTGGTTAATGCACGCAATTTTTTTACCCCCCAAAAAACATCATTTCTTCATTAATAAGTTAATTGACATCATAAGCATATTATTAGGAGCAACTCGATATCCATGTATCCAACTATGGAACATCTACCACTGAAAAGTTTTTTTCTTTTCGCCTTAACGCTTATTTACGTAATCAATTAATACCCATGGCGCACTGCGGGTCATGGCACATGGGGTCTAAGAGTGCACACTTAATTAGGAAGCCTAATACAAGCACCAGGAATTGTCCATAAATGATTAATTAAGAATAGAAAAGTCCAAAAATGATTAATGAAGAATGGCGTTATCGTTCTTTGAATAAATTTCATAAAAAAAGCGTTAATGCAATTTTAGGATAACTATTTATTTCTCATAAATATTTGTACCCCTTGCTAGGAATGAAAGCCATCGGAAACTTTACATTTTTTCTGTTACCATGGCTACTATGTCTTCGATATGTCAGCGGTCAGCAATGTGAGTCATCGTATTCCATATATGGTTATGAGGTGAAAGGTCACACAATTCGCGAGAGCGAGGCGTGGGATGTCGTGGATTGCATGTCACGGTGTCAGTCGGAGTTCTTCTGCCTTAGTATCGCCTTCCGTAAAAACGACAGGATGTGTATGCTGAAAGATGCGGACCGGCACACACATCGTGCGGACTTCGGACCGGGAAGTCGGGGAGTTCAATACATGGAAAACGTGGAACCATACAATAAAGTACAGTTAAAAAAAATGTTTTAAATTTGTTACAACAAGCACGAGTTTGGTTGTTTGTTCCTCTTCTAACCTATGTTTTGTTATCAAAAATATGTTTACCATTAGAACATTTCTCATTATTTTTTCTTTTTTCCCCCGAAGAATCGCGTCCAATCATGCGCAGACCTCAAATCTGCTCGTGCATCCGTTCCGAGTGGGTACTATCCCTTTAAACTGCCATTTGGTGGAAGAATCGTGGCCTACTGTGATATGGAACGCTTTGGTATGTGATGTCCTAGCCTTCCTTCGTTCCTTCCCTCCTTCGTTCCTTCGTTCCTTCCTTCGTTCGCTCCTCCCTCCCTCCCTCCCTCCCTCCCTCCCTCCCTCCCTCCCTCCCTCCCTCCCTCCCTCCCTCCCTCCCTCCCTCCCTCCCTCCCTCCCTCCCTCCCTCCCTCCCTCCCTCCCTCCCTCCCTCCCTCCCTCCCTCCCTCCCTCCCTCCCTCCCTCCCTCCCTCCCTCCCTCCCTCCCTCCCTCCCTCCCTCCCTCCCTCCCTCCCTCCCTCCCTCCCTCCCTCCCTCCCTCCCTCCCTCCCTCCCTCCCTCCCTCCCTCCCTCCCTCCCTCCCTCCCTCCCTCCCTCCCTCCCTCCCTCCCTCCCTCCTTCGTTCGTTCGTTCGTTCCTTCCTTCCTTCGTCCCTTCCTTCCTTCGTCCCTTCGTTCCTTCGTTCCTTCCTTCCTTCCTTTCTTCCTTCCGTCCTTCCGTCCGTCCTTCCTTCCTTCCTTCCTTCCTTCCTTCCTTCCTTCCTTTCTTCCTTCCTTTCATCAATATTTTCCATCCTTCCTTTCTTTCATCAATATTTTTTTACGTTTTAGGTGGGGGGTGGACGCTTGCGGTTGGAATTAGCTCAACCGACAACAACCATCTGCAGCGGTTAGAGTACAACTGCATGGACGAACAGCTCTGTGTTCCGTTCACTAATGCGACCATCACAGCGAGAAAATTATCTGATGCGGACATCCACCAGCTTGCCCAAAGAGAAGGTTAGATAGGTTATACCTCGAGCAAATATTATACCCTGAGTAATATCTAGAAGTTAAGTTAAGTTAAGTGTATTAAAACACACTGTAACAATAATGCATGATAAAATGCCCTTATTAGCTCGAATTATTATAGATTCCATAATGATCAAAATTCATTTGTATATCTCGATTAACCGCACTTGCGCTTCTCTACAGGGACTTTTCGAGTCGATTTCGACTACCGTTACACTGTGTTCTACCGTGTAAGTATGTAATAATTGATATCCACGAATATTGAGTGAAGAATACTAATAGGGGGCTACTCATGGAAATGGACCAGCTCCAACATTTATAGCTAGTTATAAAATGGTATTATAATCTATTTGCAGAGGAGGTTGGGTGGATCCAATTCTTGTGTAGCAATTCCGCGACGGAGGAGTAGATAAGGAGTTTAGTTTCAAAATTCGGTTTCGATGCGACTGACTTTATTGTCAGTATAGGTACTGCCTCCCCAACATGCACCATCCACTCTAATACAATCACGCGTACAGCCGGTTCTTGTACTCCCCACATATAATCAGGGCGTAGCTAGCACGCTCCATTCACCGCCATTAGAGATGAAATATCTCTCACCAATAAATAAAAGAATTTTTGGGGCTACCGAAGAAGGAAAAACAAGCAGACAAACAAACAAACGAACAAACAAATAAATAAACAAAAACATAAACAGACAAACAATCAAACAAACGAACAAACAAACAAAGAATAACGGCCCCCTGAACAACCTTATTTTTCTTTATTTGAAGATTCCCTCTGGATCGTCGAACTTTGACTCGTCCTGCAAAGGATCAAGGCGAGTTTCTTACAGACACCAAGTCTACCGCTTTCCCGTTAGACGATTCCTGGAAACAGCTCAATACTAATCTTGTTCTTAGTTATCCAAGAATCATACTAAATCATACTTGTTTAACCCTATTCAGACTGGGCTATTTTGAGCTGTCTGTGACCGGGGTGGGGGGGCTGAAAGGGTCCCCCATATCAAACATATTCCCAACATATAGTGTCCTTCGTATGTATTGCCTTATATGGGCATTGATGATGCTTATATTT